>NW_026948600.1:660000-1320000 GCF_035770615.1 Melospiza melodia melodia | reverse complement strand
TTACACGGTTGACAAGCAAAGGCTTCTTTAATTGAACTTATTTCATTATTATTTAGTTATTGAATTATTCTTGATAAAGAAAGATTTCTAAAAGAGGGGATGAAGAAGAAATGAAGAAGAGGTTTTACTTGCTGGGAAAGAGGAGAAGAGTGTTTGGAGAAGTGGCACTGAAGGCCAAATGTCCCGTGCAGGGAGAGGCATGCCAGAGATGCCTCTGTTGCAGCTGCAGCAGATGTGGGCTGTGCCTCTTTTGGGTGGGAAGGCCAAGGCAAAGCAAGGGCTGGGCTGCAGCTGCTGCTGCTGTGTGAGCCCTGCCATGCGTGTGGGCGCTCCCAGAGCCGTGGCTGGGGCTGGGCTGCAGCTGCAGCTCTCTGTCCTTTGCAGATTATTACACTGTTGGCCAAAGAATGTCTGTCTTTCTGTTGATGTGCTGACCCATTGCCTGCAGTACATTTGTGATTATGACTCAAGGGGGAGAGTGGGATTTTTTGGATTTGCCAATGCCTTATTCTCAAGTGGCATGACTTTTGTCTTCTGTAAAGTCACACATAGCAGCTTAGAGAAGCATTTTATTCCATAATAAAAGGAAACATTGCAGGTTTGGAACCATCTTCAGAATCTTTAGGGTTCTGATGGACAGACTATGGCAGAAGAGATGAATGTTCTGAAACTGGTCATAGGGAGAATATCTTTGTGTCCAAAGGTAATTTGCTTCATTGTGGACGTTTGCTTCCTCAGTATAGAGTATAGGAATAAAAACACTACTTGGTTGTCTGGATTTTCCTGTCTTTTGGGTTGGTTTTTTTCCCCACCCTAACGATTTACCGATTTTTGCCACTGATCACAAATGTGATCCTGGAAATAGCCTGGGTGCATCAATGTTTGCCTGGATGACACAAGCGGGGCAGCAGCAGAGGGCTCGGAGAAGCAGCACCTTGTGATGGGTTGTGTGAGCGCTTGGCTGGGGGTGCTGAGACTGCCAGGCAGAAATGTGTGCTTTGCCTGTGGGTTTGCAGCACACAGCCCTGGGCAGGGCTGGGAGCCATGCTGGCAGCAAGGAGAGCCCCTGGCTTTGTGCTGGCTGATTTCTCACAGCTCTGGGATAAGGCAGGGTCAGAGCGTGGGGGCACGTCCCCTCACTTGGTGTCTTCTGGTTTTCTGTGTTCATGTTTTGTCTCAAAGGTCATTTTGTGAGAGCTTCAGTTTCGCCTTGGCCCGCTGAATCCTGAGTTTAAAAGGCTTGTCATGTGAACTGTGTGGGCAGTGTTCCCTCCTCTGGTCTCCATGTCCTTTGGGATTGGAGAAGGACAGTTACTGTATCCCTGATATGATTCCAGCAAAATAGTGAGTGATCTTTGGGTTCCTTTCTTTCTGTTTTTCTGCTCAGGACAATGTTGGTGTTGCCCCTGATTCTTCAGGAGGGGAGCCTGTGAACAGAGCTGCAGCAGAGGAAGCTTCATCTGGCACCGAGAGCTGCAGGAACAGTTCCCAGGAGCCCGAGGAGCCTGGTAAGGACAGAGCCCACACTGGTTTAGAGAGCTGTGAGATGGCTGCTCTGAGCAGGGTTGGTGCTTCCTGGTGCCTTGAGTTCAAATCCTGCGCTGGCACAACCTCCCTGAGCCCTGCCCTCCAGGCTTCTCCAGAGGCTCTGATACGGAGTCCTCTGCTGGGGCAGAGAGCAGGGAATAAACCTGACCTTGTGCGAGTTGTGTCACCAAGCCGGGTGTCCCAATTTTGTGCTGAAGTTGGTGGATAAATTTACTGCAGGGTGCCAGGGGAGGCCAGGCTGAGCGACTCTTGAAGGAACAGGGAAAAAAAAGAGCAAAAAGTCAGGGTAGAAGTCCAAATCACTGACTAAATGTAATACCAGTGGTCGTGACCCACAAGAAAAACAAGGAGCACAACATCAGAGGCCAAGTAATTGAAAAATCACGGTAACTCCAGTATCAGAAGGAAAAGCTTGAATGACCCCTGATTAGGGAGGCCCAAGAGGAGGGAAGGAGCACTTTGGATCCATTCCGTAGCCCAGCTGGTGCAGCCTGCAGGCCTTGTAGGGAGCTCTGTCCCTCCCAGCCCTTGCTGCCAGAGCTGATGGTCGAGTTGGAGCAGCTGCTGCTCCCTGCAGAGGGCAGTTTGTAGATGGCAGGTAATGGAGTTGGTTCAGGACTCAGCTCCCAGCACCTTCAGCTTCAGCCATTTCAGTGAGGACTGAGGTCTCTCTGTCAGCTCAGAGAAAGAACAAGGCTGGGCTTCCTTGTGGCCGCTGGGACTGTCTGTGTTTCAAGCTCTCCTGGGTGCCCTTTGCACTGCAGGGGCTGAGACTTCATTGAGATACTTCAATGTTTTGAAGCACACTTTTGAACCCTTGGAATGGTCCCTGTTCTTTTAAGGGCAGATTGCTTCAAAGTGCCAAGTGAGAGTCTGCATTTCAGGCCATCTTTGACAGCCCCTGGCAGAAGGACAATTGCTGCTCAAAGGAAAGGTGCACAAGGGCCAATATTGACTGAGCCTTCCCTTTGCTTCCCAGATGCCATCTGACCAACATCTCCAGGAGGGCTGCCCTGCATGGAAGAAGAGACAGGGGAGAGCCTGTGACCATCAGGCAGGTAGAACTCCTCTGCTTGTAGATATGTTTATAGATTTCTATGGTTTTAATTATTAGTGGATATAGTTCCATTTATAGAGGATAATGTTCTATTTCTATGGACATATATTGATAGATCTGTGTAGTTAAATGTGGATTTGTATATAGTTATAGATGTGATATATTTTATTATATATTTACATTTATATATTTTCAGAGTTAGATTCTTATATGTGTGGAGTAAAATACTTATATAAATATATATATATATGTATGAAGTTACATTTATAAACATGTATAGTTATATAGTAGGAGGAACAGGAATGTTTAGATGGAAAGATTGATGGAAGGATTGCTGTTTGTGTAGGCCTAGGCTGCATTTGTAGCTCTTTCCCCCCTCAGCTGCCTTTTTCACCTCTTGCTTTTCCCCCTGTGTCCCCTGTCCCTGTGCTGGGTCCGAGCTGGCGGCCGGGCCGGGCGGAGCAGCACTTCCAGCCCCGGCTGTCCCTGGAGCGGTGGGAGCTGCCGCTGGCCCCAGGCACTGTCCCTGAGGAGCTGCTGAAGGACGGTGAGACTGAGGGGACTGAGGGGGCCGTGGCACTGAAGGGACAGTGACCCTGAGCTGCTGCTGGGGCTGAGGGCTGTGGGGCAGCCGAGGGCCTTGGTGGCACTGAGGTGACAGGGAAGTGGCACAGGCTGGCAGGGTGGTGGGTCTCAGGGGACGGGATGGCTCAGAAGGGACTGAGGGGGGTGAGAGGAATGTGAGGGGCTGAAGAAACTGAAGGGGGCTGGGGCTTCACCGAGAGCATGGCGGGGCTGAGGGGATGGAGGGGGCCAGCAGGGAGCACAGAGGGCTCCAGGACTGCAGCTCTGCCAGGCCTTGGAAGCAATTCCAGAGGCTCTGCTTTTGCCACAGCAGCCATGAAGACCTTGAGGACAGCTGGAGACTGACAGGAGCCAGCAGGGAGGAGCTGAAGGCCAGCAGCAAGAGCAGTGAACGGGGCCCTGCTGCTGCCAACCTGGAGAGAGCCCGGCTGAGGCCACAGGCCCGGGGAGGCAGGTGGGGCTGAGGCTGCCGTGGGCTGTGGCCGTGGGCACTGCCCGGCGGGGCAGGAGCGGGCCCTGCCCGTGCTGGGGCTGCTCAGGGCAGCTGCCCCAGCTGGCACAGGGGCTGTCCTTGGGCAAGGCAGCTGTGCCAGCAGGGCCTGGGAGCTGTGCCGGCTCTGCCGGGGCTGTGGGACAGTCCCGCCGTGGCTGCGCTCACCACAGCTCGGCCCGCCCGGCTGCTTTCTCCTTCTGACCCCCTGGGGAGGCTCTGACATTTCCTCTGCCCTGATGGAAGTGCAGCTGCTGCCAAGGGAAACGTCCCCATACTCACTCAGTGTTCCCTTTGCTTCCCAGATGTCCCATCTGCTGTCCCTGTCCAGGGGAGTTGCTCTGCACGGGAGGAGGAGACCGAGCGAGAGGCTTTGAAGATGGGGCAGCTGGGATCCCTCTGCTTTGAGTTCTGTGTAGACATGTCTAGAATTGCATTATCCATTTGGATAGACATGTCTATCCATCTCTAGACATAACTGTTGTGTAGAAATGTCTAAAGATATCATTTGGATATGCACATTTGTCGGTTGCTATTTGTATAGGACTATTTTTGTATGTGTGGTGTTTAGGGATGTACACTCTGTATATATGTACGTGTATATATATATATTTGTTTGTAATTACATCTATGTATATTTCTATCTAAGTATACATGGATGTTATTGTATCTGTTTAGTTCTGTTTCCTATATATAAAGTTGTGTTGCTATTTATTCATTTGTAGTTATATGTAATAAATTAAGTTGTTAAATGCCTAATTGATCTTTGTGTATAGTGAGTTGTTGTAGAGGTTGGCAATAAATTTAGTTTTGTTAACTGAATTAGTATTTGTATATTTTTACACAGACTGGTGGTAATAATCTAATAAATTCCTGGTTTTAACTTAAATTGAGATTTGTATAGTTCTATATTGTCAGCGTGAGTGTAGCAATTTGTAATAAATGACATTTTTCAGCTGAAATTGATTCTTGTGTATTTGTGGATCAGCAGTGCTGGTGTAGCAATCTGCAAGAAATGCCATTTGTCAGCTGCGATGGGTGTTCTGTGATCTGTGCTACCCAAAGCCATGAGCAGGTGTAAATTCTGGAGGATTTTGGCCATGCAAATCTCCGGCCATGCCCAGCACATGCCCCACCTGCACTCAGGCTGGGCAGGGGAAGCGCAGATTTGGGCTGGCAGCAGAGCCCCACGTTGGCTCAGAACTCGCTGCAGAGGCTGCTGAGAAAACTCCGGGGCTCCACTGAGAGTAGAACTCCAAGCAGGAGCAACCCTGACAGGAGAAATCGTTCACAATGAAAAAAAGAGAGAAAATGTGGCAAAGCAGATGTGGGGATACTCTGTGAGGCTGATAAAATTTTCTGAATCACCCCTGCCTAGGCACGTCTTCTGCAAAAAGGTTTTGTGAAAAAGTGAATACCTCCCATGAAATACAGATTGCACTTTCCCCTTCACTTACCTTGCTGTGTAAGTGGAGACACTCCTCATCACTGAGAATTTTTGCCCTACAGCACCTCACATTTAATCAAAGATGATGTACTACCACTTGGCACCATCAATGAAAACAGCCCTGCCCTCGTGGCAGTGTTTGCAAAGTCTTCCCACCTCCTGTCCCCACGTGTGACAGACAGAACCATCCCCTTCTGTCCAAACTGTGCCTGAGCTGAGTGAGGGCTCCAGGAGCTCAGGAGGGTGCAAAAGCACTGCACATGGGAAGGTTTAGCAAAGCTTCCTAAGCACCAGTAAACTCTGGGTTTGCCAATCTTCCCCTGCAATATTGTCCTACTCAAGAATGATCCTGGAGGACACTGTGCCTCCAGCTCCCTCAAGAAAAGTTTGTTTTCTTCAAGGCTTGAATAGAGGAAAATGAAAATTGTGGTTTTTAGAGTGAAATTCGGGGGGTGATGCAGCTGGGTTCGCTCCACTATTTGCTGTGGAAAGTAGGGCAAAAGCTTTAAATTCCCAGCAGAAGCTGACTACCAGCCCACACAGACCTGAATGAGGCCCAGGTGGGCTTGCTGCACGCTGGTCCAAGGGAAAAGCTGGAACAAAGTCCCCTTCTATTGCAGATGGAGTCTGTACTGGTGTCTCCAGGGCTGTCTGTGGTAAGACATGGCAATCCAGCCAGAAACTGTGGATATGAGAGTTCCAACAGCAACCTGCTTCTCCAGGGTGAGGGACGAGGCCAACCCGAAAGCCTGGAAGGTGCTCTGGGCACTGGAGAAGACCAGGCTGTCCTTGAGCCGGGATGGCCTTCAAAGGAGACCTCACACCTTGTGCTGCTGACCAAGGGCAGCTGGTGGCCTTCCAAAAAATGCTTCTTTTGTCCAGCTCTTGGAAAATTCCAGCCAGCAACAATTCCTGCTGCTCACACCAGCCCTTTCCAAGCAGGAGGAATTTCAGCAGCAGCCTGACAGCTTAGTGGCAGGAGAATAAAATACTCAGCTGAGCGTTATCAACTCTCTGTCAGAAGCCACATTCTCAGCCCCTCATCTCCTCCAGTTGTCTCAGATGTGGAGGAAGCAGCAGGAAATCTCTGATCCTGGAAGGGAAAGCAGAAGGAGGAGAGGCAGTGGCTGATCCCTGGGGCCTTGGGAGCAGTGAGAGCCATCCAAAACAGGATCTCTGCTGGGCTGTGGAGATAAGAGTGACCAATCAGCAATGCTCTGTGTGAGACTGGAGCCATCTGTGAACGTGAGCATGGAAATCTGACCTTGCAAAACAGAGGAAAAGGTGTCCTTGGGTATTTGCCAAACCTCGCAGGGGCTCTGAGCCACCTGGTCTAGTGGAAGGTGTCTCTGCCCATGGCAGGGGGTTGGATCTAGAGGGTCTTTAAGGCCCCTTCCAACTCAAGCCTTTCTGTGAGTCTGAATTACAAACCCACAATGACAAAGAGAACACAGCAAACCTGGCCTCCGCTGGGTTGCTGGTTGTTGCTGCAGTCACTTGTGTCACCTGGAAACTGGTTTGGATCTGGAGAAATTTTCATGGTCGTACAGTATTTCAATGTGACCTTCCTGGTTCAGGGCCCCAAAAGATGCCAGAACAGATTATCTGCAAGCACAGAATTGGTTAAGCTGCCTGTGAACCTGATGGGAGAAGTATAGTCATGTTATTGCAGCGTTTACCCTGTACAGGTGATATTTGGTTTCCATTTTGAAGATGAAATGTTCTTGCACAATGCTTGTATATGCAGAAATACTGGCTTTAAATCCTAATTCCATCTTCACACAAGGATGTGTAATCCCTCAGAAATGTTTAACACAGAGCCATATTAGCTTTGGGCTGGGTGGTGTGGTTTGTTTAAAGTTTGTGATGAGTAATGGCAGCGTTAACAAATACCACTCTTGTTAATTTGGGTCTTCCCTTTATCAACCCTGTTGCTTCTTTACAGCAGAGACTAAATGAAATTCCTTCATACAGATGAGAATCATGCAATTCAGGCTGATTAAAGGGGAAGTTTTCTGTTATTGTGAAAGGACAATTTAGATAACCTGTTTGCTGTTCATCCTGGAGGTGCTTTGCAGTTAAGAGTGAAAAGGAAAAGGACATTTCTCTTAAGAAGTGTCTTGAAAGAGCTTTTTGTATTACCAGAAGCAGCTACATTGATATTGACCTCCACAATTAGAAATGCAAAACAACCACTTTGGTGACTTAATCTGGCCATGACTTTTAGCTGCAATTCCAAAATCTCATCAAATATGTTGCTATCCTTTAAACAAGGAAGGAGAGCACAAATACCAACAATTCTCATCAGCCTTCTGGGTTGGAAAGACCATTTAATTTATGCTCCCTTAGCTGTTAGCCTAAACCCTGCTGTGCAAACCTTACGTCTGTGTTGGACCTCATAAACTTCTTGAGCATCAACTTAGGTGCAACCCTGCTACAAAACCCTTCAGGCACCACACTGATTTAGAGTGGCAGGACTTCACTGTTCTAGCAGAGAATTTTATTTACTTGCTCCTGCAAGTCATTTCCAGAGCAGACGTGAAATCAGTGCCTTGCTATCTGGATGTGATAGGATTTTCCTCCTGTCCCAACACACAACAGGGGAAAAGATTTGTTTCTATTATACCATTGCATCTAAATCTTTGGTTTGAGAGAAAAAGGAAAATGTTCCTTTAAGAAGTTCTACCCAGACTTTTTGGCATGAGGACAAGCTGTGTTGTGCTGGCAGGAGCAGCACTGTCCCTGTGGGTGCAAACCCCCTGAAGGATGAACAGGCTGCTGTCACAGGGGCCACACCTGCAGCATGAAAACCCACCGTGCCACTAACTCACTGCAAACTAAACACAAGTGACTCAGCTCTGCATCCTCAGCAAGGACTTGCCTCTGCAGAGATGTTACTGACAGACTCAGCTCTTGTTTGCAAGGGCTGTTAAATTGTCACACAAATCAACCACCCCTCCCTCTCTTGTCCTTGGCGTCTGGCTGCTGAGCTGCTGCTGAGAAAGAAGAGGCAGAGTCCTTCAGGGCAAACAGGGACTTTCCAATGGGCAGAAACTTCCTCCTTTGTTTTGGTTTCAGTGACAACAGAGGGGTTTGTCTTCAGTCCCTGTGTCAGCAGGGAAATTGTGCCTGCCCATCACACCTAGGATCTGAACAACCTGGATTTTTATTGGTGTAAAATCCACAGTGACCTGACCTTCTGCAGGAATATGGAGAGAAGAGTCAAAAGGGATTCCTGGAATGTTGCAATAAGCAGAAAGTGGTATTAAACATATGTAGATAAAAAGGCATAAAATCTCATAAAAGCTCATATGGAACTGATTTAAACCTAATAAAAAGAGGCATTTTATTGTAATAAAGAGTGAGGGCTGCAGACCACAGTGTGAGATATAGCTACTCTTCATAGTTTAGGAAGGTTTATTAAACCTTATCAAAAATAGAACAGAAGACTGAATAAAGAAAGAAGGTTACAGCACCAGGAGCAAAAGATTTTCCTCGCCATGTGCTCAGCCCCCTCACACTGGAGACTTTCCCTTTTAACCCTTTAACCCCTCCCAAAGTTTTGTCCATCAACCCCGTCTTTGCTGTCCAGTGGTGGAGATCTCTTCCTCAAATCCTGATTGGGGGTCAAGTGTGGCCATAGTGACAAGCCAGCCCTCCCAGATGTCCCAACCCCTTGGGGACATCTGGGAGTCATAGTGACAAGCCACCCCTCCCAGCTGTCCCTTGATAACCACGGGATGGGGTGCAGCATAACTATAAATCTATAAAACTTTTCTTGACTTATATACATGATATTTTTCCAGTAATTGTGAGAGTCAATCATCACATGACTCATCTATCACAACAGGGAAAGAAGTTTCTGGTGGGAGGAACACTGGTTTAAAGGTAGGACCAGCTCTTGAGGTTTGATTTATTCCCTCTTTCAGATTACAAGGAAGTCATGGTGTTCCAGAGTAGAAGCTGGTCCCAAAAGTTTGAGAACAGGGTGTGATAAGATCACCAGGGTATTTTATCCGTATCTAGGAAGAAGCCCTACAGAGCTTCTCTTTAGCTTTGACTGAAAGTAGAAGTCCTGTTTTTACCAAGAATTTTGATCTCTTCGTGTTTTGGAGAAAGAAAAAGAAAACCCCAAACCACCTGAAATTTACATTGAGGTGAGGGGTATCACAGAGGGATGAGGGCTCACCAAAGCAAGAGACCCTCCTGTAATTTAAACTGTTCTTTCAATAATACCAATAATTTCTCAGTACATGTTGATTTCAGCAGGCACCAGATTCCCTCTTCTTGTTCTGGCCTTTCACATATCACTAAGGGAAGGTGAGGCTGTGTCATTGTCATTCGGATTTTTAATTCTTCAGAAGTCAAAACTGAATTCAAGTAAAGTTCATTAAACTGCAATTTACATATATGATAAATAGGTATGACTCGTGCTGATAAAAATTGAAACAGCAATCAATATTGATACAGTAATTGATATTTGAGAATAATAAAATAGTTAGAAGTTGTAATGCCAAAGAAGAGAGGGAGAGGAGGGGCTCCACCCCCCCCCCCCCCCTTCCCAGCAGATGTTGTCAAGGACCACAGGAAAGAAGCTGAAGATAAAGTTGCTAAAAATGAGTAAAAACCTGGTTGGGTCCCAGAAAATGCTAATTATAAGGGATTTATTGCCTTGATATGTAGATGCAGTGATACGTTAGTCTTGGCTTACATTGTACTGGCTTGGTGCACATGTGTAACCCAAACATGAATAAAAGGACACAGAAGAAGACTACAGGGCCTTCATCAGTGACGACCCCCAAAGACTTGTGTGACCACCAAACCGAGTGGTGGCACATGTGCGGTAAAGGTGGTAATGAAGGCAGAGATAGAGATATGACGAACCAAAAATGGGAGGAGATGGTATTGACACATGGCATTTAAGGGGTGATTTTTACTTAGCAAGCTCGTACGTGATGTTGCAAGGGTCCCAGAACCCTGCCCTCCGTACCCCGTGGTTGTCTTTTGCTTATGCACTATTATTGGAACCAAATTATCCCTTATTTTAATCAAATTATATTGTATCCAATTTTATTTTTTTTTATTTTAACTATTCAATTAAAATTGTTACTAATTTTAATATTGTTTGGCTTTTTTTATGATAGGATAATTGGGCAAACATAACAATTTTGGTGCCGACATCCGTGACTCTCTTAACTCCGGGGAGGTGGATAGTTTCTGGGAAGGAGCTCCCCACCAGACTTTTAAGTGGTCCCAAGGCTAGACCACTCTCCCTTGGGAAAAGAGAGGTTTTATTACAATAACGCATATGCAAATTAGTTTTTAAGAGCACGCAAGAGAGGCTCCCATCAGAGTGCCGGCTTATAGGAGAGAGAGTATCCATAGAAAACTACTTTGTGAACGAAGACCCTCGTGAGAAAAGGAGGCTGTGAGTATCACGGGGTTTTGGGTCGGGGGGCGGCTGTATGTGTGTGTGAGTGTGTGTGGAGTGTCTGAGACGGGGGCAGGGCAGTGCCAGACCCCCGAAGTGAGCAGGACCTCCCAGTACCGCGTTTTCGTGCCCTCCGAGAGGACGCCGGCCAGAAAAGGAGGGAAGTGAATGAAAAGTGAACGAGTGGGGACCCTGGGAGGGTTTGATCCAGGGGGAAGGAGGGGATCCCTGGTCCAGGCACCTGTGGGAGGGTCCTTGAGCAGGATTGACTCAGTAGGGAGACTGAGAAAGAGAGTGAATGAATAGGTTCAATTTCCTTGGAGGGGTTGGTAGCAGGCAATTTAGTATGTGATTAGATGGTGAGAGGACGGGGCTAATAGATTGAGAAAGAGGGAGAGATAGGAGTGGAACAAGTAGATTGCAGAGGGAGAGATAGGAGTGGAACAGGTAGATTGAAAAGGCAGTGTGACAGAGTAATAACTGAGGAAGTTGAGCCACGAGGTGAGTGTGGGAAACTAAGACTCTCCTGGTACCGGGCATTTCTTAGTTTGTTGCCGCCAGAAATGGGTCAGGGAAAAAGTAAGTTCCTTGACCCAGGGGCTGTGGATTGTGTGAAAAAATCGCAGTGGTTTGAGGTATCTGGGAACTGTGAAGGGGGTTCTCAGGGGGGGAGCATTCCTCAGGACAGCCCACTGGGGATGATGATATGGTTTTGGGATGAATGGGAATCCTGAAGGGAAGAAAATCAAGGAATTCAGAGGGCAATGCCTAAGGGACGTAATATAGGAAAACCTTTGAGTGAGCATCAGAAAAAATATGAGTCGCCATCAGAATGGTTAAAAAGATTAAAAAGAGACTTGCAGTTATATTCAGGCATAGATACTGATACTGCAGTAGGGCAGGTTCTGGTAAAAATTGAGTTTGTGACCAGATCTTGCAGTGACATCAGGAAAAAGCTGGAAAAATTAGAAAATTGGCAGGACAGGGGACTTCAAGTGTTACTGAGAGAAGCACAAAGGGCGTTTGTAAAGAGAAATGAGAAGAAGCAGAAAGCAGGTGCCAGAATTTTGGTTGCGGCAGTTAGAGAAATGCAGGCAGCTTTGAATACAGAAAAATCTGCAGGGAAAAACAAACAGTGGATGTCACGATCTAATTTGAGGAACACAAGACCTGTGCATTTTTCCCGCCACAAGAAAAGATACTTAAAAAATTTTTGTCCTACTTTAAAGGATGCGGGACCTACCTGTTTTTATTGTCATAAAAAGGGGCACCTGCAAAAAAATTGCAGAAAGAAACAGCAAGATGAGAAAACTACTCAGGAGAATCAGAGAGGTCAAGAGTTTTTTTTAATGAAGAGGACCGAAATACAACCAGAAGAGCCCTTGATAATAAAGCTAAAAAATAGGTCCTCAGAGCGAAGAAGTTATATTTTTAGTCAATACAGGAGTTTCTCGGTCGACAGTGACAAAATTACCCCAGGGATGTGAGATAAGTAGTGAGCGAGTTTCAGTAATCGGAATTACGGGAGAGGCTTTCCCTGTTCCTGTAATAAAAGGAGTGCAAATTGAAACAGATGACAAATTTGGAGTAAATGATTTATTGTTGATACCAGAGGCCGAGAATAATTTGTTAGGCAGAGATTTAATAATAGCCTTAAATTTGCAGATAAAACCCTGTGAAGGAAAACTTAAAATTTATTCTTTAACTGAAGAAGATAATCTAGAAATTAATGACACGGGTTGGCATTCAGATGAAGTGGGAAAAAGTTGAGGGTAAAGGGGTCTGGTCCCCTTAGTCCCTCTTGGTCAGCATAAGCCTGTGAATTTTATGCATTACTTTGTGCATTATTAATACTAAAAGGGCAAGAAGGGACTATTTATACAGACTCCAAATATGCTTTTAGTGTAGTACATACTTTTAGAAAAATTTGGAAGGAAAGAAGACTTATAAACACTCAAGGGAAAGGGTTAGTAAATGGGGAATTAATAATTCAGATACTTGAAGCTTTAAAAGGCTCAAAGAAAATAGCAGTAGTTCATGTAAAGGAATGCCAGAGAGGGAGGGATATTAGAGTCCGAGAAATAATTTGGCTGATGAAGAAGCAAAAAAAGAACGACCTTAAGAAAGGGAGATACTGAAATCATCACCTAACAAAAAATAGAAATTCAGCAGGAGACACTTTCCCTTCCGCTAGCAGAACTGGCAGCTATAAGGAAATTAGGAGCAACATTTAAGGAGGGAAAGTGGGTTTTTCCTGATGGCAGGATTATGATGCCAAAACCAGTGGCACATTAGATCTTAGATAACTTGCATAGACAGACACACTGGGGAACAAGAGCCTTTTGTGATCACTTTTTAAAATTTTATGGGTGCATAAGGATATTTGAAATTGGAAAACAAATTACTCAGGTGTGTCTTACCTGTCAAAAGGTAAATAAGAAAGTGTTAAAGAGCCCTCCCTCTGGAGGACAAAAAAAAAGCCTACAGGCTATTTGAAAAGATCCAGGTTGATTTTGTAGACTTGCTTAAAGTGGCTCGGTGGAATATTTGTTGGTTATAACAGATCAATTAACTCAGTGAGTTGAAGCATTTCCAGCAGCTCGGGCTACAGTTTAAACAGTAGCTAAAATATTGTTGGAACATGAAATTCCAATAATGTGAAAATATGGTGGGATTTAAGTAGATTTATATTAACCCTGATTTATTAAGAATGAATTAGGCATCCTGGAATGGCTGCGGACCCCAATTCCCTTGAGCTCAGAGGCAGAAGAACACCAGTGGAAAAAGAAGAGAAGACTTTTTGAATCGGTGGGAACGGCCTAAATGGATCAAAGATCTCCTCCAGGATCACCCACCAGCAACATTATTAGAATTGATTACAGAACTGCAATTCCAGAAACTGAGATTGATAACACCTGTTGCTAAAAGAGCTCAGAGACAAGTAAAATGTTGGGAGTGCAGTAAACATGGTTTAGGGTGTCATCCACGGATATGTATTTTTTGCACACTTTGCTTTAACTCATGGTGGAAAGTAAGAGGGAAGAGAAGGAGAGACAATTGATTTGCTTGTTTTGCTATGGTTATGTATTTAACCAGCTAATTATAGAACTCATTGCTATTGATTTCTTTGAAATACCTTTGAGACTGGGAGACGGGACTCTTCCAGCAGCAATTGGATTAATAGAGAACTTAGATCAATTGGTTCTTGCTATACTGGCAATAGCACAAATAAGAGAACGAGCAGCTCATAATATTATAGACCAGTGTCTCATAATTGATAGTTGTTGTGGAGAAGAAATCTATATATCACATCATAGGCATGTTTTTGGGGCATATTGGCCCCGGAATTGGAGGCAGACACTTAATGCACTCCCCGCCCTTAAAGAAAATTAAAAAAAAAAATAATTAATTAAATCTTATTGTGGTTGGCATATCTCTGAAATTTTGGAAAATATAAATTTCTAGTGTTCCAGCCTAACCTTTTCCCTGTTCTTTTCATTTTAATTATTTCTTCTTAACTAGCCAGAACCGAGAAATGGAATTTAAAAGGGGACAAGCAAACCCTGTGGGGCTATGGGTACCAAGGAAACGAAAAGCACCAGTGACTAGATTCCGAGATATTACCTTTGCTACCAAGAAGACTGGCATCTTGGCCCTTGGTTGCCACCCAAGGGGCCTTGAGAAAGGTAGAAAGGTAGATTTCCTGAGGATTATTTTCGCTGTGATCATTATGGTACCCTGGACGGTTGGCCAAAGCCAGAGAGCCACACTGGACAGAGTTTCAGCAATGAAAAAGCAAACAAGGCAAAAACCAAGTCCCAGCAATTTCAACATTTGTGACTATTGCAATCAACCTGTGTGGATTAAGGACAAGATGAAATCTGTGTTTGTGACACACCTATATGTTAGTTCTGCTTGCTACAATCGCAGCAGTTTTATAGATGTTTGTATTAAGGAAAGAAAGATGTATTGGGTAAGGAAAATTTTGAGATATAATGGACAAGCTCCTTATCCCCATGGTGATCAAATTTGCCCTCAGTATGGAAGATTCTTTTGTTTTGAAAGAGATGATAATGGAAAGGATCCAAGTACAGGCATGGGAAACCAGGCACTAAAAGAAAAATGGAAAGAGAAAATAAAAGAAGAAAAAGAAACAAAGGGGAATAGAGGAAAAAACAGGAGAAAAGAGTCAACAGAATTGGCTGAACTGTATAAACAACTAAAACAGCACTACAAAGATTGGGATTTGCCACCCTCGAATAAGAATCTGTTTGTGGGATTGATACAAGAGATTGCTACAGAATTGGGATTATCCAAATGTTGGATTTGTAGAGGTCTAAAAATGGCTGAAAGATGGCAGTGGAAAAACTGAGAACTTAGCTCCAGAGCAATTTTTAAAGTAGAATCGCACCCAAATTTCTGGAACATTAAAGAGACCTGAAGGATGGATTTTAAACCATCAAGTAATTAGAATCCTTTGTGTAACTTGAGAAAGAAGGAAATTTAATAAAGTAGTGGGGCATATTCTTTGTAAATCCACATTAGTAGTCAATATGGATAATTGTTCAAAAGTTTGGTGACCTGAAACTCCTATAAGATATTGAGGACCTATAAAAAAAAAATTATGAATGGGATGAACAGATTAATTTATGCTGGTACAGAAGTCCTGAGCTAACCCCTACCAATCCATCGACAGCATGAGGTCATATTGAGAACAAGTGGAGAAAACTGATAAGAAATGGAAAGCCCCAGATGGGATATACTGGATTTGTGGGCAACGAGTATACAGTGAGTTACCTCAAAAATGGGGAGGAACCTGTACGTGTAGAGTAATACAACTCTCCTCCTTTGCTCTACTGAGGTCTAGGAGCAATGTGTTAAGAACTCCTCTGTATGAAACCCTGCAGCAGAGTAAAAGGGATTTGAATTTCAACTTTCCAACAGCAGGAGGGAACTAAAAAGGATGGGAGGACAAGTGGCCTGCAGAACGAATTATAGCATATTATGAACCAGCAACAGGAGCTCAGGATGGGTCATGGGGATATAGGACCCCAGTTTATCTGTTGAATTGATTAATAAGGCTCCAAGCAGCAGAAGAGGTAGTGTCAAATCACACCTCCAGTGCTTTAAAAATGTTAGCCAGGCAATATACACAAATGCGGGCATTTGTGTACCAAAATAGGATTGCCCTAGACTATTTGTTAGCAGAAGAAGGGGGAGTTGGTGAGAGATTTAATGAATCTGAGTGCTGTGTAGAAATTGATGATTATGGGGAAGCTATCATAGAACTTGCAGAAGAAATTAAAAGAGTAGCTCATGTGCCAGTACAAAAGTGGAATTCAACCTTGAAAGCAGATTGGTGGGATAACCTCTTTAGAAGCTTTTGGAAGAAAAAGTTAGAGTTCGTGTTGTTATGCGCAGTTCTGAGACTTCTGTTTCTGCCTTGTATGATTTTGTGTTTTATTAAGCTAATTCACTCAGTGATTCAGGGGATGCAGATTACAATAATGTCTCTATATTCAGAATCAGCAGAAAAAGGAAAACCAAGATCTATAATAGGATTAAAAGCTAAATCGACCCCTGTTAAAGAACAAAGACCTAAAAAGATTGAAAAAGACCAAGAAATGCTAACTAAACTTGAAAGAGAATGTGAAAGACAAGAGGCAGTAATAGAAATGCTAGAAAAGTTTGAAGCTGAAAAGAGACAACGAGAAAACCAAAATTCTGAAAAGATATAAAAGATATCAGAGCATAGCTTTTTAATAAAGCACAAATCATAATGATCAAGAAGATAAATGGGGGATTTGTGATAAATAGGTATGATTCATGCTGATAAAAATGGAAACAGTAATTAATATTGATACATTAATTAATATTTCGGAATAATAAAAAGTTAGAAGTTGTAATGAAAAAGAACAGAGGGAGAGGAGGGGCTCCACCCCCCTCTTCCCGGCAGATGTTTTCAAGGATCACAGGAAAGAAGCCAAAGATGTCATTGCTAAAAATGAGCAAAAACCTGGTTGGGTCGCAGAAAATGCTAATTATAAGGGATTTAATGCCTTGATATGTAGATATAGCGATATGTTAGTCTTGGCTTACATTGTACTGGCTTGGTGTGCATGTGTAACCCAAAGGTGAATTAAAGGACAACGAAGAAGACTACTGAGCCTTCATCAGAGATGACCCCCAAAGACTTGTGCAACCACCAAACCGAGTGGTGGCGCATGGGTGGTAAAGGTGGTAATGAAAGCTAAGATAGAGATATGATGAACCGAAAATGGGAGGAGATGATATTGACACATGGCATATAAGAGGTGATTTTCACTTGACAAGCTTGTACGTGAGGTGGCAAGGGTCCCAGAACTCTGCCCTCCGTACCCCGTGGTTATCTTTTGCTTATGCACTATTATTGGAACCAAATTATCCCTTTCAAAATATATTGTATCCAATTTATAGCTTTTTTATTTTAAGTATTCATTTAAAATTGCTGCTACTTTTAATATTGTTTGGTTATTTTTATGATGGGATACTTGAGCAAACAACAAAATTCAATCTGCTATCTCAAAAAAAAAAAGCAGAGAGAACATTTTGTCCTATTTTCTTTTCCTTTTTATAGTTTGATATCTAAAATCCCCAGTTGATATTGACCCCCAGCACCTTCTAATCCAGTCTGAATATATACAAATATCAGGACCCTTCATGGCTGACAATCAATTGCACTTTATTCCCACCCCCTCTCCACCATTTCTTTTATCCAACCCCTGGCACTCCTATGGATCAAGAATGGTATGGCCAGACGGAGAAGGGCAGGGATTCTTCCCCTGTGCTCAGCACTGGTTGGGCAGCATCTCGAGTGCTGTGTCCAGTTCTGGGTCCCCCAATTTAGGAAGGACATGGAGGGGCTGGAGTATTTCCCAGAAAAGGGCAACAAGGCTGGGGAGAGGAGAGGAAAGGGCAAACAGGGATGGGCTATTTGCCCTTTTCCAGGGCAGGAACAGGGATGGGCAAAAGGAAGAAATTACTACCAGGGAAGAGTAAAAAAAGCAAAGGTGAAGCAGAGGAAATGCTCAGGGCAGTTTCAGGGTGGCTGCCAGGCAGCCCTGGCTCTGAGCAACAGCATCTGCAGTGGGACAGGAAATTCCCAGCTGATGGGAACAAACTTTCTGGCTGACTGCAGAGGCCAGGACAAAGCTGAGTGATTTCCCTGGTGTCCCCCAGTCCTTGCAGGCCCCAGGGGCTGATGGCATTTGTGCTCCCTCAGGTTCATGTCCCCACAGCAACAGCATGGGGGTGCTACCCCTGCTATGTGCAATGCAACCAGGGGCTCCTGAGCCATTGCTGCCGTGTCTGTGTCTGCAAGGATGGGGCACCTGTGTGAGCTGGGGGAGAGGCCAGGGCTGCAGAGGGGGGATGTTGTTGGCAGCTCCATGAGGACGCTCTGGGATGCTGCCCTGGGCTGTGCAGCACACTGGGGATGGATCAGCCCCTGCTCTGCTGCTCCTTCACATCTGCCCCAGGGCCCTTGCAGAGCCCCAGCCATGCTGTTTGCCCCCAGCCTGCCCACGGCCAGCCTGGAGCTGCTCACAGGGCTTTTCTGTGCTGAGCATTGGTCTGGGCGTGTTCTTGAGAGAGCCTGGGCAAGGAGCCTGGAGCCCCCAGGCTCTGGCCTGAGGCGTCAGCGCTGCCCCAGCAGTGCCCATGGCCTGTCCCTGCTGCAGCCCCGGCACTGCCACCCCCAGGGCTGTGCCCGGCCCCGAGAGCACTCAGGCCCTACAGCAACACCAGGGCCACCAGGGCAGCGGGGCAGGGCCACGGCAGCAGCACTGGCAACACCAAGTGCTGCTGCTGCTGGGCACAGCTGCTGTGCCAGCACTGATCTGCCCCCAGCTCTGCACACAGACATTGCTGCTGCAGCTCCAGAGAAGGCAACAAAAGGGCATCTCTGCAGAAAACTTGGCTGGGAGGTCCTTTAGTTCATTTAAAGCCATCAAGAGTGCAGCCCCTCATTGACACAGTCTGTGGCCACAAATCAAGGTGGAGAGAAACAAAATGGGAAATGGCAGAAAGAATGACGTCTTTGTGGATAATATAGAAAAACTAAAGCAAACAAAACAAACTTCCACACTAAAGCAAATAAGAAGTATCAAAGATGATTTTATTATAGGTGATTTGCCGAAATTGGCCAGCAGTTTATTGTTTCTGAAACCATCCAGCCATCAGTCTCCACACTGCAGCCTTGAGCTCCTGGTTCCTCAGGCTGTAGATAAGGGGGTTCAGGGCTGGAGGCACCACCGAGTACAGAACTGACAGGGCCAGATCCAGGGATGGGGAAGACATGGAGGGCGGCTTCAGGTAGGCAAATGCAGCAGTGCTGAGGAACAGAGAGAGCACAGCCAGGTGAGGGAGGCAGGTGGAAAAGGCTTTGTGCCGTCCCTGCTCTGAAAGAATCCTGAGCACGGCCCTGAAAATCTGCACATAGGAGAAAACAATGAACATAAAACAACCAAATACCAAACAGGAACTTATAGCAATGAGTCCCAGTTCTCTGAGGTGGAATTTGGAGCAGGAGAGCTTGAGGATCTGTGGGATTTCACAGAAGAACTGGCCCAGGGCATTGCCATGGCACAGGGGCAGGGAAAATGTATTGGCTGTGTGCAGCAGTGAATAGAGAAAGGCACTGGCCCAGGCAGCTGCTGCCATGTGGGCACAAGCTCTGCTGCCCAGGAGAGTCCTGTAGTGCAGGGCTTTGCGGATGGACACGTAGCGGTCGTAGCACATGATGGTCAGAAGGGAAAGCTCTGCT
The DNA here is from genome assembly GCF_035770615.1 of Melospiza melodia melodia. Classification (NCBI taxonomy): domain Eukaryota; kingdom Metazoa; phylum Chordata; class Aves; order Passeriformes; family Passerellidae; genus Melospiza; species Melospiza melodia. The sequence goes on along the minus strand of NW_026948600.1, from coordinate 1,300,639 downwards.
GCAATGAAAAAGACAAAAAAAAAATAGCTGGACCGCACATCCTGTGTAGGAGATGTCCCTGGTGTCCCAGAGGGAATTGTGCATGGCTTTGGGGACAGTGGTGCAGATGGAGCCCAGGTCAGTGAGGGCCAGGTTGAGCAGGAAGAAGAACATGGACGTGTGCAGATGGTGGCTGCAGGCTACGGCGCTGATGATGAGGCCGTTGCCCAGGAGGGCAGCCAGGGAGATGCCCAGCAAGAGGCAGAAGTGCAGGAGCTGCAGCTGCCGCGTGTCTGCCAATGCCATCTGGAGGAAGTGCCTGATGGAGCTGCTGTTGGACATTTGTGCTGTCTTGGCATGGGGATCTGTAAAGAAAGTAATCATGGAATAGTTGGGTTTGGAGAGAACTTTAAATATCCCAGAACAGCTTGGGGGCACTTTCCCCCACTGCCTGCCCAGGGCTCTGCTGCCTGGAGCTGTCCCTGCCAGCAGCTGCTTCCCTGTGCCCAGAGCTGAGCCCTGCCAGTGCTGCCAGAGCCCAGTCCTGCCCTGGGGGCTCAGCTCTGTCCTGCAGACCCCTACCAGCTCAGACACTGGCCAAGGGCAGCTCTGGCTCTGCAGGCTCTTATCACAACGTCAGAGCAACCCTGAAGAGGCTGGAAAAGCAACACTGATCCTGCTTCTAGGAGGCCCTGTGCTGATCTCAATAACTGCCCAATTAATTCAGATATAAGGGAAATTCTGTTTTATTTTTATTTTTTTTTATTTTTTATTTTATGCATCCCCTGCCTCGCTGTTCCCTCTGCATAATCTACTTGGAAATGTTCTGCAGGTAAATGGCACGCCAGAAGCAGTCCTGAACAATGCAGCATCCTCCCCACACAAAAGGAACACTTCCAAGCCTTACCAGCTGTCTCCTCCCACCCAGATCTTGTCCCCCAGTGCTGGGAGCAGCTGCCAGGGCTGGCTGAGAGCTGTCCCTGGCAGGCAGCAGAGTCCCTGCCCCAGCACAGCACCCTGGGCTGCAGGACCCTGCTCTGCAGGACAGCCCTGGGCACCCCTGGCTGCTCTGCACAAGAGACAATCAGAGAATGTACTCACAGGATTTGTAGGCATTGGGATTTTCCAGCTGTAGGAGATGGCTCCAGGAGCTGCAGCCGCATTGTCCTGCAGCCAGAGGTTCCTGTGCCAAGGGCTGGCAGTGATTCTGTCCCAGGCACTTCTCAGCCCCTTCCCAGCCCTGACTGATTGAAGCTCTCTGTGCCTCTGTGCTGTGCCTGGGGTGGCTGCAGGCAGTGCCTCAGCCCTGCTGGGCTGGCAGAAGAGCTGCTCACCAAGAGAAATGTGCTTTTGAAGCTCTTCTTGGTTACTAGGAGCTGCCTCTGTGCCAGGAGCCCAGCCCAGCTCAGCAGCACAGACACAGCACCAGGACTTTAATGAGCCTCTGGGGCTTTGTGCTCAGGCCCTGAACATCAGTCCCTGAGAGGGAGCTGAAGAAACCTCTCCAGAACTTCCAGTCAGAATCCAAAGCCAAAGTTTCTTGGACTTTTAATGGGTCCCACTGAGGGACACGACTGACAAAGTGTCCCCAGGCCCCAGGCAGAGCAGAGAACTGGAGGCACTGATGGCAGCTGGGGACAAAGAGAAGCCAAGTCTTGGTGTCCTGGGCCACAGCAGGGTCTGTGTGCCACCAAGGGCTGGGAGGAGACACCTTTTGCTGAGGCCCTGGGGCCGTCCTGGCACAGCTCTAGCCAGGCTGGGCACTGTCAGCCCCTTGTCCTGCCCTCAGCATCCCCCCTAAGCCCACATCCCAGTGGCCTCAAGGATCTGCTGGAAGGAGTCCCTGGGGAGCCTTGCTCAGAAATGGCCCTGGGGGCTCCTTAATGCTCCCTACAGGGACTGCAGGTTTTTCAAAGGACTTTGGGTTTGGCTTTTGCCTTGGAGTCTCTGAGAGGTCTGTTCAATCTTGTCCTCCAATTCTCTGCTGTAATTAGTCCCTGGAGAGGCTTTGTCAGTAACAACACTCAGTGGAGCTCATTAATGCTTCAGGGTACTTTAGTTATTTTAAGGTACTTGGTGTTTCCTTTTGATACAGAGTCTGTAAGAGGTTTGTGTAATCATGGCCCCAATTATCTGCTTTAATGAGTCCCTTGAGAGCTTCGTACATACACTCGGTGGGGCTCATTAATGCTTTGAGATACTCAAGGTTTTTGAGGTACTTTGGATGTTCCTTTCTACTCTGAATATCTGAGAAGTGTTTTTTCCAATTCTGGCCTCCAATTCTCTCCTCCAAAGAGTCCATGAAGTGCCTGTATTGGGATGGACCTCAGTGGGACCCATTCATGGTTTGAGACACTTTGAGTTTTTTCTCTGACTTTGACTCTTGGAAAGGTTTGTGCAATCTAAGGCTCTGAGTTTCCAGGGCTCATCTCCAAATGCACCACGGGGCTCATTAGCATCAAGCAATACCTGACAAACCATGGCTCTGCCTTGATTTCTCTTGGCTCATGAGCAATTCATTAGGTGGATTTCCTTTTACAGTTGTGGAGAAATATTTGAAACAGCTTCTAAGAAATATGTATTCCTATCTTAAAGAGTGTCTTTTATTGCTGTTCTTATTATACAAGAGGTGATTGCAACATTTGGTGATTGATATTGATCCAGGGTCTCTCCTAAGGAGGTCTGGCCAGGTCAGAAAAGTTGTACCTTGGAGGTGACCCAGTGTGGACAACCTTGCCCCACATTCCCCAACCCTGTGTGAGAAACGATTTTCACTTTCAAAAATAGAAATGATTTACTAAGACCTTATCAAAATACAACAGAAGAAGCTTGATTTTCATATATGTTAAAATACAACCAAAGACTGAATAAAGAAAAGAATACAGTGCTGGGACCAAAGAATTCAGTCACCATGTGCTCATCTACAAAATGGATGCTCTGTCTTTTATACCTCTATCCCCTCCCAAAGTCTTGTCAATCCACTCCTTCTTCACTGTCCAGTGGTGGAGATCACTGTCTTACACCTTGACTGGAGGTCAGGTGCTGCCATAGTAACAAGCCAACTCTCCCAAATGCCCTGACTACTGAGGCCATCCTGTGATAACAATGCAAGGGGAAGGATAACTATACAGCTACAAAACTTCTCTTAACATATATTTAATATTCACCTTGTAATTGTAGGAGTCAACCATAGAATTACTCATTTATAACACTCCTTTTCTTTTTTTCTCAGTCATTTTGCTTGAACAATTAAGTAAAAAATTTTCTCTCTCTCTTGAATGAGTCATACCAGCATCTGTTGATGTGGGCAAGGACAGTGGGAGCAGGAGAAAAAAAAACTCAGGTTTTCCTTAGACACACTTATTTGGAATGGACAAAAGGGCATCCCAGATGTCCAGTATGGCTTTGGCTGCCATCTACCATGCCTATGTGGCTGCTACCCATAGTTGGTGTATCTTAGGGGTAAGTACAGAAGCCAACTTGTTCCTGCCCTCCAGTCCCTGTTGAATTAAAAGACAACTGAGGAATGATAGAGGTCTGGAATGGCCTTATGTCCCTTACCTTATCATGTCTACAGGGTTGCTACTCACAGCAGGGCTATGGAGCCTTCTTGGTAGCAAACAAAGGGGCCAACTCGGTCTTGCGTTCCTTCCTTTGTCTTATTTTCCTGAAGAAGCTGTCCCATTACCTTTTACAGTCCCTTGTGTACTTCTCCTCAACAGATGCTGGTAATTCTCACCCATGAAAACAGAAAGACAGTTCTCGAGCTTGTGAGTGGAAGCTTGACTCTACTTTTTGGGCGTCTTGGTGTTTTACTGGTTGTCTTTCAGTCTCTGCTTGAGAGTCAATCTTGTTTCACCCAGCCTGGATGTTACAGTCCACTCTTTGGGTTCTTCCTCTGTGCCTTTGACTCTGTTGCCATGAATCCATCCCTGCTCTGTAGTTCACATGGCCCATTCAGTGGTGAGCAGTACCTGAAAGGGACCTTCCCACTGAGGAGTTAGAGGCTGATCTCTCCTTGCCTTAATCATCACCAAATCCCCAGGATTTATATTATGGATTCTGAAATCCAGATTGGTAGTTTGAGGAATAGTCCCTTTATGTCTTAGCCCTTCTAAGGTTTGTGCTATGGACATAACATATTTCTTGGCATTGGCCTCCCCTTCCTCATAGATGGCAACTTTCTGGGGTGAGGTCAGGAAAGGTAACCCAAACATTATTTCATAGGGTGACACCCCCAGATCTGACGGAGGTTGGGTTCTAATTCTTAATAAGGCCAAAGGGAGACATTTTATTCATGACATTTGGATTTCAGTCATTAGCTTAACTAGAGCTCTTTTAAGAGTTTCCTTCATTCTGTCAACCTGACTGGAACTCTGTGGATGCCATGGAGTGTGTAATTCCCATTTTACTCCCAGGGCCTGAACAACTTTCTGCAATATCATCAATGTGAAATGAGTTTCCCTGGTCTGAATCAATCCTGTTTCCCATTCCATATCAGGGACTGATTGATTCTAGAAGTGTTTTACTCACAACATTGGCAATGGCTTTCACAGTGGGTACCACCTCTACCCAACGAGCCATCTGTTCTACTATCACTGGCAAAAACTTCCACTGTTGTACATGGGGAAGCTCAGTAAAGTCTACTTGGATGTTTTGGAAGGGCCGTAAGGCTAGTTCTCGTCCTCTCCTGGGTGTTTTCCTCATAATTTTGTTATTTACTTTTTGACATATCACATACCATTCACTTACTTGCTTAGCTATTCTGAAAATTCCTTTGCATTCCAAATCCCTTAGAAATTGATCACTTAGCACTTGTGTACCCCAATGCATTGCTCCATGTATGCCTTCTAGCATTTTCTTGGCAGAGGGTTTATTCAACATTGGCCTCCCCTCTGCTAATCTCCACTTCCCTTTGTTATCTTTCTTGGCTCCCATTTTGAGGAATTCTTCCTTTTATGTCCCACTGAACATCAGGACTTTTGTATTTTTCTCAGGGGTGTTAGTATTATAATTAGTTTTTCTGTCTCTGATTCAGTTGCATTTTTAGCTTCTACATTGGCTAAATTGTTCCCTTGCTCCCCTTTTTGATGTCCTTTAACATAAACCACCATTACTTCTTCTGGTAATTGTAAGGTTTCTAACTCTTCTAAAATAAATTTTTTTGTGAAACAATCCCTTTCCCTTTGAATTGAATAGCCCCCTCTCTTCCCAAATTTTTCCAAAGGTATGCACTATGCCAAAAGTGTATTTTGAGTCTGTACATATTGTTCTCCATTTCCAGAGCTCACTTTAGGGCATATAACTCCCATGCTTGGGCTGATCAGTTGGAAGGTAACTTTTTCTTCTCTATGGCCATCAACCCTTCATGCCCTATAGCACACCCTGATACCCTGTGCCTCTTTATTACCTGTGAAGATCCATTGATGTATAATCGTTTTCCACCTTGGAGTTGTTGATCTGTTAGGTCCTGTCTCATTTTAGTTTGATAGTTTATAACCTCTAGGCAATTATGGATTAGTTCCTCATCTGGTTCTCCATACAAAAACTGGGAAGGGTTGAGTTGGTTACTCAATATTAGCTCTAAACCATTTTGTATTAAGATGGCTTCATAATTTAGCACTCAGGAATCAGTGAGCCATTTCTCAGCCTTTTGATTTAGGATACTCCTCACTGAGTTTGGGATATACATCTTCAATTTTCCCCAGAAGGTATTTTTTTGCTTTCTGATATGAGTAGGGCAGTCACTGCCACAGCCTGAATGGAGGTTGGCCACCCGCAGCTGACAAGGTCTAGTAATTTTGATAAATTGGCCACTGGTTTCCTGGATTCTCTCCAGTCCTGGGCTAACACTCCATGTGCTACCCATTTTTCTATATCCACAAACAATAGAAGGGTTTGTCTAAGGCAGGAAGACTCAGTGCTGATGCACTGACTAATTTTTGCTTTAAAGCTTCAAACTTTTTTTGATCTTCTTCCCATCTAATCTCTTCTTCAACTAACTTTTCTTGCAAGAACTGGATGGCCTGTGTGTATCCTTCAATCCATAGCCTACAATATCCCAACAGGCCTAAAAACTTTCTGATTTCTCTCTTAGTTTTTGGCCATGGGTGTGACACTATCCTTGTAATTCTCTCAGGGTTCAGCCACCAGCTCCCTTGACAAATCATATGTCCTGGGAATTTTACTTCCCACTCTACAAATTGGAATTTACCTTTTGATACCCAAAGTCCTTGGTTCCCCAGAAAATTTACAACACCATGGTGGATTCCCAAACTTCTTTTTCTTCCTGTCCTGGGAGAAGCAAATAATTTACATATTTGATGAGCTTTATCTCAGGTTTAATGGAAAAGAGTTGTAGTACTTCTCCTAGGGCTTGACCAAAGAGGTTTGGGGAGTTGGAAAATCCTTGGGGTAACCTAGTCCACCAAAGCTGTTGCTTCCTCCCATAACTGGGGTCATCGCATTCAAAGGTAAATATATCCCACTTTCCCCTACCAGTGGAAAAAAAAGCATCTTTTAGGTCTATCGCACTAAACCACTGGTGGGGGGAATGTTACTTAGTAGCGTAGAGGGGTTAGGCACTACTGGGTACCGATTCACTGCTCTTTTGTTCACTTCTGTCAAATCTTGGACAAGCCTGTAAGTCCCATCTGACTTCTTTACTGGTAATATGGGTGTATTATGGAGGGATATACATGGTTCTAAGGTCCTGTCCTCAAGCAGGTCCTGGATCACCGGCTATAGTCCTCGTCTCCCTTCCAGGGAGAGCAAGTATTGTCGTGCTCGAACTGGATGGTTCTCATTAACTATTTTTATTACTATAGGTTTGATGTTTAAGTTACCTCACTTCTTCCATTTTGCCCACACCATCTCATGAATTTTCCCCTTATTTTCTTCCCTTAATTGGAGAAGCTTAATTACCATTTTCCCCTTCTTTGGGAGCACTCCAATGTCAAACTGCACCCATAAATCCTGTCAGAAGAAATTTCACCCTGCTTCTGAAACTAACAGAACATCCCCAATTTCTATTTTTTTTTTGTTCCTTCAAATTTTATTTGCATTATAACTGAGACTTTGAATACTTCCCCTTGTCAAGGATTGAAAAGACAGGTGTCTGCTAAGGAAGGCAGGAGCTGCCTCAAAATGGAAAATGTAAACCCCCCTCCTTCTGAGAGGGTTTAATTTCAAAATTATAACAATTCCTTCTGAATTGTTATAATTTTGAAATTAAGGGGGCTTTCAGGCACAGATAAGGGAGAAGGAATAACAGTTCTTTACCAGAAAAAAGCAAATCAAAACACAACAAAACAATGCAGTAATACAAAAGAATGACAAGAGTCAGAATACAACCTGAAACCCTGTGGGTCAGGGTGGTGGTAGTAGTCCTATTAAATGGCGGCTGCAGTCCTCCTGGAGTGGCAGGTGTGGTTCTATTGAGGCAGTGATCCTGTAAAAGGCTGTAGTCTTCCTCTGAAGATCCTATGGTGGTGTAGGTGGGCTGGTCTTCCTCTGGAAATCCAGTGGGAAAGGGCTGCTCCTCTGGGAATCCAGTGGAAAAGGCTGTCTCTGGTGTCCCAAAATCTCAGATTATAGCCAGGAAGGAATATTTGGCTCCTCCCTCTGGGCGGAGCATCTCACAATGGGATGATGTAATTTTGATCAGTCACGCAGTGACGCTCAATGGCCCATTAACAGCAGATGTCTTCCCAGAGGGAGGATTGGTTGTTGAAGAGACAAAGAAAAACTGCCCAATTAATAACTGGCCCACCTCTAATAGATGGGAATAGAACACACATATTACCTTGCAGTCTAGGACATTATCCATGCCTTATTCTGTTTCCATCTGCATCACAATGAAACCTTACATATTGTTCTCACTTAAGACTAGGTTTCCTTGTGGTACACAATGGCTTTTTCCATCTTTCCGCATTACCTACCAAGTGTAACCAGGTCCTTGAGCAAAAACAATTCCATGTATGGGTTTGTCTTTGCATGAGGTGGGATTAATCAAAACAATCTTTCCTAAAATACCTTTCATGTGTACAACAGGGACTTTGTCTCCATCCACTGTGTGCAAAGGCTCAGACTGGGCAGGACTGGGCAGGACCAGCTCGATTGATGGACCCTCTGGTGTTGAACATCCAGGTGGCTTTTGCTAAGTTCATTTCCCAATTTCTGAAGATTCCCCGGCCCAGCGCCTTCACGGTAGTCTTAAGTAGTCCATTGCACTGTTCAACTTTCCCGGCAGCAGGTGCATAATAAGGGGTATGATATATCCATTCAATATCATGTTCCCTGGCCCAAATGTTGATAAGGCTGTTCTTGAAATGGGTCCCCTTGTCCAACTCAATTCTCTCAGGGGTTCCATGTCTTCACAGGACTTGCTTTTCCAGGCCCAGGATGTTGTTCCGGGCCGTAGGGTAGGTCTCCAACCATCCAGTGGTAGCTTACACCATGGTCAGCACGTAGCGCTTGCCCTGGTGTGTCTGGGGCAGTGTGATGGAGTCAGTCTGCCAGGCCTGCCCGTACTTGTACTTGGACCACCACCCACCATACCACAGGGGCTTCACTCCCTTGGCCTGTTTGATGGCAGCACACTTCTCACAGTCATGGATAACCTGAGAAATACTGTCCATGGTTAAATCCACCCCTCGGTCTCGTGCTCACTTGTAGGTGGCATCTCTGCCCTGATGGCCTGAGGCATCATGGGCCCATCAAGCTAGGAACAACTTCCCCTTTATGTTCCCAATCTAGGTCTATCTTAGACACCTCTATCTTTGCTGTCTGATCTACCTGCTCATTGTTTTGGTCCTCCTCATTAGCTCTACTCTTGGGGACATGGGCATCTACATGGCAGACCTTCACAGGTAGCCTCCTTACCCTGGTAGCAATGTCTTTCCACTCATCAGCAGTCCAAATTGGTTTTCCTCTATGCTGCCAGTTGGCCTCTTTCCACCTCTCCAGCCATCCCCACAGAGTGTTGGCTACCATCCATGAATCAGTGTAGAGGCAGAGCTTTGGCCACTTCTCTCTTTCAGCAATGTCCAGGGCCAGTTGAACAGCTTTGAGTTCAGCAAGTTGGCTTGATCCACCTTCTCCTTCAGTGGCCTTGCAACCTGTCATGTGGAGCTCCATACAGCTGCTTTCCATTTCCGGTTCATCCCTACGATGTGACAGGAACCATCAGTGAAAAACGCGTAGCGTGTTTCCTCTGGTGGCAGTTGGTTATAGGGAGGAGCCTCTTCAGCCTGTGTCACTGGTTCTTGTTTTTCATCTGTGACACCAAAATTCTCACCTTCAGGCCAATTTGTAATTACCTCCAAAATCCCATTGTGATTCAGTTTACCTATACGGGCACGCTGAGTGATAAGAGCAATCCACTTGCTCCATGTGGCAGTGTTGGCATGGTGAATGTAACGAACTTTGCCTTTGAACATCCACCCCAGCACCAGTAGTTGGGGTGCCAGGAGGAATTGTGTTTCTGTACCAACATCTCTGAGGCGGCTTGGACTCCTTCATAGGCAGCCAAGATTTCCTTCTCTGTTGGAGTGTAGTTGGCTTTGGCCCCTCTGTAGCTTCAACTTCAAAATCCCAGTGGTCGGCCCCAAGTCTCCCCAAGCACCTTCTGCCAAAGGGTCCAGGACATGCCATGGTTCCTGGCTGCAGAGTAGAGCACGTTCTTCACCTCTGATCCTGTCCTGATTGGGCCAAGGGCTACTGCATGAGCAAACTCCTGCTGGATCTGTGCAAAGGCTTGTTGCTGCTCAGGGCCCCACTGGAAATTGTTCTTCTTGTGGGTGACCAGGTAAAGAGGACTCACAATCTGACTGTACTCGGGAATGTGCATCCTCCAAAAACCTATGGCACCTAGGAAAGCTTGTGTTTCCTTCTTGATGGTCAATGGAGACATCACAGTGATGTTGTTGATGATCTCAGTGGGAATCTGACGCCGTCCATCTTGCCACTTCACTCCTAGGAACTGAATCTCACAAGCTGGTCCCTTTACTTTGCTCTTTTTAATGGCAAAACCACTCCCAGGAGGATTTGGATGATTTTCTTTCCTTTCTCAAACACTTCTGCAGCTCTGTTCCCCCACATAATGATGTCATCAATATATTGCAGATGTTCTGAAGCCTCACCCTTTTCCAGTGCAATCTGGATCAGTACATGGCAGATGGTGGGGCTGTGCTTCCACCCCCTGGGCAGTTGATTCCAGGTATACTGCACTCCCCTCCAGGCGAAAGCCAACTAAGGCCTGCCTTCTGCTGCCAGAGGAATGGAGAAAAATGCACTGGCAATGTCTATAGTGGCATACCACTTCGCTGCCTTGGACTCAAGCTCGTACTGGAGCTCTAATATGTCTGGCACAGCAGCGCTCAGTGGTGTAGTCACTTCATTCAATGCACGATAGTCCAGAGTTAATCTCCATTCTCTGCCAGACTTGTGCACAGGCCAAGTGGGGCTGTTGAAGGGTGAGTGGGTCTTGCTGACGACCCCTTGGCTCTCCAGCTCTCAGATAATTTTGTGAATGGGGATCATGGCATCTCGATTTGTCCAGTACTGTCAGCAGTGCACTGTTGAGGTGGCAATTGGCACTCATTGCTCTTCCACCCTCAGAAGCCCTACTGCAGATGGGCCTTCTGATAGTCCAGGCAAAGTGTTCAACTGCTTGATGTTTTCTGCCTCCACAGCAGCTATGCCAAAAGCCCACCTGAGTTCCTTTGGGTCTTTGTAAATCCATTCCAGAGGAAGTCTATGCCCAGAATATACAGGGCCTCTGGGCCAGTCACAATAGGATGCTTCTGCCACTCATTTCCAGTCAGGCTCACATCAGCTTCCACCAAAGTGAAATGTTAGGATCCCCGTCACACCAGCAATAGAAACAGATTCTGTCCCCACATATCTCAATGGGATTAATGTACATTGAGCACCGGTATCAACCAAAACTTTGTATTCTTGTAGTTCAGATGTGCCAGGTCAACGAATCCACACAGTCCAGAAAACACGGTTTTCTCTAGCCTCTACCTGGCTAGAGGCAGGGCCCCTCTGAGCCTGGTTATCCTTCTTTCCCTGGGCATATGTCTTGGATTTTCCTTCAAGGGGATCGGACGTGTCATCATCATCATCATACCTTGCAGTTCGGCTACGGGCAACTGGTGCTGCTATCCTTCTGGTAGAACTCCCTCTCTGAGCCCTGTCTTCCTTCAATTCATGCACCTGTCGTGCCAGAACAGCAGTAGGTTTTCCCTCCTATCTCCTCATGTTTTCCCCACAACCACGCAGGTAGAACCACAGCTCAGCTCATGTGGTGTACCTTCTCTCGCCATCTGGGTAATGTCTGCCTTGGATACCAGAACCTCTGATCTGTACTCCTGAAATTTGGAGAAGGTCTTCTTTAATCTCCTCTCTGAGCTTCTTATGATTCTCCTCTATCTTGTCCTCTAATTTCTGCACACGTATTTCTACTGCTGCAATTCTGGCATGTGTTGGGCCATGTACAGCATCTGCATATGCTGTTCTTGCCATCTGCATATTCCTTGCCATGTCAAGCACAGTCTCATCCCTCTCATGTCTCTTCATTATGGCTAAGGCAGAAGCATATTCATGTGGCCCAAGTCGCAAAAGTTTTCGCCATATCACAGACGTGCATGGTACTAAGTCTGGGTTCTTAGCTGTCACGTCATCTGAGAAGATAATCTCTGCCACTGCCATTTCTCTCAGGTGTTGGATCCCTTGCTCTATGTTCTTCCATGGGATTTGTTGCATATAGAGATCATCTTCACAGAGGTATCTTTGTGCAACACTTTCCAAGACCCATGCCCAGAGGCTGAGTGGGTTAGCCCCCCTCATCATTTCTTGGTCAATGACAGGATCCTGTGGCAGGGATCCCAAATGCACCCAGAATTGCAGCCTCACCTGCAGCATCCCAGAGCCAAACTAACCAACTAATTATGGATTCATCAGGTCGTCGAGTGTAATCCTTCCGTAAGCCACAAAGGTCCTTCAGGGAAAAGGACTCAATATTTGCGTCTGATCTTGCACCTGCTGCTGTGACTCCTGATTTTATGTCAGGAGGCATTGAGGTTCCTTCTCCTGTACCATCATCATTATCCTCCTGGTTGATTAGTCTTGTCCGTGCATTTCCCACTTCTAATACTGGTAGCAACAGCCATTGTTTCAGCTGCTGGCTTAGCCTCACTGTCTGGTCTGGCTGCTGGCTTTGAGCCTGGGGTGTTAGCTGCTGCCTGAATGATGGGTATAGCTGATTTATCTCCCTGCCCCCCTGCCTCTTTCTGCTGCCCTAGGGTATCTAACAGAGTGTGATACGCATATGCCAGGGCCCAGCTCACTGCAATGATCTTTTTCTCCTTAGGCTCATCCTGGTACTTCTCTTTCAGATATTTCCCCACCTCAGCTGGTGAATTTGTTCATGGAGAAAGTCACAGACTATAGGGTCAGAGAATTCCTTCAGGATCTGCCCCATATCCTCCCATTTCCCACACCAGTCAGGATTTTCCACACCCGGGTCTATTCCTGGATCAGGGAACTCATCAGCCCATCTAGAAATCTCAGCCCTCATTCTAGAGAAGATGCAGACTGTATAGAGGAAGGTTACCAGATCGAATACCAGAAAGATGGTGTCTTTAATATTCAGGGGAAACTGAACATTCTTCAGTAGTGATGCGACCGATTCATAAGAGAAGAAGGAAAGCAAAGGCTAAAAAGCCTCATCCCCTGCTCCTCCTCTTATAAACTGGGTGCATAACTATAGCCATGAACCATTCATACCTGGAGCAGACCCCAGCATGTTTATAAACTTCTTGCAAATCATTGCCACCAAGCCCAGCAGGATAGCTATTCTGGTCACTGCTCCTCTGCTGTAAAAACTATGTATTAGGGACAATACTAAAGCTATTTCTGGATAAGAAAATAAACCTAGGGACCACAGAGGTATGAAGATCTCAAAATCCCTACGGACCAGAAATGCATGCAAGCCTTCACCACAAGAGACATTATGAATTCAGAAAGCATGGCTATTAACTGCTTTATACCAACACAGAGTAATGGCAACCAAAATGCACTCAAAACAGGGTTTTTTCCACTCTCTCTCGAGCCCCATGTTGGCCACCAAATTTTGTCCTGGTCTCGGGCAAATTTGGGAGAGAATCTCCAAAGGGGTCCCTCCAGTAAGCAAACCCACACAGCCCCTCCCCCCAACCAGTTTGGGAAGAATTCCTCAGAAAGAAGGGGAAAGAACCTGTTTATTTAACAGGCACAGCAACGCCCAGCACACAAAATGAACAATACCGGATGACACCACTCTGGAAAAAGATGACAAATTCAGAAAGTCTCTCTTGGGGGTAGTCGCTCTGTTATCAGTCCCTCCGGTGCTGGGGCAGCTGCTGCAAGCCATAAGGTGCAAACTCTCAATGTTTCCAGGTCCCAGTCTGGAGCAGATTCAAGATGGTCGAGAAAAGGAGAGAAGAAACAGTCCAGGAAAAATTTGGACTGTTTAGCTAAACTAACTAATGAGCAGAAGCAAAAAGCAAGCAGAAGCAAAGCGAAGCAGAAGCAAGGTCAAGAGCAAGTGAAAAACAAAAGCAAAAAAGCAAAAGTAGCCCTCTGTGTCCCACCAGGCTGATAAGAAAAACCCAAACAAAACTTTCACCATTCAGAGACAGTCAAAGGCATAGAACATAATATCCAACATAAACAGAACACATGAATGGGGATACAAGCATCATAACGTCACCCTAGGACATCATCCCACAAAAGACCACCCCTGTACCCCCGTCCTAGTGGTCAAGGGGCACCTCTGAGCCTGCCTACTTCATTCCACTTCTTAAACCTAAGTCCCGCCTGGGTTTGGGGCTCGGCACCCCGGTTCCGGCACCCGTCATCAGAGCTGCAACCCTTTTTCCTCCCCCATCGGCACCCTCAGACTTCCCAAAAGTAAAGCCTGTTGGAATTTCACCAGAGCCTCCCAAGACCTCTCTGTTTGGCTGTGTCGGCTTGAAACATCCGGGGCTGTGAGGGAGCGTGACCCTGGCTGGATCCTTCCACTGCTACAGATGCTGAGGAGAGGGCCTGCCGGCACCCACCAAGTTTTGGGGCCCCGGCAGCTAGCTGGACCCCAAAAACCCACAGATGGACTCTCTTTTTCCAGCTGCTCTCAACCATAACTTTTCAAATAACAATTCCAGCTGTTCCCCTCTTAGAAGACCCCCCAGAGCCTCATCCAAAGACTGTGCCAATCTATGAAGGCTTCACGCTTGAATACTTGGAATGAGCACCGCCAACTTGATGATGCCTAAATCACCGTCTTTAAAACTCAAATACAAGATGGCATCACATGTACTTGGAGGGAGATGAAGCCATTCCTTGACTGCCTTTTGAATCAACAGGTCAAGGGAATTGAGAAGGCCCACATTCACCTCAGTATGGTCAGCCAGATATACCAGTCTCTGGAGGGTTTAAGTCCTGAGTATATTGACCCTCTGAAGAGATTTGAGGGGTGAACTCCCAATATGATGGAGCCAGTCCACAAGTTTCTCTGATAAACCCGAATCTGCAAAGCCAGTCCAGGGGTCAATACATCTGCCAAGATATTTTTCTGAGCTCCCTGGGTCAATCATATTAAGGGGGGAACAATTTATCTTCCATGGGGGACAGTCATTGATAGTATATGAGTCCCTTGTTGGCTTGATGCAAAAGCGATGACATTTTTCCCCCTGAGTCTGGAGACCAGTAAGTTCACAGAAGGTCTCCAAAATTTTGATATTGCAACACATGCCATCCCAGGAATCACTCAGGAGAACTAAATCATCTGCCAACACCATGGCTGTTATTTTATGTTGGAACCCCTGACCCTCACTTTCAAGCTTGCATGGAAGGGGGTCCATCACCAGATTGAACAGCAAAGGTGACATAGGGTCACCTTGTTTGACACCAGAGCGAATGTAAATGGGGTCTCTCCTCTCCTTTTCAATGGAAATGTACGTTTTGATGTTTCAATATATTTCCCTAACCAGCTGAAGCACATGGGGATCAGCCCTTCTCTGGATCAGACCCTCAAGTACGTGCTGGTGACCAGCAATGTCAAAGGCCTTGGTGATGTCCATGAACACCACCCCCAGATGTCAATGCTCCTGCTTTGTGTTCTTAACCACAAGTTGTAACAACTTGGGGTTCTCGACACAACCCGATGCGCAAATAAAGCCTCATTGCCAGGGGTTAATGGGACGTGCTCTGGTCAGCCTCGCCGTAGCAATCCTTGAAAACAGCCTAATCACCATAGAACCAATAGTGATAGGCCTCCAGTTATTGGTATCACCAAGTCTATCCAAGTCAGAACACTTGGGTATCAAGACTGTTTGGCAGTCCCACAGCGCATCTGGGATAGTACTGGTAACAAGCCAGAGATTGAATATCTTAGTCAACAGGGAAAACTTAAGGTCTTTTTTTAATAAGATGACCCCAGGTAATCCCATCTGGCCCAGGAGTGGAGGTTTTACATATCTCGCTCACGTTTTTCTCAATCTCTTTTTCAGTAATCAGGGCTCCAAATATGGTGTTATCAGCCTCCGCATGCAGAGAAAAATTTACCAGGCTACCAAGCTCAACAGCTGTATCCCATCTCAACTTAAAGTGTGCATGGACAACGCCAGATGGCATTGCAAGGCTTCTGTGCTGTCCAGAATAATATGCACCAGACGCCTCCTATGCAACTTGTACAACATCTGAAATCGAAGAAATTTCCCTCTCTTAATCGCTCTCTTTTGCATCCAGTTCGTTGTTGCTTTGGATGCACCCCAACCACGGGATGTCTGCCTTTTCCAGCCCCTGTCTGTTTTCATATTCTGGCCAGGCCCACCCAGGGTACCACGACACTCTTTGAAAACATCGTTCACCACCCCTTGCAGATGTTGCCCTAAAATTTTCATGAAGGCTTCCCAATAGCTGGTGAATCTGCAAGCCGATAATCGCGTTTGGATGGCATAATGGTACTGGAGCTTCAATTGCCCCTCCTTTGGTGATTTAGCAGACCTGGGACGATGTTCAATCACCATCTCACCTTCTGGCCCAGCCTGACCTTTCGTGGAAGGATCTCTGCCCAGAAGGTGCCTTCTATCACTGATCTGCTTTGCCCTTTTAGATGGAATATGCCTTGCAATAAGTTGGTTAATATTCTGACTACTGGCAAACTTCTCTACCAATTGTACCAGGAGAGCCTCCTCCTCATCAGTCCATACCCTTTTGTGGGCCCCTCTGGCTGATGACTCTTTGGGATGGGCGGCAACAATCCATTCCAAATTCCTCACAAGAGGATGTATTATCCTCTTGTGCTGGCCCAGGCCGATCGTGGTGGCAAAACCACATTGGCATACCTCACAGACCCAGTTGCCAGTTGGAGCCACACACAGCATCCCTTTACAACATGGGGCGTGACAGACAATACTGTGGTACTTAAGATTTTGTTTACCACATTTAGAGGACCTAAAGATGACCTTCTTTTGACCCTGGGCCCTCTTTAGATTGTCAATTAGCCCCAACATCCTAGTCAACCAGGTCGCACAACAAGGACAGGATGGCTTTCTCTCAGGGATGGACATGACAGGAGTTCTTATCGTTGCTCCGTCACCACTGGTCCTGGGAAGAGCCTCAGGTGTTCTTGGCTCTTCTGTGCCTCCATCTGAACACTCAGAATCCTCTTGAGCCAACCCCAATGGGGAGATCTCATAAGGCTCACGGAATTTTGCCAAGCCCTCCCATGCGACTCCAAGATGTATTCCACAACCCCTTGTAATTGTGGAGTTAACAAACTCCAGACATACCAGATTAAATCCCTCTTCCCTGGGCACAGAGGGTATATAGATGGAATCTTGGCATCTTTGATGCTTAGATCTAGTGGGTCAGTCTGAGTGGCAGTCAATACATATCGCAAAGCCAATGATCGCACCATCATGTCAAAGAGACAACAAAAAGAGTGAGGGTAGAAGTAGTTAGCAGCTGGCCCTCTCCCAGACTGCCAGCTGTGTCCAACACTAGCCTGTGGACAAGGCTTTAGGTAGCAGCAAAATGACTGTGCCAACTTTTTGTTTCAGCAGCTTGTGAAACTATTATTGGGTGGTGAGTCCAACAACAGGGAGGGCAGATTTTTGCTATCTCCCACACTGGTACAGAAGTCAATTCTGTTACCACAAGGGTATCCGGTGGGGCTACAAGGAGGCGTGACTTGCGCAGCCGTGCCCAGTTTGTAACTATGCCCTCTCTTAAGAGAGTCAGAGTTACTCCCACTGTTTACCTGCGATTCATTGAGTTTCTTCACTTTGACATTCAAAGCACTGGGCAGAAATCACATCGCGTCAACACCTGCCTTGGGCCTTCGCGATGCTTTGTTTTAATCAAACAGTCATATTCCTCTGGCCCACACCACTTCTAAGCTGGCTGTTAGGCACCGGCCGAGGTGGGGCGCTGGCCTGGAGAACCCCCCGGGGACCCTCACCAGCATGAACTGCTTGGCCGGTGCCGGCTGCAGCCACACACACGCTGGCTGCCCACCACATACATCCAACTGCCCCCAGAGGAAACGTGCTACACTATTTTGGAAAGCAGCCGTATGGAGCCCCACATGACAGGTTGCAGAGGCCACTGAAGGAGAAGGTGGATCAAGCCAACTTGCTGAACTCAAAGCTGTTCAACTGGCCCTGGACATTGCTGAAAGAGAGAAGTGGCCAAAGCTCTGCCTCTACACTGATTCATGGATGGTAGCCAACACTCTGTGGGGATGGCTGGAGAGGTGGAAAGAGGCCAACTGGCAGCATAGACGAAAACCAATTTGGACTGCTGATGAGTGGAAAGACATTGCTACCAGGGTAGGGAGGCTACCTGTGAAGGTCTGCCATGTAGATGCCCATGTCCCCAAGAGTAGAGCTAATGAGGAGGACCAAAACAATGAGCAGGTAGATCAGACAGCAAAGATAGAGGTGTCTAAGATAGACCTAGATTGGGAACACAAGGGAGAGTTATTCCTAGCTTGATGGGCCCACGATGCCTCAGGCCATCAGGGCAGAGATGCCACCTACAAGTGGGCACGAGACCGAGGGGTGGATTTAACCATGGACAGTATTTCTCAGGTTATCCATGACTGTGAGAAGTGTGCTGCCATCAAACAGGCCAAGGGAGTGAAGCCCCTGTGGTACGGTGGGCGGTGGTCCAAGTACAAGTATGGGGAGGCCTGGCAGATTGACTCCATCACACTGCCCCAGACACGCCAGGGCAAGCGCTATGTGCTGACCATGGTGGAAGCCACCACTGGATGGTTGGAAACCTACCCTGTGTCTTGTGCTACGGCCCGGAACAACATCCTGGGCCTGGAAAAGCAAGTCCTGTGAAGACATGGAACCCCTGAGAGGATTGAGTCAGACAATGGGACTCATTTCAAGAACAGCCTTATCAACACCTGGGCCAGAGAACATGGCATTGAGTGGGTGTACCATATTCCCTACCATGCACCAGCGGCAGGCAAAGTTGAGAGGTACAACGGACTGTTAAAAACCATATTGAAAGCATTAGGTGGAGGATCTTTCAAAAACTGGGAGCAGCATCTGGCAAAAGCCACCTGGTTAGTTAACACCTAAGGCTCTACTAAGCGAGTGGGCCCTGCCCAATCTGAGCCTTTGCAGAGAGTAGATGGAGATCAACCTTGTTACCTTTTATGACCAGGTAACCCGCCTAGTGGATGCAGGGAAGTTTGTAGATGTTGTTTATTTGGATTTCAGCAAGGCCTTTGACACTGTCTCCCACAGCATACTCCTAGACAAGCTGGCAGCCTGTGGTTTGAACAGGAGCATTCTTTGCTGGGTTAGGAACTGGTTGCATGGCCAGGCTCAGAGAGTGGTGGTGAATGGTGCTGCATCCAGCTGGCGACCAGTCACCAGTGGTGTCCCTCAGGGGTCTGTGCTGGGGCCAGTACTGTTTATATTTTTATTGATGATATGGATGAGGGTTTAGAGTCTTTCATTAGCAAATTTGCAGATGACATTAAGCTGGGAGCATGCATCAATCTGTTAGAGGGACAGAGGGCTTTGCAGAGGGACTTGGAACGGTTGGATGGATGGGCAGAATCTAATGGGATGAAGTTCAATAAGTCCAAGTGCCAAGTCCTGCACTTTGGCCACAATAACTCCCTGCAACGTTATAGGCTGGGGACGGTGTGACTGGACAGTTCTCAGGAGGAAAGGGACCTGGGGGTGCTGGTTGACAGTCGGCTGAACATGAGCCAGCAGTGTGCCCAGGTGGCCAGGAAGGCCAATGGCATCCTGGCCAGCATCAGGAATAGTCTGGCCAGTAGGAGTAGGGAGGTCATTCTTCCCCTGTATGTGGCACTGGTGAGGCCACACCTTGAGTATTGCATCCAGTTCTGGCCCCTCACTTTAGGAGGGACGTTGAGATGCTTGAGCGTGTCCAAAGGAGAGCAACGAGGCTGGTGAGGGGCTTGGAGCACAAGCCGTATGAAGAACGGCTGAGGGAGCTGGGGTTGTTCAGCCTGGAGAAAAGGAGACTCAGAGGTGACTTTATCACTCTCTTCAACTTCCTCAAGGGTGGCTGTGGTGAGCTGGGGGTCAGTCTCTTTCTCCGGGCAACAACAGGCAGAACAAGAGGACACAGTCTCAAGTTGTGCCAAGGGAGATACAGGCTAGAATGAAGGAAGAGGTTTTTAACAGAACAAGTGGTGAAATACTGGAATCATCTACCCAGGGAGGTAGTAGAGTTACCATCCCTTGATGTGTTTAAAAAAGACTGGATGTGGATCTTGGTGCCATGATCTAGTTGAGGTGTTAGAACATGGGTTGGACTCGATTATCTTAGAGGTGTCTTCCAATCTATAAATTCTGTGATTCTGTGATTCTGCAGATAGCTTTGATAATAGAGGATTGTTTAGCTTAGAATAGAGTGTTGTTAATTTAGGGAAGCTCTGAGGTATCTTTTAAGTAGAAATGAAAGAATTGTCATTATAAGAATTAAGCTGTGAGAGGAAAAGCTGGGCTGCAGCCCAACTGGAGCCTGCAGGTGCTCCAAGCTGTCAGCCTGAACAGGCCACCTGCAGGGCAGCAGGATGAAGATGGAGAAGTGGCGAGGGGATACTTTGTTTCAGCCCGAATGCCAATAAAAGTCTAAAATATCCAGAGTGTTGTGAGACTCCCTTCCTTGCCAGGCTGTAGCTAAGTGGACAGTCCCTTTCAGAGGCCCAAAGAACATAGTGAGGTAAGCAGCTTTGCTTACCTGAAGTGTGGAATGCCCATGGGCAGCTGCAAGACTTGCGGGTAATGAATGCCAGGTGATGAGCTCACATTCAGGACAACACTAGGAGGCAGATGTGCAGTCCTTTCTGGGCCTCTTGTCTTGAAGATGTCAGGGTGATCAGCAGCAATCACCATTTTGTTCCCACCCTCCTCTCACTATGTCACCTATGGGATGGAATGGCATTCTCACAGCAGCATCTGGCCCTTCCTCCCTGCTTCTCTTTTCCCCCCTTTTCAGCCCAGAGCCCCAGGGACCATCTGGGCCAGCCTCATCCCCCACGGATGTGTGCAACCACCAGGGCCTCCTGCAGAGCCCCATTCCCACTCTGCTGCCTCCTTGGCCTTTTCCCACATCTGGGCCAGACTGCTGTTGCCAGTTGTTGTGCACACACACACACACACACACACACACACACACACACACACACACACACAGAGCATACCAAGCATACCACACCTGTCAGGGAGCAATTTGATGTAGGAGCCCCTGCTAACCACGGCTCAACAGCCCGGCACTTTTCCCACCCAGCTGTGGCTCCATTTGGACTCCATCTGCTGGGATACCCACTGTGAGGGACTGCTCAGGGCCTGGATGCTCCTCGAATGGTGTCCACAGGCCTGATTTCCACGCCTCCCCATTCCTCCTACCCCTAAAGCTGCCTCAGCCTTCTAAACACAATTTTTCTTACTCTAATGGCTTCCTGTGCTTTACTACATACTGTAAACAGGAGTACACAGTTTTGATTGTCTTTGCTCTAGAATTAATAAAGATAAGTTGGAAGTGCTGCTAGAGTTTGTAATTTCAAACTTGAAGCAACTGCAAGAAGTAGAGAAGCTTTCTGTGCAGCTTTTCAGTGAATCTGAAGTCTCCTTCCTCTTCACTCACTTTCAGCATATCTGTTGATTTTCCTTTGCTGTCATCTTTTAAGGTTCATCACTTGTCTATCCATCTGTAACAAAACCCTGTAAACCCAATGCAAATTTACCATCCTTTGTATTTTTCCTCTTCTGGAAAAACTGAGGCTCCTGTCCTCTAGACTTTGATTCCCATCTTGGCTCTGGCTAAGAACAGAACAAATGGAATTTATTACCTGCTAGTAAGACCTGCTATCAAAAGTCACAGTTAGAGCTAAGCATGGTGCTTCTCTCCCTCTTTTGAATACACATCTTTGTGTCTAGGCCTGGGGATTTCCAGAAGCACCTGGAAGCTACTGCCAAGAACAAAAGTCTCGCTCTTGCTGGTTTGGATATGGATCTTTTGGTAGGATTTTGATCTACACCTACAGTGACCTACAGGAACTGGTTCTTTGACACAAAGTGCCTTCAAGCAACATTTCAAAGCATAGTGGGCAATGAAGTCCAGATACTAATGAGTAGTGGTTTGTTTGAACTCTGTGTAACATATGGTACAATAGCCCAAAAGATGTTATTTTTGAGTGTTTCAGTTGTTTAAAACTTAGTCTTATTCTTGTCAACACTTTTCTTTCCTCCCTTCAGAAATCTACATGCCCAGGTACTAATTTCTTTCTCAGTTTGCTGACAAGTTACCTGTCAGACAATACTTGTTTCTTGACCCAGAGATGGGGCAACTGTCACCATTAGGCCAGACGTGACATACACACGTGATCAGGGTCCAAGAAGAAAAACAGTTTTTTATTCTGCACGTTTTCCAGCTTATACACTCCTAACCAAACGTGATCTTCAGTCCACCGCTGGCCTTGGCTCGCAGGTGGCCACCAAGTGAGTGTCCTGGGAGGGCATCTTGGAGTGGGCACGGCTGGTAAGTGAGCAGAGCCAGCGAGAGGAGCCGGTGGGGCGTGCCGGGAGGGGCTGAGGTGAGGCCCGGCAGGGCGGCAGCCAGAACGCTGCGAGGGCAGCGAGCGTGGAGTGAGCAGGGGCTGAGCAGTGCCCCAGGCCGGGCCATGGTGAGCTGCGGCGGGGCCGGGCAGGGGCTGCCTGAGGCGTGGCGCAGCATCAGCCCCACTGATGGCATTGCGGTCCCTCTGCAGCACAAGGGCGCCCTGGTGCTGGTGCTGCTGTGGAAGGTGTCGTGACCTGGCTTCCGCGGCGTCATGCAGCTCCTGGACTGGTTCGAGGTTCCCGAGGGCTTCACACTGCTCATGGAGCGTCCGCAGCGCTGTCAGGACCTCTGGTACTTCCTGCTTGAGTGGCAGTTCCTGACAGAGCCCGTGGCACGGGGGCTGCTCCGCCAGGTGCTGGAGGCCGTGCGGCACTGCAGCAGCCGGGGTGTCCTGCACCGCCACATCAAGGCCGAGAACGTCCTCGTTGACCTGGCCACGGGCAAGGCAAAGCTCATCGACTTCGGGTGAGGCACAATCCTCCAGGGCACGTTCTACACCAGGATGTCAGGTAAGCCCAAAGCCGGGGCCCAGCAGGGCAGCAAAGTTTCCCCCTTGGCTGGCAGAGGGGGAAGAGGGAGTGAAGAAAGGAGGGAGGGAAGGAGGGAGAATCCTTCTTCAGCCAGCTGCAGCCAAGTTGCTTTTTGGCAGGGCAAGGGCTGGCTGTTGTGGAACAGGAGCTGGCTGGGAGGGAGGGAGCAGCATGGGCCTGATGAGCTATGCCCGTGTCCCATAGGAACACCGGAGTACAGCCCACCAGAGTGGATCCTCTTTGGCTGCTACCATGGCCAGCCAGCCACCATCTGGTCCCTGGGCATCCTGCTCTATGAGCTGGTCTGCAGGCACCTTCCTTTCCACACCAACGAGGACATTGTCTGGGGCCAGCTCTTCTTCCTGCCCCGGGTGTCTCAAGGTGGGGATGTGCCTTCAAGGCATGAGGGGAAGAACGGGATTGGGAGGGGCAGCTGGCACATAAGCATCCTGCTCTTGCAGCTGGTGAGGAGGTAGATCTCCTGGGCTCAGCTGGAGGAGGTGGCACCTGTGCCTCTGTGCTGGTGTCCTCCACAAGAGAGGATTGATAGGAAGATTTTGGCTGTAGCTCTGAGCACTCCTGGTGGCCTGGGCATTGTGGAAAGGAGCCTTGTCCCGCTGAGCGGCGGTTTCTGGTTTCTCTCCGCAGAGTGCCAGCACTTCATCAGGTGGTGTTTATGAATGGAGCCCACAGACAGGCCATCACTGGAGGACCTTTTTGAGCATTCTTGGCTGCAGGAGCCCAGCCTGGCCCAGGAGACAGCAGAGATGCATTCCTGTGCACAGTAGGATCCAGGAGCCAGCAAGTAGCACCAGCACGTGTCTTGTGGCGCTGGAAGAAAACCCTGGAGCGTTTCCATGCGACTGCGGCATGGAGGAGGGAGCGCAGCCAAGGAGATGCTTCCGCTGGTCCCCATGAGCTGTGGATGGAGCGGCTCCATGGTGCCCGTCCCATTGGAGAAGTGGTGGCAGTGCAGTGAAGATGCCACGGCACCACAGCTCAATGGCATCGTGATGTCCCTGCAAGCCGGGGCACAGCTGGCATGTTCTTCTGGAGCACGACCCCTTCCTGAGGGGGGAACACCCCCTCAGGAAGCTGGCTGGCTACCCCAGGATGTCGGCTCTGGCCTGGGCTGAGAGAAGGTGGGTGATGCTTTTGCCATTCATCTGCTCTGGCAGGAATTTGAACTTTAGACAATCACATGCCGTTATGTGGTTTCTCATCAGTTGTATAGATTGGAGAAGTCACTGTGTTCCAGAACTGTGCATAGAGGGTGAGTTTTGGGAGGGAAACGGGAGCTGCCCACAGGATCCGGGTGCTGCCGTCAGGATCCAAGTGCTGCCCTCAGAATCTAAGAGCTGCCCTCAGTTTCCAGGCACAGCCGACACGATCGAAAAGCTGCCCTCAGGATCTGGGTGCTGCCTGGTTGATCAGGGCACTGCCCTCAGGATCCTGGTGATGCCTATGGGATCCAGGCACGGCCCACACGACCCAGGCTCTGCCCACAGCATCCAGGAGCAGCCCGCAGGATCCAAACTTGGCCATGACGATCTGGGCAATGCAGTCAGGATCCAGACTCTGCCCACAGGATCCAGGCTCTGACCACACAATCCCGACGCTGCCCTCAGGACGCCATCCCACCGCCACGGCCCTCAGGGCAGGAGGTGGGAACGGAGGGGCCTGAGGAGAGTGCGGGCAGCAGCAGGACTTGGTTTCATTTATCCTTGTTGCTTAATGTCCAGGGGAAAAAAAATCCATATTTTTCCTTGTAGACCAAACCTAGGGGGCTGGAAGCTCTTGGTGGGCAGGGGGCAGGGGCAGCACTGGGGGCTGTCCTGACAACACCAGATGGTGAGGAGGAGGCCTGGGAAGCAAGCAGCCCCAAAGAGCTGTCCCAGGGGGAACAGGACCCAGATCAGAGAGGCAGAGGTGGAGAAGTGAGGCCCCATGTGAGGCCAGGCGAGGCCGGGGTAGAGCACAGCAACGTTCCCCCGTGCACAGCCTCAGGCCAAGCCTCAGGTCTGCCCAGCAGAGCCTCTCACAGCTGGGCAGAGGACTCCAGTCGTGAAACAATTCTTTTTCTCTTGCCCCCCAGCCCCTCCCCAAGCCAGGTGGATGCTCGCAGACAGTGGGCAATAGCAGCAGCAAAGATCCTCCTGGGAGGGCTGCCCAGCGAGTAGGGGGACAGCTCAGAGGATGTACAGGGTGCCAGCAGCAGCAGCAGCGGGGAGGAGAGCGCCTATGTGTCCTGTGAGGAGGAACCAAAACCTCTGGTGCCATGCAAAGGCACAGGACACTTAGAGCTTACTCCCCAAACCGGAGATCAAGCAGCTGCCAAAGGGGATGCTGGGATGAGCAAGGAGCTGTCAGACAAGCAGGGCAGCAGGGCCATCACTGTCTGCACTATGTGGGTGAGCCCCCGCTACCCACAGCTCCTGGGGCAGCCCGACACGCCGCGGGAAGAAGAGGCGTGTGGGGACCTGCCCCGCACATCTCGAGCCCTGGCAGCTCCCAGGCTCGCCACAGGCCATGGCCCAGCCCTGACCAGCAGAGCCCCTCACAGCACGGCAGAGGCCTCAACTCCAGGCCTGGTTCCAGAGCGCTGCTCCCACAGCCCCTCCCCAAGCCTGCTGGAAGCTCCCACTAGTCTAAGGTTATGGTTACACTTAGGGTTAGTTTTAGGCTTAGGGTTAGCATTAGGGTTAGGCTTAGTTTTAACATTAGGCGTAGTGTTATTTTTCATGTTCGAGTAAGGCTTAGTTGCTAGGGTTAGTGTTAGGGTTAGCCTCTTTAGGGACAGAAGCTGAGCCACGCCTGTCAGTGTCACCACCCGAGGAGGGCTCTGGCTCCAAGGGACCCAGGACTGTCTGGAGTGTACCCAGTGCTGTCTGCAGCGTGGCCAGAAGACACCTGAGCTGGAGCACCGAGGAAGAGGTGAGTGCCTCACGCTCCTTCTCATGTGTGCCCTTGTTCATACCAGGAACATTAGGATAATAAACAGGAGTGCTAATATAAGTTGTTTCTTTATGTGAAATACAAGGTAGTAATTTGTAATGCTCCCTGCCATTAGGGTGAAGGCCATCTCATGCCTTCTCTTCCTCTTTCATTAATAAATGACACATCGAGGTTCACTCCAGGAAGTGAAAGAAGCCAGGGGATTATGTTAAGAATTCTAAAGGCTTGGAGTAGAGGTGAGAAAAGTCCTAGGAAGAAGAAATCTCTTAGGAAAGTTCTTAGGAGGCCATTTTTTGTTTTGATAGATGGTATTATTCTGCACTATGTCAGGAAGGTGTTCCTCTGGAATATGTTCCTTAGTCCTTTGAGTTGTAGCTTTTGCTAAGTTAGAAGTGGTTTTGATGGTTGCTTTTGTTGAAATAAAAGGACAGAATGAGTATATGGAAGTACTAGTTATTTTCATTGCCCTGTAGTCATTGATTTGGGGGAAAATCCTGGAGCCCAAAGCCTTTTGGTCCCCAGGATGGTGCAGTGTGTGTGATGTGGGCAGAGGAGAAAGGCGCTGCCTGGTCTGGGAGGGATGTGAGGACACCAAGCCCTTGTACCTTGCAGCACAAGGCATTTGTTGGATGCAGGACCCCATCCTTTTGTGTCCATTTTTCTCTTTTTGGCACCTTCCTTTCCAGACTGGGGAATGCACAACTTTGGAATCATCTATCTTCATGTTCTGAAGCATCTCAAATGAGCACATGGTCACCTAATGATGAGTTCTCCAGGACTTCAATGCAGGTAGCAATGAGATTCCATGTCAGAGATGAAATTTCATGACAGTCCTTTCACTGGGCCAAAAGGGATGAACAACCTGAATTTTGGATCACTGAAATGGAGTGCAGAGGCCCTGA
Source organism: Melospiza melodia melodia (assembly GCF_035770615.1). Lineage (NCBI taxonomy): Eukaryota > Metazoa > Chordata > Aves > Passeriformes > Passerellidae > Melospiza > Melospiza melodia. The sequence continues at coordinate 1,274,103 of NW_026948600.1, read as the reverse complement.
GACTCTTGTATTTTGGCAAAAAACGGGAATATTCCCTAGAAAACGCTGTGTTCTTTGAGGGAATCTGCATTAAACTTCCCCAGAACTGCAAGGCTGTCCAAGCCACTAAACAAGGCAAATAGTTCTGCATTTAATTTCAAAGTCACAGTCCTTCAATATCATCTGAACAGAGAGGGCACTTTTTAAGTGAGGGCAAAAATCCGTCAGCTTCTTGAGGAACTTTAGGCAACTCCCAACCTTGATTCTCCAGGACTGAGCACAGCCAACTAGACCTGGCAGATAAAGGGCAGATGTGGGCTTGTACCTGTGCTCCCTGATTGCTATTCTTATGTTGGGTAGCATTACTGGAGGATGCTGGCAACAGTTTCACCTCTGGCAGGGCCATAAGGATGTGCTGAGGCTCAAGTTTTTAAAAACACACATCAGGTCCTGTGCTTGGGGGTACTTCCCCTGCATGTAGGGAGCAGTGTGCTCATCCTGGGGAAGTAAACGTGTAACCCTTATGTCCTACTTCCCTTCACCCTTTCTTCTGACGGGAAGTGTGAGGAACTGTAGGGAAACATTCCCTCAGGAAGCGGACATGAACCGCCCCAGGGCTGTGGATGATGTTGGCCCTGGCCTGGGCTGAGGGAAGGTGGGTGATGCTTTTGCCATTCATCTACTCTGGCAGAAATTTGAACTTTAGATAATCACATGCCCTTATGTGGTTTCTCACCAGTTGTATAGATTGGAGAAGTCACTGTGTTCCAGAACTGTGGATAATGGGTCTGCATGGGAGGGAGACAGGCGCTCTCCACACGATCTGGGTGCTCCCCATATCGTCTGGGCGCTCCCTACACAATCCAGGTGCTCCCCTCAGGATCCGAGTGCTGCCCTCAGGATCTGAGTGCTGCCCTCAGGACCCGAGTGCTGTCTTCAGGATCCAGGCACTGCTCACACAATCCGGGAGCTGTCCTCAGGATCGAGGTGTGGCCTGGTCAAACTGGGCACTGCCCTCAGGATGCAGATGATACCCATAGGATCCAGGAGTTGCCCACAAGATCTAGGCGCTCCCCACAGGATCCAGCACCTGCCCTCAGGATCCAGGACCTGCCCTCAGGATCCAAGCACTGCCGGGACAATTCAGGCAATGCCCTCAGGATCCCAGTGCGGCCCACAGGATCCAGGAGCCGCCCACACGATGTAGGAGCCGCCCACACAATCCCGGCGCCACCCTCAGAACGTTATCCCTCCCCCCCTGCCAAGGCCCTCAGGGCAGGAGGCGGGAACGGAGGGGCCTGAGGAGAGTGCGGGTGGCGGCAGGGCTTGGTTTCATTTGTCTTTATGTCTTAATGTCCAGGGGCTACAATCATCCATATTTTTCCTTCTAATCCAAGCCCAGGGAGTCCAGGCTGGAGAAACAAGCTTGTAACAGAAAGCACATTCTGTCAGTGTCCTGCAGGAAGGCAAGAATGTCAGCAGGAATTTGCACACTGGGCTTTGCCTCAAAGCCCTGCACCTGCTGCTGTGCCCAGAAAAGCAGCAGACAGGGAGATCATATATTCAGAAGCATTCAAAGACTGACTCCTTTAGCCCGTGCCGCTCTTTAAGTCAAGCTTACTGCATCAGTTCATATCACGACAAAACTGAGCCTCAGGGGATACTGACCAGAATCACATCTAACCCCAGCTACAGCCCAGACGTCACAGCAATTCAGAGCAGCATTTGTGCAGATTGTACTTTTCATGAGATGAACCAAATGTGGTATTCTTAGAGAAAGATACAACAAGGCAAAGGCAGACTTGAAAGGGTTTGCAGTGTAGGACTTCCAATCACATTAGGAAGGAAATCTTTTGAATTCAACTAAAGCCAAAGAGACACTGAAGCAGTCCAGACCATCATGCGTCTTTGGTCTCTTTTGTTTCAAAATTCTATTGTAGCTCAATAGCTCATGAGCAGATTCTTTTCTTTTAACTCATGAAACTTGTGAGCTGTCTTGTGTATTACTCTGCGTGATAAAGTGAGAAACATGGACTCCTTGTACTCCTTGTCTGTGCCCAGAGCCCTTGGAGACACTTGGGACCCCCCCCCCCCCCCGCCCCAGACCGTGTTCCCCTTTGTGACGTGAGGCTTGCGTGTCTCCAAAGCCCATTGTGACGTTTGGGGCCGCGCCCTGACCAGGACAGTATAAAAAGGGGCAAAGAGCGCGGGGGTGCCACTCCCAGGAGAGCGGCTCCATCAGGAGCCAGCATCTTCCCTTGGGACGGCAGTGTCGGAGCGACTCCGAGATGTCCACGGACAAGGAGACGAGCCGAAGCCCACCGACTCGAAGCCCAAGCAGAAGTGGCTGGTGTTTCGCCGGAGGCAGGGGCTGAGGGATGGGGCAGCACCTCAGGAGGCCGAGGAGCAGCGTGACTCTTGTGCTGGCCCTGGTGCGCAGGCAGCGGCAGCAGAGAGCCGGGCAGCGGCCCCCCACAGCCGCAGGGCCCACAGCCGGGCTCTGCTGCGCTCACTGCGCCGCGGCTCCCATGCCATCCTCGGCAGGGTGGCGGCTGTGCTCCGGCGACGCAGCCGGCAGCCAGGGACACAGCGGCGTGGGCATCAGGGCATGGAGGCAGTGGCGGCAGCCACAGCCGCCGCAGCAGGGGCACAGAGCCGGGCGGCTTTCCCGCACGGCCCCAGCTGCCCCACCACAGCCTCGCCCACACCGCTGGAAGCTCTTGGTGGGCAGGGGGCAGGGGCAGCACTGGGGGCTGTCCTGACAACACCAGATGGTGAGGAGGAGGCCTGGGAAGCAAGCAGCCCCAAAGAGCTGTCCCAGGGGGAACAGGACCCAGATCAGAGAGGCAGAGGTGGAGAAGTGAGGCCCCATGTGAGGCCAGGCGAGGCCGGGGTAGAGCACAGCAACGTTCCCTCGTGCACAGCCTCAGGCCAAGCCTCAGGTCTGCCCAGCAGAGCCTCTCACAGCTGGGCAGAGGACTCCAGTCGTGAAACAATTCTTTTTCTCTTGCCCCCCAGCCCCTCCCCAAGCCAGGTGGATGCTCGCAGGCAGTGGGCAATAGCAGCAGCAAAGATCCTCCTGGGAGGGCTGCCCAGCGAGTAGGGGGACAGCTCAGAGGATGTCCAGGGCGGCAGCAGCAGCAGTGGGAAGGAGAGCGCCTATGTGTCCTGTGAGGAGGAACCGAACTCCCCAAACCGGAGATCAAGCAGCTGCCAAAGGGGATGCTGGGATGAGCAAGGAGCTGTCAGACGAGCAGGGCAGCAGGGCCATCACTATCCGCACCATCTGGATGAACCCCCGCTACCCACAACTCCTGGGGCAGCCCGACACGCCGTGGGAAGGAGAGGCGTGTGGGGACCTGCCCGGCACATCTCGAGCCCTGGCAGCTCCCAGGCTCGCCACAGGCCATGGCCCAGCCCTGACCAGCAGAGCCCCTCACAGCAGGGCAGAGGCCTTGACTCCGGGCCTGGTTCCAGAGCGCTGCTCCCACAGCCCCTCCCCAAGCCTGCTGGAAGCTCCCACTAGTCTAGGGTCAGGATTAGGTTTAGGATTAGGTTTTGGTTTAGGCTTAGGGTTAGCATTAGGTTTGGGCTTAGTTTTAGTGTTAGGCATAGTGTTATTTTTCATGTTCAAGTAAGGCTTAGTTGTTAGGGTTAGTGTTAGGGTTAGCCTCTTTAGGGACAGAAGCTGAGCCACGCCTGTCAGTGTCACCACCTGAGGAGGGCTCTGGCTCCAAGGGACCCAGGACTGTCTGGAGTGTACCCAGTGCTGTCTGCAGCATGGCCAGAAGACTCTAAAGAAATTCCACTCTAATTTCTACGTTTTAGAAATTAGTAATGCTCCCTGCTACAAATAAAGGTAACAGGATGAAGACTATCTCATGCCATCTATTCCGGTTTAATAATGAAATACACTTTGGGTTTCAACATAGGAAGTCATATTAAAAAGTCAAGGGATTTATATTAAAAATCTTAAAGGCTTGAACTAGAGGTAACCTCTTTAAATGAAATTTGTTAGGAAGCCCTTTTTGATTTTGATAGATAATACTCAACACTAGTCTTGGATATGTTCCTTAGTCTGTTGAGTTGTAGCTTTTGCTAAGTTAGAATTATTTTGATGGATTTTTGTTTAAATAAAAGGACAAAATGAATGAATCTGAAGTGGTTTTTATTTTCATTGCCCTGTAGTCATTGATTTGGGGGGAAATCCTGGATCCCAAAGTCTTTTGATCCCCAGGATGGTGCAGTGTGTGTTATGTGGGCAGAGGAGAAAGGCGCTGCCTGGGCTGGGAGGGATGTGAGGACACCAAGCCCTTGTACCTTGCAGCACAAGGCATTTGTTGGATGCAGGACCCCATTCTGGGGTCCCCAGTTCTCCTCCTGGTGTGCTGCCTTGGTGCAGAGATCATTCTGGAGGATCTCTGAGGGAAGGAGTGCTTGTCTGGCTTTGCAAATGGGAGCTCCTCAGCCACCAGCAGAAACAGATCTGAGAGCTGGCACAGCCCCAGCACCTCTGTAATTCATAACATCTGCACTGCGTTTCCTGCTTGTTCTGTAAGAGCAGGAGAAGCGATAACAGAGTGCAGAGAATAAAAATCTGTGCTTTCAAATGAACATTTTAGCTATGAGAAGAAGGAGAAAGGAGGTCAGATCTAAGCATGAATTGATGTGAGCAAGGACAAACATACCTCTATGCAGAAACAGTTGCCAGCTGCTCTGCTCCTCACACCTGATTTCCCCTCCTGCTCAAAAATCCAGGTCCCTGCAGGAATGGCCCTGGGAGTGCAGGAGCCCCAGAGGTCTCCTGCCCTCTTGTAGGTGAGGAGCCTGGGAAGCCCAAAGAGCCTCAAATACATACAAACAAAATCCCAAAGCCTCCCGTTCCACCAGCCAGATGAGCACTGCAAAACACACAGCCCACACAAACACTGAGCACACAGGATGAGAGAACTACAGAGTCATTTCAAAAATATTTGCATCCCCTCACTCTCCTCTCTGCAGAGCCCCTTTCCAAAGTAGAGGAGCACTGACTGCTTTTCCAGCAATCAGCTGCTTTCAGAGCCCAGGAACAATTGGCAAAAACGGCTTCTTTCAGGTACTTTAGAGGAGGCAATTAAAAAAGAATTAAACTGTCATTTCTAACTTGCAGCACAAGAGGGATGTGCAGTTGTGAAATAATTCAGAGCTGCTGCTGGCAAAATACTCTTTTCACCTATCTGCTGCAAGGAATAAACGGGCAAGAAGAAGTTTTGGCTTTTTTTCCCCCTTTCTTTCATGTAGTTAGTTTCTAGTTATTGATGCATCCCCAAATGCCAGAAGCCAGAGGTTTTCCAAACCCCTGGAGAGAGAGATTTAGTGCTTGGTACCTGGTTTTTCCAGCCTCACTTGGTGACCAACAACGTTTTGCCAGCAAGACTTCCCTGCTCAAGTGATTCCCTTGAAGGGCTCAGAGCTTCCTTTTCTGGTTTATTGCATTGGCTTGAAAGGTCTTTCCTAGCACCTGATTCCAGTTTGGGGACAGAGCAGAGGAAGGGCTTTTTCCCCTTGTGCTTTGGTGGCTCAGACCTTTACAAGGGCTCTGCTGCCAGCACTGCCCCCTGCACTTTGGGAGGATATTCCACATTGCTCAGATGTTTCTTGTGCATTTCTTATTCTGCCCTTCGCATGGTCAAAACCTGCTGAAGAGCCAAGCCCCACTCTCTGACCATCTGGCCACACAGTGCTATTGAAGGCATGTGGATATTTCTATGGCAGATAATATAGAAATGTGCTTCTAATAATTGTGCTTTTATTGTTACAGTATTGTAGCTGCCAAGGATGGGGGAACCCAGCTGTATTTTTCACTCTTGCAGTGATCACTGTGTGATCAGTACAGGCTGGATGCTGTGTCACAGTCTGCAAACAGAGAAGGAAATTATGTAGGTAAACCTGGGAATATTATTTGTGTTTACATTAACCCCCCTGTGCTGTAGCTATTTTAGAGCTGCTATTACATCTCAATTGACTAAATTGGAGATAAATACTCTCTTATCTAGTTATGAATGCCATGTACAGTCTAAAAGACTGTACCAGGTGAAAAACAACACCAGTCTTCTGGACTTGGTGCCAGCAGCTGAGGCAGTGTGGTGTCAGTGCCCTGCTTTTCCCATATACTAGCTCTAAGTGAAAAAATTTTGGTTTTCTTTTTTTGAGGGTGGTGAAATGCTGGCACAGGTTGTCCAGAGAGGATGCCTTATCCCTGGAAACCAGAAACCACGGAAGTCACTGAGCCATTCCCTAAGAATCCCTTGCAGCCAACAGGATGTGTGCAGGAAGCTTGAAGAGAAACAAAATTAATCACTGCTCCTGCTCTCAGGTGGAAAGCACTGGAACAACAATTCCAATAGATCCCTTAATGAGAAAAGGAATTTATTGCTCTCATGATTTCTTCAAGCAGATAAACAAGAAAGCCATTACATGAACTTCAGTAGCACATTGAGCACACTCTGGAAAACAACATTCCCCCAGAGCAGCGGCGGTTCAGCAGCACATCCTACAAGGAATTTACAAGTGGGCTGCACTCTGGTGCAGAGACCTGTATTAGCTGGTTCAAGGGCTTGCTCCCATTCCAGGCCTGCTCCTTGAAGATGGCTCTAACCTTGCACAGGCCCACAGCAATTTTACTGCTCAAAGCATCTGATATCTGAAATCATCCAAAAAAGGACATCATTCTCCTTTCCACTTCCAGATTGTTATCCTAGCAAAAAAAAAAAAAAAAAAAAAAAAAGGAAAAAAAGCTCTTTGCCTGCTGTTCTGTTGGTGAGAGCTCAGCCCCTGCTCGGTTTCAGTCTGGAAGGAGGAAAAGTGCAGTGGGAGCTCCTTGTTCCAACAGAAACTCCACAAGGTCAGAGGCAGACGGAGCCTCACTTGGAATAAAAGCTGCCTCCTCCAGAGATAGCAGTGCCCTTTGCTGGGGTTAACTGAAAAATGATGGATTGCTTGGTGCTCCCTGTTTACATGGGAGATTCCTGCTTCAGGCTTCTCCCTGCCACGAGAAGACAAGCAGTGGAAGAGGAGGAGGATGGTGTGCAGGGGGGCACAGATTGTACAGCAGCAGCTTTTCCTTTCTTCAAAGTGCTGTATCCACACTTCTCAATCACAGACATATTTACCATCAACACATTTGGTAGCAAAGGTTAACAAATTTACCATCAACATCTTTGTTAACAAAGTAAGAGAACAGTACCAATTGCCAAGGATTGTCTGGTGATTCCAGGTCAGTGAGGGCCTGGAATCTTCAGGGCTGGAGCTTTCTACCTTCTTAGTTTTGAGAACAATTTTCTGTGATGGAAATGAATTCAGCAGAAGTGATATAGGGAAACAACAGGAAAATTAGCAAAGAGTATTCCTATGTTCCATTGTTGACAAATACCATGCAGTGATCAAATCAGGATCCTCTGCCTAGCTCAGGGCTCCAGCCCTGTGTCCTCCAGCTCATGTCCAAGGGCTTCCTGTAAAGCCCCAGCAATGGTGGCTCTGTGAACATAGTGCCAAAGGAATTGTGTCTTCCTCACAGATCTGCCTCACAGATCCAAATGAGCTAACAGATATTCTGGCCCCTCTGGCCAAAGAAAAATGACTTCTGCTGAAAGCAGACGCTTCAAACCCTCCCTAATGCTGCAGAGCAGGTCTATCTGCCCCATGTCAGCTACACGTCATGACTGGCTGTGTCTGTTTTAGGCTATCACCCACTCTGACTGACACTGTGAGAGGGTCAGGGCATAGGAGAGATTTCCAAAGCTTTATGTGAATAATGTGAAGTGCAGAAGTGCTGATTCTCTGGGTTAAATTAGGCTCCACGGGGTTTCCTGTACCTTGCACAGGAGTGGTGGAAGTTTTTTTGAGGCAAGTTCTATACACTTTTCCCAGAAATCATCATGCATTTTAATTACTTCTTTCACACATCCAAGCACTTTATATGCAAGTCAACCTTCCAGGCAAGTGTCTTTTAACTAACTTTTTAGTTAAGCCTGGTACTTTTCATTTCACCAACCATTTACTCTTCCCATATAACAGACCTCTGATCAAAATACTTCCACCATTATGCCAGAGGTACAAATTCCACTGACTGCTAGCAGTAAAAAGCAGAATAACTGGATGTTCCCAAATACCATAACTGCCTAAGCAGAACTGTCACACAACATAAAGGTGTGCATAAGTGGTGCAGTTTAAATGGATATTAAACCACCCTACAGCAGGAGCACCCCATACCCAAAGGAAAAGCAGTATGATGAACAGGGGAGACTGGAGCTGGTAACTTTAAAATGGGGATTAGAAAATGAGTGTGGAAACTTAATGCATGATGGTCTCTGGAACAGTTTTGTCACTTTGCTGTCTGCCCTCTCCCCAGGTCACTTCAGATGGTGCTGAACAGCACGGTCCACACAGAGCATCACTGGTGACCTCCCTCTGCAGATCACTCACCCACAGCCAGCCAGGATTCTTTTCATGCAAAGATCTTTCCTCTCTGAGAGGCTGCACAGCCTTCAGATAAGACTGAGCTGTTGCTAAGGGGCCCCATCAAAGGCCTTTGCAAACCTAAAACCGAACTGGAGCTTCCTGCAGAGGGGAGTTTGGAGAATTCTCACTCAGGGCCCAGCCATCCCAGAATTACAAACACACACAGACCACAGAACATATCCCTTGGGGGCAGGATGCACATCTGTTCCCTTATCTGGGGATTTCTTTGAGGAATGAAGTGAAAACGATCCATTAGTGACACCAATTAGTCTCCCATGTATGATCAAGCTAAAGTTTTGCTGTGAACAGTGATAGATCTTGAGCTGAGCCAAGAACCTGACATCTAACACAACAGGACCCACTGTGTGACACCTGCTCAGCTGCACAGATGGGAGGTGCTGAGCTGCAAACGTCCCTTTTTCATTCTATGAAATATGGAAACAAACAGCACAATCAGTACTTTATGTTAAATAACCTGGTAATAAATGCAAAGGTAAATTACCTTGGAGCTTTACCTTCATTCTGCTGCATAAACTTCCACTGAAAAGGCAGAAAGCCCTAGAAAAAAAATCAATGAAATATCGCAGCTGGTAAGGAAAAAGGAAGCAAAGAAGAAAAACCTTCTGACGTGGAAAACAAATTCAGGCTGCAACTTCAGGACAAACTGGATACTTCTAACACAGTGGTTAACAGAAGATGTAAAGTCATTATTAAGTTTCAAAGTTAAAGTCCCATTGCTGACACTGAGGCATTACACATCTCTTGGCAGTTACAGCCTTGGAGGATTTGTCAACACCTGCCGAAGTCTGCCAGGCTAATTCCTAAGGAAATTTTTCTTCACTAACCATTTGAATCTAAATCAAAGTGAAGAGTCTAACAGACACATTGGGCAGTATTTGGACACACCACAGGACTCGCTTTTGTGTTAGGAAGCTTCCCTATGTGTCAAAATATTTAAATGAAGAAGGTTCCTGTGCAATGAGTAGCAAAAGTGGCTTCAATTTGGGTCTTTTGCTCTTTGAATTTTGTGTCTGCAAAGATTTTCTTCCACAATACTCAGCTGGTTAGATTACTGTGCATGTTTCCATCAGAGACACAAGTGTCACCCCAAGAGCATGCACCACCATAGCCAAAATAAAGCTTTCCCCATTATTAACTCATCACTCAAAAGTGCTTAAACTACAGAAACATTCTGAAATACGGCTGGTAACTGTTGTGTTTATTAAGGAACTGGTTTGGAAGTGGAGTTTGTTTTTTTTTTTTTAATAACCAACATGATACTTCCCCTTCCAAATAAAAAGAAGAGTAACAGAAAGAAAAACTCAGCAAAATACAAGAAGGGACAGAGGGACAACCCTAGAGTGTTCTAATTTAGTGAGTTAACAGATCTCTAAAGCCAGTGTCAAAGAGTCATCACACTCATGAGTGCAGGGCCAATTTATCCAGTGAATTCTCATAACCTCTGCTTACAGATCCTGCACAAAGCTCGAGTGGATGCATCGCCAGTCCAGCAAACAGAGACAGAGCGAGCACATGCGAGTGGTTTCAGTCTCCTCAAGTCTCGCATTTCATTACTCAGGGGTTATTAGATTATTTTCTCATAAAAAGCAGTTTAAAGCCCAGCAGTGCAATCAAGTTCCAGAGCTCCCTGTGATGCAGCAATGCTGGGCAGTGGGTCTGGACTGCGCAGAACAGACACCATGTTGTGCTTTTCCAGCCCAGCTGAGGAGACCTTGTGTTGGAGAATTTTGTTCAGACATGGCTTATAGAAAGGCCATGATTACGTACAGCTGGTTAAAAAGTAAAAGGCAGCTGTAAGCAGCAAGTTCTCAGGCTTTTTCCTTAAACAATAAACACCATGTCCTTGAGTAAAGTGATGAGAAAAACATGGTGGAAAACATGGAGGCCTTGAGAATGTTCAATAACAAGTCAACAACAGGATGAGAAAAACAAGTATTAGCCTCAACAAGGAACCACAGGTATTGGCAACAAAGGAGGGGTTGGTGTGTAATCTGTAATCAATGATGAGCTCGGGTTTTGCAATATGTATGAGCTTAATTAACACTACTATAAAAGTGTGTAAGCTGGATCAATAAATCGGAGTTCGATGCTCATCAATCAGGATGTGTGCTCGTCTCCCTTCACTTTCCTCAAATGGTGACACCCGATCGTGATACTGCAACGCACCACGGAGGAGTGAAGACACAGGTTGGGTCCTGAGAAGCAGCCGGGATGGCAGATAAGCGCGGAGAAAAAAGGAGAAAAAAAAAAAGAAGCTGAGACGCGCCATGCCTCGGGTGTCGTATAGACGAGCCCAGCCGATACTGCTGCAGCGACCTTGAAGAGCTGCAACACCACTGACAATTTAGGTATGGAAAGGCAAGCAGCATATGATTTATTTACTGCCTTTTTACAAAAATGGCAGGTTAAGGGGATAGATTTGCAAAAGGATTTACCAGGGCTTTTGACTTATGGCTACGATAGGGGAGTTTCTATTAACCCCCATATGGTTTACGAGTTAACGGAGTGGCGTAAATTCGGTGATTTATTGTGGGAGGCTACTTTAGAGGACGGTAAAACTGCCAAGAAGTTAGGTGAATTATGGAGGGTGGTTCACAATGAGCTCTTACAACATCAGGCCGAGAAAAAAGCTGCCGAGCAGGCAACAGCTGCTCATGGGCATAATAAAGATTACGATCAGGAGAGGGGAACACCATTAGCTCCTGCAGTGAGGACGATTTTCTTACCTGCTTCACCGCCCTCCTCTGCTTCAACAAGCCAGGCTATACAACGCGCTTCTGAGGCTTCCGCACCCCCTGAACAACAGGAGCCATGGCCAAGACCACCCGATAATCTCCCAAAAATCAATGAGCCGATCCCTGGGGCGGAAAACGACCTAGCGGGGGCTATTGCAAAGGAGCGGAGATTGGCGTGGGCTGCGCTTGCCAGAGAAGTTATGGAAAAGGGGGATGAGGAAGTTATCAGCGCTGCTACCCAGCTGGCTTGTCCTGTTGTATTCCATCCGCAGGAGGGAGGGGGCATGCAGGCTACCATTACAGCCCTTGATTGGAAATTGCTGTCTCAGCTGAGGTCTACTGTTAGTCAATTTGGAGTGAAAAGTGAGCCAGCTAAACAGATGTTAGACTATATTTTTGATACCAGTCTTCTTTTGGTGAATGATTGTCGTGGTATAGCTAAATTGATCTTTACCCCACATCAGCAATTGTTATTTAATGCTCATTGGCAAGAGCTTGTAAACAAGTGTGTGGCGGTACAGAGGCAGCCGGGAGACCCTCTCCATGGTATAACTGTGAACGAGCTTATGGGCCTGGGACCTTTTCTTCACACCAAAGCACAGGCTTTGTTGGGGCAAGAGAAGTGCCGGGAAGCGATGAGATTGGTCAGGCTTGCTATAGAGAGGGTAAAAGAGCCAGGAGGGATACCCGTGTATATGGGAATTAAGCAAGGGCCAGAAGAGTCATTTGGGTCATTTATTGATAAGGCTGCTGCCGCAATCGAAAGGGCTGGAATACCAGAATATCTTAGGGGGGCATTACTCAAGAAGTGCACTCTTCAAAATGGTGATTCCACTACTAGAAGCATGAATACTCTGGGTGCCGATTGGACTATAGAGGAGGCATTAGAGAGAATGGCTTTGATGCCAACAGGACCACAAGCCTTTGTAGTAGATGCAATCAAACAATTAGAGCTAGGCTTACAAGAACAGGCAAAGTCCTCTCAGAATCAGGTGTTAGCTGCTCTTGCACCACTTCAAGCGTCAGCAGCACTGCCTCCAACGCCTATTTGGTGCCAGAACCGCAGTGACCGCGCACCGACACAAGTCGTCGCTGCAGCATCAGCACCCTCTCCTGTCTCCAACCCGCCAGCACAGGGAGCCTTGGCTTGGAACCAGCAGCCGCCGTAGGAGTTACACTGACGACCCCGCACCCATGGAAAATCCCAACAGGGATTCACGGACCTATTGTTATACAGGGTCACACTGGGTGTTCTGCTGTTTGGAAGATCATTTGCGCTGGGATTATTTGTTTTGCCTGGCGTCATTGGTGTGGACTATATGGTTATGGTGCATACCCCTTTCCCACCACTCCAAATTAACAAAGGACTGAGAATTGCTCAGCTGGTGCCACTTGAGCCAAATGACTAAGGGATTACAGACTGTAAAAGGACAAGAGAGGGGGGAAAATGGTTTTGAATCCACTGGAGGACTTACCTTACTGACTCTGAACCTTTCTGAGAGACCCAAGAAAAGGGTGGAAGTGGAATTTCAAGGACAGAAAGGATCATTTTCAGGCTTGCTCGACACTGGAGCAGATTCCAGCATTATTAGCCCTAGCCGTTCGCCTCCTCTCCGGGTTGGCATGAATGGAAAACAGCTAACAGCTTTCTTTTTCAGTAGTCCAATTACCACCTACCGAGCAATGCCTTATAGGGCAGGACATTATGGCTCAGTTGGGGGTGGTTTTAACCCTTTGGGGTAAAAGCCATTGCTTGGACCGTGGCTGGGGAACCTTGTGACATTTGCTATAGGGATACTATATGTGCTTTTAATGCTTTTGCTTATTTTGCCTTGTATTTTTAATTGTATTCAAGATATGATTAGTAGAATGATAGAAAAAACCTTGCAGACTAACCTCCTTGCGCAAAAAGAAAAACGGGGAATATGTTGGAGGATTTTGTTCAGATATGGCTTATAGAAAGGCCATGTTTACATACAGCTGGTTAAAAAGTAAAAGGCAGCTGTAAGCAGCAAGTTCTCAGGCTTTTTCCTTAACAACAATAAACACTGTGTCCTTGGCTAAGTGATGAGATAAACATGGTGGAAAACATGGAGGCCTTGAGAATGTTCAATAACAAGTGAACAGCAGGATGAGAAAAACAAGTATTAGCCTCAACAAGGAACCACAGGTATTGACAACAAAGGAGGGGTTGGTGTGTAATCTGTAAGCACTGATGAGCTCGGGTTTTGCAATATGTATGAGCTTAATTAACACTACTATAAAAGTGTGTAAGCTGGATCAATAAATCTGAGATCGATGCTCATCAATCAGGATGTGTGCTTGTCTCCCTACACTTTCCTCAGCTCTGTACTGGGAGGGAGTGGGACAGAGCGGCTTTGTACTGGGATGTACTGGGAGGGACTGGGGGGAGTCACTGGGATGGACTGGGATTAACTGGGACAAACTGGGACCGACTGGGATGTACTGGGAGCACTGGGATCAACTGGGAGCACTGGCATGAACTGGGATGCAGTGGGAGCACTGGGATGAACTGGGATGCACTGGGATGGACAGGGATTGAACTGGGAGCACTGGGATTGAACTGGGATGCACTGGTTTGTGCTGGGATGCACTGGTTTGAACTGGGATGCACTGGGATGGACAGGGATTGAACTGGGAGCACTGGGATGCACTGGTTTGAACTGGGATGCACTGGGAGCACCGGGGCACCCCCTGCTGATGTCCCCTGACATGGATGAGGCGGGGCCACCCTGGGGACACCTCAGGGACACCTTGGGGACACTTTGGGGTGACCCTGGGGCCACCTTGGGGACACCTCAGGAACTCCTGGGGTCATTTCAGGGTCACCTCGGGGACACCCTGAGAGCACCCTGGGGACATCTGGGAGTGACCCTGGGGACACCTTGGGGACATCATGGCGGCCATCATGGGGTCACTTTGGTACCCCCCTGGGAACACTTTGGGGACATCCTGGGGACACCCTGAGAGCAGCTTAGGGACACTTTGGGGACACCTTGGGGACATCCTGGGGACACCTTGGGGACATCTTGGGGACATCTTGGGGACACTTTGGGGACATCTTGGGGACACCTTGGGGACATCTTGTGGTGACCCTGGGGACATCCCTGAGACACCTCAGGGACACTTTGAGGACATCCTGGGGACACTTTGGGGACATCCTGGGGTCACTTTGGGGAGACTTGAGGGGCACTTTGGGGACATTTTGAGGACACCCTGAGAACACTTTGGGGACATTTTAGGAACCCCCAGCTCAGGAACACCTTGGGGACACTTTGGGGACACCCTGGGGTCATTTCAGGGACACTTTAGGGACATCCTGGGGACACCCAGAGAGCACTTTGGGGACACTTTGGAGACACTTCAGGGACACTTTGGGGTGACCCTGGGGACATCCCTGAGACACCTTGGGAACACCTCAGGAACTCCCTGGGGTCATTTCAGGGACACTTCAGGGACATTGTGGGGACATTCTGGGAACCCCAGACCCCGGGGTCACTTTGGGAGCTGTCATGGGGACACCAAGGGGACACATCAGGAGGCCCCTGGGGACACTTTGGGGACAGCCTAAGGCCACCTTGGGGACACTTTTGGGGACATGCCAGAGCCACCACTCTGGGGACACTTTGGGGACACCTTGAGGAGACCTTGGGGACGTTCTGAGAACCCCACGGGGACACTGTCAGAACCCCCCTGGGGACACTTTGGGGACACCTCAGGATACCCTGTGGGGACCCCTGGGGGACGCTTCAGGGTCACCATCATGGGGACACCCTGAGAGCACTTTGGGGACACCCTGGGGACACTTTGGGGACATTTGAGGGAGATATGGGAGTGACGCTGGGGACACTTTGGGGACATCTCAGGGGCACTTTAGGACCCGCAGGGGACACCTTGGGGACACTTTGGGACACCTGAGGGACACCTTGGGGACAGTTTAGGGGGACATCTTGGGGTCACCTTGAGGACACTTTGGGGGGACATCTCAAAGCCACCCTGGGGACATCTTGGGGACATCTCAGGGTCACTTCAGGGACACTTTGAGGATACCTGAAGAACTCTTGGGGACACTTTGAGGACATCTCAGGGGCCATCGCAGGGACACCTTGGGGACACCTGAAGGACACTGTGGGGACACCCTGAGAGCACTTCGGGGAAATTTTGGGGACCTCAATGGAGCATCATGGAGACACCTTGGGGATACCTCAGGACCCCCCCCAGGTACCCTTTGTGGCCATTTGGGGACACTTTGGGGCCATTTTGGGGCAATTTTTGGGCCATTTGGGACATTCTGGGGCCATTTGGGGCCATTTGGGGACATTTTGGGTCCCCCCAATGAGCACAGACACAGGCCACGCCCCTTTCCCCACATAATTTTATTCCCAACCAGTCAGAATCTCCAGAGTGCTTCAAATGGGCGGAGCCTCCTCTGCTCACTCCTCCCCCTTCCCAACGGTGGGCGGGGCCTCCTCGGGGGTGGGTGGGGCCTCCTCGGGGGTGGGCGGGGCCTGAAGGGCATGGGCGGCAGCTCTCCAGTGCTGCAGCCAATGGGAGAAGAGGGCGCAGCCAGGGGGCGTGGCCAGGACCCACTGAGCCGGCTGGGCCCACCTGGGGAGAGGGGCGGGGTTAGGAAAAGAGGGCAGGGCTTGGGGTGGGAAGAGCCACGCCCCCATTCCAGGCCTCTCTCCCTCCAGGCCCCGCCCCCTCCCTCACCATTGGCTGACGAGCACCTGGAGGCGGGGCCAGTCCCTGATTCGCTGCTCGCAGCCTTCTCTGACCAATCGCAGCTGGGACAGCAGCTCAGCCACGTCCACGGTGAGGGGGGGCAGGGACAGCGGCTCTGGCTCCGCCCCCAGGGCAGGCCCCGCCCCCTGGCGCAGGCGCAGCGCCCCCTGGCGAGGCTGCTGACGCAAGATGGCCGCCTGGGACAGCAGCGAGTCCTGACGGACATAAGGGGGTGGGGGCGGGCTTAGCCACGCCCCCCAAGCCCCGCAGGACACGCTCACAATTGGCAGGACCCTCCCCCACCTTTTCAGCCCCATTTAAGCCCCACCCCAAATCCCTCCCACTCTCTCCAAGCCCCTCCCCCACTCTTTAAGCTCCTCCCCTTTCCCTCCAGCCCCTCCCCCACATTTCAAGCTCCTCTCTCAATCCTGCTTCCAAGCCCCTCCCCGTAAATTTAAGTCCCACCCCATCTTTTGGGTCCTCCCCCATTCCTCTCCCCCACCCCTTAGCTCTCTAAACCCCTCCCTCCTTTAGCCCCCTCCCCCACTCAAGCCCCTCCCCCACTCTTTCAGCCACTCCCCTCCCCATCTTTAGGCCCCTCCCTCTCTTTAGATGCCATCTGTTTTAGGCCCGCCCCCTTTGAGCCCCTCCCCACTCTTAAATCTCTTCCCCCCCCCTCAAACCCCTCCCCCTCTTTAATCCCACCCCTCAAGCCTTTGCCCCACCCTTTAGGCCCCTCCCACTTTAAGACCCTCCCCCACTTTATCCAATCCCCTGGTTTAAGCCCCTCCCCCATTTAAGCCCTCTGGGTTAGGCCCCTCCCCCTGGTATAGGCCCCTCCCTCATTTAAGCCCCTCCCATCCATCTTTAAGCCCTGCCCCACCCCCTTAGCCCCTCCCCCACCTGTGCCACGCCCATCTCCCGTGGCAGCCCCTGCAGAGGGGTGCGGCCTGTGCCGGGGGCGGGGCTCCGCTCCCAATGCTCCCAGGGCTCTCAGTGCCAGCTGCCAGCGCCGCAGCCACGCCCCCTCCAGAGGGGGAGGGTCGAGCCCAGCCCCGCCTGCACCACGCCCACAACCTGCGGCCAATCAGAGATGTTGGGAACTGGGATCAAACTGGGAGGGATTAGTAGGGACTGGGGGAACTGGGTTATACTGGGAGGGGACTGGAGGGAATTGCGAGATACTGGTTTATACTGGGATGGACTGGGAGGGAACTGGGTTATACTGGGAAAGCACTAGAGGGAATTGGGAGATACTGGTTTATACTGGGAGGGATTGGGAGGGAACTGGGTTATACTGGGAGGGCACTGGGACCAAACTGGGAGTTACTGGGATCTCAGCTGGAGTCAAACTTGGAGCGCTGGGATGAACTGGGATGGACTAGGAGGAACTAGAAGGGATTGGGAGCACTGGGATCAGAGCTGGAGTCAAACTGGGATGAACTGGGACAGACTGGGAGGGGACTGGGTTATACTGGGAGGGACTGGGAGCATTGAGATCACAGCTAGTGTCAAACTGGGATGAACTGGGAGGGACAGGGAAGGAACTGGGATAAACTGGGATGGACTGGAGGATACTGGGATATACTGGGAGGGTACTGGGGGGCTTAGTGGTCCATACTGGTCCATACTGGTTTGCTCCCCACCTGCTCCTGCAGCGCTCCCAGCGCCGCTCGGCGCCCCCTGGTGGCGGCGCTCTGGAACCGCAGGCGCTGCTGCAAACGGAGCTGGGGAAGGAAACGGCAAAAATCAACAGAATTCACCCCAAATTCACCCAAAATAACCCAAAAATCAACAAAATGAACCCAAAATTCCCCCGAAACCATCCAAATGTACCCAAAAATCAACAGAATTCACCCAAAAATAAACCCAAAAATTCACCCAAAATGAACCTAAAATACACCAAAATGAAACCAAAATGAACCCAAAATTAATCCAAAATCACCTAAATTACCCAAAAATAATCAGAATTCACCCAAAATTCATCCAAAATCCCCCAAACCCATCCAAATTAACACAAAAATCAACAAAATTCACCCAAAATTAACAGAAAATGCACAAAAATTCACCCCAAAATCACCCAAATTAACAAAAAAAAATCTCCCTGAAATCACCCAAATTAACCCAAAAATCACCAAAATTCGCCCAAAATTCACCAAAATTAACCCTGAAATCCCCCAAAATTCACCCCAAAATCACCAAAATTCACCCAAAATACAGAAAAATTAACCCTGAAATCCCCCCCAATTAACGCAAAATTAACCCCAAAATCACCCAAATTAACCCAAATTAGCCCCAAATACACCAAAGTTCACCCCAAAATCCCCCCAAATCCCCCCACAATCACGCAAATTCACACCAAATCACCAAAATTTACCTAAAAATCCCCAAATTAACCCAAAATTAACCCAAGAATCCACCAAAATTAACCCAAAATCACCCAAATAACCCCAAAAAATGCGGTCCACCAAAATACCCCAAAAATCTCTCCCAAATCACCCAAAATACCCCATAATCACCAAAATTACCCAAAGTTCCCCATTTCCTCCAAAATTCCCCTTTTCCCCGTAAATTACAAAAACAAGCCCAAATCACCCCCAAATCCCAAACCCGAATTCCCAAAATCCCAAATCCCCCAAAACCCCCCAAACCCCCCCAAATCCCCCAAAATCCCCAAATTTCCCCAATTCCCAAAGCCCCCAAATCCCCCAAATCCACCAAATCCCCCAAAATGCCCAAACCTCAAAAACACCAAATCCCAAAAATCCCAAACACCCCCAAACTCCCCCCCAAGCCCCAAACATTCCAAAACCCCAAAATCCCTCAAAACCCCCCAAAATCTCCAAAATTTCCCATTTTACCGCCCCAAAAACCCCAAACCCCAAAACCCCAAAAAACTTCAAAACTTCAAAAACCTCAAAATTCCCCAATTCCCCCAAAGTGCTCCAAACTCCCAAATCCCCCAATCCCAAAAAACCCCAAATCCCCAATACCCCAATTTCAGCCCAAAATTCCCCATTTTACCCCCAAAAATCCCAAAGTCCCTCAAACCTCAAAATGTCCCCAATTCCCCCCAAAACCCCAAATCCTCCAAGTCCCCCAAAATCCCCAAATCCCCCCAAAAACCTCCAAATCCCCCAAAATTCTCCCCCCAAATCTCCCAAAAACCCAAATCCCAAATACCTCAAAAATCCAAACCCCCAAGACCCCCAAAATTCCCCCAGATCCCTCCCAAAATCACCAAACCTTAAATCCCTAAAATCTCCAAAACCCCCAAATCCTAAAACCCCAAAATCTCCAAAACCCCCAAATCTTAAATCCCTAAAATTGCCAAAAACCCCAAAAGCCCCAAAAGCCCCCAAACCCCCAAAATTCCCCCAAATCTTAAACCCTTAAAAATGCCAAAAAATAAATCCGAAAACCCCAAAAAATCTCCAAAACTCCCCCAAAAACCCAAAATGTCCCAAATCCCCAAAATCCCAAACCCCCAAATCCCCAAACCTCCCAAATTCCAAAATTCCCTCAAATACTTCCCCAAAACCCCAAAATTACCCATTTTATGCCCCAAAACCCCCAAATCCCAAACATCCCAAAATCTCAAATCCCAAAATCCCCAAAAAACCCCCCAAAATCCCAAAATCCCCAAACCCTAAATCCCCAAAACCTCAAACTCCCCAAAATCCCAAATCCCCCAAACTCTAAACCCCCAAAACCCCAAAATCCCCCAAACCCCAAAACTCCCCAAAAAACTCCAAGGCCCAGAACCGCCAAAAAACCCCCCAAAACCTCAAACCCCAAATCCCCCAAAATCCCCCAAATTCCCAAACCCCAAATCCCCCAAAATCCCAAATCCCTCAATCCCCCCACTCCAAATCTCCAACCCCCAAAATCCCAAACACCCAAAATTGCCCCAAATCCCCCAAAAGTTCCCATTTTATCCCCCAAAACCCCCAAATCCCAAAAAAACAAAACAAAAAAACCCCCAAAATACCCCAAAAATCTCTAAACCCCAAAAACCTCAAATCCCAAACCCCCAAACTCCCCATTTTATCCCCCTAAAAACCCCAAAAAACCCCAAAACCCCCAAAATTCCCTCCAAAATTCCCGCACTCACCACTCGGCCTGTCCCCCTCCACAGCTGCTGCCGGAGCTGCTCCAGGGCCGAGTTTGGGCTCCAATCCGGGGATTTTGGGGCCAGATTTGGGGATTTAGGATCCAAATTTTGGGGTTTTGGGTGCAAATTTGGGCATTTAGGATCCAAATTTTGGGGTTTTGGGTCCAAATTTGGGCATTTAGGATCCAAATTTTGGGGTTTTAGAGCCGATTTTGGAGCTGATTTTGAGGCCAAATCTGAGGATTTTGGGTCCAAGTTTTGGGATTTTGGGGCTGAATTTTGTGGATTTGGAGGTTTTGGTGCTGAATTTTGGTGATTTTAGGGTTCCTGGGGTGGATTTTGGGGATTTTGGAGCTCCTGCTGGAGCTGGGTCAGCGCCCGGCCCAGGGAGGCCCGGTAGGCCAAGAGCCCTTCCTGGAGCAGGAACTGCCTGGGGAGGAAATTGGGCTGAGAAATGGGGAAATTGGGAAAATGGGGAGAAATAGCGGGGGGAAAATGGGGATTTTGGGGAAAATAGGGGGAAAATGGGGGAAAAATGGGAATTTTGAGAGAAAAATAGGGGGAGAAATGGGGGGGAAATGGGAATAAAAATTGGGATTTTGGGGTCAAATTTGGTGATGTTGGAGCCAATTTTGGGGATTTCAGAACAGGTTTTGGGGCTGAACTTGGGAATTTTTGGGGCAGAATTTGGAGATTTAGAGCCGAATTTTGGAGTTTTGGGGCTGAACTTTGTGATTTTGGGATCCAATTTGGGGCCAATTTTGGAAATCTTGGGGCTGATTTGGGGCAGAATTTTGGGATTTTAGAGCTGAGTTTGGGGCCAAATGTTGGGGATTTTTGAGGCCAAATTTGGGGATTTTGGGGCCGATTTTGGGGAATTTGGGGCTGAATTTGGGGCTGAATTTGAGGATTTGGGGGCTGAATTTGGGCATTATAGAGCAAATTTTCGGGATTTTATGGACAATTATGGGGCCAAATTTGGGAATTTTGGGGCCACTTTGGAGCGGAATTTTGGTGGTTTCAGGCAAAATTTTGGGTTTTATTTCTGGGGGTTTGGAGCCAAACTTGGGGATTTGGGGGCTAAATTTGGAGCCATATTTTGGGATTTTAGAGCAGATTTTGGGGATTTTGGGGCCGATTGTGGGGATTTTAGAGCCAATTTTGGGGCTGGTTTTGGGGCTGGATTTTGGGATTTTGGGGTGGAATATTGGAGATTTTGGGGTGGAATATTGGGAGTTTTGTACCGATTTTGGGGCTGATTTTAGGACAAACCAGGAGAATTTGGGGCCAAATTTGGGGATTTGAAAGCCAATTTTGGGGTCAAATTTGGGGCCAAACTTGGGGATTTTGGGGCTGAATTCAGGGACTTTAGAGCCGATTTTGGGACTGATTTTGGGGCCAAACTTTGGGGATTTTGGGGCCGAATTTTGGGGTGATTTTGGGCGATTTTGGGGCCCAGGGAGCCCCAGAAGGCCGAGAGCCCCACCCAGAGCAGGAACAGCCTTGGAGGGGAGAGTGCAGGGAAATTTGGGGTGAGAAATGGGGAAATTGAGAAATAGGGGAAAAAATGGGGAAAAATAGGGGGGAAGGAAATGGCGATTTTGGGAGGAAAATAGGTAGAAAAATGGGAATAAAAATGGGAATTTGGAGGGAAAAATGGGAATAGAAATGGGGATTTTGGGGGATAAAATTTGGGAAACAGGAGAAGAAAAATGGAGATTTTGAGGTGAAAAATGGGGATTTTGGGGAAAAGGCAATAAAAATTGGGAATTTTGGGTACATTAGGACAAATTTGGGATAACTTTGGGTATTTTAGGACTAATTTCAGGGAGTTTGGGGTGGATTTGGGAATTTTTTTGGTACATTTTGGGCTGGATTTCAGACACTTGCGGATAATTTGCAGTCATTTAGGATGGGTTTGGGATATTTTAGGATATTTTAGGGATATTTCAGGGGATTTTGGTCTCATCTGGTGACTTCATCGTTGTCCATCCCCTACTCCAGGTGTGTCCCAGGGGATTTTTGGGACCATTTGGGATTTTTGGGGTATTTTGGGCTGGATTTCAGGGATTTTGGTATATTTGAGGGTAATTTAGAATATTTTAGGATAATTGAGGACATTTTAGGGATAATTCAGGACATTTTGGTGTTACCTGATGACTCCATCGTTGCCAATCCCCCGCTCCAGGTGCAAAAATCCACCCCAAAAAGGAGCTCAGAAACCCCCCAAACCCCCAAATCCACCACCAAAACAACTCAGGGACCCCAAAAACAAATCAGGGACCCCAAAAATGGACTCGGGGACCCCAAAAACAGATCAGGAACCCCAAAAATCAACTCAGGGAGACCAAAAAAGTCCAAAATCCACCCCAAAAACGACCCTGGGATCCTGAAAATTGACCCAGAAACCCCAAAACCCCAAAACCACCCCAAAAACCCCAAACTACCCCCGAACCAGCTAAGGAACCCCAAAAATGGACTCGGGGAGCCCAAAAATCCGAAAATCTGCCCCAAAAACACCTCAGGGACACAAAAAATGGATTCCGGGACCCCTAAAACCCCAAATTCACCCCAAAACCCCAAATCCTGACCCCAAAATTGCCAAAATCCCCCCAAAAATCCCAAATCCCAAAACTAAAAATTCCCAAAATCCCTCAAGTCCCCAAAAAATTCCCCAAAATGTAAATTTCTGACCTAAGAAATCCCAAAATCCCCCCCAAAATACCCCAAATTCAAAATCTTGACCCCAAAAAGCCCCAAATCCCCCAAATCTGAAATTATGACCCCCAAAAAGGCCCAAAAGCTGACATTTTGACCCCAAGAAGCCCCAAAATCCCCAATTTTGACCCCAACCCCGTTCCCCTCCCCCCTCACCTGCAGGAGGCTCTTAAGGGTGGGCGGGGCCTCGGCTGAGGGGGTGGGGCCAGCCAAGAGATCTCTGTGATTGACAGGTGTGAGGCCACGCCCCCAAAGGCACCAGAAATCCCCTCAGGGACCCCAAAATGTCCTAAAAACCCCCAAAATTCCCTCCCACCCCATTAAGCCCCACCCACCCACTTAGGCCACACCCATTCCTCTTGACCACACCCACTCATTAAGCCCCACCCATTAGTTTGGCCACACCCACTCCATTAATCCCCACCCACCCCCTTAAGCCCCGCCCATTGCTTTTGGCCACACACACCCGTTTAGGTCACACTGATCCCTTTAAGCTCCACCCACTCCTTTAAGCCCCACCCATTTTAGCCCTGCCCAATCCCTTTCAGCCCAACACACCCCTTTAGGCCACACCCACCCCTTAAGCCCTGCCCATCCCTTTAAGCCACACCCACTGTTTAAGCCCCACCCACATTTGTTTAAGCCCCACCCATCCCTTTAAGCCACACCTACCCATTTAAGCCCTGACTATTCCTGCAAGCCCCACCCACCATTACAGCCCCACCCACCCCTTTAAGCCCCACCCACATCTTTAAGCCAGACCCAGCCCATTAAGCCACACCTATTCTCATTAAGCCACACCCATCCCTTTAGGCCCCACCCTCCTTTTAAAGCCCCCACCCACCTCTTTAAGACCCAACCATTCCTTTAAGCCCCACCCACCACCCTAAGCTCCACCCATTCTTTTAAGCCTCACCCACTCCTCAAAGCCACACCTATTCCCTTTAAGCCACACCCACCTCTTTAGGTCACACCCACCCTTTAGCCCCACCTACCCATCCCTTTAACCCCCACCCACCCTTTAAGCTCCACCCACTTATGCCACACCCACCCCTTTTAAGCCCACCCCATCCCTTTAAGCTTCACTCACAATTTAAGCCCCACCCACTCATTGAAGCCCCACCCACCATTAAATCTACGTAATCCCTTTGAGCCCCACCCACCCTTTAAGCCCCACCTACTCCTTTAAGCCCCACCCACCTTTTGAGCCCCCCTGACATATTAAAGCCCCACCCACCCTCTTAGGCCACAGCCACACTTTAAGCCCCACCCATCTCTTTAAGCCCCTCCCATTCTTTTGGCCACCCCCTCCCCTTTAAGCCCCACCCACTCCTTCAGGTCCCACCCACCTTGTGCTCTGATTGGCCAGGACCTCCAGCGCCCAAAGCACCGCCTCTGGGCTGTGGCCAATCAGTACAGCCTGTAGGGGGCGCCATGTGTCACAGCAGAGGGCGTGGCCTGAGCAGAGCCACGCCCACTCCCCCAGCTAGCCGCGCCCACCTCAGCCTGTTCCGACCAATCTGGAGCCTCCTGAGCCTTCCCGGGGTGATTGGCAGCTCTGGGGTTCATTAATTAATTGATTAATTGAGTGGTTAATTAGGGGTTAAGGAGGAAGGGGTGTGGCTTACCTGTGTGGGCGTGGCCTCTGGAGCTCCGCCTCCCTGGCCTTGAACAGGGTCTTGATTGACACCTGTGGAGGGGGAGGGGTTGGGGGAATTTGGGGATTTTTGTGGGGTCCTGGGCTGATTTTGGGGTCCCTGAATGGTCTCCAGGCCCCGCCCACCATGTCAGGCCCCGCCCACTCACCAGCACTTCCGGCTCCGCCCCCGCGGCCAAGATGGCTGACAACTCCTCCTGGGATTGGCCCGGCGTGAGGGGACGCAAAACTCTTTCAAAATACCCAAAATCTCCAAAAACTGCCCCCAAATCCCCCAAATTTACCCATAATCCACGCAGGAACCCCAAAAATCCCATCAAGAACCCCAAAGTCTCCTCAAAATCAACCAAAATCCCTCAAAATTTCTTCAAAATCCCCCCAAATCATATTAGGAACACAAAATCCCCCCAAAATCCCTCAAGTCCCCTCAAAATCCCTCAGGGACCCCAAAATCTCCCCAAATTCCAAAAAAATCCCCTCAGAAACCCCAAAATCCACCCAGGAACCCCCAAAATACCCCCAGAAAGCAAAAATTTCCTCACAATCCCCCAAAATCCCCTCAGAGACCCAAAAATCTCATCAAAATTTCCTCATAATCCTCCAAAGTCTGAAAATTCTCACCAGGCACCCCAAAATCCCCTCAGGAACCCCAAAATTCCCCAATAACCCCTTAGGGACCGCAACATTCCCTTAAAATGCCCCAAAAATCCATCAGGGACCCCAAAATCTCCTCAAGTTCCCTCAAAAATCCCATCAGGAACCCAAAATTGCCTAAAAATCCCCCCCAAAATCCCCTCAAGTTCCCCAAAAATCCCCTCAGAAACACTAAAATTCCCTTAAAATGCTCCCAAATGCCCTCAGGAACTCCAAAACCCCCTCAAAATCTCCCAAAATCTCCCAAAATCTCTTTGAATTCCCCTCAGGAACCTCAAAATTAACTCAGAGATCTCAAAATTCACTCAGACATCACAAAATCTCCTCAAAATCCCCTCAAATTCCCCAAAATTGCCCAAACTCCCCTCAAATTCCCAAATTTTCCCAAAAGTCCCCTCAGAAATCCAAAATCACCTAAAATTCCTCAAAATCCCCTCAGGACCTTCAAAATTGCCTCAAAAACCCTCAAAATTTCCTTAAAATTCCCCAAAATCTCAAAATTTCCACCAGGGACCTCAAAATCTCCTCCAAATCCCCCAAAATCACCTCAAATTCTCCCCGCATCCTCTAAGGACCCCAAAATTCCCTTAAAATCCCCCAAAATCCACTCAAGTTCCCCAGTATTTCCCTTATAATCCCCCAAATCCCTCAGGAACTCCAAAATCTCATTAAATTCTCCCAAAATCCCAAAAAATCCCCTCATAAACCCCAAAATTCCCTTAAAATGCCCCAAATTCCCTCAGGGATCCCAGAATCTCCTCAAAATCTCCTCAGGGATCACCAAATACCCTCAAAATCACTCAGGGACCCCAAAATCTCCTGAAAATTCCCTTAAAATGCCCCTAAATCTGATAATTCCCACCAGAGACCCCAAAATTTCCTAGAGTTCCATTAAAATCTCCTCAGATTCCCTCAAAATCTCATCAAAGTTGCCCAAATCCTCCCAAAATCCACTCAGGCAGCCAAAATTTTCTCAAAATTTTCTCTAAATCCCTGAAGGAACCCCAAAATGTCCTCAAAACCTCCCCAAAATCCCTCAAAATTCCCCAAAATCCCCTCAAATTCCCCAAAGTATCAAAATTCCCTTTAAATTCCCCTCAGAGACCCAAAAGTTCCTCAAATTCCCCCAAAATAGCCTCAAAATCCCCAATAATCTCATCAAATTGCCCCAAAATCCCTTCACAGACCACAAGATCTCCCCAAAAATCCCCTTAGAGACCCAAAATCTCCTCAAATTTCCCCCAAATCTCCTCAAATTCCCTCCAGGAACCAAAAATTCCATTAAAATGCCCCAAATTCCATCATAGACCTCAGAATCTCTTCAAAATTCCCTTAAAATGCCCCAAAATCTGAAAATTCCCACCAGAGACCCCAAAATTTCCTCGAGTTCCATTAAAATCCCCTTAAATACCCCCCAAATTGATCAAATTTGCCCCAAAATCCCCTCAAAATTGCCCAAGTCTCCTGGAAATCCTCTCAGGAACCCAAAATCTCCTCAAATTCCCCCAAAATACCCTCAAATACCCCCAAAATCTCCTAAAAATCCCCTCAGCGACCCCAAAGTGCCCTTAAAATGCCCCAAAATCCCCTCAGGAACTCCAAAGTTCTCTCAAAATCTCCCAAAATCTCCTCAAATTCCCCCCAAAAGTCCCCTCAGGCACCACAAAACCTCCTCAGAATTCCCTTAAAATCCCCCAAAATCTCAAAATTCTCCTCAGGGACCCCAAAATTAACTCAGAGGCCTCAAAATCCCTCAGGGATGCCAAAATCTCCTCAAAATCCCCCAAATTCACTCAAAATCCCATCAAATTCCCCAAAATCCCCCAAAAATCCCCTCAGGAACCCAAAATCTCCTTAAATTCCCCAAAACTCCCTCAGAAAGCCCCAGATCCCTCAGGAACCTCAAAATCTCCTCAAAACCCATCAAAATCCCCTCAGAAACCCCCAAATCCGCTCAAAATCCCCCAAAATTCCCTCAGAAACCTCAAAATCCCTCAGGGACCTCAAAGATCCCTCAAAATCACCACAAAATGCCCCAAAATCTCCTCTGAATTCCATCAGAAATACAAAAAATTCTTTGAAATCTGCCAAAATCCCTCAGGGACACCAAAATCTCCTCTAAACCCTTAAAAATCACCTCAAACTCCTTCCAAATCCCCTCAAGGACCCCAAAATATTCCCAAAACCACTTTAAAATCCCCAAAAACCCTCCTCAGAGACCTCAAAACTCCCATAAAATGCCGCAAAAATCTCTCAGGGAACCCAAAATCTCCCCAGGATCCCAAAATCCCCTCAGAAATCCCCCAAAATCCCTCAGGGACCCCAAAAATCCGTCAAAATCCCCACAAAATACCCCAAAGTCTCCTCTAGATTACATTAGGGACCCCAAAAATCCCTTAAAAACTGCTAAAATCCCTCAGGGACCCCAAATTCCCTTAAAATGCCCCCAAATCCCTCAAGACCCCCAAAATATCTTAAAATCCCCCCAAATCCTTCAAAATCCCCCAAAACACCTCAAAATCTCAAAAAATCCCCTCAGGAACCCAAACTCGCCTCAAAATCCCCCCAAATCCCCTCAGGAACCCAAAATTCTTCAAAAATCCCCTCATGGACCCCAAAACCTCCTCAAAACCCCTCAAAATTTCCCCAAATCCCATTAGGAACACAAAATCCTCTCAAAATCACCTCAGGGACCCCCAAAATCCCCTCAAAATCTCCAAAAATCTCAAGTTCCCCCGAAATCTCCTCAGATTCCCCAGAATTCCCCAAAAATGCCCTCAGGAATCCAAAATCTCCTCAAATTTCCCCAAAATCCCCTCAAATTCCCCTCAGAGATCCCAAAATTTCCTTAAAATGCCCCAGATTCCCTCATGGTCCCTAAAGTCTCCTCAAATTCCCTTCAAATGCCCCAAAATCTCAAAATTCCCACCAAGGACCTAAATTCTCCTCAAAATCCCCCAAAATCTCCTCAGGAGCCCCAAAGTTGCCTCAAAATCCCTCAAAATTTTCTGAAAATCTCTCAAAATTCTCCCCAGGGACCCCAAAATCTCTTCAGATTCCCCCTGAATTCCCTTAAAATCCCCCAAAATTCCCTTAAAATCCCCCAAAATCTACTCAGGAACCCCAAAATCCCCTTAAGTTCCCAAAAAATCCCCTCAGGAACCCAAAGTCTCCTCAAATTCCCCAAAATCTCCCTGAAATCCACTCAGAGACTCACAGTCCCCCAAATCCCTCAGGAATTCCAAAATCTCCTCAAAACCTCATTAAATTCTCCCAAAATCCCCACAAATTCCCCCAAGTCGCCAAAAAAATCCCCTCAGGAACCAAAAATCTCCTGAAATTCCCCCAAAATCTTCTCAAAATCCCCTCAGGGACCCTGAATTTCCCTTAAAAAGCCCCAGATTCTCTCAGGGATACAAAAATCCCATCAAAATCCCACAAAAATTCCCCCACAGACCCCAAAATCACCTCAGACTTCCCACAAACTCCTTTGAACTCCCCCCAAAATCCCCTCAGAAATCCCAAAATCACCTCAAAATCCACTCAGGGACCCTGAAATCTCCCCATAATCCTTCAAAATTCCCTTCAAATCAGGCAAAACCCTGAAATTCCCTTCAGGGCCCCTAAAATCAACCCAGGAACACCAAAAATCACTCAGAGACCACAAAATCTTCTCAGAATCCCTCAAAATCACCTCAAAACCCTCTCAGGGATCCCAAAATGTCCTCAAGATCTTAAAATTAACTCAAAATCCCCTCAGGGCCCCAAAATCCATCAAAATCCTCCAAATTACCTCAAAATCCACCCAAAATATTCTCAAAATCCCACGAAATTTCATCAAAATCTCATCAGGGCCCCAAAAATCCCCTCAAAATCCTTCAAATTGTCTCAAAATCCCCTCAGGAACCACAAATCCTCAAAAAACGCTTCAGGGACCCCAAATTCTCCTCAAAATGCCCCAAAATCTCCTCACAACCCCCGAGAGGCACAAAAAAATCTCTTGAAAACCCTTCAAAATCCTCCCAAGTCCCAGAGAATCCTCCCAAATCCCCTCAAAAATCACCCAAAATTCCCTGAAGGGCCCCAAAATTCAGTCAAGGACCAAAAAATCTAAAAATCCCCGAAATTCTCCCATTGCCCATATAAGGAAACACTGCAAGGCCCTGCCCCTTCCACCCTGCCCCCTTCAGGCCCCACCCCTTTTACCTTTTATGGATTGCCATCAGAGCCCCCTCGTGGCCGTCCCACAGCCCAGCCGGGCCCGGCTCCGCCCCCAGCAGCCAAAGCTCCGCCCCTCGCTGAACCTCTGCCCACCACCGGCTCTGTCTCCTCCAGCGAGGCCTCTGGGGGGGGAAATGGGGACCCCAAAAGTTTGGGGTGAGAACCCCCGAATTTGGGGTTTGGGGGGTCTGGGACCCCAAAATTGAGGGTGGAGACCCCGAAATTGGGGTAAGAATCCCAAATCTGGGGTTTAGGAGGATCCTGGGACCCAAAAAATTGGTGAATAGGACCCCAAAATTGGGGTTTGGGGAGTTCAGGGACACCAAACTTGGGGTTTAGGGGGGGTCTGGAACCCTAAAAATGGGGAAAGGACCCCAAAATTTGGGGGTAGGGACCCCAAAATTGGAGTTTGGGGGGGTCTGGTCTGGGACCCTAAAATTGGGGAAGGGGACCCCAAAATTGGGATTTAGGGGGATCAGGGATCCCAAAATTGATGAAGGGGACCCCAAAATTGGGGTCTAGGAGGACATGGAACCCCAAAATTGGGGCTTGAGTTCATCAGGTGTCGACGGAAGGAGACCAGGACATCAATTAGATTATCACAGGTCTGATTTTATTGATCGATACAGCAGGTTAAATACAGTTCATAATGAGTTTCATACATATTGCAAAAGTTGAGCTCAGGATTGGGTAGTTACATATCAGCAACTACGCCTACTTCTATATTCTTATGGTTCTACTTTTGATACTTTCTACATATGCTCAGGGAGAATCTCTCTTCCCTATCCTCATGTTGCGGCAAGGGCATTCTGTCCTTGCCTGTCATTGGTCACCGACTGCTGACTTCTCTTTTCAGCTTACTGACTGCAGACTTACCTCTCTCAGCTTGACCAACGGCATTATGTCAGTATGGCCTTTCTCAGCTAACCAGTTATTACTAAAACTCTCCACATTTCCCCCATTTTCTTCTTGAGCAAGAAGACTACATTTCCCCTGTTTTCTTCTTGAGCAAGAAGACTAGTCTGCCAGGTTTTTGCTATTGTACGGCTGACCATGTTTTGAATACAACTAAAGACACAAGGCAAAATAAGCAAAAACATTAAAATTACGCCCAGTAGCCCTATAGCATATGTCACAAGGTTTCTCAGCCATGGTCCAAGTCCTAAGCCTTTAAGCCATTCGTCAATTCCTAAACCTTCTTCTTCATTGAGATGGTGAAGTCCCTGTTGCAGTTCTTTTATCTTAGTGTGCATGGACACCGAATGATCAGACAGATTCATGCAACACATTCCCTCAAACTCTTCACATCCATGCCCTTGTGCTAAGAGCAAAAAATCTACAGCAGCTCTATTTTGCAAAACAGCATGGTTAACACTTTGCACATCTGCGGTTAGCGTGTCTAGAATTTGTGAAGTCTTGTTCAGCTCATCCCTTGCCCAGCATCCTAATTGTTTTGCTAAATTCATGGCTTTATTGGCAGATCCTCCTGGTAAGATAGTTGAAACCACCACTTGTTTGAATGTGCCCCAAAACCGTGGATCTCCTATCTGGCTGCAGTCTAAGTCATGTATGCTACGTTTTTTCCTGTTTGAATTTTGACTCAGCTGCAGTAGCAAGGACACATTAGGGTGAAACAGTGACAATTTTCCCAAAAAACAGGGGCCACCCTGTGGTTTAGCTGGTATACCATTCCACGCCCTGTCTCCACAAATCAAAAATATTCCTGCGGGTAATTTCATTGGTGCTGTGATATTTGTGCCGTTACATTGACTGTAATGCTGTGGAGAGAATTCACTCACATTCAGGGATGAATCTAGGGTAGCCCATGTTTCTTTAGGTTGGTTTAAATTCTGAGCACCCGGAAGTTTGAAGCTAAACCATCCGCCAGCTGTAGTATTAGATATACTGGCATTTGTACTTCCAAAAAGATCCAATTCTTCAGGAGGAGAATGCAAAGAGGTGTTATGTGATTGGATTATAAGCATTGACGATAGCCATCACTCTGACCTGCAGTATACCCTTGTTGCACCGGCAATGTGATGTTTGACATGTTAGACATACATAAGGTTTGATTGTTTATCAAACTACAAAATTCTCCAGGAGACCACACCGGAATTCCCACCAGGCATGTTCGAAATGGGTTAGTGACTCCTCCAAGACTAAGTGATGATTGGTTAGTTTGATTAGCAAGTGTCACCCATAAATTTTCCCTTGGTTGACTAAAGTGTGTTATTCCTACTGCTTCACTTGCTACAGCATTGAGCAGTATAACAAGAACAAACCTCATTTTTCTTTCTGCTTGCTTTGCTTCTCTTTTGCTTCCTTCTGCTTGCTTTGTTTTTCCTTTCTTCGCTGTCTTTTCCCTGGTTTGCTAGATTGTCTATTGTAAGGCTGAGTCAATTTTTGATAATTCTAAATCAGCATCCTTGCTCACAGGTATAGCATAAGTTTGAAGGCAAATCAGCTTTACAGCAAGCTGCTATGATGCGTGAGGCTTTATTAATTTCAAATATTCTAAGGTTTTCCTGCAACTTCCACCTAAGATATGCTATAACCACTTGTTCTGCACTCTCAAAAAGCTGTAATCCTGTCCGTCCTGGCAGGCCAGTACATTCTTCAAGAGCTCTAACCCAGAAAAAATTTCGAATCCACCTTCCAGAAGAAGATGTACACCATAAGTATCCCAATGACCTCTGTGAATACCAATAAACCTGATTGCAATCTGCACAATGCAAAGCTACCCATGCATAGCACTTATCTTTATCCTTTTTGCAAACATAACAAGGAAGCGAATGTAAGTAAGGACCAGTATAAAAGTCTGGTTCTTCAATCCAAAGCAACCAATTCAATGGTGGTGATCGCAAAGCCTCTTCAGCCTTTTTACTATATGAGGCTAACAGCTCAAGGTCTTTCTTTAACACAAGGCGTATCTTATTTCGTAATCATAGTTCTTGTTCGTTATCCTCCTCAACAACTATATCCTCCTGAGGGTCCCACAACTGTAAAATTGTTCTAATCATAGAAAATTAATTAGCAATCACTGATATCCTTATTCAGATGAGACCGTTCCCTTTTTGCCTTCCTTTTCTTATCTGTCTTCAATCTTGCTGCACCTAATTTTACTGGTCCTGCCACTTGCAAACTCAATTTTTGCAAATTGTCAATGCAGCAATCTAATGCTCTATCAGGATCCCCTTCGAAGGGTCCTACAATTGAATGCTGTGTTAAAGGCACTAATTTCCTACACCTTATAGAAACTATACATGATTTACTTTGAACCTTAATTCTATTCACAATACATTGTACTTCCCATTGATAATAAGCAAGAATTTTCTGTTCAGGAGACTCATAAAGACTTAAAGCTATATATGCGTTTTGCCCTGTTTGTCTCCTTAATTCATCTTGCCAGCTTTTGCCCCACGTGTGCTTGTGTTCACAAGTGTGCCACCACAAGTCCCACAATAATGATTGTTCTATCCAAAAAGTTCTCTCACAATCCCCACAACGTAGAGCTATCCAGGCAGCACAATGTGGATTGTGACAGTCAAGGCAATGTAGTTTTGCTGGATTTGTTAAGCGAAAAGTTGATAATGAGTCAATGAAACCAATCAACTCCTGGGCCGTCCGATAGTGACGTGTCAGTGCTCTGTCCACCGCTTCCGAGTACCCCTTCAATTGTAACAGTAGTGGTCGTAGGACTAGAAGCAGTTTCTTCCCCAGTCGCTCCCTGTCCTCCTCCGTAAGGCGATCCACCAGAGACTGCATCAAAAACAGGTTTAGTCCACTTAGCAGGCACCTACAAAGGCCCTGTAGGTGAGGAAACACAAAGATACCCCCGACCCCAATATAATACTTTTGCAGGTTTTTCCCATAATCCTGTACTTGGGTTCTTATACTTAACCCAGACCTCTGTTTCCTTAGTATTTTCCTGATCTGACCTCGGATGATGTTTAATTGCAGGAGGGGTATCGTCTTCCCCAAAAATGCATAAATGGTTAATCACATAAAAAACCTTAGCCAAACATGCTTGTGGATCTCTCAAATCTTGATGTTTTTTCAATATACTGCTTATGGGTACCGTTTGCTCTTTCCCGTAAAGCTTTCCTTAACTGTATCAATAACTCATACAATCGTTTATTATTCACTTCCTTAATTGCTGCTTCCTTTATTCGTCTGACTACTCCTGCAACATACATAGAGTCTGTGACTACATTTAAAGGTTCATGTAAGTTGGACACTGCCCATATTTCTGCTAACAATTCCAGGGTTTATAAGCTATCCCTGTGTCTATTGTTCCTTTACCAATTCATGGGCATGCATAAGACTCTCCCCTTTTAATGGCCATTGCTTAACCACCACCGGTGTATCCGTTTTCCAGGTGAGTGGAATGGGGAAAGTCCAAGCAATGGCAATTACCCCAAAGGATGCTGATTAGTTAACACCACTCCCAATTATGTTAAAATGTCCCTACCAATTAAGCAGGAAACTGTAGGAGGCAGTTGAACAATTGAAAACACAGCAGATATTTGTTGATTCTCAATGCACACAGACAAAGATGGCGATCTGCTTGCCAATGTAAATCCTCCCACTCCTGTCAGCATGTTTGATGATGGGAATAGAGGCCAATGTTGTGGCCACGCTTCTGGAGAAATGATGCTGGTATCTGCTCCTGTATCCAATAATCCATAAAGGGTTATGCTTTGATGCCCATAAGTAATTTCAACTTTTTTCTTTGGTCTATTTTGTAAATCCACAGTCAAAACTGTAACACCAGTAGAGCCAAAACCTTTTTCATTCCATGTTTGCCCAGTAAATGATTGTATTCCCGATGTCATTTGTGATAGTGGTATCAATTGTGCAATGCGTTGTCCTTTTGTAATTTTAATCGGAGGATAAAGGGTGTAAATCATTATTTGTATTTCCCCTGTATAATCCGCATCAATAACACCAGTCAAAACAAATAATCCCAACATAGTTGTAGAAGAACGTCCCAGCAATAATGCTCCACATGCTTGTCCATTTAATATAAGAGGACCCTTTACTCCAGTTGGTATCCTCTCAGGCCGATTCATCATTAGTGTGACGTCTACTGCTGCTGATAAGTCCAAGCCGAAGCTCCGTGTTGTTGCGGGTTGCAGACAGGAGGTAGTAAAGATGTTACGGCAGCAGCTGGTGTCTCCGATGTCACGGCGGCAACTTGTGTCTGTCCCTCATTGCCGCATCGTTAACACTTGATGAATGGTGTCGAAACTCCTTGCGTGACTTCCAGTGAGCCGCTTCGGAGAGGAGCAAGAGCAGCTAACACCTGATTCTGAGTAGACTCTGCTTGCTTTTGTAACCCTAATCCTAACTCCTTTAAGGCTTCTGCTATAAATGCCTGTGAAGCTGTTGGCATTAATGCCATTCGCTCTAATGCTTCCTCAATAGTCCAATTTGCCCCTAAAGTAGCTAACACTCCCTGGGTTGCTGGATTGCAATTTTGCAAGGCACACTGCTTCAATAGCACCCCGTTCATGTAGTCTGCAACACCAGCCCGATCGATGGCAGTAGCTGCTCTATCAATAAAATTTCCAAATGATTCTTCCCTTCCTTGCTTAATACCCATATAAGCCGGTAACCCTCCTGGCTCTTTAACCATGTCTATTGCAGCACGCACTAACCACATAGACTCTCTAAGTTTATCTGCTCCCGATATCATCTGTGCCTCTCTACGTAAAAATGTCCCTAAGCCCGTCAGCTCCTCTACTATTACTCCATGTAATTGGTCATGTGCATTAAACAATAACTGCTGATGCTGAGTAAATATCAACCGAACTATTCCTCTTAAATCATTAGGACATAAAACCTGAGTATTAAAAAGATAATCTAGCATTTGCCTAACAGGTTCACTTTTTACTCCAAACTGACTAACCGTAGAACGTAGCTGAGTTAACAGCTTCCAATCTAAGGGAGTATATTCTGCTATATTATGCGTAAGGTTCCCCTGTGCATCATACTGTGGTGTGTATGTGACTGAACATGCAAGACTAGAAGCTATTTCCACCGCCTCACCATCCCCCATTTGCATTACTTCTTTCGCCAAAGCAGCCCAAGCTTCCCTCCTCTGTTTAGCCATCTCCCCCCATGGATCACGGTGTACCCCTGGGATGGGATCTGACTCTTTAAGGGTGCTATGCTGCTGGCGCTTCGGTGCAGACACCGAGTTTTCGCGCGGGGGGGGCAGTGAAGCAGAGGCTGGCTCGTGCGGGGAAAGTGGCCCCCCCGCTGGAGCTGACAGTGAAGCCGGAGCCGGCTCGAGCGGAGCCGGCTCGCGCGGGGGAAGCTGCCCCCCCGCTGAAGCCGTAAGTGGAGCCGGCTCACTCAGGGGAAGCAGCGGAGGCAAAGCTGGCGGCGGAGGCGAAGCTGGCTTGCTCCCACCCCCACCATCCGACACACCCTCCCCCTCTGACAGGAAAGGTGCAGACGGTTCCACTGTGCCTATAGGAAAATCCTCCATACCACTTTGCTGGGGACCCTTAGGCATAAGTACCTTAGTTACAGAAGGTGCCAGGGGATCATCCTCACGACCATACCCTATATTCCTCTTATGAGCTTCTGTCGCCCTTTCTGCTGCCTTTCTCTCAGAAACCTGCTGAAGTAACCTGTTATACACCACCCGCCATAACTTTCCTAATTTCTTTGCTGACTTATCATCGTCTAACACTGTATCCCACAGTATTTCCCCAAACTTCTTCCACTCTGCAAGCTCATGAACTGTATGAGGGTTAGAAAAGATACCCTTAGCATGGCCATAGGCTAATAACCCTGGTAACTCCTTATTTAAATCTATCCCTTTTATCCCTCGCCGCTCTAAATATGTGGCGAATAAATCATATGCCGCTTGCCTATCCATACCTATTAATCAGCGCGCGCTGTTGCAGCTCTCCAGGCTCCGGCGGACACGTATTGGCTTGAGTCACAGTTGTGATCCTCAAGGGTGCTTCAAATTCCAGCACCGTCCTGTCTGCAAGGACCCATACCCAACTTCCTCGACCGTGGCGTAATCCCCTTTTTCTTTTAATCTGAGAAAAAAGGGCAGAGATTCGATTTTGCCCGCATTCTCCACCACTTGTCGACGGAAGGGAACCAGGACATCAATTTGATCATCACAGGCTCAATTTTATTGATCACTAAGGCGGGTTAAATACAGTTCATAATGAGCTTCATACATATTGCAAAAGTTGAGCTCAGGATTGGTCAGTTACATATCAGCACCTACGCCTACTTCTACATTCCTATGGTTCTACTTTTGATACTATCTACATATTCTCAGGATATATTCAGGACTAATCTCTACTCCCTATCCTCATGTTGCAACAAGGTCACTGCTGAACTTTCCTTTCAGCTTGCTGACTGCTGACTTTCTTCCTTCAGCTTAACCAGCGGCATTATGTCAGTATGGCCTTTCTCAGCTAACCAATTATGAATAAATCTCTCCACAAATTGCTTTTTAAAATTCCTCTCATGTCAAACTACAACAGACATTCAATCAACAAAAAACACTTCTCAAAGCATTCACTTGGCCCATTCGACTTGACTAACTCTAAGCCTATTCAATTTAATGTTAAAAAAAATTTGCAGGAGCACAGAAACAGAAGACACAGAAAGACAGAAAGACAAAAAAGACATAGAGAGGCACACAGAGAGCTACCAGCTCCAGGATTTAAGTGGTGTTCAGATGGAAATTCCAAGAGGTCATAGGGTCAAGGTGTGAGCTTGCCTTGTGGTCAGCCTTCAATACCCCTTGGTCTTCCTGAGCCCTTCCTCCAGGTGTGACTTGGTTTCATTTGGTCCCTTAGGACCTGGGATGGGGGCTGCAGAGGTTGCTGTGGAGCATTGCCTGTGCTGTGCCAGGGACGACAGCCTGCAGGGACAGAGGTGCAGGGCAGGGACACCATAAGACAGCCTGGGCTGCACAGGGCACAGGGATGGGCAGCAGCTGCAAGACAGCCCTGCCAGAGCCAACTTGGGCAGCACTTTGGCCATGGCTGCTGGACCTGGGCCTGAGGCCACAAGGGGACAAGTGACCCTTGCAGGGCTGGGGCCTCATTGCCTCCTTTTCCCTGCTCAGCAGCCTGGCAGGGGCCGCCCCATGCTCCTGCCCTTGCCATTGCACATCCCCACATGCCAGTGCCCATCCTGGCAAGAGCCCTGAGCAAGGAGTGGGGGACAGGATCTGCCTGGCCAGGGGCTGGGGCTCAGGCCTTGGCCTTTTTGCATACCTGAAACACATCCATGTTTGCTCAGCACCAGAGACACCTTTGCCTTGTTTGTCCCCAGCTGTCATCACTGCCTCCAGTGTTCTGCTCTACCTGGACCCTGGGGACAAGTTATCCGTGGTGTCCCTGACAAGAATCTCTTCAAAGTGCAAGAAACTTCAGCATTTCAATGTAACTGAGTTCTTGAGTGTTTTGTGACATCACTGAGTGAGTTGAGACATCAGAGAGCTGGCTGTGACATCACAGAGTAGGATATGTGGCAATAGAGCCGACTCTGTCATCAGAAAGTGTGAATCTGTGGCATCAAAGATTGGTTTGTGACATCACTGGGTGGCTATGTAACATCATAGAGCAGACTGTGATGTCACAGAACAGACTGTGACATCACAGAAAAGACAGTGACATGTCGCAGACATTTTTTCACAGAAATCCTTTCTTTCAGATTTCTGCGTCTTCTGGAAAGCAGAGGCCTCAGAAGAGAATGTAAACAATTGTTATCAGCTGCTGTGGAATTCAATAGGATGCACCTGATTGGCTCCTGCTCCTATGTTTATAATTAAGGGCCAATCACAAAGTGCAAGCTAGGGACAGAGTCCCTGGACACAACTTTGTTATGAGATTCTTTCTTTCTATTCTTAGCCTAGCTAGCAGCATCTGCAACTTCTCTCTTTATTCTATGTAGTATAGTCATAATGTATTATATATGATATATCAATAAATCCAGCCTTCTGATCAAGAAACAAGATTCACCGTTTCTCTCTCACCCTCAGCGACCCACTCAGGACGCTGTAATAGTGACATCACATGGTGACTTTGTGACATCACAGTGTCTTGTGTGACATCACAGAGATGACTGTATCACATCACAGGGTGATGTATCAGATGACTGTGTGACATCACAGGAAGGCTGTGTGACATCACAGGATGTTGTATGACATGACAGAGGGTGTGTGACATCAGAGATGGCTGTGTGACATCACAGGGGCTGTGTGAGTTCACTGGGGAGGTCATTCTGCCCCGGCCCCCTCACAGCTCCCCCAGAGCAGTCCAACCCTGCTCATGCACAGCGGGGTCTCTTTTCCCCCAGGTCCCCCCGCCCCCGGCCCCGCAGCCTCCCCCAGAGGATGTTCCATGAGATCGACCCCAGAGCCTGACACAGAGACTGGGGGCTGGAGCCCTAGGGGTGGCACAGGGGAACAGGAACCCCCCGGCAGCGTCCCCATGTCCCCCAGGGCCAGAGCCTGGGCCAGGGCTCCTTCACCCTGTTACAAACGAGGGCTTGAGAGTGCTGAAAAAATCCCCGGCAAGGGATCAGCAAAAACCAGATTTAATATTAAGGGACAGCAGCACAAAATTCCTTGGCAAGAATCATCTGCTCCTGACTGGACACTTCAGGCACACCAAGGAAACGAGGGAACAAGAAAACCAAACCAAATCCAGGCAATCAAACCAGAAATGAACTGAGAACTGTCCCTGTGTGTGTGTGACACAAGGACAGTGAGGGCAAGGATAAAAGAAATTAAGATATAAAAGCTGAACAGAGCTCAAACTTAACAGGACTTAACTGATACCTTAAATTCACAATTTAGTCAAAACCAGCAGCTAACAGTATGTAATCTAACTTATAACCTATGACTTAGCAATTTAACAGAGGAATAACACTTAACAGTATTTAACTTAGCCTAATAACTTACATTAAAATAACAACTTAGCAAAATAACAAGTCTCAGAAGCATTTAACTTAGCTCATACCTCATTACTGAACATTTCTCACAGGCCTGACTGACTCAGCTATCCAAGGCACTCAAGTCCTCAGAGAGCAGCATTTCTGACACTTTTCCCCAGCACAGGCACTCCTCTGTGCACACAGACACAAAGAGGCAGTGCAAGGCACCTGTGAGTAATTCCCCTGAGGGCAGGAAATGCTCACTGTGGATCCTTTGGCATTCCTCCAACAGGTGAAGGGTTGAGCCTGGAGGAGTGGGGGGATCGGCCCAGGCTCTGTCGTTGTTCGGGATCCCCGAGTGCAGCAAACAGGAGAGTTCCCGGCTGGGAGAGGCCCCACTCAGAGGGAGTCGCTGGCCCAGGAGAGCTCCAAGGGCTACTTTTGGAGCGCTGTTTG
Source organism: Melospiza melodia melodia (assembly GCF_035770615.1). Classification (NCBI taxonomy): domain Eukaryota; kingdom Metazoa; phylum Chordata; class Aves; order Passeriformes; family Passerellidae; genus Melospiza; species Melospiza melodia. The sequence continues at coordinate 1,234,379 of NW_026948600.1, read as the reverse complement.
CAGGGCCCCAAGAGAGAGGCTTCAGTCCCAGCAATGGTTCTTCCTGGCCGCACTTGACATCAACAGCTTTCTTTGGCAGTGTGAGAACAGGGATGTTGTGCCGCTGAGGGAACACAAACAGGTCCCAGGGCTGTTCCTACAGGAACCAGGAGCTGGTTGGGCAGCAGTAGTGGCTGGAGCAGACAGTGTTTTTGATGAGCTGCAGAGGAGCTGAGCCCAGGGGCTGTTGGCCAAGGCCGAGGACCAAGGAGCATTTCTCATCTGGCAGGGCAGCCTGAGAAGGGGAGGGGGGAATGCAGCAGCACAGGGCCCATGGAACCAAGGGACCATTGTGACACTGTGGGGCCCTGTGAGACCAAGGGACCATTGTGACACTGTGGGGCCTCATGGAATCATGGAGAGCACTGTGACATTGCTAGGACTCATGGAACCAAGGGGACCGTATTGACACTGTGTGGCTTTATGGAATGTAGGGATCATTGTGTCACCGAGAGGCCCTATCAAACCAAGGATCCATTGTGACACTGCAAGCCTCATGGAACAGTGGGAGCCATTGTGACACTGTGGGGCACCATGGCACCGATGAGTCTATTGTGATACTGAGGGGACTCATGGGATCATGGAGACCATTGTGACGCTATGAGGTACCAAGGAATAAGCAAAGCATTGTAACTCTGTGAGGCCTTATGGAACCAGAGAGACCATTGTGACCATGGGGATACTTACAGAACCAAGAGGACCATTGTGATACTCTGGGGCCTCATGAAAATAAGACGCCTTTGTGACGTAGCAGGGCTGCATGGAACCAAAGGTCCATTGTAACATTGCAGGGCTCGTGGAACAGAGGAATTACTTGACATTGTGGGACGAGGGAGCCGTGGAGACTATTGTGACACTTCAGGGCCTTATGAAATGTAGGGGCCACTGTGACACTGCTGGACCCCATACAATCAAGGGGTTTTTAATCAAGGTACCATTGTGACACTGTTGGACCCCATGGAATCAAGGCACCGTTGTTAGGCCCCATAAAAGCAAGGGAACATAGATCAGGTCTGGCTGGTTTGGCCTCCTATTGACTGCCTGACTGGTCCAATTCACCTTGGCATCTTCGGAGTCTCTTCTTATCAGCTGCTGAAACACTGGGGCTCCATGCTTTCCTTGCTATGGAAAAGAACTGTCCTTCTTAGCCAGGTACCCATGGCCAGAATTGGGATTTCCACCTCCAACACTGCCTGTTGTGAAACACTGAAGAAGATCGTTGGCTTGAAACATTTTGTGTGTGGGGAAGGTAGGGTCAGGTCCAACCTTGCCCTGCCCTGGAACCCCAGCACTGCCCTGCCCTGGAACCCCAATTCCCCCAGAGCCTCTATCCCAGCCCAGCAGTGGCTGCCAGTCCCTGGCACAGCACAGGCAATGCTCCTCAGCCACCTCTGCAGCCCCCAGCCCAGCTCCTGAGGGACCAAATGAGCCCAAGTCTCACCTGGGGGAAGGGCCCAGGAAGACCAAGGGGTACTTAAGGCTGACCAGAGGGCAAGTACACATCCTGAGCCTACCTGCCCTTGGAATTTCCATCTGAGCACTGCTGGAATCCAGGAGTTGGTAGTTATGTGTGTTTGTTTGTGTGTGTGCTTCTCTGTATCTTTTTTGTCTGTCTTTCTGTGTCTACTTCTTCTATATATGTCCTCTTGCAAATTTTGAGTAACTTAAAACTGAACAGGCTTAGAGCTTGTGAAGTTGAATGGTGCAAGGTAATGCTTTGAGCTGTGTTTTTTGTTGATTGAATGTCATATTAAACCTTTTGCCAAAGTTTCTCTGATTTTCTAAATTTGACAGTAAAGGTTGTTTTGCTCTTTTGAACTTTTTAGAGTCTCTTGTTCTAATTTCTCCAGCACACAAAACTGAGAGGATGCAAACAATTGAGTTTCCTTTAAAATGTCTCCTTGAGAGAGTTGTTTGGGGGATGGCAGTCAGGGCTTGTCTGTCCTGCTTGGCACAGCCCAGGCATGGCTTTCCCAGCCACATTCCACACTCCATTTCCCAGCTGGAGCCGCTGCTGCCTCTTGAGTTGTGCTGCCCCAGCCCCAGGGACGCTCTCCTTGTCTGCCCATTCCCCCATGGTCTCTGGGCAGGGATGGCCTCAGTGGGGGCTGCTGACATCCTCAGCACCTTGGAGACTGCTGCTGAATTTTCCTGCTCCAGAGGCTTATTCAGCCTTCAGCTCTTCAGTGCAGAAATTCAGTGTCCCAGGGTTCATTAACATTCAGAACACCTTAACAAGCCAAGACTCTGGGGATAATTTGATTTTAATTTTCAAATCATTTGAGGTTAGGTAGATCTCAGTAGTGTATTCAAAGTGAGTACATGACATTTAAAAAGACAGCGAGAAGAGATGTTTTAGATCCTATTTAGTTTTTTTTCCTGTTAATTTATGGATATGTGCAGTCTCCAATTGACACTGAATCCAAGTACCTCCTCATGCAGTTTGAATAGATCTGAGAATCGAGACCCTCCATGGCTGACAATCATTCATACTCTGCCCTTACCCCCACCCCACCATTTCCCCCATCCAAGGCCTGGCGCTCAGAGCAGCCTTGTGCAAATCTGAGCTCCCTCCAGCCCAGACTGCACCTGCAGCTTTCAGCTCCTTGGCTCCAACTCCCACCTGCTTTCCTTGGGGAAGGAGCTGCCCAAGACATAGAGGGATGTTCATTTCTTGTCAGCCAACAATGCCAAGGGAAGGCACTGCTCCATCAAATGCAAAAGTCATTCCTCTGCTGGATATGAAATCCATTTTCCACAGCAGACAGCCTCAGAGCATTGGAAAACACCTTTTATGCCCAGCACAGATTCCAAGGTCCCCCCAAACCCTCCCTGCCCAGATTTGCTCTTTGCACACACAAGTCACACACTGAAGTCCGGAGCTCCCTCCATGCCCAGAGGGAGGAAAAGCAAGAAAGGGGATGAAGAGCTCTCCTGTGCAGAGCCAAGGTCCAAGTGCAGCCCCTGCAGTGGGAACAACAACTCATCAGGTTTGTGTCCTTTAGGCTCAGGGCCTGGTGACACTCAGAGGTACAGAAAGGTTTCTTGCCAACAAACACAAGTTGAACATTTGAGCAGTTTAAGAACCATCAAAGCTCCTCTCTCAGCTCTCTGGAATGTCCCAGCAGCATCTGACATGTCCACCCTCCCCAAAGGATTCCTGTAGAGGAACAGTTTTAGACATTGATATAAGAAAAGGTAATTTGGTGATAGATATAAAGACAATTAAGATTTCACCGTATGTGATATTTATTTAACCTTCAGAAAATTTGGGCAACTCCCTGAAGCTCAAAGCATGAAACAAGTAAGTTGAGAGGCGCTTGAATGACTGGAAAGCATCTGGTGGAGAAAATCTGGGACCAATGGAAAAACAAATATCCAGATGATCTAGTGAAGAGATGTCTTTAGACATGGCAATTTAACCAGGAGAGATGGAAGCACTTGATGGAAAAGAGAGAGATTAAATAATAGACTGATTATTGGTGACACGAGTAGATGGGAAGATCAGTATTTCTTCTCCTGCCATCAGTACACTTCCAGGAAATCCCCGTTTCTGGTGGGAAAACATTGCCATTCCTTAAGAGTACTCAAATGACCGAGATAATAAAAATTTGCTTGTATAGTATGAAACTAACAGGTATTAAAACCTGTGCCCCTTTCCAGGCAAACATCAATTGTGTGCCCATGAACAGGCAGGGCCACTTGTGCCCGGAGGTGCCCAGCTGGGATTGGATCTCTCTGAGAGCACCTGAGGGAGAGCAGAGCACCTTGCAAGCTGCAGGTCCCTGAAAACCCCGCAGGGCTCCTGTCCCATAAACATCTGCTCTGCTCCAGTCTGAAACAGGGCCAAGCATGGTGCTGGGATCATCAGAGAGATGAGGTGTGTGCTGGAATTTAATGCCCTCCCCATCCCACAGCAGCCATGCATTTCCCTCCCGCAGCCTTGGTCTCCAGCACAGCCATGGAAGCTCTTTGGGCTCTGGACTGTTCCTGCAGCCCCCAAGGGCAGCTGAGCTCTGCCTTTGGCACAGTCAGGCCTGGCCAGCGCAGGCCATGCTCAGCAATTGCTTGTGTGTGCCTGGCTTTGCTGTCAGCCCCGGCAGCAGCTGCATGGCCCCTTTGTGGCCCTGTGCAGGCCCAGCCCAGGCCAGGAGCATTGCGGCTGGGAACAGCCCCCGTGCTGCGGTGCCCACGGCAGTCTTGGGGCTCTGTGCCCCATGGCCTCCCTGCTGGGCAGCCTCTGTCAACTCCTGCAGAGCCTGTGGCACCTGTGGGGCTGTACGGACAGCCCTGCGCCGGCCTCTGAGCCAGCAGAGAGGCCAGCCAGGGCTGGCCATCGCTGGGAACAGGCCCTGAGCTCCGCAGGAGGATGGAGCTGGGCCACAGCCAAACTCAGCCCAGGCCAAAGTTGGGCTCAACAGCCAGGGCTGCCATTGCATGGGGACAGAGGCTGGTGCTGACAAATGTCCTGGGCCCCCTCCCTGCTCTGTCCGTGCCATGCAGGGCACAGAGTAGCCTCCTCTCTGGGCCACTTGCCTGTTTGCAATGCCTTGCACAGGTGCTGGCCCTGCCCCACAAGGCCTGGCCTGAGTCGTGCCCCTGCACGCCTAGCCAGGCTGAGATGGACAGTGATGGTTTCTGGGCCAGGCTCTCTGAGCCCAGCCCAGCTCCCTGCAAGCTCTGCCAGCTGCCCTGAGCTCTGGGCAGCACCAAGGACCTCTCCCCAGCCCAGCCCAGCCGCCTCTGGCCCCATAGCTCTGCTCAGGCCAGGCTGCTCTGGGCACTGGTCCCAAAGCCTCAGCCCCTGGCAAGGGCACAGCAGCAGCTGCAGCTGCCACAGGACTTAGCCCCTGCCATGGGGGAAGGTGCTTGGCCAAGGCCAAAGGAGGCTCCCTGGCTGCCCTGCTCCCCTCAGGCTGAGGTGCTGAGAGCTCTGCAGCCCCTGCTGCCATCCCACCTGCCCAGGGCAGCACAAGAGCCGCGGCCTTGGGGCCCTCAAGAGCTGCTCCTGCTCCAGGCCCAGGGCCCATCCCAGAGCTGGGGAAGTCACCAAGCTGTGCTCGTTTCTGTTCATTGCTGCTCTGATGGGGATGGATCCTCAGCCACTTGGAGGTTGCTGATGAATTTTACTATTCCAGAGGCCTCTTCTTTCTTGAACTCTTCAGTTCAGGAATTCAGTGAGAAAAGCTCATAAACATATGCTCAAAACACTGGAACAGGGAAAAATCTAAGTTTTCAATATTTCTGTTGTTAATTCACAAGCGTATTAAAAGTGAAATTGCAATATTGAATAAAAAAGCAGAGAGAACTGTTTTGTCCTGTTTTCTTTTAATATTTATGGATTGATATCAGCAATGTCCAGTTGATATTAACCCTCAGAACCTTCTAATGCATCCTGAACATTTATGAAAATCAAGACCCTTCATGGCTGATGATCAGACTTTTTCCACACCTCCTCCCCACCATTTCTCTCATCCCACCCCCGGAACTCCTATGGATCAGGAATGGTGTTGCCAGCAGGAGAAGGGCAATGATTCTTCCCCTGTGCTCAGCACTGGTTGGGCAGCACCTCGAGTGCTGTGTCCAGTTCTGGACCCCTCAATTTAGGAAGGACCTGGAGGGGCTACAGCGTGTCCAGAGAAGGGCAGTAAGGCTGGGCAGGGGTCTGTGTCACAGACATGTTTTATGAAAAATCCTTTCCTTAGGATTTTTTCCTTCTGAGAAGCTGAGAGGCCTCAGGATCAAAATGTAAACAATGATTATCTGCTGCTTTGGAATGCAACAGGTGGATCTGTATGGGTCTCATGTGGTTGTTTCTAATTAATGGCCAATCACAGGCCAGTTGTCTCAGACTCTCAGTCTGAGACACAAGCTTTTGTTATTCATCCTTCTTGCTTGCTAGCCTTCCGATGAAATTCTTTCTTCAATTGTTTTAGTATAGTTATAATATATAATTTACTTTTGGTATAATATATATCATAAAATAATAAATCAAGCCTTCTGAAACATGGAGTCAGATCCTCATCTCCTCCCTCTTCCTGGGACCCCTGTGAACACCACCACAGGTCTGGAGCACAAGTCCTGTGAGGAGCGGCTGAGGGAGCTGGGGTTGTTTATCCTGGAGAAGAGGAAGCTCAGGGGTAACCTCATCACTCTCTACAACTCCCTGACAGGAGGCTGCAGCCAGGTGGGGGTCAGGCTCATTTCCCAGGGAACAGTGACAGGATATGAGGACACAACTTTCAGCTGCACTAGGGGACATTTAGGCAGGACATTAGGGAATATTCCTCACACAAAGGGTGATTGAGAAATGGAATGGGCTGCCCAGGGAGGTGCGTGAGTCACCATCCCTGGAAGTGTTAAAGGAAAGACTGGATGTGGCACTGAGTGCCATTATCTGGGTGACAAGGTGGTGTTGAGTCCCAGGTTGGACCTGATGCTCTACAAGGTCTTTTCCAGCCTGGTTGATTCTCTGATGATTGCAACACTGCAAGGCCCTGGGGAAGCAAGGGGCCATTGTGACACTGCAGGGCCTGGTGGCACTAAGAGGACCATGGTGACACTGTGTACGACATGGCAGAAAATAGCCAAGGGGCCATTGTGACACTGTGGGGCTGAATGGAAGCAAAGAGCTCCATGGTGACAGTCTGGGTCCTAGTGGAACCACAGAGGCCACTGTGACACTGCAGGGCCTTGTGGAACCAAGGAGACCCTCGGGGGAGCCTGGGGACAATGAAATCAAGGGGCCATTGCTGCATTGCAAGGACTCTGGGAACTGAGGGAACAATTGTGACACTGGGGTGACCCATGGAACCAAGAGTCCCTGATGACACTGCAGGATCTTGTGTCCCTAGGGCTCCATTGTGACACTGCAACACCAAGGAATTCATTGTGGCACTCTGAGGCCTCACGGAGCCACAGAGGCCACTGTGACCCTGCTGGGCTTTGTGGAACCACACAGAGCATTGTGACAGAGAAGGACCTGGTATCATGATGGAACCATTGTGACACTGCAGGGCCCCATGGAATCAAGGGGCCAGTGCTGCTCCTCAGGGACTCCTGGAATGAAGGACAAATGATTGAGACCTTGGTGGCCCTTGTAAACAAGAGGCCATTGTGACCCTGTGGAACTAAGGAGAGCATTGCTGCACTGCCAGACCTCAGGGAACCAAGGATGCATTGTGACACTGCAGGGCCTTGGGGGACCAAGGGCCACTGTGACACTGCAGGGCCCTAGGAACCCAGGGATTCTGTGACACCCAGGGGTCCCATTGAATAAAAGGGACATTGTGACTCTGGGAGGCCTCATGGACTCATGGAGACCATTGGGACACTCTGGAGCCTCATGGAACCATGGTGACACTGAGTTGGCTGGGAATGTGGATCTGCTGGATGGTAGGAGGGCTCTGCACAGGGTCCTGAACAGGTTGGATCCAGGCACCAAATCCAACAAGGTGAGGTTGCAAAACTCCAAGTGCCGGGTCCTGCATTTCGGCAAGAACAACCCCTGCAGCTCTAAAGGTTGGGCACAGACTGGCTGGAAAGCAGTCAGACAGAAAGGGACCTGCAGGGTCTGATGGACAGCAGGCTGGACATGAGCCAGCAGTGTGCCCAGGTGGCCAAGAAGGCCAATGGCTCCTGGCTTGGATCAGGAATGGTGTGGCCAGCAGGAGCAGGGCAGGAATTCTTCCCCAGTGCTCAGCACTGGTTGAGCAGCACCTCGAGTGTTGTGTCCAGTTCTGGGGCCCCAATTTAGGAAGGATATTGAGGGGCTGGATCATGTCCAGAGAAGGGCAACAAGCCTGAGGAAGGGTCTGGAACACAAGTCCTTTAAGGAGCGACTCAGGGAGCCAGGGTTGTTTACCCTGAAGAAGAGGAGGATCAGGGGACACAAGGCAGTGTGAGGGCACAGGTTGGACTTGATGATCTCCAAGGTCTTTTCCAACCTTGCTGATTCTGGGATTCTCTGAAACCACCCTTGGAGCATTTGCATGATGAGCCCTGGGCCTCCTCTTCAGAAGCTCCAGCAGCCCAGGTCCCTCACCTTCTCTTGCCAGCCCCAAAGCCCATCTGGTCAGTCCTGCAGCTCCTCCTCATTGCCCAGAACAGGGAGCCCCAGAGCCAGACACAGCAGCCCAGATGTGCCCCCGTGGCCTGGGGTGACTCTGGCAAGGGAGCAGCACCAGGCACTGTAGGAGCCTGCAGAAAATTCCTGCAGCACTTGTAGGATGATCCTGCTCCCTAAGGGACGTTCCCATGGGGCCAAGTCAGGAACTGCAATGGGGAGTGGGGCCAGACAGGAAAGGGTGAATAGGGATGGGCTGTTTGCAAGGCAGGGCACAGGGCTGGGCAAGAAGAAAGAAATTTGAAGCAGGAAGAGTAAAGAAAGCAAAGGTAAAGCCAAGGAAATGCTCAGGGCAGATTGGGGTTGGCTGACAGGCAGCCCTGGCTCTGAGCAACAGCACCTGCAGTGGGACAGGAAACTCCCAGCTGAAGGGAACAAACTTTCTGTCTGGATGCAAAGGCCAGACCGAAGCTGAGTGGTTTCCCGGGTGTCCCCCAGTCCTTGCTGGCCCCAGGGGCTGATGGCATTTGTGCTCCCTCAGGTTCATGTCCCCACAGAAACAGCATGGGGGTGCTCCCCCTGCTCTGTGCAATGCAAACAGGGGCTGCTGAGCCAGTGCTGCCATGTCTATGCCTGCAAGGATGGGGCACCTGTGTGAGCTGGGGGAGAGGCCAGGGCTGCAGAGCGGGGATGTTGTTGGCAGCTCCATCAGGACGCTCTGGGACGCTGTCCTGGCCTGTGCAGCGCACTGGGGATGGATCAGTCCCTGCTCTGCTGCTCCTTCCCATCTGCCCCAGGGCCCTTGCAGAGCACCAGCCATGCTGTTTGCCTCCAGACTGCCCACAGCTAGCCTGGGGCTGCTCACAGGGCTTTTCTGCGCTGAGCATTGGCCTGGCCGTGTTCTTGAGAGAGCCTTTGCAAGGAGCCTGGAGCCGCCAGGCCCTGGTTTGAGGCGTCAGTGCTGCCCCAGCAGTGCTCATGGCCTGTCGCTGCTGCAGCCCCGGCACTGCCACCCCCAGGGCTGTGCCCTGTCCCGAGAGCACTCAGGCCCTACAGCAACACCAGGGCCACCAGGGCAGCGGGGCAGGGCCACGGCAGCAGCACTGGCAACACCAAGTGCTGCTGCTGCTGGGCACAGCTGCTGGGCCAGCACTGATCTGCCACCAGCTCTGCACACAGACATTGTTGCTGCAGCTCCAGAGAAGGCAAGAAAAGGGGGATCCCTGGTGAAAACTCTTCTGGGAGATCTTTTACTTCAATTGAAGCCACCGAGAGTACAGCTCCTTGTTGACACAGTCTGGGGCCACAGGGAATGTGGTAAGAAACAAAATGAGAAACTGCAAAACCAGTAGCATTTCTTTTGGACAGTATTTAAAAAAAACTAAAAATGAATGAGAAGGTTAAACCAACCACTGTACACCAAAAGAAAAATCAAAGATGACTTTTATTACAAGTGATTTGCAGAAATTGGCCAGCAGTTTAATGTTTCTGATACCGTCCAGTCACCAATCTCCACACTGCAGCCTTGAGCTCCTGGTTCCTCAGACTGTAGATGAGGGGGTTCAGGGCTGGAGGCACCACTGAGTACAGAACTGATACTGCCAGATCCAGGAATGGGGAGAAGATGGAGTGGGGCTTAAGATAGGAAAATATTCCAGTGCTGAGGAACAGAGAGACCACAGCCAGGTGAGGGAGGCAGGTAGAAAAGGCTTTGTGCCGTCCCTGCTCAGAGGGTATCCTCAGCACAGCCCTGAAGATGTGCACATAGGAGAAAACAATGAACAGAAAACAATTAAAATTTAAACACGCACTAATAGCAATTAGGCCTAGTTCCCTGAGGTAGGATTTGGAGCAGGAGAGCTTGAGGATCTGTGGGATTTCACAGAAGAACTGGCCCAGGGCATTGCCATGGCACAGGGGCAGGGAAAATGTATTGGCCGTGTGAATCAGTGAAAAGAGAAAGGCACTGGCCCAGGCAGCTGCTGCCATGTGGGCACAAGCTCTGCTGCCCAAGAGGGTCCCGTAGTGCAGGGGTTTGCAGATGGACACGTAGCGGTCGTAGCACATGATGATCAGGAGAAAATACTCTGCTGAGATGAAGAACAGAGAGAAAAAGAGCTGAGCAGCACATCCTGAGTAGGAGATGTTCCTGGTGTCCCAGAGGGAATTGTGCATGGCTTTGGGAACAGTGGTGCAGATGGAGCCCAGGTCGCTGAGGGTCAGGCTGAGCAGGAAGAAGAACATGGGCGTGTGCAGGTGGTGGCCGCAGGCTACGGTGCTGATGATGAGGCCGTTGCCCAGGAGGGCAGCCAGGGAGATGCCCAGCAAGAGGCAGAAGTGCAGGAGCTGCAGCTGCCGCGTGTCTGCCAGTGCCAGCAGGAGGAAGTGGCTGATGGAACTGCTGTTGGACATTTGCTGGGGTTGGCAATGGCGAACTCTAAGAAAAGCAAACATGGAATAGTTGGGTTTGGAGAGGACTTTAAGTATCCCAGCACAGCCTGGGGGCACTTTCTCCCCGCTGCCTGGAGCAGTCCCTGCCAGCAGCTGCTTCCCTGTACCCAGGGCTGGGACCTGCCAGTGCTGCCAGAGCCCGGCCCAGCCCTGGGGGCTCAGCTCTGCCCTGCAGAGCCCTCCCGGCTCAGACACTGCCCAGGGGCAGCTCTGGGTCTGCAGGCTTTGATGGCAGAGTCAGAGCAACCCTGAGGAGGTTGGAAAAGCAACACTGATGCTGCCTCCAGGGGGCACCATGTTAATTTCTCTAACTGCCTGGTTTCGTAAGATTTCAGAAAAAAAATAATTCTCACTCTGAACTGAGACATAATTATTGATGTGCAATTTCCATCCTGACGACTCAGAGCAGTAGACTACAAAAGCAGCATTTCCCCTTTTATGCAGCCCCTGCCTTGCTGTGCTCCCTGTATAATCTACCCGGAAATGTTCTGGAGTTAAATGCCATGCTGGGAGCAGTCCTGAACAAAGCAGCATCTTCACCACATAAGGAGAACACTTCCAAGCCTTAAAAGCTGTCCCTTCCCACCCAGACCTTGTCCTCCAGTGCTGGGAGCAGCTGCCAGGGCTGGCGGAGAGCTGTCCCTGGCAGGCAGCAGAGTCCCTGCCCCAGCGCAGCGCCCTGAGCTGCAGAATCCTGCTCTGCACGATAGCCCTCGGCTCCCCTTGCTGCTCTGCACAAGAGACAATCACAGAATGTACTCACAGGGTCTGTAGGCATTGGGATGTTCCAGCTTTAAGAGATCACTGCAGGAGCTGCAGCTGCATTGTCCTGCAGCCAGAGGTTCCTGTGCCAAGGGCTGGCAGTGATTGTGCCCCAGGCACTTCTCAGCACCTTCCCAGCCCTGACTGATTGAAGCTCTCTGTGCCTCTGTGCTGTGCCTGAGGTGGCTGCAGGCAGGTCCCCAGCCCTGCTGGGCTGGCAGAAGAGCTGCTCATCAAGAGAAATGTGCTTTTGAAGCTCTTCTTGGTTACCAGGAGCTGCCTCTGTGCCAGGTGCCCAGCCCAGCTCAGCAGCACAGACACAGCACAAGGACTTTAATGAGCCTCTGGGGCTTTCTGCTCAGGCCCTGAACATCAGTCCCTGAGAGGGAGCTGAAGAAACTTATTCAGAACTCCAAGTCAGAATCACACTCCAAAGTTTCTTGGACTTTTAATGGGTCCCAGAGAGGGACATGACTTAGCAAGTGTCCCCAGGCCCCAGGCAGAGCAGAGAACTGGAGACAGTGCTTGACAGATGGGGGCAAAGAGAAGCCAAGTCTTGGTGCCCTGGGCCACAGCAGGGTCTGTGCCACCAAGGGCTGGGAGGAGACACCTTTTGCTGAGGCCCTGGGGCCTCCTGGCACAGCCCCAGCCAGGCTGGGCACTGTCAGCCCCTTGTCCTGCCCTCAGCATCCCCCCCCTAGCCCACCTCCCAGTGGCCTCAAGGATTTGCTGGAAGGAGTCCCTGGGGAGCCTTGCGCAGCAATGGCCCTGGGGGTCTATAATGCTCCCTGCAGGGACTGTAGGTTTTTCAAAGGACTTCGGATTTGGCTTTTGCCTTGGAGTATCTGAGAGTTTTCTGCAATCATGACCTCCAATTATCTGCTGTAATTAGTCCCCGGAGAGGCTTTGTCAGTAACAACACTCAGTGTGGCTCATTAATGCTTCAAGGTACTTCAGTTATTTTAAGGTACTTGGTGTTTCCTTTTTGATACAGACTCTGCGAGAGGTTTGTGCAATCATGGCCCCAATTATCTGCTTCAATGAGTCCCTTGAGAACTTTGTACTGGCACTCAGTGGGGCTCATTAATGTTTTGAGATACTCAAGGTTTTTAAGATACTTTTTGGATTTAAGAATACTTTAAGGTACTTTTAAGGATTTTCCCTCCTACACTGAGTCTCTGAGAGGTTTTTGTGCCACCCTGGCCTCCAATTTTCTCCTTCAAGGAGTCCATGAGGATCCTGTGTTTGGTATCTTTCTCTGTTCTGCTTTACAACAAAGATGGAACTGAAAGAATTTTGTAAGGCTTTCTAAAAGCATCCAAACAAACATGGGAGAAATAACAATACAACAATCACTAAGAGAACAAATAGTCCTATTTTAGCTCGACATCATCCATCCCTTCAATTCCTTGGATTGGAAGAGTTTATTGAACCACTCTTTGTTTTCCACTTGAAGCTTCTTGAACCCTTCATTCAGTACCTGAATGCTCCTGTGGATTGACTCGCTGTGGCTGGAGAAGTTCATGTAACACATCCTGCAGAGTCTACACAGCCTTGCCTATGTGCCCAAAGTAAAAACTCTATCACTCTTCTGCAATGTGACATGTCTGATGGTCTCTATGTCTAAGAGGAGGTCACTCAATGTGTGGGAGGTAGCATTGGTTTGCTTACTTAACAGGCACCCAGGATGGTCTAATTGTCCTAAAGCTTTAGCTGCAGCCACCCAAGGTAGTCCAAACTGGGGATGCTAGCATCCGGCACCGGGATTAAAGCTTTCAAAGCCATCTCTTTGATATCATCCAATATTTCTCTGCGGATACCTGCTGCTTGATCATCTGGTAGGCTGTGTTGTCCTTCTCCAGCTTGATGGTTGATTGTGGATTCTGCCTGTGCCTCATTATTAGCATAGTCTGCTATTAATTGATTTAGTAAACACTTCTATCCCCCTTCCACAGAGTGTGTTCTGTAAGTGACAGAAACTTGGTTGTAATATATTTTAAATCATATGAGGTTATGACATGTGCTGTAAACATGGCCCTCATTAGGCCATTAAAACAAGTTAAGTCCTTCCTATGGTCTTTAGCTGCCCTACACAGATCCTTGATTTCCTTGTAAACCAATGGCTGATACCTGGGATTCTGCCCCCTTCTTTCATAACATATGGGCACAATAACGAGTTTTGTGACTATTTGCCAGTCTCCTTCCTTAACTGCTTCTTTCCAGATCCTTTCCTAGGGATCTTCTGGGGTTGAGGGGAGAGGTGGCTCTGGGGAATCCAAACTGTCTTCTGGGGAGGAAAAATAACCTGGAACAGAAACAGTTCGATTAGAAATAGTGTGACAGTTGGGCTTAGTATCTTTGATTATGGGGTTATATTGTTGCTGGAGGGTGAGGCAGAGGGCACTGCCATTTTGTCAGGTGTTGGGGAGGAAGGCCTTGATTTAGGATGGTGGTCTTCCAGAGTGGAGTTCTGAAGGTATGACCCAGGATGGAGGTGAAATGATTGACAATGGGGCCTGACCCACAGTCATGGGGGTGGAGTCTGGAGGTTTGTTCAGGGCGGAAGAGAAGGTTGTGGTTGCAGGAAGTGGAGGAGCCAAGATGGAGGGAGGATGGTTGGGCTCCTGAGCCACATTCGGGCTCCTTCCATCTTGAGTGTCCCGGGTGTGATGCTCCAAGGCCACACAGCCATTGCCATCTTGGACCATCGTGGAAGGTCTGAGAAAGGCAGGTTTGAGGGGAGGTCCTGAGTTAGGAGTGACCAATGGATTGAGTTTTCAACACACTGTTTTCTGACGAAGGGTCTCAAGGATGGTGTGGAAGATGGGTAGGATGCCGCGTGAAGTGGGGCCCCTTTTGATCATAAGGTTGTACAATTTAACTCCCACTGAGTCCCAAAATTCAGTGGTATGGATTTCAGCAGCAGAGGCGTCTGGAAAATTTTTAATGATCCCCCTCATGATTGATTTTAATTCGTTCTTTGAAAATATTATGTCATGATCAGTGAGAATTAAAGCATCCATATATGCTCCTTTCTACTTTGGACATCTGGCTGCCTATTTTTCTCCTTCTCTACCTTATGGGGAAGAGTCACCAGCACACCCCAAATCAATTATGGGACATGAGTGCATATTGTAAGAACACAGTGGCAAAATGGGCACTAAATGTCTTGCATTTCCCCAACCCCACCTGCAATCCCATGCCGGTGAAACCATCATTGTCCCTGCCGATCCTGGGGAAGGTCCCTTGAAACAACGATGAATCCACCGGGCTCAGCACATTCCAAAATCCCATGGAGCACTGGCCTATCCATCAGCTAACCCCAGCTGATGTGACTGACACAGGGAGCCCTGAATGTCATGGTCCCTGTTCGGGCGCCAAAGGTCACAATGCAGGTGGCTGCAATAAACCTCTCTGGTTCCCTGACTTCAGGGTGAGGGTGGCAAAAATGAAAAAGAGCAGGATCAATGGAGATTTTAAAAGGGACTGTAATAACAGGGTGAAAAACAATAAACATGGAGAAGTCGAGAACAGTATGAGGGGCAGGATCCAAAGACCCGAGACATAGGGGAAGCAACATGTACACTTGGGGGTAGAACACTCTAGAACAATAGCCATAGAGGGGAAACAAGTAATCAATAGAGGAAGAGAACTTGGACAACTTAGCATAACAACATTATAGGCTTATGGAGGAATTCTCAAGCTTACCCTAACTTAAACAAATTATTTCCAGGGCTTGAAACTCATGCCCAAATCTTTTGGGGTAAAATCTGGCTGACTCTGAGTTACAGCCAGGCTAACTCCCACACCACTGCTTTGCACTGGCCCCTTGGGAATCATGTGGCCCAACAGAGCCAGAATGATGTCCTTGGTTCCACGAGGCTCTACAGTGTCACAATGGTCCCTTGGATCCATGGTGCTCTGCAATGTCACAATTGTCCCTTCATTTCACAAGGCTCCCAATCTCACTTTGGTATCCATTGTAAGGAAACCATGGAGCCCCCATGTTTCAGAGGCTGATGAACGGCAGCCACCAGAGGCCAAGGCAAGCCTGACATATCTGTCCTGGCAGGTTTACTTGGAGCAACCCTTGGATATTTGAAATTATGAATGCAGAGTCCTAACTTCAGACATCTGTGTCTGGAGAAGGATGATTTCTTCCATACAAAGAACAGCACAGAGCCCTTTCCAGTGTTTGGAAAACCGGTGAGTCCTGGAACTCATGAGTCAAAGATCAGCCAGACCTGTCTGCCCTGGCAGCTTTTGTCTGGCAGCAATTCTTGGATACACAGAAATTTGGAAGTGGAATCCTAATTTTGGCCATTGATACCTGGAAAAGATGGACAGTTCTTTTCC
The DNA here is from genome assembly GCF_035770615.1 of Melospiza melodia melodia. Taxonomy (NCBI): domain Eukaryota; kingdom Metazoa; phylum Chordata; class Aves; order Passeriformes; family Passerellidae; genus Melospiza; species Melospiza melodia. The sequence goes on along the minus strand of NW_026948600.1, from coordinate 1,218,706 downwards.
ACACAAGGGAAAATCCACCTATGGGTGGATGCACCACGTAGGATTTTCCCAAGTGCTTGGAAGAATTCTCCAGGTCCTCACTGTGAAATTCAGCTCTCCAGCAACTGCGGACTCTGGATGATGATAAAGTATTTAGGCAATTCGGGATGTGTCTTTCTCAATCCCTATCCTTTCTCTCCTGTAATAATGATTAGGTGCATTACCTTGCTTCTTTTTGCTTGTTGCTAAAGCCAAGCACGTAGTTGTACTGAATGTATAATTTTACTTTTGTGTTGCCTTAACACTCACAGTAAAATAAGACCATTCTTCCCATTGGTTTCTGTGCTCTTTAAATCACCCCCGCCAGCTGGCAGAACAGGTATCAGAACCTGATAAAAGCCAGGCTCTGCTGTGATCTAGCTGGGCGCATGGAATGGAGAGGGTCACTGTCAGTCCATGGAACCCATGGGAGCAAGGCTCAGATGTGGAAAAGATGTGCACCATGGAACCCCAGAGACCCCGATGGAGCCAGGGCTGCAGTGTGTCACAGAGGGAGGGACCTCATGGCAGCAGGAGAGCATTGTGAGGCTGTGGAACAATGTGGCACCAAGGTTCCACTGGGACTTGACAGAACCCCATGGATGTGAATGGCCCCAAACAGGGCCAGGAGACACTTTCTAGACAAAGCCCAGGGAGGGGGATTTGCCATTGTGACCCTGTGTGGCACCATGGAACCAAACAGAGCACTGTGACACTGCAGGGCTCTGTGGAACTGAGAACTTGTGTGACAGCGAGGAGCCCAATGGAACCAAGGGGCCATTCCATCCTTCAGGGCTTCACAGAACCAAGTTGCCATTGTGATACTGCAGAACCAAAAGAGACCACTGTGACACTGAGGGGCTTCATGGAACCAATGAGACTATTCTGACACTCCAAGTCCCCATGGAACCAAGGGGCCATTGTGACACCACAGGGCCTCATAGAACCAAGGCAACCACTGTGACACTGCAAGGCCTCATGGAAGCAAGGGGCCATTGTGTCACTGTGGGTCCCCAAGAAAGCAAGGGGCCAGTGTGACACATCCAGGCCTGGTGGAACCAAGGGGCCATTGTGATCCTGGGGAACCCAATAGAACCAAGGTGATGAGAGCACAGACACTAATAGCACAGAAAGCATACAGGCCTGGCTGATAGAAAAAGGGCACGGTTATCTGCAAGGCATAAGTGCATAACCAGGCCTGAAGCCAGCAGACAGTCCATGAAATGCCCTTGGCCTGGTGATAAAGAGAAGTTGGTCAATTACACAATGCCTCCAGGCCTGCTAGCAGACTATCAGTAAACCGCAACGCAGAACTATTGCAGAAGTAAGCAGAAGCATGAACAGCTGGCGTGCACCAATCATAGCATTAGTAAAACCGTATGAACAGATATTTGTAACCAATAAAATGTAAGCTAAAGCCACATGGACAACTAACAATAGTATAAAAGAATGTATAAAGCAGTAATAAATCGAACAAGATGCATACCACATATTGAGTCGCTTCTTGATTCCAGACTCCTGCTAACCCCTTATCTCTACACCCTGCTCCATCCCACAGGAGGCTGCTGGTCTGTGCCAGTGTCCCCTGTGTGCTGCAGAGCTCTGGGGACCATCAGAGCAGCAGCTCCACGATACAGAACATCAAGGCTTCCCCACATACAAGTGCACAGCTGCAGCGTCTCCTGGTACATCACAACAAGGTAGGTGTGATGATGGTGGGGACTTAGAATGGTGACTGAGGCTTGATGGCATTGCTGACTATCCAGGGGGAATCTGTGCCTTCAGTCCCCAGGGAGACCTGGGTTGGGAGGATTATTGGGGGGTGCTGGATTGGGCACTGTATTGCAGCCAGTTGCCCTCTCCTCCTCAGCCCAGTGTGACCCTGCTGCACAGTGATGGACACATCTCCAGGGGCCTTAATGACCAGCATCGCACGGTGATCAGGACACAGGATGCGTCAGGTATGGCCCTGTCAGGGCAAGGGAGTCAGTGAGGACAGGGGGCTGATTATCTGCAGGGTGCTAGCTGGGGGATGACTAGGGCTTTGTGTACAGAGATGGGTAATGTGGCATGGGTATTTTGCGTATGGGGTAAGAAGGAAGGGGCAGAATGGAGCAGGAGGACTGGCACATGGGGCAACTGAGCTTGGAGCTGGAGTAACGTGGGAGAATGGCCGTGTCCAGTGTGGGACAAGACCTGGTGCCATGCCCAGTGTGGGACAAGAGTCCTGGTGCGCTGGGGCCAGCATCCGTGGCAGCTCACCCTTGTCCTTCCCCGCCCAGGCCCTGCCGCCTTAGGACAGCACTGGCCAGGCACAGCTCCTCGACAGGTCTCATGGGCCCCAGGGCTCGAGCAGTCTCTCCAGCCCTGCCAGACATCAACAGCCCCCAGCCAGCTGGAAAGGACTCAGCGCCCAATGCTCGACCTGGGACATCATGTCCGAAGCGAGAAACACCTGTGACAACTGTCATCAGGAGCTTGACTATTTACTTGTATATAGTTGTTAAGTTAGTTGTATATAGTTATTAGGTTAATAAAAACTGTTAAAATTATAGGCAGAGCCTTGTCTCACAGCCTGTCTCTCCCCGGGCTCCCTGGTGCTCCTTCAGCTCCTTCCTCCCTGCTGTGGCTCTGCCCCCGGGCTGAGCAGATCGAGCCCTGGGCCAGGCCCTGAGGCCACTGCTGCTCCCGCGGCACCTGCGGGGCAGCCCTGAGGCTCCGGGCCGGCTGTGGGAGCAGGAGCCGCACTGCAGAGCCCACGGCCCTCACGGGCTGCGAAGGCACGGGCGAATGGCCATGGGGCCTGGCTGGCAATGCAGCGCTGTTGCTCTCAGCTGCCGCCTGCAATCCTTACAGGGAGCCCTGACGCCGGCTCAGGAGCCGCTCGGAGCCGTGTCAGAGGGCTGGCCCCGACCCGCGGCCCCCAAGGGCACTTGTCCCTTCATCTCTGCACTGCCACATTCCGAGCTCATTTGTCAGCTCCCTCGTTCCCTTCCTTTCTGTGGGGCAGCGTTAGGGGCCGGCCCAGCGGCTTTTCTCCCACAGAGCCAGCAGCCCTTTGCCCACAGCTCCCCTGGCGGGAGCCAGAGCTGCTTTCCAGCCGGACAGCCCCGCTGTGTCCCGCAGCCCGGGCCGGCTCCTGCCTGCTGCTGGCGAGGCCTGGCGGCTGGGCCCGGCCATCCCGGGCCAGAGCAGCTCCCTGGCCGGGGGAACACAGTCAGACATTGGGGGACACATGGCAACACAAAGGGGACACATGGTGGGCACCGTTTCCCTGTGTCCCCATTGCCGCAGAGCAGTGCCGTGTGTGGTGCTGGCACAGATCCGGGAACAAAGGAATGTCTGTGCTGTCATCGGAGAAAGGACACTGCAGGGATGCTGCTCACCACTGAGGGTGCTCGGGGGTGGGGAGGCTCTCTGACCTTCTCATACCTGGGGAGGCTGGGGGCGTCTCTGTCCCTCTCAGCTCTGATGTGACCCCACCCAAACATCATCGGGCTCAGAGGGACAGAGACACCCGCGAACCCCCAGAAGGGCTGAACTCGGGATTTGATTTGGGGCTGAGGATTTAGGAAGGGGCTGGAATTGGGGCTGAGCTTGGAGTTGGGCCTGAGATTTGGATTAGAGCTGGAATTGGAGTTAAGGCTAGACATGGGATTGGCTTTAGGGCTGGAGTTGGGATTGTGTCTGGGTATAGACAAGTCTGGGACTTGGATGTGATTAAATACAGAACTGTGAGTATGTCTAAACATGGAGTGAGATTGAGACCAGGATCAGGGTCAGGTTTGGGACTGAGCTCACCCAGAGCAGGCCAGGGGGGTTGTCACTGCAGGATGTCCCTGGCATCGTCCCAGCCCTCCTCAGGCACCTCCAAACATGAGGGGCAGCTTGGTGCTCCATGATCCAGGTGCTCCCACGCTGCCCCTCAATACCAGGCAAGCATTCCCTGAGAGCAGCCCTGACTGTGACCCTTGGGGCTCTGGGATCAGCCCTCATATCCCTGTGGGAGAAGCTGCAGACAGGATGAGAGATTCCCTCCCCCATTTTTCCTGTGGAAGGGTGAAGCCCAGTTGCCCTTTTCTTCTGGTGCCTCCTCCTCTCCTCAGCTGAGGATGTCAAACTTCCCAGGAGCAGGAAAATCCCCATTCCCTGTTTGCTTGTGGCTGCAGCCTGGAACATCCACCCAGAATGAAGAACTTTCTGACAGCCTGTGGAGCGTTTTGTCAAAGAGTGGCTTGAGGAGAGAGGACATAGCCGAATTAATTTGGTAAAGATGTCCTAACTAGGGCAGAGGCCTTTTTGCAGGCAGGGTGTCTGTTGAGAAAGTAGCAGACTAAAGAATGGAAAAGTACAAGACCGTGGCTAATTCCAAATCTTGCACCTGCAAAGATAACGTGTCCTTGGGCCTAGCGGAGTATGATAAAGAAATAGACAGCGAGACGTGAGAAGTAGAGAACGTAGGCCCAAAGGAATGAGGATGAGTTAATGGTATAGTTTAACCAATAGATTGCTTGGCTTACAGAATATTCATAAGCTTATTATTTGCTGTATAAGTGTTTGATGCTTTCTTCAATAATCTGGACCTGTGATGAACCATCTGGTGTCCTGGTCTCCTTCCCACGACACATGGTGACCTCGAACACTGACCCCTCGTCTCACACTAAAAGAAAAAGGGGAACGACATGCCACAGTCGAGGAAGTTGGAGCTGAGTCCTGTTTGCAGCCGGGACGGTGCCGGAATTTTGAAGCACCCTTGGGGTTCACATCGGTGACTCAAGCCATTTACGCGCTGCCGGAGCCTGGAAAGCTGCAAGAGCGCTCATGAATAGGTATGGATAGGCAAGCAGCATATGAATTATTTGCCGCGTATTTAGAAAGGTGAGGGGTAAAGGGGACAGATTTAAAAAAGGAGCTGCCAGGGTTGCTAGCCTACGGTTATGCTAGGGGGGTTTTCCTTAATCCACATACGGTTCATGAACTTGCTGAATGGAGAAAGTTTGGGGATATACTGTGGGAGGAGGTGTTAGAAGATGATAACACAGCACAGAAATTGGGCAAGCTATGGCAGGTGGTACACAACGCACTGCTTCAACATGTTTCTGAGCGTAAGGCGGCAGAAAAGGCGACAGAGGCTCATAAGAAGAATATAGGGTATGTTTGTGAGGACGATCCTCTCGCGCCTTCGGTAAACAAGGTGTTCATACCGATGGGTTCACAACAGTCTGGAATGGAGGATCCTGCACAGGCACGGGGGGGTCATCTGCACCTCCTCTGTCGGAGGAGGATGAGCTGGATGATGGAGGAGAGCGCGGACAAAGCCCGCCGCCCCTCCGCAGAGAGAGTGACCTAAGTCCGCTGCCCCCCCACAGGGAACGCGGGCTAAGCCTGCCGCCCCCCTGGAGGAAATGCAAGCTGAGCCTGCCACCTCCCCACAGAGAGTGCGAGCCGAGCCTGCCACCTCCCCCACCCAATCGGCCTGCGCAGAGGCGCCAACAGCGCAAAACTCTCGGAGAGTCAGTTCCTATCCCAGGGGCACTCAGTGACCTATGGGGGGAGATGGCTAAACAAAGGAGAGAGGCTTGGGCTGCTCTGGCAAAAGAGGCAATGCAAATGGGGGATGATGAGGCAATGGAGGCCGCTTCTGCTCTTGCCTGTCCAGTTACATACATGCCATAGTATGATGCTCAGGGGAACCACACACAGAATCTGGCGGAGTACACTCCTTTTAGACTGGAAGTTGTTATCTCAATTGTGGTCCACAGTTAGTTAGTTCGGGGTGAAAAGCGAACCTGTTAGGCAGATGCTGGATTATCTCTTTAATATGCAAATTTTGTGCCCGAATGATTTGAGGGGAATAGTGCGGCTAATATTTACTCAGCATCAGCAATTGTTGTTTAATGCACATTGACAAGCTTTGGTTAATGAGTCAGTTGCGACACAGCGAGCTCAAGGGGACCCGTTGCATGGAGTGACGGTGGATGAGCTCATGGGCTTAGGGGCATACTTGCGCACGGAGGCACAGTTGATATCAGGAGCAGATAAGTTTAGAGAAGCCATGCGGTTGGTACGTGAGGCCATAGAAAGGGTTAAAGAGCCAGGAAGGCTGCCGGCATACATGGGCATAAAACAAGGTAGAGAGGAATCTATTGACAAAGCAGCTGCAGCTATAGACCGGGCTGGATTTGCAGAGTACATGAAGGAGGCGCTATTGAAGCAGTGTGCCTTATAGAATAGCAATCCGGCCACGCAAAGGGTGCTAGCCACTCTGGGAGAAAATTGGACCATTGAGGAAGCGCTCGAGCGAATGGCATTACAGTCAGCAGCCTCACAAGCATTCTTAGTGGATGCAATAAAGGAGTAGGGCTGCAAAAACAAGCCCACTCAAAATCAGGTGTTAGCCACTCTTGCTCCTCTCTGAAACGGCTCAATGGCAGTCACGCAGGGAGGCTCGAGAACATACCCCAAATGTTACCGATGCAGCAATGGGGGACAGAATGTAGAGCAGCCGGCGTGTGGTGCCAAAGCTGCCAATCCAGCTCCCACAACACTACGGCTTGCCGGCGCTGATCGGGAAACGGTCGGCGAACCGCGTTCAGTGGCGGCGCCCAGACACAAGTTGCCGCCGTGACATCAGCGCCACCTCCTGTCTGCAGCCAGCAACAGCGGGGAGCCTCGGCTTGGACATAGCAGCCGCAGTAGACGTCACTTTAATGACGAACCGGCCTGAAAGGATACCAACTGGAGTAAACGGTCCTCTCATGCTACAAGGACAAAAATGTGGAGCATTATTATTAGGACGTTCCTCGACATCCATGCTGGGACTATTTGTATTGCCTGGGGTCATAGATGCGGACTACACCGGAGAAATACAAATCATTACACCCCTTATCCCCCAGTTAAAATAACAAAAGGTCAACGCGTTGCACAATTGGTACTGCTACCGCAGATGACATCGGGTATTCCATCCCTTACTGGACAGAAGCATGATGGAAAGGGTTTTGGCTCTACCGGTGTTACACTCCTGACTGTAGATCTACAAGAGAGGCAAAAACAAAGAGTTGAGATTACCCATGAATATCAGAGCATAACCCTTTATGGATTATTGGATACGGGAGCAGACACCAGCATTATATCACCAGAAGCATGGCCACAGCATTGGCCCCTGCTCCCATCAATTAATATGCTCACAGGACTAGGAGGACTTACTTTGGCAAGCAAAACACCACCTCTGTCGGTGCGCATTGATGGGCAACAAGTGTCCATTGTGTTCTCAGTCATTCAGTTGCCCCCTACAGTCTCTTGCCTGATAGGCAGGGATGTTTTAACACAGCTGGGGGTGGTGTTGACCAATAACCACCCTTTGGGGTAATTGCCATTGCTGGGACTTTCCCCATTCCACTCACCTGGAAAACAGATACACCGGTGATGGTTAAGCAATGGCCCTTGAAAGGGGAGTCTTATGCATGCCCATGAATTGGTGAAGGAACAATACGAGCAAGGACATTTACAACTCTCAACGAGTCCGTGGAACACGCCCATTTTTGTGATCAAGAAGAAGTCAGGGAAATACCGCCTGGTACACGATCTGCGAGCTGTGAATGACCAGATGGAACTGATGGGGGCCTTGCAGCCTGGTCTTCCGAATCCAGCCATGATCCCACAAGATTGGCCACTTCTAATCATTGATTTAAAGGATTGTTTTTTCACTATTGGGCTGCATCCCGATGATACGAAGAGGTTTGCCTTTACCCTACCAGCAATAAATCGTGGGGAACCAGACAAAAGGTTTGAATGGATGACATTGCCTCAGGGGATGCGGAACTCCCCCACATTGTGCCAGCTTTATGTTGACGCTGCATTACAGCCATTACGTCAGCAGTGGCCAGCTACCATAATATATCATTACATGGATGACATCTTGTTTGTGCAGCAACAGCCATTTTCCCCTTTACAGGTTGACAGCATCAGAGACACTCTTGCAGCATCTTCACTTGTTATTGCCACAGAGAAAATTCAGACCACGAAACCATGTAAGTATTTGGGATGGATTCTAATGGACCAAACAGTGGTACACCAAAAATTAGAACTGCGCTTGGACATTAAGACTTTACATGATGCTCAAAAGTTGCTAGGAGACTTACAGTGGCTTAAACCCATTGTGGGAATACCAAATCGCTTGTTGGAAACCCTGCGACCCTTGTTAAAGGGCACTGACCCCACTACCCCTGTGTGCCTCATGAAGGAACACCATCTTGCCTTGCAGCAAATCAGTAATTGTGTACAACAAGGATATGTGTCTCGTCGACAACTAGATTGCCCTATTGACCTCACCGTTTGGAATAGCCCTTGTCACCTGCTTGGCCCTGTCTCCCAATACGAGAACAAAACGGGGGAGATACGGATATTGGAATGGCTGTCACCACCATTACAACATAAAAGAACAATTTTTCAAAAATTGAACAATTGGCTGCATTGATTAAAAAAGGCCATCTCAGAATTAGAAGTGGACGGTTGAGAACCTGCCACCATTAGGTTATCCATGGAAAAAGAGATGCTGGACTGGGACCTGGTTAATTCAATGGACTTACAGGAAGCATTATTGATATCATCTGCAAAGGTAGAGACGAGCAAGTTAGTGCCCAGGGTCCTGCAATGGATGGCAGAATGGGACTGGATCACTCAGCTGCTGAGAAGAGAGCGCCTCATAGAAGGAGCCACCACAGACTTCACAGACGCAGGGAAGAAATTGAGACGTGCTGCTGTCACTTGGCAAGAACAAGGACAATGGAAGCATCAACTTCTTACAGCAGACCCTGCAGACAGCCTACAAACCTTAGGATTGTTAGCAGTAGTATGGGCAATGTCTAACCTGCATGAGCCCTTGAATGTGGTCACAGACTCCATGTATGTCGCTGGAGTAGCCAGACGTATAGAAGGAGCAGCAATTAAGGAAGTGAATAACAAACAGCTGTATGAGTTACTGGTTCAATTAAGGAAAGCTCTCCAGGATAGAAGTGCAGTGTATTCTGTAATCCATATGAGGAGTCATAAGTGGTCTGAAGGTCTGGGGGAAGGGAATGAGCATGCAGAGAAGTTGGTTACCTTACCCATTGATAACTCTTGTCCTGTTGATAAGCATACATTGGCAAGAGAAGCCCATAGTAGATACCATCAAAATGCAAAAGGGTTGGCGAGGAACTTTGATTTGGACTTATCAGAAGCTAAAGACATTGTCTGGGCATGTCCAATATGCAGTTATCATAATGGGGGAATAGGTCTGGGCTGCGGAGTTAATCCTCGAGGTTTAGAAATGAATGAGAAATGGTAAATGGATGTCACGCATGTAGCTAGGTTTGGCAGGCTTAAGTATGTGCATGTTACGATAGATAAATATAGCCATTATATATGGGCTACAGCTCAGGGAGGAGAGAAAGCGATACATGTGATCAGGCATTTATTGAGTTGCTTTGCTGTTATGGGAGTCCCACAAGGTATCAAAACGGATAATGGTCTGGCTTACACAAGTGCTAGAGTCCGAAAGTTTTTGGACCAATGGTCTGTCAAGCATGTGACAGGTATTCCGCATTCCCCCACAGGACAGGAGATAGTAGAAAGAGCAAATGGTACCCTCAAACAATATATTGACAAACACCAGGATTTAAAGGATCCACAAGCATGCCTGGCTAAGGTTTTGTATGTGATCAATCATTTATGTATTTTTGGGGAGGACGATGCCCCCCCTGCAGTTAAACATCACCCGAGATCAGGTCAGGAAACTATTAAGGAAACAGAGGTCTGGGTGTAGAACCCAAGCACAGGGATATGGGAAAAACTCTCAAAAGTGCTATATTGGGGTCGGGGATAATATCTTTGTGTTTCCTCACCAACAGGGCCTTTGTGGGTGTCTGCCAAGTGGACTAAACCTGTCTTTAATGCAGCATCTGGTGAACAACCTTAAGGAGGGGGACAAGGAGTGCCTGAAGAAGAAGCTGCTGCTGATTTTACAACCCTTATTGCTGCAGCTGAAGGGACACTCGAAAGCAGTGGACAGAGCAGTGACACGCTGCTACAGGACGGCCAGGGAGCTGATTGACAACGTTGAAGCAGTATCGACCTTCCACATAAAAGGACCAGCAAGGGAGCGCTGCCTTGAGTGTCACAGCCCCTGTTGTGCTGCGTGGGTAGTTCTGTATTGTGGGGGTTGTGGTAAAACCTTTTGGTTAGAACAGTCCGGGATCTGGGGTTTATGGTGTAACACCTGCAAGCATGACTACGCATGGGGGGAAGACTGGCAAAGGGAACTAAGGAGACAGACGGGACTAGGTACGGCTCTAGCTTTAAATCTTCATGAGTCTCCCGAGCAGAAAATCTTGGCCTATTACCAATGGGAGGTACAGTGTATTGTGAAAAGAGTTAAAGCTCAAAGTAAGTCATACATAGCTTCTGCTAGGTGTAGAAAATTGGTGCCTTTAACACAGCATTCGGTTGTAGGACCCATCAGAGGAGATCCCGATCAGGCATTGGACTCCTGCATCGAGGCCCTACAGAGATGGAGATTGAAAGAGTTAGGATCGATGAGGTTAAAGACAGATAAGAAAAGGAAAGCGAGAAAGAAAACAGAAAAATGAGGCTTATTTTTGTTATACTGCTCAGTGCTGTGACGGATGGGGCAGTAGGAGTAACACGCTTTAATCAGCCAAGAGATAACATATGGATAATGCTTGCTAATCAAACTAACCAATCATCACTTTGTCTTAGCCTTGGAGGAGTTACTAACCCATTTTGAACATGCTTGGTGGGGCTTCCAGTGTGGTCTCCTTGGGAATTTTGTAGTCTGATTGATAACCAAACTCTATGCATGCAGAATATGACAAACATTAGGTTACCCACACAACAAGGGTACACTACAAATCAAAGTGACGGTTACCGCCAGTGCTTAATAATCTTATCACTTAATACTACTTTGTACTCTCCTCCAGAGGAGTTGGATATCTTCGGAAGTGCAAACGCCAGTATGACTAACACCTCAAATGGTGGATGGTTCAGTTTCGATCCCTTAGATCCCCAGAATTTAAATCAGCATAGAGGAGCATGGGCTACCCTAGATTCATCCCTGAATTTGGGTACAGTGTCTCAGCAGCTTTATAGCCAATGTAACGGCACTAACATCATGGCACTGATGAAATTACCCACAGGGTTATTTTGAATTTGTGGAGACAGAGCTTGGAATGGTATATCAGCCAGGCCACAGGGTGGACCTTGCTATTTGGGAAAATTGTCATTGTTTCACCCCAATGTGTCTTTATTAATGCAATTGAGTCAAAATTCAAGCAGGCAGAGACGCAGCCTGCATGACTTAGACTGCAGCCAGATAGGAGACCCACAGTTTTGGAGTGAGTTAAAGCAAGAGATAGTTTCAACTATCTTGCCAGGAGGAGCTGCAAATAAAGCTATGAACTTAGCAAAGCAATTGGGATGCTGGGCCAAGGATGAGCTAAACAAGACGTCACAAACTTTAGATATGCTAACCGCAGATGTGCAGTGTTAATCATGCTGTTTTGCAAAATAGAGCCGCTATAGATTTTTTTGCTTTTAGCACAAGGTCATGGATCTGAAGAGTTTGAGGGAATGTGTTGCATGAATTTGTCCAATCACTCTGTATCTATTCATGCAAAGATAAAAGAATTATAGCAGGGACTTCACAATCTTAAAGAAGAAGAGGGTTTAGGAATTGACAAATGGCTTAAAAACTTAGGACTTGGACTGTGGCTGAGAAACTTTGTGACATATTCTATAGAGATACTGGGTGTGATTTTGATGCTTTTGCTTATTTTGCCTTGTATCTTAAATTGTATTCAAAACATGGTCAGCCAAATGATAGAAAGAACCTGGCAGACTAGCCTCCTTGCCCAAGAACAAAACGGGGGAAGTGTGGAGAGTTTTGTCAAAGAGTGGTTTGAGGAGAGTGGACACAGCCAAATCAATTTGGTAAAGATGTCCTAACTAGGGCAGAGGCCCTTTTTGCAGGTAGGGTGTCTGTTGGGAATTTAGCCAACTAGAGAATGGAAAAGTACAAGGCCGTGACTAATTCCAAGTCCTGCACCTGCAAGATAGCGTGTCCTTGGGCCTAGCTGAGTATGATAACGAGTTGACAGAGAGATGTAAGAAATAGAGAACGTAGGCCCAAAGGAATGAGGAAGAGTTGATGGTATAGTTTACCCAATAGATCGCTTGGCTTACAGAATATTCATAAGCTTATTACTTGCTGTATAAGTGTCTGATGCTTTCTTCAATAAAGGGGACCTGTTGATGACCATCTGGTGTCCTGGTCTCCCTCCTTCGACATCTTGCCAAGTGTTTTGGGAACAGATGAGAGGTGACCCTCATGAAACCACTGCCATCCAGACTTGTCCTGGCAATATTCCTATGGGAACAATCCCTGGATATAAGGAAATTTGGAGGTGAAACTCCAATTCTGGCCATACGTGCCTGGAACAGAATGTCAGATCTTTTCCATAGGAAGGAAAGCATGAAGCACCACTGTTTCAATAGTGGATGAGACCCTCAACATGCCAAGGTCAGCCTGACCTCTTGGGTGGTCAAACCAGCCAGACCTGTACTGTATTCCTTTGTTTTTATGGGGCCCTGAAGTGTCACAATGGTGCCTTGGTTCTGTGGGGCTCCACACTGCCACAATGGCTCCTTGATTACAAGAAGACCTGAAATGTCACAATGGACCCCTTGTTCGATGGGATCCCACAGTGTCACAGTGGCTCCCAGGTTTCACAATGGTGCCACTGATTCCATGAGGCCTTGCAGTGTCACAATGGTCTCCATGGTCCCCAGGCTCCACAATGTCACAGGACTCCTCTGTTCCATGAGCCCTGCAATGTCACAATGGACCTTTAGACCCTGGAGGTTTGCAGTGTCACAATGGTCTCATTTTGGCTCCACAGTCTCACAATGGTCCGTTGATAACAGGAGGACCTGCAATGTCACAATAGACCTTTGGCTCCATGCAGCCGTGTAGTGTCACAAAGGCCTCTTGGTTTCACCAGGCCCCATAGTATGAAAATAGTCCTCTTGGTTCTGTGGTGACCCCCAGGGTCACAATGGTCTCACTGGTTCCATGAGGCCTCACAGTGTCACAATGCTTTGCTTATTCCATGGATCCCTATAGTGTCACAATGATCTCCATGATTCCATGAGTCCCCTCAGTGTAACAATGATCTTCTTGGCTTCATGGTGCCCCACAGTGTCACGATGGCCCCTTGGTTCCATGAGGCTGTGAAGTGTCACAATGGCCTCTCCATGATTACATAAGGACTTGCAATGTCACAATGGACCTTTGGCTCCATGGGGTCTTGCTGTATCACAACGATCCCTACATTCCATGGAGCCACACAGAGTCAGCACGATCCCCTTGGTTCCATGAAGCCCAGCAATGTCACAGTGCTCTCCATGATTCCATGAGGCCCCACAGTGTCACAATGGTCCCTTGGTGTCACAGGGCTCCACAGTGTCAAGGTAGTCCCATGGTCTCACAGGGCCCCACAGTATAACAATGGTCCCTTGGTGTCACAGGGCCCCACAGTGTCACAATGGTCTCTTGGTTCCATGACCCTGTGCTGCTGCATTCCCCCCTCCCCTTCTCAGGCTGCCCTGCCAGCTGAGAAATGCTCCTTGGGCCTCGGCCTTGGCCAACAGCCCCTTGGCTCAGCTCCTCTGCAGCTCATGACAAACACTGTCTGTTCCAGGCACTGCTGCTGCCCAACCAGCTCCTGGTTTCTGTAGGAGCAGCCCTGGGAACTGTTTGTGTTCCCTCAGTGGCACAACATCCCTGTTCTCACACTGGCAAAGAAAGCTGTTGATGCCAAGTGCAGCCAGGATGAACCATTGCAGGGACTGAAGTGCCTCTCTTGGGGCCCTGCACACAGTGCTCCAAAAGGAGCCCTTGGAGCTCTCCTGGGCCAGCGACTCCCTCTGAGTGGGGCCTCTCCCAGCCGGGCACTCTCCCGTTTGCTGCACTTGGGGATCCCAAACAATGATGGAGCCTGGGCTGATCCCCCCATTCCTCCAGGCTCCTCCAGGCTCAACCCTTTGGCCTTTGCTGGGGAGATGCCAAAGGATCCACAGTGAGCATTGCCTGCCCTCAGGAGGATTTCTTACAGGTGTCTAGCACTGATTTTTGTGTCTGTGTGTACATGGGAGTGCCTGTACTAGGGAAATGTGGCAGAAATGCTGCTCTCTGAGGGCTTGTAGTGCCTTGGATAGCTGAGTCAGTCAGGCCTGTAAGTAAGGTTACATCATGACAAATAAGTTATGAGGTTTTTTTTTTTTTTTGCAAAGTTTACTATGTTGTAAGCTAAGTTGAATATTGTTTAATGTTATTCCACTAATAAATCTCTAAGTCATTGGTTGTAAGTGAGGTTAAATTCTGTTAAGTGCTATTCTTTTCCTAAATTGTGAAGTTGAAGATATCAGTTAAGGTTAAGGTATCAGTGAAGTCCTGTTAAGTTTGACCTTTGTCAAGCTTTTATTTCTTTATTCATTTTATCCTTGCCCTCACTGTCCTTGTGTCTCACACACACTGGTACAGTTCTCAGCTCATTTCTGGTTTGATTGTTTGGATTCTGTTTGGTTTTGTTGTTGCTTTGTTTCCTTGTTGTGCCTGAAGTGTCCAGTCAGGAGAAGAGTGACTCTTGCCAAGGAACTTCGTGCTGCTGTCCCTTAATATTCAGTCTGGTTTTTGCTGCTCCCTTTCTGGGGATTTCTTCAGCGCTCTCAAGGCCTCATTCATAACAGGGTGAAGGAGCCCTGGCCCAAGCTCTGGCCCTGGCGGACATGGGGACACTGCCGGAGGGTCCCTGTTCCCCCTGTGCCACCCCCAGGGCCCCGAACCCCGTCCCCGTGTCAGGCTCTGGGGTCAATCTCGTGGAACATCCTCTGGGGGAGGCTGCGGGGCTGGGGGAGGGGGGACCAGGGGGGACAGGGGACCCCGCTGTGCACGAGCAGGGTTGGACTGCTCTGGGGGGAGCTGTGAGGGGACCGGGGCAGAGTGACCTCCCCAGTGCCCTCACACAGCCCCTGTGATGTCACACAGCCCCTGTGATGTCACACAGCCCCTGTGATGTCACAGCCCCTATGATGCCACACAGCTCTTTTGCAATGTCACAAAGCCACCAGTGATGTCACAGCCCACTCTGGGTTGTCACACAGCCCCTGTGATCTCACACAGCTAACTATGAGATGCCACCCTATGATGTGCTACATCTGCTTTGTGATGTCACAGAAGTCTCTGTGATGTCACAACCTGCTCTATGATGTTACACAGCCACCCAGTGATGTCACAACCCACTCTCTGATGTCACAGAGCCACCCTCGATGATGGCAGAGACTGCTCTATGGCCTCACACTATGATGTCACAGACAGCTTTGTGATGTCACAAACCCCTCAGTGATGCCACGAGACCTTTTCTGTGCTGTCATACTGGCACTCTTTAATGTCACAGCACATACTTTGAACCTCACGGTCAGCTCTATGATGTCATCCAGCCATGCCATGGTGCCACAGCCTGCTCTGTGATGTCACAAAATCTCCTCTATGATGCTGTAGCTGCTCAGTGACTTCCACAACAAACTCTCAGATGTCATAGACCAATCTGTTGACTTCAAAATTGCTTCCTAGAGCACTATATTCTAATACTTGATAAAGATCCTGAACTGTGGAGTAAATAGCTCAGGGTAAAATCTTTCTGTCCGATCATGATCAGAATCAATCAGAGCTGTATTTATACAAATATATCTGGTATTCCATCATTAATCCTGTGGGACAAATTGGGGTAAAGTTCAATTCCACCTCTCCAATCCTTTACACATTAACCTTTGACAAATTCTTGGGCTGGGATTGGATCCAGCTGTTCCCAGTCTCCTCTCTTAGAAGGAATTTTAGTAGTCTAGGAGCCCTGCAAGGGTTTGAGGATCCATGGTGGCTGTTGGGTGTACTTTCTGCACCTCATGTATCAGGAGGAGTTTCTCCAATAAAGAAATAAAGCTTTTTGCTGAAGCTCCCACTGTGCCCATGACAGGAACCCCTGTGAGTGTCTGGGACATCCCGGCTCTTTGGCAGCCTGGGGACTCCTGGGATGTCACCGTGGACCCCGTGAGTGCCTGTGACAGATCTGTGCCTTTGCAGCCCAAGGTGACCTGGGATGTCACCATGGAATGGCTGTGACTGCATCTGACCACAGGGCTCTTTACCATCCTCAGAAGGCCCTGGAAGGTGTCCATGGAGCCCCTGTCTCTGCCTGTGACATTCCAGCTCTGGAACAGCCTGGAGACTCTTGGAATGTCCCCACGGAACCCCTCTGAGGGCCTGTGACAAATCTGATCCTTAGCAGGTAAACATCACCAGGCCCCTGTTGCTATGGTCAGTTTCCATGGCAACCATCCCCAGCCCCCTGTTGCTATGGTCAGTTTCCATGGTAACCATCACCAGCCCCCTGTTGCTATGGTCAGTCCCTTGGCAGCTCCATGGAGACCCCATGCCAGGGGTGGTTGCCATGGATACCAGCTCAGGCCTGCAGCCAGAGCCCGTTGCCATGGCAACCATTGGCAGCCCCTATCCCCAGGCTCACGGGATCCCAGAACCACAGAATTGGCTGAGCTGGGAGGGACCCATCAGGATCCTCCAGTCCAACTGCTGGCCCTGCACAGAACACCCCAAAAATGCCAGCCTGGGCCTGGCAGCGCTGTCCAAATGCTGCTGGAGCTCTGAGAGCCCTGGAGCTGAGACCCTTCCCTGGGGAGCCTGGGCAGGGCCCCAGCAGCCTCTGGGCAAAAACCTTTTCCTGACATCCAACCGGATCCTGCCCCTCAGCTGCAGCCGTTCCCTCCACTCCTGTCCCTGGGCACCAGAGGGAACAGGTTCCCACAGCCCCAGCCAGGGACCCGCTCCCAAGGCTGTTGCCATGGCCACCAGGGCTGGGACCAGCTGGGATTCTCGGTTTCCACGGGCGGGGGTTCAGGAATGGGATTCCTCAATTTCCTGCCCCTGCTAAAACCGTGCTGCCTTCGCTGCCCTCCCGCCTCCCATGGAAAGCACAAAAGGCAAAGATCCTGGGCTGGGATAAGAACAATTTATTGGGAACAACAATGAGATAAGGAACAAACAGAAAAAGAAATTATATTGATAACAGAAGGGATAAATGAAACAGTTTACTGGGAAAACTAATACATCAACAACAGGCTCTTCCTGGCCACAATTTCCCCTGTCTGGAAAGGACACCCTTCTCCTCAGGGAGAGAGAGAGTCCCTTTCCTGCCCCTGGCAATGTTCTGAGGTGCGAGTGAATGTAATGACACGGCCATGGCCAGACCCTCATGTTCTTCCGTCCCACATCATGTCTTTGGCAAGGGCGGGAAAAGGGACAGGTGTTTTTCCAGCATAGACCACAGGGAAACTGGATCACCAGGGTTCTTCCCAATGTGGGCCCTCTAATGGGGGATGAAGCTGGAGTGGTGCATGAAGCTGTTCCTGCATTTTTGGCATTTGCAGGGCTTCCCTTACTGGTGGGTCCGTTGGTGTCTGGTCAAGTGAGAGCTACTGGTGAAGCTTTTCTCACACTGGGGACACTTGTAGGGCCTCTCCCCTGTGTGGATGCGTCGGTGGGTAATGAGGGTGGAGTTGTGCTTGAAACCCTTCCCACAGTCGGGGCAGTGGAAGGGCCTCTCATCCGTGTGAATCCGCTCATGCAGGAGGAGATGGGAGCTTGTCTGAAACCTCTTCCCACATGTGGCACACTGGTAGGGCCTCTCCCCAGTGTGGATGCGCCGGTGGATGATGAGGTTGGAGTTGCGCTTGAAGCCCTTCCCGCACTCAGGACAGAGGAAGGGCCTCTCCTCAGTGTGAATCCGCTGGTGCTGGAGGAGATTGGAGCTGCTCGGAAACCTCTTCTGACACTGGGGACACTCGTAGGGCCTCTCTCCAGTGTGGAGACGTTGGTGGGTCACAAGGTTGGACCTGTAGCTGAAGCCCTTCCCACACTCCCCACACTCGTAAGGCCACTCCCCAGTGTGGATCATCTGGTGGTTGATCAGGTTGGAGCTCCACCTAAAGTTCTTCCCACACTGCAAGCACTTGTGGGGCTTCTCCCCATCATTAAGCTTTTTATGGACCACCAGCTCTGAACTCTGGCTGAAGCTCTGTCCACCTTCCTGGCTCAGGGTGGCTCTTTCTTCTTCAGAGCACCCTGGGCTGGGTTTGGAGCCCCTCCTCATGGGGGATTCCTGAGGTTTTTCTTCCCTGTTGGATTCCTGTGTGCTAGAATCACTCAAAACGGTCTCTTTCACGAGGTTCTGCCATGCAGATTTTTCTTCTCTGGTCTCCATCCTCAGTTTCTTCCCTGGGGAAGGAAGGACAAGGAGAGGATGGGATTTGCCTCCATGCCAGATGGAAGGGGAAGGAGATCCCTCCAGTACATCCCTGGCAGGACAGGGCTGACAGCAGATTTGTCCTGCAGCCGGGGCCTGTGCTGGGCTGGGAGATGGAGCAGGAGAGAGGGGGAAATAGAAACTGACTTCCTCCTCACCTATCTGGGTGTCCCGGGGCTCCTTCGTCTTCCTCACAGCCTCCTTCTCCATCCAATCAAGGTTTGGGAATGGGAAATCCTGGTTTGGGAAGAAAACAAAGGGTGCATACATTTTCTTTTGTACTGGTTTGAAGGCAAACCTTTGGAGCGTCTTAAGGAGAATTACAATTTAAAAGAAAACTAAGATCAAGGCAATGATACAGAAACACTGCCTTAAACTGACAGAGTCAGGATATAACCTGACACCCTGTTGGTCAGAGTGGTGGCAGCTGTCCCAGTAAATGGTGACTGCAGTCCTGTTGGAGAGATGAAGGTGATTCTGTTGAAGCAGTGATCGTGTAGAAGGGTCTGGTCTTCCTTTGGAGGTCCAGTGGTGGTTATGGAGCTCTTGTCCTCTGGCAATCCAGTAGGCAAGCTGCTCCTGGTGTGGCAAGTCTCAGCTTATATCCAGGTAGGAATGCTTGGATCCTCCCCCTGGGCGGAGCATCCCACAATGGGAGGATGGAATTTTATCAGTCCTGCAGTGACAATCAATGACCCATTCACAGAAGATATCTCCCCTGAAGGGTGTTATCAGGGCTGAGTCATGGAAGAGATAAAGAACACTGCCCCACCTGTTTATAGCAGTTGCTGAAGGTGGGGATTGAAAACATGCATTTGGTTACATCTTGCATGGCAACCTGAAACAGTGGGGTAATCCCTGCTCAGGGGGTGAACACCACCCCCCTTACCCAAACTGGCTCAGCTGTAAAACCCCCACCCTGGGAAGGGCACACACAGAGGACAATGTCACACTTACCCTGCCCCAGGGGAGCCCTCTTTTTCCTGTCATTCCCTTCCTGTCCCCCTTTTTCTATCCCATTTACTTTTCAATAAAATTCATTTTGGGTTTGGTCTCATTATCACCTTAATTGGGGCAGAGGAATCTAACACTTTTCTTAATCAGACTCACCAGACTGTGAAATTATTTTGGCACAGTGAGTTTAGGCACTGTTCTCTGACCCCAAGTGCCTTTGACAACACCATGGTTCCCTCCTCTGAGGAGGTTGTGGTTCTCTCTGGAGGAACTCTTTGAAACTGGGCTGCAGCTTCCTCTGAGTGACTTATGGGAGAACTGATGAGGTAAATCGCCTTTGTGGGCCTGGAGTGTAAAGAAAATATTTTGTTGTCCTTCTATTAGAGCGACCTGATGAAGGTCTTCAGGGTGAGAGAAGTGGACCAGAGTCTTGGTTCATGATCAGAAGGCTGGATTTATTGATATATGATATATAATACATTATAACTATACTAAAAGGAATTAAGAGAAAAGTTGAAGAGGCTTGCTAAGCTAAGAATAGAAAGAAGAGAATGAATAACAAAGTTCTGTGTCCAGCAGAAAGCAAGGACCAACTCTCCTGTGAGTGGTCAGCAAATCCAAACACTCAAAGAAGACCAATCACAGATGCTCCTCTTACATTCCACATCAGCAGATAATTATTGTTTGCATTTTTCTTCTGGGGCCTCAGCTTCCCAGAAAGGACAAATCCTAAAAGAGAGGATTTTATGAAAAAATGTATGTGACATCCTTCCTTGAAATGTTTTTTCAAATCACTGGAGGAAAGGGAGCAAATGATACCAGCGAGACTGACAAGGTTCATTCACCCCATGGTGAGGAACACAAGGCTGCTAAAAGTCCTACAAGAAGCTCAGCTCAAGTAGCTAAATTCCCAAATAACTCCTGAATTCCCAGGCTTGAGTTCTTTGTGAAATGTGAGAATCATTTTTCTCTTCATCCCTGTCGCCTTTGTGACAGCTACAAAGAGTTTCCTTTCCTTTTAATGATATCTGTGTTGGGCTGAATTCACACTTTTATCAGAATATGCTAGCAGCTGAGCTGGAGCTGTGCAGGAACCAGTGGAACTTGGAATTGTCAAAAATTGCTTGTACAGTCAGTTTATTAATGTTTGGGATTCGTTTGCATTTTCATCACATCTGACTTGTGGGAAAATCAAATATTCATCAAAGTGATTTATGCAGAGTCAAGTTTGATTTCTGCGAAATTATTTTGTCCAGCGCCCAGGGGATGCTCGAGGGGTCTCTGTGCCTCTCGCCCTGGGGGATGCTTGGCAGGGGTTTGGGGGGCTTGTCCCTGTCCCTGTCACCCCAGGGCATTCCCCCAGGAGTGTCCCTGTCCCTGTCACCTCAGGCCATTCCCCAGGGGGTCTCCGTTGTTCTCACCCAGGGAATGCCTGGGGGGTCTCCCTCCCTCTCATACCCTGTGCCAGGGGGTGCTTGTGGCAGTCTCTGTCCCTCTCAGCCCAGGGGATGCTTGGGGCTCTCTGTCCCCTCACTCTGGGGGGTGCTCGGGGGTCTCCATCCCTCTGGCCTCAGGCAATGCCTGTGCAGGGCTGGAGACCAGGGGCTCTGTGTCCCTCTCACCGCTGAGGGTGCTCGGGGCTGGGGGGGCTCTCCGACCTTCTCAAACCTGGGGAGGCCGGGGGGGTCTCTGTCCCTCTCTGCCCTGCTGTGACCCCCACCCAAACATCATCGGGGTCAGAGGGACAGAGACACCTCCAAAGCCCCAGAAGGGCTGAACCTGGGATTTGGTTTAGGGCTGAGGATTTAGGAAGGGGCTGGAATTGGGGCTGGGATTGGAGTTGGGGCTGAGATTTGGATTAGAGCTGGGATTGGGGTTAAGGCTAGATATGGAATTGGATTTAGGGCTGGGGTTGGGATTGGGTCTGGGGCTAGAGAGACTGGCATTGGGATGAGATTAAATACAGAACTATGAGTGTGTCTAAACAGGGAGTGAGACTGCGACCAGGGTCAGGGTCAGGTTTGGGACTGAGCTCACCCAGAGCGGGACAGGGAGAATGTTACGGTGGGAAGGTTTAGGGAAAATCCTGTTTTGGGGAAAAACAAGCTGTGAATGCCTTGCGTTGGGGATTCCTCCCACCCATGTCCTTTTCTAGAAGTCACCTGATGTCCAAAAATCAAGAGTGAATCACAAAACCTACCAGGAGTTTCCCATTTCCAGTCTCATCCCTCTTGGGTTATGGTTGGTCCCCCATCTCAGGGCTGGTGGGGATCCCATGGGTCCTGGGGATCCCCCCTCTCCAGGGTCCTGCTTTTGGATTTTGGGAGGTTCTGGGGTCCCAAGGTCCCCCTCTCCAGCCTCCTCTCAATCCAGCCACTTGGGGTTCCCCTTTCTTTCCACCACCCTGTCCTTGTTTAGAGCAAAATCGGTTGAAACCCTCCAAAAGGAGTTTCCTCTAGAATGCCGATTCAGCAGCCCCACCCTCAGCCAGTCCGGGAAAATATTTCCGGGGAGAAAAGTGGAAAAAAACTTTATTCTACAGGCAAAGCATTCACCAGCACAAAAATTGAACAATATTAAGCAATAAAACCTCCTGCTGCTCCAAAATAGATGACAAACTCCAAAAGTCCCTCCTTGGGTTGTAGCTCCGTGCACTCAGTGTCTTATCAGTCTCTTTTCAGTCCCTCCAGCACTGGAAATGCTGGCCCAGGCTCAGCCAGGTGGGCCACAGGTGCGAGCTGCCGGTGGTGTTCTGGCTGTTCAGTGCAGAGCAGATTTAAACAGCTCCAAAGAAAAAGAAAAACCACAGTCCAGGGAACTTCTCTGCCTCAGCGAGCTAAAAACTAACTAAAAGCAAAGGAGAGCTCTGTCCTGCTCTCTGTCCATCCAGCAGCTGGAATGTGGAGGAGTGAGTGCAGTGTATGAAAACAAACTGCAGCTTCTTCCTCCTCCCCTTCGCTCTCAGAACCAGCCTTAAAGGTGCAGAACTCATTTCTGGGCTAAACAGACCGATGGGGTACGAGCATCATGACGTCACCCCAGGACACCCCTGTCAGGGTCAGGGGGTCCCGTCCCCGCCTCATCTCCGGGCTGCTGGGGGTCCCCCAGTTCCGGTATCGCCCCTTCCCCTCTCCCCACCCCGGGGGTCCCCCGTTCCACAGCCCCAGCTCTCACGGGGATCCCCAAAACCAATGTCCCGCCCCGTCGGCACCGGGCCATCCCCACGTGGACCCCCGGGACCCTCCCGAGGGGCGATCGCGGCTGCTCTCCCCCCGAGAAAGCTCCTCTTGGGGAGCCCGGCGATATCCGGGGCTCGAGTCCGGGATCTGCCGGCTCCGAACACTCTCCAGAAAAATCCTCCCGGAGACCCCTGGCTGGAGCCGGGGCGAGCTCGGCCTCCGCCCTCCCCTGCGGCTCGGGGCTGGGGGCGATGCTCCCGGGGCAGGGGGTGCTGCAGGCTTGGCGTGCGGGCGCTGCGAGCTCCGCGATTCTCCCCCTCCTGCTCCTGCTCCTCCTCTCCCTCCTCTTCCTGCCGCATTTCCTCCGCTCCCAGCCCGGACCCCCCTTTCCCACCGCTCTGCCCCGCGGCCCCGCAGCACCGGCTGCTGGGTGGGGGTGTTGCCCGATTGATAAATGACACAAAACTCGGATAAGTTTTGTGGGTGCTTTATTAAGGGCCCGGGGAACTGGGGGACTCACGTCCCAAAGTCCAAGCCCCCAAATTCACGTATGGGTGCTTCCCTCTTATACATGCGATTCACAACAAAGTCTCCAAGGAACAGTTTCCCCGTTCCCCTTGCCTAGCCTCCAAGAAACAGTTCCCCGTTCCCCTTGCCTGGTCACAGACCCCTTGTGATACATTCCTTGGTTCACAAACAAGATCATTAATCCTCTGCTTATCTTATTCTAAGAGCATTGTATGCTGCCTCTAGACAGGTTAGCATTCTTACTTTCTTGCACTAGTTTAATTATTTATTAAATCTCTAAGACTACCTGCTAGGTTACACACAAAACTCAACACACTTTTCAACGGCTACAAAACTGCTTTTTAACAAACCAGTTCACACACAACTCACTATAATTAAATATTTTGCTAAATTTCATTTCTTTTCCAACAGGGGAGCCCCCGATCGGCCCCAGGGCTGGGCAGGGGCTCGGGGACCCCCCCAGGCGGATCCGTCCCCCGGCCCGAGCCCCAAATTCCGCTCCGGGGCCGCGGGGCTCTGTGGGCCCGCCTGGCAACCGGTGAGTCATCGGAGAGAAAAGCTCTGGTTATCTGGAAATTGTTTACCGCGTCCTCTGACTGGCTGGAATTGTAAAAGGCCCTACGCCCTGCGGGTGTTGCTGGGAGCTGCGGAGTCCGGGCGGGAGCCTTTTCCTGTTTCTTTCTGTTCTCTGAGACCTCTTTCCTTTTTCTTTCTCTCTTTGAGACCTCTTCCCGCTTTCTTTCTCTCCCTTTCTCCTCCCCATTTCTTGTTCCGTTCAGTCCACGCTCAATAATCGTCGGTTGCTTTCCCACGCTCTCATTCGCTCCTTCCCTGGGGCAGAGGCGTCTGTCCCTCGCGGGGTCGTAATCCATGGACAGGGTCCCTTCCCACCCCAGTCCCTGGAAAATGTCCATCAAAGCCACCTTTGCTGTGTGCTCTGGGAGCCCACAGAGCTGCTGGAGCTTCTCCCCTTGGGAGGCACGGCAGGAGCGGCACCCTGGGAGCCTCGGGAATGCCCCTCTGGGATCCACGGCACACACTGCAGGGTCTGGAATTCCAGTTCTCAGCTATGAAAAGATGTTCCTGCCCTTGAGGGCAAAGCTGTCAAGAAGGAGCCAAAAGCCAAGTGGAACAAGATCTTACAGTGGCATTTCACTGCGAGCCTTCATAACTTCCCCCATGGTTGTTGTAGCTCCTGAATTGGGAATTAAATCTGGGCACGGTCTTTGGTGTGAGCTGCCCTGGGTCAAGGGAGACACTGAGAGAGAAACAGAGCAGGGAAAGAGAGGCATGAGAGAAAAGAGGGCACAAACACAGTCAGCTGAGAAGGTGGCACTCTGAAAACAGACCAGAACTGACTGAAAAGGAATATAACAGAAAGGAATAATTTTGCACCTTTTTTTTACTATCAAAATACAATTTCTTCCCCTTCTCACAAACCTCTTGCCAGTGTCATTCACCAGGGCTGTCAGAAAGTCCTTCATTCTGGGTGGATGTTCCAGGCTGCAGCCACAAGGAAAGAGGGAATGGGGATTTTCCTGATCCTGGGGAGTTTGACATCCTCAGCCGAGGAGAGGAGGAGACACCAGAAGAAAAGGGCAGCTGGACTTCACCCTTCACCAGGAAAAACGGGGCGGGGGAATCTCTCATCCTGTCTGCTGCTGCTCCACAGAGATGTGAGGACTGATCCCAGAGCCCCAGTGGTCACAGTCAGGGCTGCCCTCAGGGAATGCTTGCCTGGTATTGAGGGGCAGCATGGGAGCACCTGGATCTTGGGGCACCCAGCTGCCCCCCATGTTTGGAGGTGCCTGAGGAGGGCTGGGATGATGCCAGGGACATCCTGCAGTGACATCCCCCCGTCCTGCCCTGGGTGAGCTCAGTCCCAAACCTGACCCTGATCCTGGTCTCAATCTCACTCCATGTTTAGACACACTCATAGTTCTGTATTTAATCTCATCCCAGTGCCAGACTTGTCTAGCCCTAGACCCAATCTCAACCCCATCCCTAAAGCCAATCCCATGTCCAGCCTTAACCCCAATCCCAGCTCTAATCCGAATCTCAGCCCCAACTCCAAGCCCAGCCCCAATTCCAGCCCCTTCCTAAATCCTCAGCCCCAAATCAAATCCCGGGTTCAGCCCTTCTGGGGCTTTGGGGGTGTCTCTGTCCCTCTGACCCCGATGATGTTTGGGTGGGGTCACAGCAGGGCAGAGAGGGACAGAGACCCCCCCGGCCTCCCCAGGTTTGAGAAGGTCGGAGAGCCCCCCCAGCCCCGAGCACCCTCAGCGGTGAGAGGGACACAGAGCCCCTGGTCTCCAGCCCTGCACAGGCATTGCCTGAGGCCAGAGGGATGGAGACCCCCCAGGCATCCCACAGAGGGAGGGGACAGAGACCCCCGAGCATCCCCTGGGCTGAGAGGGACAGAGACTGCCCCAGACATCCCCTGGCACAGGGTATGAGAGGGAGGGAGACCCCCCAAGCATTCCCTGGGTGAAAATGATGGAGACCCCCTGGGGAATGCCCTGGGGTGACAGGGACAGGAAAAACACCCCCAAACCCCTCCCAAGCATCCCCCAGTGTGAGAGGCACAGAGACCCCTTGAGCATCCCCTGGGCACTGGACCAAATAAACTTGGCAGAAATCAAACTTGACTCTGCATAAATCACTTTGATGAATATATCCTCTGCCCACAAGTAACTTGTGATGAAAGCGCAAACAAATCCCAAACATGAATAAACTGACAATCCAAGCAGTGATGTGGCAATTCCAATATTCATTGCTTCCTGCACAGCTCCAGCTCAGCTGCTGTCAGGTTCCGATAAAAGGAAAGTGGAAATTTGGCCGAAAACAGGTTATTAAAAGGAAAGGAAAGCTCTGTGTAGCAGTCACAAAGGTGACAGGGATCAAGAGAAAAATAATTTTCACATTTGGTAAAGCCCCCAAGCCTGGGAATTCAGGACTTATTTGGAAATTTAGCTCCTTGAGCTGGGCTTCTTGTGGGACTTTCAGCTGCCTTGCGTTCCTCACCATGGGGTGAATGAACCTTGTCAGTCTCGCTGGTAACATATGGTCCATTTCCTCCAGTGATTTTAACAACTTTATAAGGAAAGACAGCAAATTATTTTCTTTACACTGGCCACCCATAAAAGCCATTTCCCTCATCATTTCTCCCATAAAGAAATAAAACTTTTATAAGTTCCATAAGGTCCCCAGGATGAAGGAGGCACTGTGTCCAAGTTTCCAAGAGTTCTTCCAGAAAGAACCACAACCTCCTCAATGGAGGGAACCATGCTGTTGTCAAAGGCACTTGGGGTCAGAGAACAGTGCCCTGAACTCACTGTGTCAAAATAATATGGCAATACGGTTAAGAAAATTGTTAGAGATATACCTCTGCCCCAATTAAGGTGCTAACAAGACCAAATCCAAAATGGATTTTACTGAACAGTAAATGTGAGGTAGAGAGAGAGTTGGAAAGAAAGAGAAAAGAGGAGAGAGCAATGGAATGACAAGGGACAGAGACCTCCCCTGGAGCAGGGCAAGTACGACATTATCCCCTGTGTGTGTGGCCTTCCCAGGGTGGGGGTTTTACACCTGAGCCAGGTTGGGTAAGGGGGGTGGTGTTCACCCCCTGAGCAGGGATTACCCCACTGGTTCAGGTTGCCATGCAAGATGTAACCAAATGCATGTTTTCAATCACCATCTTCATCAACTGCTATAAACAGGCGGTTAGTGTTCTTTATCTCTTCCATGACTCAGCCCTGATAATGCCCTCCAGGGCATTATCATTAGCATCTTCTGCTAATGGGCCATTGAGTGTCACTGCAGGACTGATAAAATTCCATCATCCCATTGTGGGATGCTCCACCTGTTGCCATCTGATGCAAGGCAAGGCGACCTGGTTCTGAGGAAACGGCACTGCTACCCAAACTCTCCAGGGTTGATCGGGCCAAGAACACGCAGACACCAACGTGGTGGACGGTCCAAAGGCCTTTATTGCCCCATCTCGTGGGATTTTGTAATCTGGGAGGTTTTTCTCTACGTCAGGGGGTCTTACCTTACTGTAATTGGTTAATAAGGAGTGGAAAGTTACTAGTGTTAGGGGGGGTCTATATTCTTGGGTGATCCCTTATCACTATGCGTTAGGGGGAGAGGAATCCTGCTGCTTTCCATGACATCGCGAGATTTTCCGAACGCCTGTCCCTATCTACCACATCTCCCCCCCCCCTTTTTCACAAATGAACGAGGTAGTCATATACATAGGTACTGAGATGAGGCATGAGGTTGTTGACAAAGAAAGGGGTTTGGTAAACCTGGGTAAGATTTTTGCCAGGCAAGCTTAGAAAATCTTGTGACTGGCAGTGTTCCCAGGTCGAATTCACAGCAGTTGTTCCCGGCCTATGAACAGGATGTTGGCCCATTCTAGGCAGGTCTGAATGAATGAGACTAGCTTGTTCAGCAGGCAAGATCCAAAGGTGACAGCTAAAAGTAGCATTGCCAATGGACCTATTAGGGTAGAAATAAGGGTGGTTAGCCATGGTGATCAATTGAACCAGGACTCGAAGCAACCCTGTTGGACATTCCTTTCTTTCTGTCTCTGAGCCAGTCTGTTTCGGAGTTCTGCCATGGAGTCTCTCACAACTCCCATGTGGTCTGCATAGAAGCAGCACTCCTCCTTCAAGGCGGCACACAGGCCCCCTTGCTGCATGAACAGGAGGTCTAGTCCTCGCCTGTTCTGCAAGACTACTTCTGAGAGTGAGGAGACTGACTTCTCTAGAAAGGAGATGGATTTCTCGATCCTCTGCAAGTCCTCGTCAATCGTTGCCTGCAGCTGTGACAGTCCTTGGTGCTGTGTCGCTAAGGCTGAGACTCCTGTGGCCGTTCCGGCTGCTCCTAGGCCCAGCAGCATTGCGAT
The DNA here is from genome assembly GCF_035770615.1 of Melospiza melodia melodia. Taxonomy (NCBI): domain Eukaryota; kingdom Metazoa; phylum Chordata; class Aves; order Passeriformes; family Passerellidae; genus Melospiza; species Melospiza melodia. The sequence continues at coordinate 1,190,687 of NW_026948600.1, read as the reverse complement.
AGTCATACCTGTTACTATTTCTCTTTTGTGGAGCCGGCTGGGTTCCTCAAAAAGGTGATACACTTCTTCATCTCCGTGGTACAGGACCCTAGGAACAATCAGAACTTGGACACAAAAGTCGTTAGAGTCATCGAATTTGGCAAGGAACACACACAGACTCACTCCAGATCGCTGGCAAACCCACATCCCAGATGCCGATGGGACTACCCACTTATTGTTTTTCCTGTTGGGTTTGACCACTTTGGTGCAGACGTTGCCTTTCCGCCTAGCTAGGGTTGCATTGCCAAAGCATCTTCCCTGGCCTGTGATTCCTTTGCGGGGGGTGTCCCATCTACATTGGTTGGGTGAATCTGCTGTGGAGTAACTGAAGGGAGTGTTTAAAGCGACTCCTTCGTAAAAGGGAGGTTCGACATCATAAAAAAGCCAGCAGGATTCGGTTAGGTTAGGGTTAGATTCGTTCAGGGATTGGAAGGTAGCTTCTAACATACGAAGGATTGGGTCTGAGTCTGACTCGGCTGAGCGGCCTATCTGAAAGGCTTCCGCATGGCCGGTTGGGATATCAGCGACCCTTGTGGTCAAGGCTTTGGGGTGGGTCGCGTTTCTCCCTTTCGGCACGCTTTTAATCACTTTGTTGGGTCCGACCACTTGGGGTGCCGACGGTTGGAGCCTAATAATTCGCACATTCACCCTATCTTTTGACCCTTGAAGGACTACTGTCCACGTTCTGCCTATTGCCCAACTGGGGTGATGCGGCTGCAAAACTGTCATGTTGTAGTTAGTGCATGTCCGAATTTTTGGGACTTTATGGCAATTTTGATGGAAGGTTCCATGAAAGAAGAGTGGTGTTTTTCAACCGATGGGTGCCCAGTTGAACTGTAAGAATTTGACAGGCTCTTGTGGCTCCCACCCAGGCCCTGACAGTCTGGCATCTGTGACGATGGTTTCGCAGCCCCAGTGCCCACAATGTCCCCACCTGGGTGACTGCAGTAGCTTTTCTCAGGGTTTGAAGCTGGGCACCAGTAGGATAGGTACATGTGTGTGGCGTGTGGGGAATGGGGGTCTACCTTTGGTTGTCCTGGAAACAGGTCGGTGATGCAGAGCACGAAGGATGGGGCGTTTGGTGTGGTGATTTCTTTGAGCACTTTGTCACTACTAAGGTGTTGCATGACCCACCTGAATGGCTGATGGGGGTAGTGATCTGGGCTGGCTTGCCCTCTGGCAACAAGCCCCAACAGCAAAATCACACAGAAACACTGTTGATGCTTGGGTCCCACCCGTGTGGGTCTCTCGGGCACTGCCTGGCGGCTTGGTGGTCTGTCGTTTTCCTCTGGAATGGGGATGTACGTGTCACGAGGACGTCCCACGAGGATGTCCTGTAAACAGAAACTCGCAACTCTCATCAATCTCATTCTGCTCATTGTGAAGGTCAGGCTTGACTGACTTAAGTGGACACCACCTGATTTTGCCGTCCTTTTTGACAGCTGCGTACCCCCTCCCCATGAGCATCAGCCTCCAGCCCCATTCCCATTCGCCTAGCTCGTTTCTAATTACAACCTGCGGGCTCTCTTCTAGTGCTCGGGTGGCCCAGTGTTTTTGAACGGGACTGTTTGTTTCATCTCCCCTAGGGAATTGATTCAATGCCAGCAGAGCAGTTGCCAGTATACGTGCCTGATCTCCTGGGGGAATGGCATTGGCAAAGCCCTCTGCTTTCACCAACACTTCTATCTTGGTTTTCAGGGTCTGATTTGCTCTCTCAACTATGGCCTGCCCGGTACTGTTATATGGGATACCTTGCACTAATGTGATGCCTCATTTTGAAGCGAACTCTTGCACTGGTTTAGAAGTGAAATTGGAACTGTTGTCAGTTTTGATCTGTTTGGGGATACCAAGCCAGGCCATGGCTGTCAGCCAGTGCTGAATTGTGGCCTTGGAGTTTGTTCTGGGGTGCTGTGTGGCTATGATCGTTCCGCTATAAGTGTCTTTTGTCACTGCAAGCCATGCTCGGGACTTCAGCAGTTGACACCAAGTGAAGTCCGACTGCCAGATTTCTGAGGGCTTGAGACCTCTCGGGTTGACCCCACAGGTCCATAGGGGTGACTTCTGGCAATGAGGGCAGGTGGCTACCACGTTTCGCGTCCGCTGTCGGGATTCCACATCTCTTTGCCAGTGCTTTGGCTCCGATGTGGAGCGACTCGTGCAGTTGATGGGCTTCCTCTGATGTCCATACTGCGTCCATACTTCCTCTGACGTCCATACATGCTGCGGCGTCCGCTTTGTCATTGCCGATCTGGAAGTAACATTTGACTGGGTTGTGGCTGTTGATGTGAATGACCGACACGGTGCCCCGTCGCGAGGAGAGTGCTTCTTCTAGCATTAGGGCTGCTGCTGATGTTGACACTCCTGGTCCTGTCATGGCTAGGCAAAGCCTTGCCACAAATATAGAGTCCGTTACTATGTTGAGGTGTTCTTCTTGGAAGAGTCCGCATGCCAAGACAACTGCTGTTGCCTCCAGCTGTTGCACTGACAGTGTGGGGTCACATGCTTTGACGCAATACCATTGCTCTCCTGCCTGCCACACTGCTGCTGCAGTTGAAGTCGTGGAGGAAGCGTCTGTGAAGACTGTTGGTCCTGGCTGCGGTCAATCCATGACCTTTGGCAGTATGTCCATGTCGACTACGGTCAGCAAGTGAGTCCAGGGTGGTCTGGAGGAGTAGGAGATTTCTCCTCCGAAGCCGGTGAGAGCAAGGGCCAGGTATTCTGATATTGTGGCTGACTCCGAGGTCAGTTGCTTGCGGAAAGGGAGGTGGATGCTTGTCGGCTCTGTTCCTAGGTGTCTCAAGGCGAGTTTCCTGCCTTTCATGATGAGGTTAGCAATGCATTCGATTCCCGGGGAAAATGCACGAGCAGGTCTTCCGAGCACCACCCATTGAATCGGTCGGGCCTTTTCAGAAGGTCCTTGGGCCAGTGCTCCCACTCCCCCCTTCAGTGTAAAGTGGACGTATAGGTCCAGTGGCATGGCTGGGTTCCACCTGGCAAGTATGCCAGGGGACATCTGGCTTTCGATGAAGTCGAGGGAGCTCGTTGCCTGTGGTGTCAGCTCCTTGGGTTCCCAGGGGTGCTTACCTTTCAGGAGGTCATATAAAGGGTCCATGACCTCGGGAGGAACTAGGATGATGTTGTGAAGCCACTGTAGTGATCCCACCAGGCGTTGCACGTCGTGGAGTGTTTTGATGTCTCGACAGACCTTCGCCTTGGGGGGTGTCACGTAGGAGTTTGTGATCTCTACTCCCAGGAAGGTCACGCAGGGTCCTCTCTTGATCTTTGCTCTCGCGATCTCGAAGCCGTTGGCCTGGAGGGTGTCCGTGATTGTGGACACCAGGTGATCTACTTGGCTTGCCGACGGTGCAGCGACTAAGATGTCGTCCATGTATTGAATGATGGTCGCGGGGGGATAGGAGTGTTGGACTGGCATCAGTGCTTTGTCCATGGTGATTTGGCATATGACAGGGCTGTCAAGAAGACCTTGTGGAAGTACCCTCCATTGGAAGTGGAGGTTGGGCCGCTCACCGTTTTGAAACGCCATGGAAAAGGCAAACCGTTCTCTGTCCTCAGGGTGCAGGGGTATCGAAAAGAAACAGTCCTTGATGTCCAGCACTGTGCACGGCTGCCCTTTGGGGATGGCTGAGTTCGCGGGAAGCAGTGTCTGGACTGGAGCCATGGGTCGGATCGTCTTGTTCACTTCTCTCAGGTAGTGGATGAGGTGATAGCCTTCTCCAGACCTTTTGGGGATCACAAATACAGGGGTGTTCCACAGGCTGACGGAAGGTTCTAGGTGACTCTTTTGCAGTTCACTGTCAACCAGTTCCAGCAAGGCTGCCATTCGAGGCTCTGTCAGGGGCCACTGCTCGACCCATACGGGGTCTGGTGATTTCCAAGTCAATTTGATTGGCAGCGGCAGGTGTACGGCAGTGGCCCTCAGGATAAATTTGTAATCCGGAATCCTAGCAAGGAAAGAACATCCCTTCCCAACAAGGGTGGAGAATTTTGCAAAATGTAGGGGTAGATTGCTACTGTCTGTTCTGGTCCCTTTTTTGTGTGAAGTGTTAAAGCCACCAACTGGGTGCTTTTCCATGCCCGGGACTGCCCTCCCACTCCGTTCACTGGAGGGACTTCTTTGAATTGCCAATGCCCGGGCCAATGCGCTTGGGGAATAATTGTGCAGTCTGATCCCGTGTCTGCCCAGAACTGGAGCCCTATGACGTGGGAATCCTGACTGCCGTAAAGGCGGCATGTCCCCCACACCATCAGGGGCTCCTTCCCTATTCTCATGGCCAAGGCCACCCACGGATCCCGCACTGGGGCGTCCCCTGCTGGTCCTGTGACACCAGCGTGGCTTGTGGCGGTGGGGGGTTCGAAAGCATTACTGGTGGTGTTGTGCAATTCTGCCATTGCGTTGTAGGTGGGGATGTAAAATTGACTGCTCCCTGTGGGGGCATGGGGTACGAGGGTCCCCTGCCCCAATGGGGGTTGCTTGTAGCTGGGCCACTGCACATGCCAGGTGGGAGGGGGCTGAACACGGCCCGGCTGCCCCCTCCCTTTTCCATTTCCCTGGAGCCTGGATCTGCATTCCTCAGCTAAATGTCCCTTCTTCCCACATGCTCAGCACGGTCCCCTAAATCCCCCTTGGCGTGGTGGAGCAGCTGCTGATAGGCGCCTTGGCTGGGGGCAGTTTACTGCCAAGTGGCCTGCCTGGCCACACTTAAGGCACACCATCACACTGGTTACTGCAGTGTGGACTGCTGCTTGGATGGGAGCAAGCTGTTCCTCCTTTGCAACATGTCTGATCATGTCAGCTATGCTAGCCCCAGGTGGCAGTGATCTTAGAATGTCCTTGGTGGCTGAGTTGCATTGCTGGCATAGGCAGTCTGCCAGCACGGGATCCTTAACCTCTGAGGGTAATGAGGAGGAATCTAATGCTGCCTGAAGCCTGTCCACAAACTGAGTGAAGCTCTCACTTTCACTCTGTCTTATGGTGGACCACGGGGAAGGTTTGGCCACTACTTTGGAAGCAGAACGAATGGCCTCTTGGGCAGCCCGGGTGGTTGTCATAACTTCATGGGCCCTTAATCCCTCAGCCTGGGCCTGGGGGGTGATCATAGTGGGGTCTTTACCCATCAATCTCTGTATACTGGAGCCATGCAGTGGATGGTCAGGTCTCATTATCTGGGCTAGCTCCTTTGTGCATTGATCCTCCCACTCTTGTTTAAAAACAATCCTTCCTGCCCCATCAAAAATCATTCTGCACGTCTGCTTGATATCAAAGGGAAGCATGTCATCCCCCCCCAAAACGCCGTCAGTAAGTGTGGTAACCATTAATTCCCTTGTCTGCAATTGCTTTAATAATTGTCTGTACCTCTTTTGGATTCACTGGAGAATAGGTCCTTCTTTGGTTTTCGCCTGCCCCCCCCCCTCGGACTGGGAACACTAGATTGGCTGAAGGGGTGTACTCGGCGCAGGCTATCTTTATTTTTCGCCAGTCTGTAAGTGGGGTTGGGTCTTTCTCTGATGACCCCTTCACCCACGCGGGAGTGCTGTGATTAATAACCTTATGCGCCGTTGCTCTCTCCCTGTTAAAGCTAGAATCCGAATCGGAGCTCCCCGATTCCCTCTCGGACTCAGAGGTTGAATCCGAGTCCGAGCCGGAAGTCGACTGGTCGAGCATTTCCAGGTTGCTCTGCCTTTTTCTCGGGCTCTGACCCCGCCCCCTCCTGCGGGGGGCGGACCGTTCCCTCCCCCTGGGGTCTCCCCGCCCCCTGCTGGGGGAGGTCCTTGCCTTACACGGGCTTAATTTGAATAGAGCGCTCTGATTGGTCTTACACTCCACCGCGGGGACCCCCCCCCCCCCCCCGCTCGCCTGCGCATGCAATGTTAAGCAGGCTGACTGTATTTCCGCTCTTTTCCCCCTCTTCTCTTCCGCTCTGACTACGCGGTTCGTCGCCATTTTCGAACCCATAGGGTGGCGGAGAGATTTTATCGATCCGGGCAGTTTCTGACCATCCCGCTGCTTCCCGTGCCTCCTCCGCCAGCCCCCCCCAAAAACACTGCGCCCGTTCTCTGCCTCCTGCGTCGGGTCGGCAGTCGGCGGGGGGGGAAAGGGTAGAGGAGCCGCAGTTTTGTCAAGAGGCTCCGAAGGGGAGCTGGGATCTGGCGGGCTCTGCAGGGGGGTTGGGGGGTCTCCCGGGGGTTCTGGGGGTTTTGGGCTCGGGCTCGGGAGGAGGTGGGACGCGCCTAACCCCCGCATATTCCCGTCTTCAATCTGATCACTTTCTGGGGTGGTCTGTGTCGCTGCTCCCACCCCCAACTGCGGAATGGCTACTAAACAACTTCTCACAGCTTTCCAGGTTTCTTGCTCTTGTTGAGCTTTTTGCAGAGCCCGGATGACTCTGCCCCATGATTTTAGGGCTTTCCCCGAGCCTGAGGACATGGTATCCTCGGCCAGAGTTTTCGTACAATTATCCCACACCGCCGGATGTAGGATATCTACAGGGCTTTCTATAGCCCCAAGCTTAATCAATCTCGGCAATGCGAGGGTTAAATCTCTAACTTTCCATTGTATACCCCAGTGTATATTCATTTCTGTTACAACCTTCACAAGCAATTCCATGATCCAAGCTGGTCCGGAGGCGTCCCTCCCGCTGTGGTCAGACCTGCAGCCACAGCCGCCGACCTCTCTCCAGGCGAATACCTGTTCCCCGGGTGCTGATCGGCTCCCGGAGTTTCAGCACCAGTTGTTGCTTTCTGATGCAAGGCAAGGCGACCTGGTTCTGAGGAAACGGCACGGCGACCCAAACTCTCCAGGGTCGCTCGGGCCAAGAACACACGCAGACACCAACGTGGTGGATGGTCCAAAGGCCTTTATTGCCCCGTCTCGCGGGGTTTTATAATCTGGGAGGTTTTTCTCTATGTCAGGGGGTCTTACCTTACTGTAATTGGTTAATAAAGAGTGGAAAGTTACTAGTGTTACGGGGGTCTACATTCTTGGGTGATCCCTTATCACTATGCGTTAGGGGGAGAGGAACACTGCTGCTTTCCGTGACATCGCAAGATTTTCCGAACGCCTCTCCCTATTTCCACATCCACCCAGGGGGAAGATCCAAGCATTCCTACCTGGATATAACCTGATTCTTGCAACACCAGGAGCAGCTTGCCTACTGGATTCCCAGAGGACAAGAGCTCCATAACCACCACTGGACCTTCAGAGGAAGACCAGACCCTTCTACAGCATCACTGCTCTCACAGATTCACGCTTATCTCTCCAACAGGACTGCAACCACCATTTAAAAGGACTGCAGCCAGCACCCTGACCAACATAGTGTCAGGTTATATACTGACTCAGTCAGTTTAAGGCAGTCTTTCTGTATCATTGCCATTATCTTCATTTTCCTCCTAAATTGTTATTCTGGCTTAGACTCTCCGCCGGGTTTGCCTTCAAACCAGTACAAAAAAAAATGTGCTCATCTGTTGTTTTCCACCAAAAACAGGATTTCCCATTCCCAAAACTTTGCCAGATGGAAGTGGAGGCTGCAAGGAAAAGGAACATTTCCCGGGACACCCAGGCAGGTAAGGAGGAAGTCAGTGCCCCTTTCCCCCTCTCTCCTGCTCCATCTCCCAGCCCAGCACTGCCCCTGGTTTCAGGACAAACCCAGTGCCAACTCTGTCCTGCTGGGGATGCACTGGGGGGATCTCCTTCCCCTTCCCTATGGCATGGAGGCAAATCCCATCCTCTCCTTGTCCTTCCTCCCGCAGACAAGGAGCTGGAGATGGAGACCAGGGAGGAAAAATCCCCACGGCGGAACCTCATAGAAGAGGCTGTTTTGAGCAGCTCCATGGCACAGGAATCTAACAGGAAGGAAAAGCCCACAGGAGGAGAGGCTGCAAACCCAGCCCAGGGCGCTCTGAGGAGAAAAGACCACCCTGAGTGAGGAAGGTGGACAGAACTTGAGCCAGAGCTTCAAGCTGGTGGCCCATGAGCAGCTTCATGATGGGGAGAAGCCCCACAAATGCTTGGAGTGTGGGAAGATCTTCAGGCAGGGCAATACCCTGATCAGCCACAAGATGATCCACACTGGGAAAATGGGCTTGTGAGTGTGGAGAGTGTGAGAAGGGCTTCAGCTGCAGCTCTGCCTTTGTCAACCACCAGCGGATTCACACCAAAGAGTAGCCCTTCCGCTGACCTGACTGTGGGAAGGGCTTCAACTGCAACTCCAAGCTCATCATTCACCAGCGCATCCACACTTGGGAGAGACCCTACCAGTGTCCCACATGTCAGAAGAGGTTTCACACCAGCTCCAATCTCCTCCTGCATGAGCGGATTCACACAGATGAGAGACCCTTCCGCTGCCCTGATTGTGGGAAGGACTTCAACCACAAATCCACCCTTGTCATCCACCGGCGCATCCACACTGAGGAGAGGCCCTACGAGTGTCCCTGGTGTGGGAAGAGCTTCTCAGACCGCTCATTCTTTAACCAACACCAACGGAGGCACTGGTAAGGGAAGCCTTACGAGAGCTCTGACTGCAGATGGAGCTTCATGAACTGCTCCATCTCCATCCCCATTGGAGGACGCACAATGGTCAGTGCCCTGGTGACCCACATTCCTTGTGATACACAGTGGGAAGTGATTTGTTTTCCTTTTTCTTTGCCTCTTATTTTCTTTTGATTTATCTCCCTCCCTTCAAAACACAAATAATGAGGATAAAAATTGACCCAATTTATCAAAAGCATCTAAAGCCTCACATTTTACTTGTGTTTTGAGAGAAACTTGGATTATTGGAGATATCTGGGAGGATATGGGGGGTTTTGGGGGTATTTGGTTTGGTTTTCTTTATTCTTGGCACTCCAAAAGATGAGAGGGATTGTTCTGTCAGCTCAAAACCACTCAATGCTACTGAAAACTACTCAATCCCACCACAAAATTCCTCGATTCAACAGCCCCTTGGGGTGAAATGGGGTTGGAAGGGGATTGGGTGAAGTGTAATGCAAATCAGGAGGGGTGAGATGGGCATTGGGTGGGGCAGGATGGGTGGGATGGGGTTTGGGAGGGGTGAAATGGGGAAATACAGCTTGGGAAGCAGTCTTGATGTCCAGGAGTGGTGGGATGTGTTGGGGTTTGGACTGGGGAGGTGGGTTGGGGTCTGCAATGAGGCAGCCAAAGTTTCGGGAAAATGAAGGGAAGGGAAGCCCGTTACTGAGTGAGTTTTTGGATATTCCATGTTTATGAAGAGTTGCTGGGGTATCTCATATTTCTGAGGTAGTGTTGGGGCACTCCCCAGCTCTTGGGGGTTTCCTGAGAGCAGCTCAATGGAGCCCCATTTCCAGGGGTGGTTGCCATGGGCACGAGCTCAGGGATGTAGCCAGAGTCCGTAGCCTCGGTGCTGAAGAGCAGAGAAATGATGAATGGCCCCAGACATCTCCAGTGTGTGTTTGCAGACCTGTGAGCTTACTGAGGAGAGGTCAACAGCAATCCCCTGGAGAGATGCACCTTAGTCTCCGGGTGTTCCTCAGAGCTCAGGGTGAGGAAAGAAGCTTCACCCATGGTGCCTTGCAGCACTATATTAATTTGTCTCAATTCTTTCCTCCCTATTGAAGCGTTGGCCTTTCCCACCCCTTTTACCCTTATATGTTCATGTTCTGATGAGTTCTCCCTTCCCTGTAATTCCATTGGTTTATGTCTCTGGCTATCCACCCTGGCATTTCCTATTGGTCCCTTCCCTGTGTACCACCCATGAGCCCTCACACCATTGGATCCCTGATGCTCTTCTGCACTCTCTTTTTTCCTCATTTATAACCTAGACCCTCCTTTGGCTTTGTCTTTGGTCCTGGACTTCTTCAGCGTTGCCTGAAATAAAGCACATTGGAACTCCATTCCTGGAACCTCCCGTGTCTTCACTGCCGACCTGCTCCATGTGTGTGTCTGTGCGTGTGTGCGTGCGTGCGTGTGTGTGTGCGTACTGGGGCTCTCGTGTCTTCTGCCTGTTGGTGCAAGATGCTCTCAGGGAAGTTGCATATACCACCACTGTAGACCCCAACAGTGGCACCTGAACAGGGACCTTCGTCTGGTACCCCTGGAGAGCATCTCCAGCATGGCTACAATCTAAGTCGCCTTTGGGTCAGCCACTAGCCTAAGACAACCTCTGAATTTTATCTGGGCATGCTGAGGGGAGAGACCTGGAACCCTCCCAAAGTCGTGGGCTGGAGGATTGCTTTCCTTGACACACCCCCACGAGATCCTTTGTTGACGCACTGCTGGGTGAGTATGTTTCAGTCAGAGTCACCCTTTTTTTTTTGTTTTCTCATTTTAACTTGTGGGTGGAAAGACTGCAGAATAAGCACAAAACTCGTTCCACAACGGGAGATTTATATCCAAGTTACATTAGCCCTAGTTGCTCAGGAAATTCATTTTTCAAATGAGAATTTGAAAGCTTTTGTTCATTTTCTTTTCAAATATTTTATGTTACAAGGGAATCAGTTTAATCACTTGAGATTTGGGGTACGGTTGGGATCAAGTTATTTGTTTTATAACTGGAGGGAAATTTTAAAGTAGAGAAGTTTTATTGTCTTTTTAATTCGTTTATGGCAAAAAGTTTTATCTTCTTTTTTGTTCTATTTATGATTCAGTTTACAAATCAGGGGAAAATTTGGGAAAAGTTTTGGGTCCCCACTTCAAAACCCCTTCCCTTCATCCTCTCCCCAAGCCCCTAAACCCTCTTCCCTGCCTGAGAAGCAATCAGCAGGTGGATGTCGCTATTCAGCACAGGCTTGCTGCTGTCTCCCTGAAACCTCCCAATCTCCTCTCTCCCCTTACCACGACAGCACTGGCCATGCTGCTCTGGACCTTCCCCTCAACCTTCTTCCTATGCCCACATACCCTCTTTCATCTCCCCCAGTGGCCATTACCCCACAAAATGGCACTGGCATTGTGGCAGCCCTGCCATTTTGTCCCCTCCTGATCCAAGTTTTCCCACCCTCACACCCCAAAATGGCCACTTTCCTGCCTCTCCTCTGCCCTTTCCTGCTCCTCCATCATTGTGCTCCTCTCCCGTGACACATTCCCCTCCACCCATCACATCAATTGTCGCTCCTGCATCAGGAGCCCTCCTTTCCATCAGTAACACCCTTCCCAATGCGAGCTCTGCCTTTCCCCTCGTGGTCTCCACCTCCTCCACCCCAGGCTCCACCCCTGGCAGCCATGACACTTCTGGCTCCCACATGACCGGATGTGGAAGTGGACATGATAGTGACTGGAAGGCAGCCATCTTGGCTCCCAGCAGCCCACGACCCAGGGCCGCACTGGTTATCCAGGAGCACCACTCCTCTACCAGCAGGCCCTCTTCCTCAGTAGAAGACAGTGATCCCTCAAACTCTAGCACCGAGCCTGAGGATCACTGGGCAGGGGTGTGGGAACAAGCTGCTAGGGAAGGTGATTGGTAGGTGACAGGGAGATTGCAGACCCTTGAGGCCCCTGTCCAATCCAAAAGAGGAAGGAACCCAAAGCAGGAATCCATGCCTGATACAAAGTGTTGCAAGGCATGCAGGGACTGAGAGAGGGGGTCCCTGTCCTAAAAGAATAACGAGTCGTGCCAAAAGCTGTGATGACAAGCACAAATGGCGTGAAAAAAAAGAACAAAAGACACAGTGGATAGACACAAACCAATAACCTGAAAAAGAAAACAGCTCTACACTGCCTGAACAATACAACTTCCTATTGGTCTTGCATTCCACAAAAAAGACGTTGTTTAATTATTCCTACCCATTCAATTATTTCGTTGTATCCTAATCTTATGTACTATTTCCTTTTTGAGTTATTACTCTAGTACTATTATGACTTATAGCTATTGCTATGTTAGTTATGTTCCCTTATTTTGTAAGGTGTTTGCAGAAATCCATAGGGAAAGCCTTTTAACTTAGAAAAAAAATGGAGGGTTGTGGAAGCCTGTGAGCCTAATGGGGAGAGGGCAACACCAATGCCCTGGAGAGATGCACCTTAGGCTCTGGGCATTCCCCACAGCTCAGAGTGAGAAAAGAAACTTCCCCCATGGTGCTCTGCAGCACTATGGTAATTTGTTCCAGTTCTGTCCTCCCCATTGGCCCGTTGGCCTTTCCTGCCTCTATTACCCTCATATGTTAATGTTCTACAGAGTTCTCCCTTCCCTGTCTTCCCTTTAGTTTATGTCCCTGCCCATCCACCCTGGCATTTCCCTCTAAGTCCTTTTCCCTGTATAGCACCCCTAAACCCTTAGATTCCTGATGGTCTCCTCCACCCCCTCTTTTCCTGTATTTATACCCTAAAACCTCTTTTGTCTTTGTCTTTAACCCCAAGACCCCTGAAGTGTTAGACCTTAAAAAACCCTCCTTAGAACTCCATGCCTGCACCTTCCCATGTCTTCACTGGTGAGTTGCTGCGTGTGTGTGTGTCGGGGGGTGTGTGTGTGTGTGTGTGTGTGTGTGGGTGTGGGTGTGTATGTGTATGTGTGTGCGGGTGCTCTTGCACCTCCGACCCATTAGCACAAAACACTCTCAGGGAAAGTTACTTCCATCATCACAGACCACAGCTGTGCCCCTTGGGACCGAGAGGCCATTGTGACGCTGTGGAACCAAGGAGAGCATTGCTGCACTGCCAGACCTCATGGAACAAAGGATCCATTGTGACACTGCAGGGCCAAAGGATCCAAGGGACATTGTGAAACCAAGGGGGTCCCATGGAACCAAAGGGACATTGTGACACTGGGAAGCCTCATGGTTTCACGGAGACCATTGGGACACTCTGGGGCCTCATGGACCTGTGGTGACACCAAGTTGTCTGGGAGTGTTGATCTGCTGGAGGGTAGGAGGGCTCTGCACAGGGCCCTGGACAGGCTGGATCCAGGGCCCAAATCCAACAAGGTGAGGTTTAACAAGTCCAAATCTGTGTCCTGCACTTTGGCCACAACAACCCCTGGAGCCCTACAGGCTGGGGACAGAGTGGCTGGACAGCGGCCAGGCAGAAAGGGACCTGGGGCACTGATGGACAGCAGGCTGGACATGAGGCAGCAGTGTGCCCAGGTGGGCAAGAAGGCAAATGGCTCCAGGCCTGGATCAGGAATGGTGTGGCCAGCAGGAGCAGGGCAGGGATTCTTCCCCTGTGCTCAGCACTGGTTGGGCAGCACCCCAGGTGTTGTGTCCAGTCCTGGGCCCCTAATTTAGGAAAGACGTGGAGGGGCTGGAGCGTGTCCAGAGAAGGGCAACAAGGCCAATGAAGGGGTCTGGAACACAAGTCCTGCAAGGAGTGGCTGCTATTGTTTATCCTGGAGAAGAGGGGGCTCAGGGGAGACAAGGTGGTGTCAGGGCACACCTTGGAATTGATGATCTCCAAGGTCTTTTCCAACCTTGCTGATTCTTGGATTCTTTGGAACCCTTGGAGCAGTTGCAGGAGGAGCCCTGGGCCTCCTCCTCAGAAGCTCCAGCAGCCCAGGTCCCTCAGCTTCTCCTGCCAGCCCCAAAGCCCATCCTGTCAGTCCTGCAGAGCCTCTGCAGCTCCTCCTCACTGCCCAGAACAGGGAGCCCCAGAGCCAGACAAAGCAGCCCCGATGTGCCCCCCTGGCCTGGGGTGCCTCTGGCAAGGGAGCAGCACCAGGCACGGCAGGAGCCTGCAGACAATTCCTGCAGCACTTACAGGATGATCCTGCTGCCCAAGGGACGTTCCCATGGTGCCAAGCCGGGAACTGCAATGGAGAGTGTGGCCAGAGAGGAAAGGGCAAACAGGGATGGGCTGTTTGCAGGGGAGGGGACAGGGCTGGGCAGTAGGAAGAAATTCGTAGCAGGAAGAGTAAAGAAAGCAAAGTTGAAGGAAAGGAAATGCTCAGGGCAGTCTGGGGGTGGCTGCCAGGCAGCCCAGGCCCTGAGCAACAGCATCTGCAATGGGACAGGAAACTCCCAGCTGATGGGAACAAACTTTCTAGCTGACTGCAGAGGCCAGGACAAAGCTGAGTGGTTTCCCTGGTGTCCCCCAGCCCTTGCTGGCCCCAGGGGCTGATGGCATTTGTGCTCCCTCAGGTTCATGTCCCCACACCAACAGCATGGGGGTGCTCCCCTGCTCTGTGCAATGCAAACAGGGGCTGCTGAGCCAGTGCTGCCGTGTCTGTGCCTGCAAGGATGGGGCACCTGTGTGAGCTGGGGGAGAGGCCAGGGCTGCAGAGCGGGGATGTTGTTGGCATCTCCATGAGGATGCTCTGGGACGCTGCCCTGGGCTGTCCAGAGCACTGGGGATGGATCAGCCCCTGCTCTGCTGCTCCTTCCCATCTGCCCCAGGGCCCTTGCAGAGCCCCAGCCATGCTGTTTGCCCCCAGCCTGCCCACAGCCAGCCTGGAGCTGCTCACGGGGTTTTTCTGTGCTGAGCATTGGCCTGGGCGTGTTCTTGAGAGAGCCTGGGCAAGGAGCCTGGAGCCCCCAGGCCCTGGCCTGAGGCGTCAGCGCTGCCCCAGCAGTGCCCATGGCCTGTCCCTGCTGCAGCCCCAGCACTGCCACCCCCAGGGCTGTGCCCGGCCCCAAGAGCACTCAGGCCCTACAGCAACACCAGGGACACCAGGGCAGCAGGGCAGGGCCATGGCAGCAGCACTGGCAACACCAAGTGCTGCTGCTGCTGGGCACAGCTGCTGAGCCAGCACTGATCTGCCCCAGCTCTGCACACAGACATTGCTGCTGCAGCTCCAGAGAAGACAAGAAAAGGGGGCTCTCTGCAGAGAACTTTACTGGGACATCCTTTAGTTCCTTTAAAGCCATCAAGATTGCAGCCACTCTTTGACACAATCTGTCGCCAAACAGAAGATGGAGATAAACAAAATAAGAAATGGCACAAACAATGACATTTCTTTGTGGACAACATGAAATAACTAAAGCAAAGAAAAAGAACTTCCAAAATGAAACCAAAGAGAAATGTCAAAGATTACTTTTATTACAAATGATTGATTTTAACTGGCCAGCTGTTTAATGTTTCTGATACCATCCAATCATCAGTCTCCTCACTGCAGCCTTGAGCTCCTGGTTCCCCAGGTTGTAGATGAGGGTATTCAGGGCTGGAGGCACCACCGAGTACAGAACTGACAGGGCCAGATCCAGGGATGGGGACGAGATGGAGGGGGGCTTCAGGTAGGCAAGCGAAGTGGTGCTTACAAAGAGGGAGACGACAGCCAGGTGAGGGAGGCAAGTGGAAAAGGCTTTGTGCCGTCCCTGCTCAGAGGGGA
This sequence comes from Melospiza melodia melodia, assembly GCF_035770615.1. Taxonomy (NCBI): domain Eukaryota; kingdom Metazoa; phylum Chordata; class Aves; order Passeriformes; family Passerellidae; genus Melospiza; species Melospiza melodia. The sequence goes on along the minus strand of NW_026948600.1, from coordinate 1,175,409 downwards.
TCCTCAGCACAGCCCTGAAGATCTGAACATAGTAGAAACCAATGAACACAGAACAACCAAACACCACAAAGCAGTAACACCAAGAAGCCCCAGTTCCCTGAGGTGGGATGTGGAGCAGGAGAGCTTGAGGATCTGTGGGATTTCACAGAAGAACTGGCCCAGGGCATTGCCATGGCACATAGGCAGGGAAAATGTATTGGCTGTTTACAGCACTGAATAGAGAAGATCACTGGCCCAGGCAGCTGCTGCCATGTGGGCACAAGCTCTGCTGCCCAGGAGGGTCCCGTAGTGCAGGGGTTTGCAGATGGACACGTAGCAGTCGTAGCACATGATGGTCAGGAGGGAAAGTTCTGCTCCCATGAAGAAGATAAGCAGAAATACTTGGGCAGCACATCCTGTGTAGGAGATGGTCCTGGTGTCCAGAGGGAATTGTGCATGGCTTTGGGGACAGTGGTGCAGATGAATCCCAGGTAAGAGAGGGCCAGGTTGAGCAGGAAGAAGAACATGGGCATGTGCAGGTGTGGCCGCAGGCTACGGCGCTGATGATGAGGCCATTGCCCAGGAGGGCAGCCACGGAGATGCCCAGCAAGAGGCAGAAGTGTAGGAGGTGCAGCTGCCACGTGTCTGCCAATGCCAGCAGGAGGAAGTGCCTGATGGAGCTGCTGTTGGACATTTGTGCTGCCTTGGCATGGGGATCTGTAAAAAAATCAATCATGGAATAGTTGGGTTTGGAGAGGACTTTAAATATCCCAGCACAGCCTGGGGGCACTTTCCCCTCACTGCCTTCCCAGTGCTCTGCTGCCTGGAGCTGTCCCTGCCAGCAGCTGCTTCCCTGTGCCCAGGTCTGGGCCCTGCCAGTGCTGCCAGAGCCCAGCCCAGCCCTGGGGGTTTAGCTCTGCCCTGCAGAGCCCTCCCAGCTCAGGCACTGCCCAGGGACAGCTCTGGCTCTGCAGGCTCTGATGGCAAAGTGAGAGCAACCCGGAGGAGGCTGAAAAAGCGACACTGATGCTGCCTCTAAGGGACCTTGTTCTGATATCTGTCCTTGCTGGCTTTATTCATATCTGAGAGAATTTTTTTTTTCCACCTGAACTGAGAGATTAATATCTGTGTGCAGTTTCCAATTCAGGCAAGCCAGAGCTGTAGGTGAAAAAAGTAGAATTTTCCCTTGTCTCCAGCCCCTGACTCGCTGTGCTCCCTGTATAATCTACTTGGAAATGTTCTGCAGTTAAATGCCATGCTGGGAGCAGTCCTGAACAATGCAGCATTCTCCCCACACCATGAAAACACTTCCAATCCTTACCAGCTGTCTCCTCCCACCCAAACCTTGTCCCCCAGTGCTGGGAGCAGCTGCCAGGGCTGGCTGACAGCTGTCCCTGGCAGGCAGCAGGGTCCCTGCCCCAGCACAGCGCCCTGGGCTGCAGGACCCTGCTCTGCAGGGCAGCCCTGGGCACCCCTGGCTCTCGGTTTCCCGGCTGTTTAGGTGACCTGGAAAGGCCCGGGGTGGCCTTGGACAGCCCACGCTTCAAAGGAGGAGAAGAGGCTTCAGATCTTTTCTCGGTCTCGGTGTTTATTAATTGTTTATCTAAAAGATTTTCTCTCGGCCTGATAGAGGTCTGCACAGCAGTCAGCCATGAGCACACTGAGAGCCCCCAGGGTGGTCACCTATCTTTATACTCGAAATTACGTATACAATATTTATCATTTTTCCCCAATACCTTTTACCCTTATTAACCAGTGCACTTTTAGTAATAACCAATCCCAAAGTGCCAACATCACCACAGAAGATGGAGGCCAAGAAGAAGAAGAACGACAGGACACGCCCCAATTCCTCCATCTTACTTCTTTAGACCCCTCTGTACAGAAATCTTAAACCCTGTGTTTCACACTCTAATTAATTTATCCCTTCACCATTTACCCCAGTGAAATCCTCCCATCCTCATACAGGTGTCGTCTCCCGTGCAGGATCAAAGTCCAGCCACCAGACACTTCTGGCAACATTCCAGGACCAAGAGAAACGTGCTTTTGAAGCTCTGCTTGGTTACCAGGAGCTGCCTCTGTGCCAGGAGCCCAGCCCAGCCCAGAAGGACAGACACAGCACAAGGATTTTAATGAGCCTCTGGGGCTTTGTGCTCAGGCCCTGAACATCAGTCCCTGAGAGGGAGCTGAAGAAACCTCTCCAGAACTCCAAGTCAGAATCCAACTCCAAAGTTTCTTGGACTTTTAATGCGTCCCAGATAGGGACACAACTGAGAAAGTGTCCCCAGGCCCCAGGCAGAGCAGAGAACTGAAGGCAGTGATGACAGGTGGGGACAAAGAGAAGTCAAGTCTTGGTGCCCTGGGTCACAGCAGGGTCTGTGCCACCAAGGGCTGTGAGGAGACACCTTGTCCTGAGGCCCTGGGGCCTCCTGGCACAGCCCCAGCCAGGCCGGGCACCGTCAGCCCCTTGTCCTGCCCTCAGCATCCCCCCGTAGCCCACATCCCAGTGGCCTCAAGGATCTGCTGGAAGGGGTCCCTGGGGAGCCTTGCTCAGCAATGGCCCTGGGGCTCCTGAATAGTCCCAGGGACTGCAGGTTTTTCAAAGGACTTTGGGTTTGGCTTTTGCCTTGGAGTCTCTGAGAGGTTTTCTGCAATTATGGCATCCAATTATCTGCTGTAATTAGTCCCTGGAGAGACTTTGTCAGCAACAACACTCAGTGGGGTCATTAATACTTTAGGGTACTTCAGTTATTTCAGGGTTATTTGTTGTTTCCCTTTTGATACAGACTCTCTGAGAGGTTTATGCAATCATGGTTCCAATTATCTGCTTTAATGAGTCCCTTGAGAGCTTTGTACTGACCCTCAGTGGTGCCCATTAATGCCTTGAGATACTCAAGGTTTTTAAGGTACTTTATGGATTTAAGAATACTTTTAAGGATTTTCCTTCCCATACTGAGTCTCTGAGAGGTTTTTTTGCTATACAGGCCTCCAATTCTCTCGTCCAAGGAGTCTGTGAGGATCCTGTGTTGGGTATGTTCCCCGTTTCTGTTTTAAAACAAAAATGGAACTGAAAGAATTTTGTAAGATTTTCTAGAAGGATCCAAACAAACATGGGACAAGTTACAATACAATAACAACTAAGATGATTAATAGCCCTCTTTTAGCTGGATATCATCCAACCCTTTAGTCCCTTGGATTGGAAGTCTTTGTTTTCCACTTGAAGATTCTTGAACCTTTCATTCACTACCTGAATACTCTTTTGGATTGTCTCGCTGTGGCTGGAGAGGTTCATGCAATACATGACCTCAGAATCTACACAGCCATGCCCATGTGGCCATAGTAAAATCTCTATCGGTGTTCTGCAAGGTGGTCTGTCTGGTGGTCTCTATGTCTGAGAGTAGGCCACTCAATGTGAGGAAAGTAGCATTGGTTTACTTACTTAAGAGACACCCAAGATGGTCTAATTGTCCTAAAGCTTTAGCTGCAGCTACCCAAGGTAGTCCAAAGTGGGGGTGCTACCATCCGATACCTGGATTAAAGTTTCCAAAGCCATCTCTTTGATATCATCCCATACTTCTCAGGGATACCTGCTGCTTGATCATCTGGTAGGCTGTGTTGTCCTTCTCCAGCTAGATGGTTGATTGTCAATTTCGCCCTTACCTCATTATTAGCATAGTCTGCTATTAATTGATATTGTAAACACTTCCATCCCCCTTCGCACCTAAAGAGGGTGTATTCTTTAGGTGACAACAATATGGTCATAATATATTTTAAATCATAGGGAGTTAAGATGTGCTGTAAACATGGCCCTCATTAGGCCATTAAAACAAGGTAAGTCCTTCCTGTGGTCTTTAGCTGCTCTACATAAATCCTTAATTTCCCTGTGAACCAATGGCTGATACCTGTGATTCTTCCCCCTTCTTTCATAATATACCAGGGTAATGAGGGGTTTTGAAAGTATTTGCCAGTCTCCTTCCTTATGTGGAGGCATGGCCCAGAGTGGAGAGGATGATTGACAGTTGGGGCATGACCCACAGTTTTTGGGGTCGAGTCTGGAGGTTTGTTCAGTTCAGGAGAAAAGGTTGTGGTAGCAGGAAGTGGAGGAGCCAAGACCGAAGGAGGATGCTCAGGCTCCTAAGCCACGTTCAGGCTCCTTCTATCTTGACTCTCCAGGGCATGATGCTCTACGACAGCCTGGCCATCACCATCTTGGACCATCGTGGAAGGTCTGAGAAAGGGAGGTTTAAAGGGGGGTCCCCAGTTAGAAGTGACCAACAGATAGAGTTTTCAACACACTGCTTGCTGGTGAAGGGTCTCAAGAATGGTATGGAAAATGGGAAGCATGCGGGGTGCAGTGGGGTCCCTTTTGATCAAATGGCTGTACAGTTTAACTCCCACTGAGTCTCAAAATTCAGTGGTATGGATTTTGTCAGCAGAGGCATCTGGAAATTTTTTAATGATACACCTCATGATTGGTTTTAATTCATTCTTTGAAAATAATATGTCATGATCAGTGAGAATGAAAGCATCCATATACACTCCTTTCTACATTAGACATCCGGCTGCCCATTTTTCTCTGTCTCTGCCTTATGGGGAAGAGCCACTGGAACATCCCAAATTAATAATGGGACTTGGGTCCATAATGTAAAAACATAGTGGCAAAATGGGCAATAAATGTCTTGCATTTCCCCAAACCCACCTGCAATCCTATGCAGGTGAAACCGTCGTTGTTGGTGCAGATCCTGGGCAAGGTCCCTTGAAGCAACGATGAATCCACCGGGCCCGGCACAATCCAAAATCCTAGGGAGCGCTGGCCTATCCATCAGCTAACCCCAGCTGATGTGACTGACACAGGGAGCCCTGAATGTCAGGGTTACTTTTCGGGCGCCAAATGTCACAATGAGGGTGGGTGCCTCTCTGGTTCCCTGACTTCAGGGTGAGGGTGGTAAAAATGAAAAGGAGTGGTTTCAATAGAGTTGCCCAAAAAGAACTTTAATAACAGGGTGAAAAACAATAAACATGGAGAAGTCAAGCACAGTACGAGGGGCAGGATCTTAATACCTGAGACAATGGGGAAGCAACAACATAGACATTGGGACTAGAAAACTAGAACAAAAACCATATAGAAGAAACAAGTAACCAATAAACAAATAGGGGAATAGAACTTGGACAACTTAGCATAACAACACTAAAGACTTATGGGGGAACACTCAAGCTCACCCTTAATTAAACGAATGATTCTTAGATAGAACCTCACTCCCAGTTCTTCTGGGGTAAAATATGACTCACTCTGCATTACAGCCAGGCTAACTCCTACATTGCTGATTTGCACTGGCCCCTTGAGACCATGCGGCACAGCAGAGACACAATGATGTCCTTGGTTCCATGAAGCTCTACAGTGTCACAATTGTCCCTTGGATCCATGGTGCTCTGCAGTGTCACAATGGCCCCTCCATTTCACAAGGCTCCCAGATGTCACATTGGTCTCCATAGGAAGGGAACCATGGAGCCGCCATGTTTCAGGAGCTGATGAATGGTGGCCACCTATAGGTGGCCATTGAATCTTAGTATGTATTGTATAGGTGGCTTTTGAGCCATAGTAAAATATATGTATTGCATAAGTGGCCTTGCCCCGATCCTAGTTGTTCTAAATGGGCTTCAGCTGTGATGTCCTTAATTGGGTGGCAGCTATGGCTAATGAAGATAACTGGGATAAAAGGGGGTGGGTTGGACAGTCAGGGAGAGCTTTGGGGGAGCTCTGATGAAGAAGCTGGAACAACACTGCTGTGAAGAGCTTCTTGTGAGAAAACCACCCAGAAGGTGTGGGACTCTAGAAACATGATAATAATGCCACCAGAGGTCAAGTCAAGCCTGACCTGTCTGTCCTGGCAGGTTTGCCAGGAGTAACCCTTGGATATTCAAATTTATGAATGTGGAATCCTAATTTCAGACATAGTGCCTGGAGAAGTGTCGGTTTCTCGGCTGTTTTAATGACCTGGAAAGGCCCGGGGTGGCCTTGGGCAGCCCGCGCTCCAAAGGACGAGAAGAGGTTTCAGGTTTTTTCTCGGTCTTCAGTGTTTATTAGTTATTTATCTAAAACATTTTCTCTTGGCCCGACAGAGGTCTGCACAGCAAGCCAGCCATGAGCACACTGAGCGCCCCCGGGACGGTCACTTATCTTTATACTCAAAACTACGTATACAATATTTACCTATTTCCCCCAATACCTTTTACCCTTATTGACCAGTACACCTTTAGTAATAACCAATCCCAAAGTGCCAACATCACCACAGAAGATGGAGGCCAAGAAGAAGAAGAAGAAGAAGAAGGACAGGACACGCCCCAATTCCTCCATCTTACTTCTTTAGACCCCCCTGTACAGAAATCTTAAACCCTGTGTTTCACACTCTAATTAATTTATCCCTTCACCATTTACCCCAGTGAAATCCTCCCATCCTCATACAGGTGTCGTCTCCCGTGCAGGATCAAAGTCCAGCCACCAGACACTTCTGGCAACATTCCAGGACCTCCGAGCCCCCCAAGGGTGGTCTCGGTCACTCTGCACATCAGTCCTGAGGTGCTGAGATCCCACAGAGAAGGATTTTTTTTTTTCCATACAAAGAAAAGCACACAGCCCTTCCCAGTGTTTGGAAAACAGGTGAGTTCTGGCACTCAAGATTTAAAGACCAGCCAGACCTGTCTGTCCTGGCAGCTTTTGTATGGTAGCAATCCCTGGATACACAGAAATTTGGAGGTGGAATCCAAATTTTGGCCATGGATGCCTGGAAAAAATGGACAGTTATTTTCTATACAAAGGAAAGCCCAGAGTACCAGTGTTTCAGGGACAGATGCGAGTGGCCTTCCACATTCCAAAGTCAGCCAGACCTGTTAGGTGACCCCTGGGAGACCAAGGCAGCGACATCTATTTCATGTTCCCTTGGTTCCACAGGGCCCTGCAGTGTCACAATGGCTCCTTGCTTCCATGAAGCCTTTCAGTGCCACAATGATTCCCTTGCTTCCATGATGCCCTCAGGTGTCATAATGGCCCCATGATAACACAAGTTCTTAAGGATCTTAATGGTCTCCAGGGTTCCACAAGGCCCCACAATGTCATAATGGTCTGTTGGTTCCATAAAGTCCCGCTGTGTCATCATGGTCCCTTGGTTCCATTGGGGCCAGTAGTGCAACAGTTCCCTTGGTTCGACAAGTTCCCATAGTGTCACAATGGCCCCTTCCTTCCACAAGGCCCTGCAGGGCCACAATGTTCCTTTGGTTCCATGGGGCCCCACAGTGTCACAGTGGTCTCCAGGATTCCATGAGGCCTTGCAATGCCACAATGCTCTCCATGGATCCACGGTGCCCTGCAGGATCACAACAGCCCTTTGGCACCATGAGGCCCTGAAATGCAGCAATGGTCTCTTGGTTTCACGAAGTCCTGCTGCTTCACACTGACCTCTTGGGACAGTGCGGCTCAACTGGGCCACATGGTCTTGGTTCCAAGAGAACAGAAAGATGTCCTTGGATCCATGAGGCCCTGAAGTGTCACAGTGGCCCCTTGGATCCATGGTACCCTGCAGGGTCACAATGTTCCCCTTGGTCCACAAGTTCCTACAGTGTAACAGGTTCCACAAGGGCCTGCAGTGCTACCATGGTGATTGGTTCCACAATGCCCCGCAGTGTCACAATGGTCTCCATAGGAAGGAAACAAGTGAAACAAGTGAGCCGCAGTGGTGCAGGGGCAGATGAGAGGCAGTCACCAGAGGCCAAGTCTAGCCAGACTTGACTATATGGGCAGATTTTGTCTGGGAGTAACCCTTGGATATAGAGAATTTTAGATGCAGAATCCCAATTTTGGCCATGGGTGCCTAGCCAAGAAAGACAGTTCTTTCCCATAGGAAGGAAGGAAAGCCCGGAGCCCCAGTGCTTTACAACCAGATGGGAAGTGGCCCTTGACATGTCAGATTCAGTGGGACCTGACAGCCCCCAGGAGTCCAAACTAGGCAGACCTGTTCCATGTTCCATTGATTTCATGGGTCCCCACATTGACACAGTGTTCCCTGATTCCATGAGATCTTGCAATGTAACAATGGCTTCTTGGTTTCATGAGCCCCAACAGAGTCACAAGGGTCCTTTGTCTTCATGCGGCCCCTCCATGTCACAATGGCTCCTTTTTTTATATGGGCCCCACTGTTTAATCATTGACCCTTGCTTCTATAGGGCCCCTGAGTTGCACAATGGTCTCCTTGATTCCATATGAGCTTCCATACTCACACCCTAGTCTCCTTGGACCTCCATTGTCATGACTGACACTTGATTCCATCAGTTTCTGTAGTGTCACCGTGGTCCCTGTCAGAGGCTGGATGAGATCAATGTCCCGAGACACCTTGGGATGCTCGGAATGCCCTTGTGGGGCCAGGTCCAGGTCAGGCCTTGGTTTGTGGTGGAACAGAGCCCCTGGCCTGGCAGAGCTGTGAATCACACAGCAGGGGCTATCCTGTCCCACCTCTGATTGGCCCAGCTCTCAATCAATCACACACTAGCAGCTGGAGCCTACCCTGGCTCTCATTGGACAAGGAACTGGCAGTTCCACCCCAGGGGTGGGCCCATGAAAGCCCAGGGTGTTAAAAGCCGGAGCACGAGGCCAGCCCAGGGTCTGGGTTCTGCCTTCCCCTGTGGTTCCTTTGTTATTGAGGCTGGAACCTGTGCAGTTGTTACCTATGTGCGTGTCTTTCTATAGATCTTCTGTCTTTCTGTTGTTCTCTATTTCTTCTCCTTCTAATCCTATTTACCTGGAACGTTTTTGGGTAACTTAACATCTTAAGGGTAAAGGTTTTTAGATTAATGGTCTAAGTTAATGAAGTTAATGCTTTGATAAGAGTTTTTTGTTGAAGTGGATGTTGTATTAAATGCTTTGCCCAAGTTCCCTGATTGTCTATCTTTTGCAAGTAAAATTTGGTGTAATTTTGACCTCTTAGCTCAGTTGGTCAGAGCATGGTGCTGGTATCACTCAGGCTGTGGGTTCAATCCCTGTGCGGGCCATTCACTTAAGAGCTGGACTTGATGATGCTTGTGGGTCCCTTGCTACCAAGAATATTCTTTAACATCTGTCTGTGTTGAGAATATCTGGTTGATGTTTCTCCAGTGCACCAAACTCAAGGAAAGGAAGCTTTGGTTACCCCCAGCATTTCAGTGTTCTGGGGTGTTCCAGTCCTGCAGGCTCACAATTGCCTCTTGTTTTCATGAGGCCCCACAGTATCCCACTGGCTCCTTGGTTTCATGAGGATCTGCAGTGTCACACAGGTTTATGGCATTTGTCCTTGCTGCTTCACATCCCACTGCCCCACAAACAGCCCTGAGCTACCCGTGAGGGACAGGCCCTGCTGTCCCAGTCTGGGCTCAGGGCTTGGCCTTTCTGCTTCCCCCAACCAGCCCAGGCCTTGCTCAGCATTGCAGTTCCCTGCTCTGAGCCTTTGCCTGCCTGCAATCCTGCTCTTAAGGATCTGCTCTCAGCAGTCCCTGGGGAGCCTTTGTCACTCCCTGCCCTCAGTGGGGCCCAGTGATGCTCCAAGGGACTTGGAGATTTGCTTCTGACTCCTTAAGCCACTTCTTTAGCCTTCTCTCAATGCCTGAGGGTGCTGGACTCAGCCCCAAATCCACTGTGGGAATCAATAAAATACAGAAAGCCCTCGGGGGCTCTTTCCCTTCCTTCAGTGGTTTTCAAGTCTCCAGGGCTTGTGCAGCTGATTGGAGTCAGTTTGTTGTTCTGTTAAGGAGGAAGATTTCAAAATACACCTCATGACATTTTTTTTTAAAACAAGTGAGTATTTTTTTTATTTTCCAGATCAAAGAAGAGCTCATAAAAGCATTTCCCAGGTGATCTTGATGCTGAATGTCTCCTTAGGAGGTCTGTGCACAGAGAAGAATGAGCCCCTTGAGGGCTAACCCTGTTTGGACAAGCTGCTCCTCACCCCAAACCTCACCATGTCTGACATGGTCCACCTGGCACTCACATCCCTGTGCTCTACAGCAGAACCTTGTCCCCTGAGCTCTGCAGCTCCATGTCCCAGCCCCTTTTACCATGTCCCACCTACTCTCCTCAGGGCTCTGCCTGCACACAGGCCCAGGAGAAGTTTTCCTGTTGGGAAGGAAAGAATAGAAAAGCCTGTGCAGGTTTCTTGAATGAACCCAACTCAGAAACCACCTGCTCAGCCCAAGCTGCCCTGAATGGGAAAGCCTTTCTCCAAGGAATAGCAGAAATGATCTCTGGAATCTCTGTGAGCAGAAATGATCTCTGGAAGCAGAATTCTCTGAGTCTTGCAGCTGTATTCTCTGTCCTTTCCCTTTCCCTGGATCTCTTTTGCAGATGGAAACTGCTGGTGCCATCCTCACCTTTAAGCTCTCTCTTGAATGCAAACAGATCTTCCCAGGTGTGTTCAGCAGGATTTACTCCATGTTTGTACAAAACTTTTGTGTTCCTCATGAACAAAGGGGCCATTTTGGCACTAAGAGGGTGATGTGGAAGCAAGGAGCCAATTGTGACCCTGGGGTGACATGGAACCAAGGGGCCATGGTGACACAGCAGGGCCACGTGGATCCAGTGACACTGTGGATCCAAGGAGTCCATGGAGACACCTCCAGAACCTCATGGAACCAAGGAGTCCATGGTGACCCAGTGGGGCTGCATGGAGCCAATGGTCCATGGTGACACTGCCCATCCAAGGAGTTCATTGTGACATTGCAGAAGCTCATGGAGCAAGGGAGGCCATTGTGACACTGAAGAACTTCATGGCACCAAATATCCATGGTGACACAGCAGGGCATCATGGGAACCAAGGAAACACTGTTGGCAGTAGGGAAACTCATGGAACCAGGGGCTGTTGTGGCACTGCAGAACCAGCAGAGCTGCTGGGCCTTGTCCCCTGGCCCTGCACAGGTCCTTGGGAGGCACGGCAGGAGCAGCACACTGGAAGCCTCAGGAATGCCCTTCTGGGATCCATGGCACACACTCCCAGCGGCTGGGATTCCAGTTCCCAGACAGGAAAAGATGTTCCTGTCTCTGAAGGCAAAGCTCCTAAGAAGGAGCCAAAAGCCAAGTGGAGCAAGATCTTAGAGTGACATTTCACTGCCAGCCTTCATGACTTCACCCATGGTTGTTGTAGCTCCTGGATTGGGAATTAAATCAGGGCAAGGTCTTTGGTGGGAGCTGCCCTGGGTCAAGGGACACACTGAGAGAGAAGCAGATCAGGCAAAGAAAGGCAGGAGAGAAGAAAGGAGGACACAAACCCAATCAGCTTAGAAGGTGGCACTCTGAAAAACAGAACTGGAACTGATGGAAAATGAATGGGACAGAAACCAATAGTTCTGAAAGTTTTATTTACTATCAAAATACATCCCACACACGCAGCCCCCCACAATCCCAATCCCACACCATCAAATTTGGATCCCACTTCTCCCAGTCTGTATCCAATCCCATCTCACCCTGGAGGCTGTGAAATTGAGTAATTTGAGCATGGAACTGAGTTTTTTTGAGGTCAGAACAAGGCAATTTGGAATGGGATTGAGCCCCTTGGGGGTAAGATTGAGGTGTTTTCAGTGGGACTGAGTCATTTTGAGGTGACAGATCAATCCATCTGTAGTTATGTAGTGCAAAGATATGGAGAACACTTCCTGAAGTCCCCCAAGACCCCACAAATCTTCCAGAATATGTCTCAAAAACCATAAATTCCTGCTCAAGTAACTGTGAACTGATGGAACTTTCAACATCTTTGATATATCTCTTTGTTTTTAGTCCTTTTTTTAGGTGTTTTTAAGTGATAAGGAAAAATCAAGAGGAAACTGGGGCAAAACCTAAAGGATAACCAGCCTTGTGTCCTCCCAGCAGAGATCACTGAATGTAGGTCACCAGGGCTCTGCCCAACGTGGATCCTCCTATGGAGGATGGAGCTGGAGCAGGGCACAGAGCTCTTCCTGCAATTGGGGCCTTTGCAGGGCTTCCCTTACTGGTGATTCCATTGGTGTCTGGTCAAGTGAGAGCTCATGGACAAACTCTTTCCACACTGGGGACACTCGCAGAGCCTCTCCCAAGTGTGGATGTGCTGGTGGATGGTGAGGTGAGACTTGTGCTAGAAGCCCTTCCCACAGCTGGGGCATTGAAAGGGCCTCTCATCGGTGTGAATCTGCTGGTAGAGGAGGAGATTGGAGCTGGTCTGAAACCTCTTCTGACACTTGGGGTGCTCATAGGGCCTCTCCCCAGTGTGGATGTGTTGGTGGGTCACAAGGTTGGATCTGCAGCTGAAGCCCTTCCCACATTCCCCACACTTGTAGGGCCATTCACCAGTGTGGATCATCTGGTGGCTGATCAGGTATAAGCTCTTCCTGAAGCTCTTACCACACTCCAAGCACTTGTAGGGCTTCTCTTCCACAAGGTTCTGCCATGGAGATTTGTCCTCCCTGGTTTCCAACCTCAGGTCCTTGTCTGGGGGAGGAAGGACAAGGAGAGGATGGGATTTCCCTCCATGCCAGAGGGAAGGGGAAGGAGATCCCCCCAGTGCATCCCCAGAAGGACGGGGTTGGCAGCAGTGTTGTCCTACAGCCAGGGGCCGTGCTAGGCTGGGAGATGGAGAGGAGAGAGGGGGAAAGGGGCACTGACTTGCTCCTCACCTACCTGAGTTTCCCAGGGCATTGTGTCAGTTTGAAAAGACAGGCGTCCACTAAGGAAGGCACGAGCCTCCCTTGAAATGGAAACTGGAAAAACCTTCTCCTCCAAATTATTATAATTTTGAAATTAAGGTGCTCTCAGGAAAAGATATGAGAATTGGAATAACAGTTCTTAACTACGAAAATTAAAAATAAAAAATTAAAAGTGCAATAGTACAAAAAAACCCGCTGGCAGGGTCAAAATATTACCTGACACCCTGTGGGTCAGGGTGTTGGTAGAAGTACCATAAAGTGTGGCTGCAGTACTCCTTGATTGACAGATGTGCTTTTGTTTGAGCAGTGATTTTCTGGAAGGGTGTAGTCTTCCTCTGAAGGTCCAGTGGTGGTGTAGATGGGCCTGATCTTCCTCTGGGAATCCAGCGGAGAAGAAAGCTGCTCCTCTGGGAATCCAGTAGGAAAAGAGTCACTGTGGTGTTCGAAATCTCAGATTATATCCAGGAGGAATGCTTGGCTCCTCACTGTGGGTGGAGCTTCTCGCAGTGGGATAATGTAATTTTATCAGTCATGCAATGAGACTCAATGGCCCATTAACAGAAGATATTGCCCTGGTGGGAGGATTAGTTGTTGAAGAGACAATGTAAATTGCCCAATTAACAGATGACAACTGCTCCACAGATAGGAATAGAATACACACACCCAATTCCAACCTAAGGCAGTGGCTCAAGGGTTGGTGTCATGGACAGAATTTTGCATTCTTTGATCACGGGGCAACTTTTATAGCGCCTGGCCTGCTGGAACCAGATGGGCTCCATCTCTCAGTTAAGGATGGAAGCTTTTTAGCTCATGAACTGGCAGAACTTGAGAGAACTTTAAACTAGGTTTGAAGGGGGAAGGGGATGCAGCTGGGCTGTCTGGAAGCAGGCCCAATAGTGGTAAGCCTGAGTTAGGAGTGAAATCAGCCCAGCTGGGGTGGATGTATACCAGTGTATGCAGCATGGGTAACAAACAAGAAGAGCTGGAAAGCCATGGTCCAACAGCAGAGCTGTGATGTAATTGCCATCAGGGAAATGTGGTGGGATGACTCACATGGCTGGAGCACTGCACTGGATGGCTACAAGCTCTTCAGGAGAGACAGGAAAGGGAGAAGAGGTGGAAGGGTGGCCCTTTATATCAGAGAGGCTTTGGACACCACAGGTATTGAAACTAACGATGATGAAGCTGAATACGTATGGGTGACAATTAGAGGGAAGGCCAACAAGGCTGACATCCTACTGGGAGTCTGTTATTGTCCACCCAATCAGGAAGAAGAGCTGGACAACTCATTCTATAAACAGCTAGAGAATGTTTCTGGATCATCAGCCCTTGTTCTTGTAGGCAATTTCAACCTGCTAGACATCTGCTGGAGCTCAATACAGCTGAAAAAAGGCAGTCCAGGAAATTTTTAGAGGGTTTGGAGAACAAGGTTTTTGTCACAGCTGATGGGTAAGCCCAGCAGGGGAGGGACTGTGTTAGATCTGTTGTTTGCAAGCAGAGATGGTCTGGAGGGAGATGTGATGGTTGGAGGTCACTTGGGGAACAGTGATAATGAAATTATAGAGTTCCCAAAATTTGTTAAAATCAGGATGAACATCAATAAGACTTTTACATTGGACTTCCATAGGGCAGACTTTGGTCTATTCAGGACACTTATTCAGAGAGTTCCTTGGGAAGCAGCCCTTAAAAACAAAGGAGTTCAGGAAGGGTGGGCATGCTTCAAAACAGAGAGCTTGAGGGCACAGGAACAGACTCTCCCTGTGTGCCAAAAGACGAGTCAATGAGGTAAATGCCCAGCCTGGATGGGTAAGAAGATTTTGGAGGAACTTAAGAATAAAAAGAGGAGGTATCCTCTTTGGAAGGAGGGTCAGGTCCCGCAGGTAGTGTTTAAGGGGGCCACTAGAGCATGTAGAAAAAAACAAAACTAGAGAGCTCAGTACTTGAAATTGCTACTTTTATAAATGTTTTAAGTTGAAAGATGTAGCTGGTGTAGCATTGTGTGTTTTATATGGGTTTATTGTAAAGTTGGTTATTTTTATAAGTTTAAATTTTGGTTTGACCCTTGGTTCCCCCCACGTTCTCCCTCCTCATGGTTTGTTCCTTCCACCAGTTACCTGTCAATCATTATACCAACCCCCTTTCCTTTCTAGAAATTTCTATGTCAATCTTCCTGTACCTAATGTATGATTTGTCCCCTGAGCCTTTTCCCTCCCTTGGGCCCTTCCTACTGGTTCTGTGTGTCCCTCGTTCCATCCCTGGGCTTTGTTCATTGGTCCCTCGTGTCTCCGTCTGTTACACCTTTGCCCTTTATAAGTGCCTCCCTAATGGTTTTTACTTGACACCATCACTGGCCCCGCCTGGGTCAAAGAAAGCACCTTGGCTTCCACACACATGTCCACTCCTTCCTTCCTTTGCCTCAGCACTTCGCAAGTCCTGCTCTCGCCTGCATCACCACACAGCAGATGGAGCCACTACTCAGGGGTTCTCGCCGAGAACCTGGGAGTGGCAGAATTCGCAGTCTCCACCGGTTACTCCAGGAGTGGCTAGCCGGACCTGTCAGCTCCAGTGGCCGAGGAAGTGAGACTGCAGCTGGGGTTGTATTCTATTCCTATCTCTTAGAGGTGGGGCAGTTATGTTGTCTTAATTGGGCAGTTTTCTTTATCTCTTCTACAAACCAATCCTCCCTCTGGGGAGGTATCTTCTGTTAATGGGCCATGAGTGTCACTGCATGACTGATCAAAATTTACATCATCCCATTGTGAGATGCTCCACCCAGAGGGAGGAGCCAAGCATTCCTACCTGGATATAATCTGAGATTTTGGGACACCAGTACAATCTTTCCAATGGATTCCCAGAGAAGCTGCGTTTTCCGCAGCGGATTCCCAGAGAAGCAGTTTTCTTCTCCACTGGATTCCCAGAGAAAAATCAGGCCCATCTACACCAACACTGGACCTTCAGAGGAAAACTACACCCTTTTACATGATCCCTGCTCCAACAGAACCACATCTGTCACTGCAGGAGCAGTGCAGCCACCATTCAATGGGACCGCTACCAACACCCTGACCAGCAGGAATTCTGACTCTGTCAGTAGGTTGGGGTTTTTTTGTTTGTTTGTACTATTACATTTGTATTTTTAGTTTTCCTAGTAAAGAACTGTTATTCCTATTACAATTTTTTTGACTAAGAGCCTCTTAATTTAAAAATTATTGTAATTATGAGGTGGGCGGGTTTACATTTTCCATTTCAAGGGAGGCTCCTGACTTCCGTAGTGAACACCTGTCTTTTCAAACCAAGATATTAACCTTTAGGGTTATGGAAAAAACTGAAAATATATACCCCACACTCAGTTAGAAGTATCCTAAGCCAAAAGGCTGAAAATAGCTCACTGATTCCTGTATGTTAAATTATGAAGTGATCCTAACACATAATGATTTAGAGCTAATAGTGAGTAACAAACTCAACTCTGCCCAGTTTTTGTATGGAGAACCAAGTGAGGAACTAATACATAATTGCCTAGAGGTTATAAACTATCAAACTAGAATAAGAGAGGACCTAACAGATCAACCACTCCAAGGAGGGAAATGATTGTGCATCAATGGATCTGCACGGGTAATAAAGGGGCACAGGGTATCAGGGTACACTATAGTGCATGAAGGGTTGGTAGCCATTTAAAAGAGAAAGTTACCTTCCAACTGGTGAGCCCAAGCGTGTGAGCTATATGCCCTAAAGGGAACTCTGGAAATATTAGCACAGAAAAGATACAGACTGAAAATACGCTTTTGGCATTGTGCATATCTTTGGAAAATTTTGGGACGAGAGGGGGCTATTAAATTCAAAGGGAAAGGGACTGATTAAAGTGTTAGAAACCTGACAATTACCAGGGAAGTAGCAGTGGTATATGTTAAAGGACATAAAAAGAGGGCAACTCAGGACGCGTGAGGGAACAATTTAGCTGATTTAGAAGCTTAAAATGCAACTGAATCAGACATAGAAAAACTAATATTAGTATTAACCCCCATGAGAAAAATGCAAAAAATCCCTATATTCAGTGGGACAAAAAAGGAAGAACTCCTTAAAATAGGAGCCAAGAAAGATAACAAAGGGAAGTGGAGATGAGCAGATGGGAGGCAAAAGTTGAATAAACCCCCTTGCCAAGAAAATGCTAGAAGGCATACATGGGACAGCACACTGGGGTACACAAGTGCTAAGTGATCAATTTCTAAGGGATTGGAGTTGCATAGAAATTCTCAGAATAGCTAAGCAGATAACTGAATGGTGTGTGATATGTCAACAAGTGAATAAGAAAATCATGAGGAAAACACCCAGGGGAGGGTGAGAACTAGCCTTAAGGCCCTTCCAAAACATCCAAGTAGACTTTACTGAGCTTCCCCAGGTACAACAGTGGAAGTTTTTTCCAGTGATAGTAGATCACGTGACTCATTGGGTAAAGGTGGTACCCAGTGTGAAAGCCAATGCCAATGTTGTGAGTAAAACACTTCTGGAATCAATTATTGCCCAATATGGGTCGGTAAACAGGATTGATTCAGACCAGGGAACTCAATTCACATCAAAGATATGAAAATCAAGACCCTTAAGTTGTATTTTGATAAGGTCTTAAAAAACCATTTAAATTTTTGAAAGTGAAAATGATTTCTCACATGGGGTTAGGGAATGTGAGGAAAGGTTGTCCACACTGGGTCAGCTCCAGAGTACAACTTCTCTGACCTGGCCAGACCTCCTTAGGAGTGGCCCTACATCAATATCAAGCACAGAATGCTGCAATCACCTCTTATCTAAAGAGAACAGTAATAAAATACACTCTTTGAAATAGGATTATATATTTCTTAGAAGTTCATTGAAATATTTCTCCATAACTGTAAAAGGAAAACTTCCTGATGAAGAGGACAAGACCAGAGGGAAATCAAGGCAGAGCCGTGGTTTGTCAGGACTTGCTTGATCCTAATGAGCCCCATGGTGCATTTGGAGCTGAGCCCTGGAACCTCCAGGCCTGAGAGGAGATTGCACAAATCTTTCCAGGAGTCAAAGTCAGAAGAAAACCTCAAAGTGTCTCAAAGCATGAATGGGTCCCACTGAGGTCCATCCCAGCACAGAATCCTCATGGACTCAGAGGAAGGGAGAATTGGAGGCGAGGATAGCAGAAAAATACTTCTCAGAGATTCAGTGTAGAAAGGAAAATTCAAAGTACCTTAAAAACCTTGAGTATCTCAAAGCATTAATGAGCCCCACTGACTGTCAGTACAAAGCTCTCAAGAGGCTCGTTAAAGCAGATGATTGGGGCCATTATTGCACAAACCTCTCACAAAGTCTGAATCAAAAGAGAAACACCAAGTACCCTAAAATAACTGAAGTACCTTGAAGTATTAATGAGTCCCACTGAATGCTGCAACAGAAGGAGAATCTCCAGAGACTAATTAAAGTAGATAATTGGAAGCCATGATTGTAAAAACCCCTCAGAGGCTCTAAGGCAAAAGCCAAACCCAAAGTCCTTTGAAAAACCTGCAGTCCCTGGGACTATTCAGGAGCCCAAGGGCCATTGCTGAGCAAGGCTCCCCAGGGACTCCTTCCAGCAGATCCTTGAGGCCACTGGCATGTGGGCTAGGGGGGGATGCTGAGGGCAGGACAAGGGGCTGACAGTGCCCAGCCTGGCTGGGGCTGTGCCAGGAGGCCCCAGGGCCTCAGGACAAGGTGTTTCCTCACAGCCCTTGGTGGCACAGACCCTGCTGTGGCCCAGGGCACCAAGATTTGGCTTCTCTTTTGTCCCCACCTGTCATCACTGCCTTCAGTTCTCTGCTCTGCCTGGGGCCTGGGGACACTTTCTAAGTCATGTCCCTCAGTGGGATCCATTAAAAGTTCAAGAAACTTTGGAGTTGGATTCTGACTTGGAGTTCTGGAGAGGTTTTTTCATCTCCCTCTCAGGGACTGATGTTCAGGGCCTGAGCACAAAGCCCCAGAGGCTCAATTAAAGTCCTTGTGCTGTGTCTGTCCTTCTGGGCTGGGCTGGGCTCCTGGCACAGAGGCAGCTCCTGGTAACCAAGCAGAGCTTCAAAAGCACGTTTCTCTTGATGAGCAGCTCTTCTGCCAGCCCAGCAGGGCTGGGGCACTGCCTGCAGCCACCCTGGGCACAGCACAGAGGCACAGAGAGCTTCAATCAGTCAGGGCTGGGAAGGTGCTGAGAAGTTCCTGGGGCACAATCACTGCCACCCCTTGGCACAGGAACCTCTGGATGTAGGACAGTGCAGCTGCAGCTCCTGCAGTGATCTCCTCAAGCTGGAGCATCCCAATGCCTACAGACCCTGTGAGTACATTCTCTGATTGTCTCTTATGCAGAGCAGCCAGGGGTGCCCAGGGCTGTCCTGCAGAGCAGGGTCCTGCAGCCCAGGGCGCTGTGCTGGGGCAGGGACTCTGCTGCCTGCCAGGGACAGCTCTCAGCCAGCCCTGGCTGCTGCTCCCAGCACAGGGGAACAAGGTTTGGGTGGGAGGAGACAGCTGGTAAGGCTTGGAAGTGTTCTCCTTGTGTGGTGAGGATGCTGCATTGTTCAGGACTGCTTCCAGCATGACATTTAACTGCAGAACATTTCCAAGTACATTATACAGGGAGCACAGCGAGTCAAGGGCTGCATACAAGGGAAAATCCTACTTTTTTTAATGTACTACCCAGGCTTGCCTGGATGGGCAATTGTCCATAGATATTCGTCTCTGGTTCAGGTTTAGAAAAATAAATAAATGCCCTCTCAGATCTTAACAAACCAGGCAGTGACAGAAATCAGCACAGGGTCTCTACGAGGCAGCCTCAGTGTTGTTTTCCCAGCCTCCTCAGGGTTGCTCTGACGTTGCCATCTGATCTCGCAGAGCCAGAGCTGCCCCTGGGCAGTGCCTGAGCTGGGAGGGCTCTGCAGGGCAGAGCTGAGCCCCCAGGGCTGGGCTGGGCTCTGGCAGCACTGGCAGGGCCCAGACCTGGGCACAGGGAAGCAGCTGCTGGCAGGGACAGCTCCAGGCAGCAGAGCACTGGGAAGGCAGTGGGGGGAAAGTGCCCCCAGGCTGTGCTGGGATATTTCAAGACCTCTCCAAACCCAGCTATTCCATGATTACTTTTTTTACAGATCCCCATGCCAAGGCACCACAGCAAATGTTCCAACAGCAGTTCCATCAGCCACTTCCTCCTGCTGCCGTTGGCAGACACACGGCAGCTGCAGCTCCTGCACTTCTGCCTCTTGCTGGGCATCTCCCTGGCTGCCCTCCTGGGCAACGGGCTCATCATCAGTGCTGTAGCCTGCGGCCACCACCTGCACACGCCCATGTTCTTCTTCCTGCTCAACCTGGCCCTCACTGACCTGGGCTCCATCTGCACCACTGTCCCCAAAGCCATGCACAATTCCCTCTGGGACACCAGGAACATCTCCTACACAGGATGTGCTACTCAGGTATTCTTCTTTCTCTTCTTTATGTCAGCAGAATATTCTCTCCTGACCCTCATGTGCTACGACCGCTATGTGTCCATCTGCAAACCCCTGCACTACGGGACCCTCCTGGGCAGCAGAGCTTGTGCCCACATGGCAGCAGCTGCCTGGACCAGTGCCTTTCTAAATGCTCTGCTGCACACAGCCAACACATTTTCCCTGCCCCTGTGCCATGGCAATGCCCTGGGCCAGTTCTTCTGTGAAATTCCCCCGATTCTCAAACTCTCCTGTTTAAATTCCCACCGCAGGGAACTTGGAATTCTTGCTGTCAGTATGTGTTTAGTATTTGGTTGTTTTGTATTCATTGTTTTCTCCTATGTGCAGATCTTCAGGGCTGTGCTGGGGATCCACTCTGAGCAGGGACGGCACAAAGCCTTTTCCACCTGCCTCCCTCACCTGGCCGTACTCTCACTGTTGGTCATTACTGGCATATTTTCCTACTTGAAGCCCCCCTCCATGTCCTCCCCATCCTTGGATCTGGCCCTTTCACTTCTGTACTCAGTGGTGCCTCCAACCCTGAACCCCCTTATCTACAGCCTGAGGAACCAGGAGCTTAAGGTTGCAGTGAGGACACTGATGACTGGATGGTTTCGGAAACATTAAACTTCTGGCCAATTTCTGCAAATCATTTATAATAAAAGTCATATTTGATACTTCCTGTTTCTTTGTTTGTGGACTTTTTTTCTTTTGTTTTACTTCTTTCATATTGTCCACAGATAAATGTCATTGTTTGTGCCATTTCTCATTTTGTTTCTCTCCATCTTCCCTGTGGCCACAGACTGTGTCAATGAGGGGCTGTGCTCTCGGTGGCTTTTAAAGGAACTAAACGATCTCCCAGCAAGGTTTTCTGCAGAGATGCCCTTTTGCTGCCTTCTCTGGAGCTGCAGCAGCAATGTCTGTGTGTAGAGCTGGGGGCAGATCAGGGCTGGCCAAGCAGCTGTGCCCAGCAGCTGCAGCAGCAGCACTTGGTGTTGCCAGTGCTGCTGCCGTGGCCCTGCCCAGCTGCCCTGGTGGCCCTGGTCTTGCTGTAGGGCCTGAGCACTCTCGGGGCCGGGCACAGCCCTGGGGGTGGCAGTGCCGGGGCTGCAGCAGGGACAGGCCAAGAAATATAAATAATTTGTAATATAAGTAATCTGTAATATAAATAATCTTTGATAGCTCTTTTGGATTTGTTCTTTTTTTCCCTGGGTTTTAGTTTTTATTATTGTCCACAAAGTAAAAGCATTGTTTGTGCCATTTCTCATTTTGTTTCTCTACATCTTCCCTGTGCCCACAGACTGTGTCAATGAGGGGCTGTGCTCTTGCTGTCTTTAAAGGAGCTAAAGGATCTCCCAGCAAAGTTTTCTGCAGTGATCCTCTTTTGTGTTCTTTTCTGGAGCTGAAGTAGCAATGTCTGTGTGCAGAGCTGGGGGCAGATCAGTGCTGAGTACATCAGCTTTGGTCCTGCTGGTCACACCATTCCTGATCCAGGCCAAGAGCCATTGGCCTTCTTGGCCACCTGGGCACACTGCTGCCTCATGTCCAGGCTGCTGTCCATCAGTCCCTTCAGGTCCCTTTCTGCCTGGCTGCTGTCCAGACACTCTGTCCCCAGCCAGAAGCACTGCAGGGGTTGTTGTGGCCAAAGTGCAGGACCCAGCACTTGGACTTGTCAAACCTCACCTCCTTGGATTCATCCCCAGGATTCAGGTTGTCCACGGCCCTCTGCAGAGCCCTCCTACCCTCCAGCAGATCAACACTCACACCCACTGTGGTGTCATCTGCAAAGATATCCTTGGTTCCAAGGGGGCCCTCAGTGTCACAATGGCCTCTTGGTTACACCAGGCCCTGCACTGTCACACTGGTCTCCTTCATTCCATCGGCCCCAAAATGTGACAATGGACTCCTTGGTTCCATGGGGCTTCACAGTGTCACAATGTTCTCGTGGGTGCTGCAGTTTCAAAGTGGCCCCTTGGTTCCATGAGGCCCCAGAGTGTCACAATGGCCCCATGGTCAAACGAGGTCCCACACTGTCACAATGGTCCCTGTGTTTCCACAAGTCCCCTCAATTTCACACTGGACTCCTTGTTTCCCCAAGGCCACACAGTGTCACAACATTCTTTCAGATTCCTTGAGGCCCCATGGTGTCACAGTGGCCTCTTGGTTCCACAGGATACTGCAGTGTCACAATGTTCCCTTGGTTCCGCGAGGCCTCACAGTGTCAGAACGCCCCCTTGGATCCACTGGGCCCTGGAGTCTCGCAATGGTCTCCTTGGTTTTGCAGTGGCAAAATGGTGAAACCCCTTGGTTACACAAGGTCCTGCAGTGTCAAATGTCCCCTTGGTTCCATGAGGCCCTGCAGTGTCACAATAGCCCCAGAGTGTCCCAATCATCAGAGAATGACAGAATCAAATAGGTTGGAAAAGACCTTTGGGATCATCAAGCCCAACCAATGCCCTAATACTGCCTTGTCACACAGACCATGCCACTAAGTGCCACTGGAGAGGGACAGTGACTCTGCCACCTCCCCCCTGGCCAGCCCATTCCAGTTCCCACTCACGCTTTCTGTGAAGAACTTCCTCCTATTGTCCAGCCTGAACCTCCCCTGACGCAGCTTAAGGCTGTGTCTTCTTGACCTGCACATCAGATCCACACTCACACCCAGCTTGGTGCCATCTGCAATTTGTGAATGCTGGACTTGATCCCCTCAGCCAGATCATCAGAGAAGATATTAAACAGGACTGGGCCCAACACAGATCCCTGGGGGACAGCACCAGTGGCTGGACACCAGCTGGGTGCAGCACCATCCCCACCACTCTCTGGGCCCAGCCTCCAGCCAGCTCTTAAATCTCCCAGCGAGGAGGGAACCTGCCCAAGCTGTGGGTTGCAGCTTTTCTAGGGAATGCTGTCAGAGACAGAGTCAAAGGCTTTGCTGAATTCCAGGTACACAACGTCCACAGCATTTCCTGCATCCACAGGTGGGTCATCTGGTCATAAAAGGAGACCAGGTTGGTCAGGCAGGACCTGCCACCCCTAAATCCACACTGGCTGGCTCTGACCCCTTGGCCAGCCTGTGGGTGCCCTGGGATTGCACTCAGGGTTATCTGTTCCATAACCTTGCTGGGCACCCAGGTCAGGCTGGCAGGCCTGGAGTTCCCCAGTGCCTCCCTCCAGCCCTTCTTGGGGATGGGCTCACACTGGCACCTCCAGTCCTCTGGGACCTCCCTGCTGAGCCAGCACTGATGGTAAATGATGGAGAGCAGCCTGGGGAACATCCACAGCTCCCTCATCCCCCTAGGATGGATCCCATCTGATCCTATACAACTGTGAGTATCTGAGTGGCTCAGCAGGTCACCAACTGCTTCCCCCTGGATTACAGGGGCTGTTCTGCTCCCTGTGCCCATCTACCAGCTCAGGAGAACACTTGTCCTGAGGTAAACCTATCCTAATATTGAAAATTGAGACAAACAAGGTGTTAAGTAGCTCAGCCTTCTCCTTATCTTCAGTTACTATATTCTCCACTGCATCCAATAAAGAGTAGAGGTTCTTCTTCTCCATTCTTTTGCTATAATTTTTAAATAAAAACTCTTTTTTTTTCTTCACAGAAGCCACTAGATTGAATTCTAATGGAGCTTTAACCTCTAATTGAATTCTAATGGAGCTTTAACCTCTCTAATCTTCTTTCTGTATAACCTAACAACATCCTGAAACACTTCTGAGCTGCTGGTCCTTTTTCTCCCTGAGTTCCCACAAAGGCTCCATGCCCTGCCAGGCCAGTAATTTTCCTCACCTGCTCATCTTTTGACATACTGGGACAGGCTGCTCCTTCCCTCTTAAGGTTACTTTCTTGAAATGTATCCATCCTTCCTGGATCCCTTTGTTTTTAGGGATGTTTCCCTTAAAAAAATCAGTACCTGATTTAGTACTGCCCAAATCAGCATCCTAAACAGGCCAAAGTCTGCCCTTCCTAATTCCAGTGTAGAAGTTTTGTTGCTGCCCCTCCTTCTTTCACAGAACATTGAAAATTAATTATTTCATGGTCACTGTGCCCCAGGCAGCCTCTGAGCCCCACACCTGCCACCAGTCCTTCTCTGTTTGTGAACAGCAGCAGACAGAGCTTTCCTTGGAAGTGGGAGTGTTACCAAAAATTCTGTAAACCAGAAAACTCCTTAACACCAATGCAGCATTTGGATGCAGCATTCTTTCTTCAGCTGGATGCACGGGGTACAGCTCCTTCCAAAGCCATGCATGCTGAGTGCAGGAAAGTTTCTGTTGATATTTTGTATTTTGTACACGTATTCATTTATTGTCCTGGACTAAACATATATATAATGATAATTTCCTCCAAATCATTAACATATTTCCCCTAACCTTTAACATGTGTTCTTCTGTCCTGGGGGTCTCTCTGGTGGTCCCTGGTGCTCGTGGACCTCAATGTTCCAGTGGGCCTGGCTGAACTGGCAGGACGCTGAGGCTGCTGAACTTCCAGTTCCCTTCTCACACAATGGGCATTGTGTGGTTTCCACAGGCCTGGGATTGTGGAGAACAAGCTCCAGGTGTGAGCTCAGCTGGTGGAGACAATTTATCATCTGGTAACATGAGATCACAGAGTGGGCTGAGACATCACAGAGTGGGTTATGTGAGGTCATTGAGAACTATGACATCATATACTTCCTCTGTGACATCACAGAGCCAGCTGTGACATTACAGGGCAGAGGTCTGACATCCCAGAGCAGGCTGACATCACAGAGGGCTGTGTGACATCCCAGCAGGGCTGTGTCAGGTCACTGGGTTGGTCACTCTGCCCCAGCTCCCCCTCACATTTTCTCCCAACAAGTCCAATGCTGTTCATGCCCAGAAGGGTCCCTGTCCCCCGGGATCCCCCCGGCCCACCTGGAGCCACAGCCTCCACCAAAGGATGTTCCACAGGATCCACCCCAGAGCCTGACAGGGGACAAGGGGCCAGGGCTGTGTGACCAGGGCATCAAGGACGGGGATTATCCAGGTCATTGTGGCCTGGTTTGGGTTCCCCAGGGCAGGAAAGATGCCTGGCAGCTGGAGCAGGGTCTGGGAAGGGCCTCCAAGGTGGGGCTGGAGCCCTTGGGCTGTGAGCAGAGGCTGAGGGAGCTGGGCTGGTCTAGCCTGGAGCAGGGAAGGCTGAGGGGCTCCTCATCCCAGCCTGGCAGTGCCAACCAGGAGGGGATGGAGAACACAGAGCCAGGCTCTTCACCGGGGGGCCTGGTGGGAGACAAAAGCCAATGGGTGGAAGGGGAAAAAGGGGAGATCAGCTGGTGCAGAAGGAGATGAAATGAGTCAGGCTGGTTTCAGCATTTCCTCAACACCAAGAGCAGCCTGACTGTGGAGAGATGTATTAATAATTGGTTAGCTGAGAAAGGCCATACTGACATAATGCTGCTGGTTGAGTTGAAGGAAGAAAGTCAGCAGTCAGCAAGCTGAAAGGAAAGGTCAGCAGTGACCTTGCTGCAACATGAGGATAGGGAGTAGAGATTAGCCTGAATATATCCTGAGAATATGTAGAAAGTATCAAAAGTAGAACCATAGGAATGCAGAAGTAGGCGTAGTTGCTGATATGTAACTAACCAATCCTGAGCTCAACTTTTGCAATATGTATGAAGCTCATTATGAACTGTATTTAACCCGCCGTACTGATCAATAAAATTGAGCCTGTGATGATCAAATTGATGTCCTGGTTCCCTTCCATCGACAAATGGTAGAGAATGCGGGCAAAGCCGAATCTCTGCTCTTTTTTCTCGTATTAAAAGAAAAAGGGGATTACGCCACAGTCGAGGAAGCTGGGTTTGGGTCCTTGCAGCTGGGACGGTGCCGGAATTTGAAGCACCCTTGAGGTTCACAACGGTGACTCAAGCCAATACGTGTCCGCCGGAGCCTGGAGAGCTGCAACAGCGCGCGCTGATTAATAGGTATGGATAGGCAAGCGGCATATGATTTATTCGCCGCATATTAAAGCGGCGAGGGATAAAAGGGATAGATTTAAAAAAGGAGTTACCAGGATTATTAGCCTATGGCCATGCTAAGGGTATCTTTTCTAACCCTCATACAGTTCATGAGCTAGCAGAGTGGAAGAAGTTTGGGGAAATACTGTGGGATACAGTGTTAGACGATGATAAGTCAGCAAAGAAATTAGGAAAGTTATGGTGGGTGGTGTATAACAGGTTACTTCAGCAGGTCTCTGAGAGAAAGGCAGCCGAAAGGGCGACAGAAGCTCATAAGAGGAATATAGGGTATGGTCGTGAGGATGATCCCCTGGCACCTTCTGTAACTAAGGTACTTATGCCTAAGAGTCCCCAGCAAAGTGGTGTGGAGGATTTTTCTATAGGCGCAGTGGAACTGTCTGCACCTTTCCTGTCAGAGGGGGACGGCGAGTTGGATGGTGGGGGTAAGAGCAAACCAGCTTTGCCTCCGCCATCAGCTTCAGGCGGGTTGGATGGTGGGGGTGGGAGCAAGCCAGCTTCGCCTCCGCCAGCCAGCTTTGCCTCCGCCGCTTCCCCCGAGTGAGCCGGCTCCGGTTACAGCTTCAGCGGGGGGGCCGCTTCTTCCACGCGAGCTGGCTCCAGCGGGGGGGCCAATTCCTCCCCGCGAGCCGGCTCCGCTCGAGCCGGCTCCGGTTTCACTGTCAGCTCCAGCGGGGGAGGGGGGGCTCCCGCTTCCCCCGCACGAGCCAGCCTCTGCTTCACTGCCTTCCCCGTGCAAAAACTCGGTGTCTGCACCAAAGCGCCAGCAGCATAGCACCCTTAAAGAGTCAGATCCCATCCCAGGGGCACACTGTGATCCATGGGGGGAGATGGCTAAACAGAGGAGGGAAGCTTGGGCTGCTTTGGCAAAAGAAGTAATGCAAATGGGGGATGGTGAAGCGGTGGAAATAGCTTCTAGTCTTGCATGTCCAGTCACATACACACCACAGTATGATGCACAGGGGAACCTTACGCATAATATAGCAGAATATACTCCCTTAGATTGGAAGCTGTTAACTCAGCTACGTTCTGCGATTAGTCAGTTTGGAGTAAAAAGTGAACCTGTTAGGCAAATGCTAGATTATCTTTTTAATACTCAGGTTTTATGTCCTAATGATTTAAGAGGAATAGTTCGATTGATATTCACTCAGCATCAGCAGTTATTGTTTAACGCATATTCGCAAGCGTTGGTGAATGATTTGGTTGCTGTACAACGAGCCCAGGGAGACCCATTACATGGAGTGACAGTAGAGGAGCTGATGGGCTTAGGGGCATATTTGCGTACTCAGGCACAGATGATATCGGGAGCAGATAAACTTAGAGAGTCTATGAGGTTAGTGCGTGCTGCAATAGACATGGTTAAAGAGCCGGGAGGGTTACCGGCTTATGTGGGTATTAAGCAAGGAAGGGAAGAATCATTTGGAAATTTTATTGATAGAGCAGCTACTGCCATAGATCGGGCTGGTGTTGCAGACTACATGAAGGGGGCGCTATTGAAGCAGTGTGCCTTGCAAAATAGCAATCCAGCAACCCAGAGAGTGTTAGCAACTTTAGGGGCAAATTAGACTATTGAGGAAGAATTAGAGCAAATGGCATTAATGTCAACAGCTTCACAGGCATTTATAGCAGAAGCCTTAAAGGAATTAGGATTAGGGTTGCAAAAGCAAGCAGAGTCCACTCAGAATCAGGTGTTAGCTGCTCTTGCTCCTCTCCGAAGTGGCTCACTGGCATTCACGCAAGGAGGTTCGAAACCATTCATCAAGTGTTACCGATGCCGCAACGAAGGACACACTCGCCGAACGTGCTGAGCGACTGGCATATGGTGTCAACACTGCCGATCAAGCTCCCACAACACTACGGCTTGTAGGCGCCGGTTGGGAAACCATCCACGGAGCGCGCATCTCGGGGGCCATGCCCAGACACAAGTTGCCGCCGTGAAATCGGAGACACCAGCAGGTGCCGTGACATCGCTGCCACCTCCTGTCTGCAACCCGCAACAACCGGGAGCCTTGGTTTGGACTTATCAGCAGCAGTAGACGTCACACTAATGACGAACCGGCCTGAGAGGATACCCACTGGAGTAAAGGGTCCTCTTATATTAAATGGACAAACATGTGCAGCATTATTGCTGGGACGTTCCTCTATAACTATGTTGGGATTATTTGTTTTGCCTGGTGTTATCGATGCGGACTTTACAGGGGAAATACAAATTATGGCTTACACCCTTTATCCTCCGATTAAAATTACAAAAGGACAACACATTGCACAATTGGTACCACTGTCACAAATGACATCAGGAATACAATCATTTACTGGGCAAGCACGGGATCAAAAAGGTTTTGGCTCTACTGGTGTTACACTTTTAACTGTGGATTTACAAAATAGACCAAAGCAAAAGGTTGAAATTACTTATGGGCATCAAAGCATAACCCTTTATGGATTATTGGATACAGGAGCAGATACCAGCATCATTTCTCCAGAAGCGTGGCCACAACATTGGCCCCTATTCCCATCATCAAACATGCTGACAGGAGTGGGAGGATTTACATTGGCAAGCAGATCGCCGTCTTTGTCTGTGTGCATTGAGAATCAACAAATATCTGCTGTCTTTTCAATTGTTCAACTGCCTCCTACAGTTTCCTGCTTAATTGGAAGGGACATTTTAACACAATTGGGAGTGGTGTTAACTAATCAGCACCCTTTGGGGTAATTGCCATTGCTTGGACTTTCCCCATACCACTCACCTGGAAAACGGATACACCGGTGATGGTTAAGCAATGGCCATTAAAAGGGGAGAGTCTTATGCATGCCCATGAATTGGTACAGGAACAATATACAAAGGGACACCTACGACTGTCCACAAGCCCTTGGAATACACCTATTTTTGTAATCAAAAAGAAATCAGGGAAATATCATTTGATACATGATTTGAGGGCTGTAAATGACCAAATGGAACCAATGGGGGCCTTACAGCCTGGTCTTCCAAATCCAGCTATGATTACAGAACACTGGCCACTTTTAATTATTGACCTAAAGGATTGTTTTTTCACTATTGGCCTGCATCCAGATGATATGAAGAGATTTACTTTTACTTTACCAGCAATAAATCGTGGAGAACCAGATAAAAGATTTGAATGGACATCTCTTCCGCAGGGCTTGCGCAACTCCCCCACTTTATGTTAGCTTTATGTTGATGCTGCATTACACCCACTACGTCGCAAATGGCCAGCAACTATAATATATCATTACATGGACGATATTTTGTTTGAACAGCAACAGCCATTCTCCTCTTTACAGATTAACACCATTAAAAATACTCTTGCTGCATATTCACTTGTTATTGCTGCAGAGAAAATCCAGACTACAAGGCCCTTGAAATATTTGGGATGGACTCTGATGGATCAAATAGTGATACCACAAACATTGGAATTACAATTGGACATTAAAACTCTACATGATGCACAGAAGTTGCTGGGAGACTTGCAGTGGCTGAAGCCTATTGTGGGAATACCAAATCATTTATTAGAAGCCCTACGGCCTTTGTTAAAAGGCGTGGACCCTACTACTCCTGTACACCTGACAAAGGAGCATCATCTTGCTTTGCAGCAAATTAGTAACTGTGTACAGCAAGGGTATGTGTCGACGGAAGGGAACCAGGACATCAATTTGATCATCACAGGCTCCATTTTATTGATCAGTACGGCGGGTTAAATACAGTTAATAATGAGCTTCATACATATTGCAAAAGTTGAGCTCAGGATTGGTCAGCTTACATATCAGCAACTACGCCTACTTCTACATTCCTATGGTTCTACTTTTGATACTTTCTACATATTCTCAGGATATATTCAGGAATAATCTCTACTCCCTATCCTCATGTTGCAGCAAGGTCGCTGCTGACTCTTCCTTTCATCTTGCTGACTGCTGACTTTTCTCCTTCAGCTTAACCAGTGGCATTATATCAGTGTGGCCTTTCTCAGCTAACCAATTATTAATAATACTCTCCACATTTCCCCCGTTTTCTTCCTGTGCAAGGAGATTAGTTTGCCATGTTTTTGCTATTGTACGGCTGACCATGTTTTGAATACAGTTAAAGATACAAGGCAAAATAAGCAAAAACAGTAAGATTACACCCAGCAGTCCTATAGCATAGATCACAAGGTTCCTCAGCCACGGTCCAAGTCCTAAGCCTTTAAGCCATTCGTCAATTCCTAAACCTTCTTCTTCATTGAGATGGTGAAGTCCCTGTTGCAGTTTTTTTATCTTAGTGTGAATGGACACCAAATGATCAGACAGATTCATGCAACACATTCCCTCGAACTCTTCACATCCATGCCCTTGTGCTAAGAGCAAAAAATCTACAGCAGCTCTATTTTGCAAAACAGCATGGTTAACACTTTGCACATCTGCAGTTAACATGTCTAGAATTTGTGATGTCTTGTTCAGCTCATCCCTTGCCCAGCATCCTAATTGTTTTGCTAAATTCATGGCTTTATTGGCAGATCCTCCTGGTAAGATAGTTGACACCACCACCTGTTTGAATGTGCCCCAAAACCGTGGATCTCCTATCTTGCTGCAGTCTAAGTCATGTATGCTACGTTTTCTCCTGTTTGAATTTTGACTCAGCTGCATTAGCAAGGACACATTAGGATGAAACAGTGACAATTTTCCCAAAAAACAGGGTCCACCCTCTGGTTTAGCTGGTATACCATTCCATGCCCTATCTCCACAAATCAAAAATATTCCTGTGGGTAATTTCATTGGTGCTGTGATATTTGTGCCGTTACATTGACTGTAATGCTGTGGAGAGAATTCACTCACATTCAGGGATGAATCTAGGGTGGCCCATGTTTCTTTAGGTTGGTTTAAATTCTGAGCACCCGAAAGTTTGAAGCTAAACCATCCACCAGCTGTAGTGTTAGATCCAAAAAGATCCAACTCTTCAGGAGGCGAATGCAAAGAGGTGTTAAGTGATTGGATTAGTAAGCATTGACGATAGCCATCACTCTGACCTGCAGTATACCCTTGTTGCACCGGCAATGTGATGTTTGACATGTTAGACATACATAAGGTTTGATTGTTTATCAAACTGCAAAATTCTCCAGGAGACCACACCGGAATTCCCACCAGGCATGTTCGAAATGGGTTAGTGACTCCTCCAAGACTAAGTGATGATTGGTTAGTTTGATTAGCAAGTGTCACCCATAAAGTTTCCCTTGGTTGACTAAAGTGTGTTACTCCTACTGGTTCACTTGCTACAGCATTGAGCAGTATAACAAAAACAAACCTCATTTTTCTTTCTGCTTGCTTTGCTTCTCCTTTTCTTCCTTCTGTTTGCGTTGTTTTTCCTTTCTTCGCTGTCTTTTCCCTGGTTTGCTAGATTGTCTATTGTAAGGCTGAGTCAATTTTTGAATATACTGATCTAATTCCAAATCAGCATCCTTGCTCACAGGTATAGCATGAGATAAGTTTGAAGGCAAATCAGCTTTACAGCGAGCTGCTATGATGCGTGAGGCTTTAGTAATTTCAAATATTCTAAGGTTTTCCTGCAACTTCCACCTAAGATATGCTATAATCACTTGTTGTGCACTCTTAAAGAGCTGTAATCCTGTCCGTCCTGGCGGGCCAGTACTTTGTTCAAGAGCTCTAACCCAGAAAAAATTTCGAATCCACCTTCCAGAAGAAGATGTACACCATAAATATCCCAATGACCTCTGTGAATACCAATAAACCTGATTACAATCTGCACAATGCAAAGCTACCCATGCATAGCATTTATCTTTATCCTTTTTGCAAACATAACAAGGAAGCGAATGTAAGTAAGGACCAGTATAAAATTCTGGTTCTTCAATCCAAAGCAACCAATTCAATGGTGGTGATCGCAAAGCCTCTTCAGCCTTTTTACTATATGAGGCTAACAGCTCAAGGTCTTTCTTTAACACAAGGTGTATCTTATTTCGTAATCGTAGTTCTTGTTCATTATCCTCCTCAACAACTATATCCTCCCGAGGGTCCCACAACTGTAAAAGTGTTCTAATCATAGAAAATTAATTAGCAATCACTGATACCCCTATTCAAATGAGACCGTTCCCTTTTTGCTTTCTTTTTCTTATCTGTCTTCAATCTTGCTGCTCCTAATTTCACTGGTCCTGCCTCTTGCAAACTTAATTTTTGCAACTTATCAATGCAGCAATCTTATGCTCTATCAGGATCCCCTTGGAAGTGTCCTACAACTGAATGTTGTGTTAAAGGCACTTATTTCCTACACCTTATAGAAACTATACGTGATTTACTTTGAACCTTAATTCTATTCACAATACATTGTATTTTCCATCGATAATAAGCAAGAACCTTCTGTTCAGGAGACTCATAAAGATTTAAAGTTATATATGCGTTTTGCCCCGTTTGTCTCCTTAATTCATCTTGCCAGCTTTTGCCCCACGTATGCTCGTGTTCACAAGTATGACACCACAAATCCCGTAATAATGATTGTTCTATCCAAAAAGTTCTTTTACAACCCCCACAACGTAGAGCTATCCAGGCAGCACAATGTGGATTATGACAGTCAAGGCAATGTAGTTTCACTGGATCTGTTAAGTGAAAAGTTGATAATGAGTCAATGAAACCAATCAACTCCTGGACCATCCGATAGTGACGTGTCAGTGCTCTGTCCACCGCTTCCGAGTACCCCTTCAATTGAAACAGTAGTGGTTGTAGGACTAGAAGCAGTTTCTTCCCCAGTCGCTCCCTGTCCTCCTCCGTAAGGCGATCCACCAGAGGCTGCATCAAAAACAGGTTTAGTCCACTTAGCAGGCACCCACAAAGGCCCTGTAGGTGAGGAAACACAAAGATACCCCCGACCCCAATATAATACTTTTGCAGGTTTTTCCCATAATCCTGTACTCGGGTTCTTATACTTAACCCAGACCTCTGTTTCCTTAGTATTTTCCTGACCTGACCTCGGATGATGTTTCATTGCAGGGGGGGGTATCATCTTCCCCAAAAATGCATAAATGATTAATCACATACAAAACCTTAGCCAAACATGCTTGTGGGTCTGTCAAATCTTGATGTTTTTCAATATACTGCTTAAGGGTACCGTTTGCTCTTTCCCGTAAAGCTTTCCTTAACTGTATCAGTAACTCATACAATCGTTTATTATTCACTTCCTTAATTGCTGCTTCCTCTATTCGTTTGACTACTCCTGCAACATACATAGAGTCTGTGACCACATTTAAAGGCTCCTGTAAGTTGGACACCGCCCATACTACTGCTAGCAATTCCAAAGTTTGTAAGCTATCTGCAGGGTCTGCTGTGAGGAGTTGATGCTTCCATTGTCCTTTTTCTTGCCAGGTAACAGCAGCACGCCTTGATTTCATTCCTGCATCTGTAAAAACTGTAATAGCTCCTTCTATGGGGTTTTCTTCTCTTAAAGGTCGAGTGATCCAGTTCCATTCTGTCATCCATTGCAAAACTCTAGGCACTAATTTACTAGTCTCTACTTTAGCAGGTGACAATAATGCTTCTTGTAAATTCTTTGAATTTATCAAGTACCAGTCCAAGGTTTCTTTTTCCATAGGTAATCTAATAGTAGCAGGTTCTCTACCATCCACTTCAAGAATTCTGAGACGCCCCTTTTTGATTAATGCAGCCAATTGTTCAATTTTTGAAGATATTGTTTTCTTGTGCTGTAGCGGTGGTGATAACCATTCCAACACCCGTATCTCCCCCGTTTTCTTTTACAACTGAGAGAGAGCACCAAGCAAGTGGCAAGGGCTATTCCAAATAGTAAGGTCAATGGGGTGGTCGAGTTGTCGATGAGACACATACCCTTGCTGTACACAGTTACTAATTTGCTGCAAGGCAAGATGATGCTCCTTTGTCAGATGTACAGGAGTAGTAGGGTCCACGCCTTTTAACAAAGGCCGTAGGGCTTCTAATAAATGATTTGGTATTCCCACAATAGGCTTCAGCCACTGTAAGTCTCCCAGCAACTTCTGTGCATCATGTAGAGTTTTAATGTCCAATTGTAATTCCAATTTTTGTGGTATCACTATTTGATCCGTCAAAGTCCATCCCAAATATTTCCAGGGCCTTGTAGTCTGGATTTTCTCTGCAGCAATAACAAGTGAATATGCAGCAAGAGTATTTTTAATGGTATTAATCTGTAAAGAGGAGAATGGCTGTTGCTGTGCAAACAAAATATCATCCATGTAATGATATATTATAGTTGCTGGCCATTTACGACGTAGTGGCTGTAATGCAGCATCAACATAAAGCTGACATAAAGTGGGAGAGTTGCGCATGCCCTGCGGAAGAGATGTCCATTCAAATCTTTTATCTGGTTCCCCACGATTTATTGCTGGTAAAGTAAAAGCAAATCTCTTCATGTCATCAGGATGCAGCCCAATAGTGAAAAAACAATCCTTTAGGTCAATAATTAAAAGTGGCCAGTGTTCTGGAATCATAGCTGGATTTGGAAGACCAGGCTGTAAGGCCCCCATTGGTTCCATTTGGTCATTTACAGCCCTCAAATCATGTATCAAATGATATTTCCCTGATTTCTTTTTGATTACAAAAATAGGTGTATTCCAAGGGCTTGTGGACAGTCGTAGGTGTCCCTTTGTATATTGTTCCTGTACCAATTCATGGGCATGCATAAGACTCTCCCCTTTTAATGGCCATTGCTTAACCATCACCGGTGTATCTGTTTTCCAGGTGAGTGGAATGGGGAAAGTCCAAGCAATGGCAATTACCCCAAAGGGTGCTGATTAGTTAACACCACTCCCAATTGTGTTAAAATGTCCCTTCCAATTAAGCAGGAAACTGTAGGAGGCAGTTGAACAATTGAAAAGACAGCAGATATTTGTTGATTCTCAATGCACACAGACAAAGACGGTGACCTGCTTGCCAATGTAAATCCTCCCACTCCTGTCAGCATGTTTGATGATGGGAATAGGGGCCAATGTTGTGGCCATGCTTCTGGAGAAATGATGCTAGTATCTGCTCCTGTATCCAATAATCCATAAAGGGTTATGCTTTGATGCCCATAAGTAATTTCAACCTTTTGCTTTGGTCTATTTTGTAAATCCACAGTTAAAAGTGTAACACCAGTAGAGCCAAAACCTTTTTGATCCCGTGCTTGCCCAGTAAATGATTGTATTCCTGATGTCATTTGTGACAGTGGTACCAATTGTGCAATGCGTTGTCCTTTTGTAATTTTAATCGGAGGATAAAGGGTGTAAGCCATAATTTGTATTTCCCCTGTAAAGTCCGCATCGATAACACCAGGCAAAACAAATAATCCCAACATAGTTATAGAGGAACGTCCCAGCAATAATGCTGCACATGTTTGTCTATTTAATATAAGAGGACCCTTTACTCCAGTGGGTATCCTCTCAGGCCGGTTTGTCATTAGTGTGACGTCTACTGCTGCTGATAAGTCCAAACCGAGGCTCCCTGTTGTTGCGGGTTGCAGACAGGAGGTAGCAACGATGTCAGGGCAGCTGCTGGTGTCTCCGATGTCACGGCGGCAACTTGTGTCTGTCCCTCATTGCCGCATCGGTAACAGTTGATGAATGGTTTCGAACCTCCTTGCGTGAATGCCAGTGAGCCACTTCGGAGAGGAGCAAGAGCAGCTAACACCTGATTCTGAGTAGACTCTGCTTGTTTTTGTAATCCTAATCCTAATTCCTTTAAGGCTTCTGCTATAAATGCCTGTGAAGCTGTTGGCATTATTGCCATTCGCTCTAATGCTTCCTCAATAGTCTAATTTGCCCCTCATGTAGCTAACACTCTTTGGGTTGCTGGATTGCTATTTTGCAAGGCACACCTGCCAATGTGTATTAAACAATATCTGCTGATGCTGAGGGAATATCAATCGAACTATTCCTCTTAAATCATTAGGACATAAAACCTGAGTATTAAAAAGATAATCTAGCATTTGCCTAACAGGTTCACTTTTTTACTCCAAACTGACTAACCGTAGAACGTAGCTGAGTTAACAGCTTCCAATCTAAAGGAGTATATTCTGCTATATTATGCATAAGGTTCCCCTGTGCATCATACTGTGGTGTGTATGTGACCGGACATGTAAGACTAGAAGGTATTTCCACCGCCTCACCATCCCCCATTTGCATTACTTCTTTTGCCAAAGCAGCCCAAGCTTCCCCCCTCTGTTTAGCCATCTCCCCCCATGGATCACAGTGTGCCCCTGAGATGGGATCTGACTCTTTTACGGTGCTATGCTGCTGGCGCTTTGGTGCAGACACCGAGTTTTTGCACGGGGAAGGCAGTGAAGCAGAGGCTGGCTCGCGCGGAAGAATCGGCCCCCCCGCCGAAGCTGTAACTGGAGCCGGCTCACTCGGGGGAAGCGGCGGAGGCAAGACTGGCGGCGGAGGCGAAGCTGGCTTGCTCCCACCCCCACCATCCAACCCGCCTGAAGCTGGTGGCGGAGGCAAAGCTGGTTTGCTCTTACCCCCACCATCCGACTCGCCCTCCCCCTCTGACAGGAAAGGTGCAGACGGTTCCACTGCGCCTATAGGAAAATCCTCCACACCACTTTGCTGGGGACTCTTAGGCATAAGTACCTTAGTTACAGAAGGTGCCAGGGGATCATCCTCACGACCATACCCTATATTCCTCTTATGAGATTCTGTCGCCCTTTCTGCTGCCTTTCTCTCAGAGACCTGCTGAAGTAACCTGTTATACACCACCCGCCATAACTTTCCTAATTTCTTTGCTGACTTATCATCATCTAACACTGTATCCCACAGTATTTCCCCAAACTTCTTCCACTCTGCAAGCTCATGAACTGTATGAGGGTTAGAAAAGATACCCTTAGCATGGCCATAGGCTAATAATCCTGGTAACTCCTTTTTTAAATCTATCCCTTTTATTCCTCACCATTCTAAATACGTGGCGAATAAATCATATGCCGCTTGCCTATCCATACCTATTAATCAGCGCGCGCTGTTGCACCTCTCCAGGCTCCAGCAGACACGTATTGGCTTGAGTCACCGTTGTGAACCTCAAGGGTGCTTCAAATTCCGGCACCGTCCCAGCTGCAAGGACCCAAACCCAACTTCCTCGACCGTGGCGTAATCCCCTTTTTCTTTTAATACGAGAAAAAAGGGCAGAGATTCGGCTTTGCCCGCATTCTCCACCATTTGTCGACGGAAGGGAACCAGGACATCAATTTGATCATCACAGGCCCGATTTTATTGATCAGTACGGCGGGTTAAATACAGTTAATAATGAGCTTCATACATATTGCAAAAGTTGAGCTCAGGATTGGTCAGTTACATATCAGCAACTACGCCTACTTCTGCATTCCTATGGTTCTACTTTTGATACTTTCTACATATTCTCAGGATATATTCAGGAATAATCTCTACTCCCTATCCTCATGTTGCAACAAGGTCACTGCTGACCTTTCCTTTCAGCTTGCTGACTGCTGACTTTCTTCCTTCAGCTTAACCAGCGGCATTATGTCAGTATGGCCTTTCTCAGCTAACCAATTATTAAGAAATCTCTCCAGAGGTAATTGCTGTGCCTCTGGGTCTGAGCCCAGCTGAGGCTTGAGCTGCCCTCTCTGCTGCTTGGCACTGCAGGCACAGCCCGGACAAGACAGGCACAGCCCAGAGGAATTGTCCCAAGCAGGCCCATGGCACTCAGGTACTGAGCTGTCCTGCTGGGCTCCCTCCGTGGAAGACACGTCCCGAAAACTGGGAGCGGCTGCACGGGGTGCCCGTGGTGGGGAAAGGGCAGAGGGGGAGAGCAAGGCTCCAGTGTGTCCTGAGAGGGCCTGGCTATGTGCCCCTGGGCTGTGGGAGCTGTTCCATGGGGAGGTGGGCAAGCAGGAAGGAGGGACGGGGGTTGGGAGTGACAACTGTGGCGCTGCAGACTTCCCCAAGCATTTAGTGAGGGTTTCCTGTGTGGGAGGGAGAGAGCCCCAGGGCCCTGGGCTGCTCCAGCTGCCCCTCCAGGCATGTTGCACAGGACCTGCAAAGAGTGTGGAGAGTGACCAGGAGCCACAGACTTCGACAGCCTTACCCTACCCCCTTGCAGTGCCCAAGTACCCATAGGGAGAAGGGGATCCCAGCACACCATGAAAATGGTTCTGTAGCATCTGTGCTCCCTCCTCGACTGGGATCATGACTTGGATTACTTGGAAATGCTGGTGAGTGGTGCTTTGAAGACCTTGCCAGATGTTGGAGGCATGTTCTGAATGTACCTTTCCTGACAGAATAATCCGGGGCTGTGTGGCAAAAGCTTACTCATGAGCAAGTTCCCTTAAGTTCCTCTGAAAGTTGATCAGTTCTGGAAATCTTACCCTGCTCCCCTCTGGAGCCCTGAGGGATCCCACAGGATCGCTGTCAGTGGGAAGAAGGGGCATTTAGCTGTCCATCCTCCTCCCATGTGCAATGCCACTGTGTCCTTCTGTGTGCTCTGTGCAGCCACAGAGAAGAGCAGACAGGGAAGGGGCTGGGCCCAGGGCTGTGCCCCAGGGCTGAGCCTTTCTCAGCTCCTTTGCCGCCCCCAGGGAGCCTGAGCTGCTTCTGCTGCCACTGCCAAGCCCTGGCCCTGACTGGGGCTGGGTTTATAGCTGATGGCAGCTCCAGGGAGTCCTTTCTGCCCCGACTGCCCCGCAAGGGGCTCCTTCCATCCCAGTGTGGAGCCACTGCAGGCACAATGTCCCCCTGGTCCTGCTCCTGAGTGGAAGGCAGAGCCAAGGGATGCCTAGGAGGGCGCCAATCACCCAGGTGCCCTCACTGCCACTCGGGCCTGAAGGAGAATCTTCAGCAGTGCCATTGGAGCTGTTGTGTCCTGCCTTTCTTTGCAGCTGAGCCTGTTGCTACAGGTGATCTGGCTTCCCAGCCCATGTTCAGGATTGAGCCTCTGGGAGATGGTGAGGGTATGTCAAGGCCTTTCCCTTGGGAGAGCTGCCAGCACAGAGCCCAAAGCTCGACCAGGAGGGCATCGCTGCTAGTGCCAGGACAGAGCCATGCACGTGTGTGCCCACGCCCTGCACGATCCACTCACAACTTCCGCTCAGCACTGGCAGCTGTTTGGAGGAGGGTGGGCCCTGGCCCAGCTGAAAAAGACCAGCTGATATTTTGATTACACCCGATTTTGCATAAGCATGACGTCCTGATAATGCCATCAAAGTAATGGAGAATTGTTCCGTCTGTTAAGGTGTACTTTTTGTTTCTCAAGTTATGGGCCAAAAGGCAGGACAGAAGGAGGTGTTTCCCCAATGATTCAGAGGCTGATTAGCAGCCCCTGATGCAGGAAGGAAGGCCAAGCCAAACACAGCCATGGGCACGGGCACAGGCTCAGAAGGTAATTGCTGTGCCAGGCTCAGCAGGGCCCAGCCCTTGGCAGGGCTGTGTGGCAGCAGCTCTTCCCCCAGGGCCTGCCCTTGCACAGCCCAGCACCAGCCAAAGCTGGAGGCACCTCTGGAGGCCTTGAGGCATCTGGAGCTTGTTCACAGCCCCGGGGAAACGGAATTCGTGCACCAACGTCCCTCCCACTGCATCTGCTCCTGAGCTGGCTCTGGTTGCCCAGAGGCCCAAGGCACAGGAGCAGCCCCGAGCGGGAGCCCTGCCGCGAGCCCAGGGCCAGAGCCAGCCTTGGCTCCAGTTTGGGCAGGGGCTGCACTGGGCCCTGACAGGGCCTGACTCTGTGCCCTGGGGCTGGGGGAGCTGTCACGGGGCAGGGAGGGCCAGGGCTGGCAGGGGCTGCTCAGGGATGGGTTTGGCCCGTGTCCCTCTGAGCAATGACTGCCCAAGAAGCTGCACAGCGCCCGGGCTCTCCTCCCGGCCTGCTGGGCTTTGTTGGGTGGCACAGCCTGTGCCAAGGTGCAGCAAGGTGCCTGTAGGCCACACCTCTGGGGGAAACTGAGAACGTCCTGCCCACATCCACTGTGCTGCCAGCTCAGCAGTGCAGCACAGCACGGGCTGACGCTCTCCATTGCTCCCACAGGAGCAGCTGGAACCACAGCAAATGTTCCTGATTCCCAGAAGGGCCTTGGAAGAGGTTTCTGCCAGGGAACAGGCTTCTGGCTAGGGTTACTGGCAGGCCTGCTTGTTTTGGAGCTGATCTTCATTTTATGCTCTGTCCGAATTTGGACTTGCTGGAGGAGAAAAGGGTGAATGTTTAGTTCACCTTTCCCTCAAAGAGCTTTTTTTGAAAGTCTACTGTACATAGGAAACATTCCCAGTGAGGCTGCAGAGTAGATGTGGCCAGTCGTTGATGTTCCAAAGAACTCTGCTGAGGGTTCTGCTGCTGCCCAGAGCTTTCATTGGCCTCCTAATTGCTGGGCCTTGTCCTGGGGGGCCCGCTGGGGCTGCAGCCAGTGCTGGCTCCCACTGAGGCTGCCTGGCCAAGAGCAGCCCCAGGGGCACAGGGCAGGCGCAAAGCACGGTGGGGAGGAGAAAGAGCAGGGACGAGATTGCCCTTAAAGGCAGAGGCGCTCTGGGGCCTGCTCCTGGCCAGGGAGCCTGCCCAGAGCCGTGCCCTGCTGGCCGGGGCCTTGAGGGACAGCTGTGCAGCTGGGCCAAGCTGTGCCAGCAGCTCCAGCCGTGCTGGGGAGCCTTGCCAGCTCTGGGCCCTGCTGTGCAGAAGGCTCCCTGTGTGCCACTGGCAGCTGGGGCCTCAGCCACCTCTTCTTTCCACAGTTCCACCTCTGGATAGGAGTTGTAAGACGGTGGCTGCACCTCACACCCAAACAGCAGGAGCAGCTCCTCCAGCAGTTAAAAAAGCCTGGGTAGTCCTGTCAAGAGTTCTGAGAAGAAGACTGCAGAACAGCCATCGACAAGGAAATCTCCTATTCTCCTGGAGATCCCACTGCCACCTCCTCTCCCCATGTATATCCCCAAGCTACTTTCATTTCTTTTTTGATCCTCCTCTGTCCCGTCCTGACTTCCTCTATAGATCTCAGGAGCAGCCCAGCACCCTCCAGCCCCTCCTGAGAGCAACATGTCCCTTCCTCTGCCCCTGAGGCCCCTGGCCATGCCCTCTAAACAACACTGAAGTTAACCCTGCTCTCTGCCAGTCTGGGTGATGGCCCTTTCTTTAGTTGCACTAAAGGGAAGGTGCTGTCACCCCAGTGTTTGGGTGGCAGCCGCAGCAAAGCCCGGCCAGCAGCAGCACTGGCTGAGCTCCAGGGCCACGAGCAGCCATGGATGCCCACGGTGTGGGCAGGCAGGAGCCAGGCAGGGGCTGGTGTGACCAGCGGCAGGGTCCCCAGGGCTGGGGGAGCCCAGTGGGCAGGCAGCAGCATCGGGCTGCCGAGAAAAAGCAACCCCATTTTCTTAATTTTTCACTTTTAGATATTAGAAATTTGTAGACATATTTCAAAATAGTTTTTCTGTAGTTAGACACCCCCAAATATTTCTTCCCAATTCCTATATTAGTTAAATATTTTTGTAAGTAGTTTTAGAATCCAAAAAAATGACCTCATTTTGTCTTCACTTTTCATTCTTACAAATATTTAGAAATATCTCTTGTAGATAGAAATCCCCATATGTTTCATTTCTTTTTCCACAACACATCTGTATCTTTGAAACTGGTTTTAGAGTTCTGGAAAATATTTTCCCCTTATACAATAAAAAACAAAATTGCATTTCAGTAGTAATCCTTTTTCTCGGAAGAAGTAAGACCCCTTCAGCCAGCCAGCCTGCTGCAGAGGCTCTTTTCCCACAGGAGCTTTGTACCTAGTCACAACCAACACACATAAAACCTTTTCCCAGATATTTCCTGGGATTTTTGACAAGCTTCCGTCTTAGTCTTCTCAGACAAACTTTGAGCACAGAGGGAATCTCTTCAAGTTACCATCTTTGTTTGCTTCAGGTGGAACTCCCTCAGTTCTAGAACAGGGCCTTCTCTCAGCTTCCTGCTGGCCCCGGGCTCTCCTCCCGGCCTGCTGGGCTTTGTTGGGTGGCACAGCCTGTGCCAAGGCGCACAAGGTGCCTGCAGACCCCAGCTCTGGGGGAAATCGAGAACGTCATGCCCTCATCCACCGTGCTGCCAGCTCAGCAGTGCAGCACAGCACGGGCTGATGCTCCCCATTGCTCCCACAGGTGCATCTGGAGCCACAGTACATGTTCCTGATTCCCAGAAGGGCCTTGGAAGGGGTTTCTGTCAGGAACCAGGCTGCTAGCTGGGGTTCCTGGCAGGCCTGCTTGCTTTGGATCTTATTTTCATCTTATGCTCTATACGAATTTGGGCTTAAGAGAAGAGAGTGAGTGTTTAGTTCACCTTTCCCTCAAAGAGCTTTTTTTGAAAGTCTACTCTACATAGGAAACATTGCCAGTAAGGCTGCAGGGTAGGTGTGGCCAGTCCATGATTGTTCCAAAGAACTCTGCTGAGGGTTCTGCTGCTGCCCAGAGCTTTCATTGGCCTCCTAATTGCTGGGCCTTGTCCTGGGGGGCCCGCTGGGGCTGCAGCCAGTGCTGGCTCCCACTGAGGCTGCCTGGCCAAGAGCAGCCCCAGGGGCACAGGGCAGGCGCAAAGCACGGTGGGGAGGAGAAAGAGCAGGGACGAGATTGCCCTTAAAGGCAGAGGCGCTCTGGGGCCAGCTCCTGGCCAGGGAGCCTGCCCAGAGCCGTGCCCTGCTGGCCGGGGCCTTGAGGGACAGCTGTGCAGCTGGGCCAAGCTGTGCCAGCAGCTCCAGCCGTGCTGGGGAGCCTTGCCAGCTCTGGGCCCTGCTGTGCAGGAGGCTCCCTGTGTGCCACTGGCAGCTGGGGCCTCAGCCACCTCCTCTCTTCACAGGAGCGCCTCTGCAGCTTCACAAGACAGGCCAAATAACTCAGCCAGGGAGAACTGGACCTGTCATCTCTCATTCCCATGCCGGTGTCCATTGTCCCTGACATGGCTGCAATACCAGTTTGTTGCTGGGGTCATGCTGTTGCCACCACCACCCAGAACAGGACCCTCTGTCCCTAGTGGGGCTGGCTCTTCTCTACAGCCAGGCCAGGAGTTGCAGCCCTCCAGACAGGGAAGGGTCTGAGTACAGCCACGTCTTTGGGCTACCGCTCATGTGACTGTGAGCTACCACCAGCACTGGCGGAGATGCTTGTCTGGGCACAGCCAGGGCTGGGCAGAGAGCTGCTGGGCACGGGGCTCCTGAGAAAAAGTGACCCCATTTTGTCTTCATTTTACATAGCAGAAATTGTTCAGGATTTTTACATAGCAGAAATTTTTCAAAATATTCAGAAACAGTTTTTGTAGAAAAAAATTCCCATATATTTCTTCCCTTTTCCCACAGGAGTTCAGGATTTTTTGAAGTAGTTGTAGAATTTGGAAAAAGGTAGAACACTTTAATACTTGCAGAATAAAAATTAAAACTGAATTTAATTGGTGATCTTTACTCTAAGAAGAACTAAGTCATCACAAGGCACCCAGCATACTGGAGAGGCTCTTTTCCCACTGGACATTCTTACTGAGCGACAACAACCAACCTAAAACCTTTTCCCTGATATTTTCTGGGATTTCTGAGAAGCTCACCTCTCAAACTTCAGAGGCAAATTTTGAGCACAGTGGGAATCTCCTGCTGTGCAGGAGGGTCTCTGTGTGCCAGCTGCAACTGGGAGGTCAGCAACCTCCTGTCTCAACAGGCGTCCATCTGCAGCTTCACAGGAGCGGCCAAACGCCTCAGACTGGGACACCTGTACCAGACATTCCCCATCGCCATGCCCATGCCCAATGCCCCTGTCACAGTTGCTTTCCCAGC
Source organism: Melospiza melodia melodia (assembly GCF_035770615.1). Taxonomy (NCBI): domain Eukaryota; kingdom Metazoa; phylum Chordata; class Aves; order Passeriformes; family Passerellidae; genus Melospiza; species Melospiza melodia. The sequence goes on along the minus strand of NW_026948600.1, from coordinate 1,131,559 downwards.
TTGTTGCTGTGCAGGTGCTGCCACCACCCAAACAAGGTCCTCTCCCCCTGAAGGCACTGGCCCTGATCTCTGGCCCCTACTGAAGGTGAGCAGAGCTTGGCCCAGCATTTCTGTTGCAATAAAGAGATGGAGCTGTCACCCCAGTGTCCGGGTGGCAGCAGCAGCAAAGCCCACCTGGCAGCCGCACTGGCTCAGCTCCGTGCCCAGGAGCAGCCATGGATGCCCACGGTGTGGGTAGGCAGGAGCCAGGCAGGGGCTGCTGTGACCAGCGGCGGGGTCCTGAGGGCTGGGGTAGCCCATGCTGAGCGTCCCTGGGCTGAGGGCATATTTCCTTCCCTGGCATCATCTGGGCCTGGACCTCCTCCAGTGGCAAGCCCAGGAAAAGAGGGAAGCCATCAAGAGCATCTCCATGGACACAGTCTGACCCACAATGTCAGCAGGTGACAAATAAGGTTTTGCTGAGCAATGGACCTGGGATACACAAAAACAATCAAGGCAGTCCATTTGTACAGATGTGGGCACACTCTGGGGCTACAGCTGAGGCCATGAGGTCACAGCAGACTCAGGGGTCACAGCAGGCTGAGGTCACAGCAGGCTCTGAGGTCACAGAGGTGCCAGACCCGGTGGTTGCAGAGCAGCACAAGGAGCGAGCACTCAGTCCTGGAGCACAACTGTTGCGGCAGCAGCGGCGGTGGCAGCAGTGGTGCTGACATTGGGACAGCACTGTCAGGACAGCAGTGGCAGCAAGAGCTGCGGGACTGGCAGAGGGCAAGGCACCATGGCCCTTGCTCTGCGTCTCTTCCTCCTGCTCCTCCTGGCCGTGGCCCTGCCTGCCAGGGCTGCCCAGGCTGCTCCGCTACCAGTGTGGCGAGCACGTGAGTCGGCAGCCTGGCTCCCCTTTCCCGGGAAAGTGCTCCCTGCTCCCCGGGAAGCGCTGGGGATGGTTTTCCCCAGGCCTTTAGGGAGGGTTTCATCTGGGGGAGGGAGAGAGCCTCCATGGCCCTGGGCAGCCCCAGTTTCCTCTCCAGGGATGTGTCACTGGGCTTGCAAAAAAGGTGCAGAGTGACCAGGAGCCTGCCCAGAGCTCCCCAGGGCCCCTGTGCAGTTTGGCCTTGTCCATTCACACCTGGCTCCCATAGCCTTAACCAATCCCCTTGCAGTGCCCAATTCCCAAAGCAGAAGGGGATTCCAGCACACAAAGGCAATGGTTCAGGTCTTTGCTCCATTCTAGATTTGGATCACGCCTTGGAAGATTTGGAAGTCCAGGTGAATGACACTTTGAATGTCATGGCGAATGCCAGAGGCAAGTTCTGAATTTCCCGTTTTACTGGCAAAATAATCAGTGCCCATGTGGCAAGAGCTCACCCATAGGCCAATTTTGTTAACGTTAAATCAGGGCTGAAGAATTCTGTAAACCTTGCCCCGCTCCTTTCTGGAGCACCGAGGGATCCCACAGGATCGCTGTCAGCGGGAGAAAGGAGCATTTAGCTGTCCATCCTCCTCCCGTGTGCAATGCCACTGTGTCCTTCCGTGTGCTCTGTGCAGTCACAGAGAAGAGTAGAACAGGCAGGGGCCGGGCCCAGGGCTGTGCCCCAGGGCTGAGCCATGCCCGCAGCCTGAGGATCTCCTACAGTGCCACGGGTGATGTTCTGTCCTGCCTTATTTTGCAGCTGAGCCTGTTGGTGAAGGTGATGTGGCTTCCCAAACCACATCCATGACTGAGCCTCTGAGAGATGGTGAGGGTAGGTCAAGGCCTTTCCCCTGGGAGAGCTGCCAGCTCAGAGCCCAAAGCTCGGCCAGGGGGGCATCGCGGCAGGTGCCAGGACAGAGCCATGGCCGTGTGTGCCCTCGCCCTGCGCGATCCCCTCACCGCTCCTGCGGCTCAGTGGCGCCCGTGCAGCTGAGCAGAGATGGCAGAAGCTTCTGTGGCTGATGTGTTACAGATGTGTCTGCAGGGAGGACTTTTCCTGTCCCTGTGATGATTCCTACACAGAAGCCAGGCTCCCATCGCAGGGGTGAGTAGTGTGTCTCTGCTGACCCCACAGGCTGAGCCCTGCTTTTCTAGCACCAATTCATGGGAAATGGAACCGTGTTGCTCTAAGGTCCTCCAAGGGGAAAGAACAAAGCTACAGGACAGAAGAAACTCCATGAGACCTCTGAACAGATGAGGGAAATGCTGAAGAAAATGCAGCAGGCAGGACAAGGTGGGTGCATTCCCTCAGCCTTCTCCTGTGGCTCAGCAGCCGAGGCTTTGGGAGCGCATCTGGACATGCCGTGCCCGGTAGAGCAGGAAGGGATCCATGGCAGCCTCACTGCCCTGCTGCTGCTTCCATGCCCTGCAGGGCAGTTTCCCAGCCTGGCCTGGCTGCAGCTTCTCCCCAGCCTCTGCAGGAGGGCATTGGGCATCAGCTGACAGGCAGACCAAACCACACCACAGGCATGAGATGCCCTGAAATTTCCCATCTCCAGGCAAATCAGAAGGGGCACCTATATGGAGAAGGGAGAGCCCTGCCCTACTCAAAAAGCTGAAAGGGTTTTCCTGAATCTTAGCCATGTCTTTGAGAGGCATACCCTGCTCCAGTGTGTCCTGAGAGGGCTTGGCCATGTGCCCATGTGCTGGGGAATTTGTCCCAGGGGAAAGACAGTTGGAGGGATAGAAGTAGGTAGAAAGGGAGGGAGAAAGAGCAGGAGGGATGGAGGGGGACAGGGGGCTAGTTGTGGCACTGCCTGTGGCAGTTTTCCCCAGGGATTTAGCAAGAGTTGCAGCTGTGGAAGTGAGAGCTCCCAGGGCCCTGGGTTGCTTCAGCCGCCCCACCATGGATGTTGCACAGGGCATGGAAAGAGGGTGCAGAGTGACCAGGAGCCTGCCCAGAGCTCCCCAGGGCCCCTGTGCAGTTTGGCCTTGTCCATTCACACCTGGCTCCCATAGCCTTAACCAATCCCCTTGCAGTGCCCAATTCCCAAAGCAGAAGGGGATCCCAGCACACAAAGGCAATGGTTCAAGTCTTTGCTCCATTCTACATTTGGATCACGCCTTGGAAGATTTGGAAGTCCAGGTGAATGACACTTTGAATGTCATGGCGAATGCCAGAGGCAAGTTCTGAATTTCCCGTTTTACTGGCAAAATAATCAGTGCCCATGTGGCAAGAGCTCACCCATAGGCCAATTTTGTTAACGTTAAATCAGGGCTGAAGAATTCTGTAAACCTTGCCCCGCTCCTTTCTGGAGCACCGAGGGATCCCACAGGATCGCTGTCAGCGGGAGAAAGGAGCATTTAGCTGTCCATCCTCCTCCCGTGTGCAATGCCACTGTGTCCTTCCGTGTGCTCTGTGCAGTCACAGAGAAGAGTAGAACAGGCAGGGGCCGGGCCCAGGGCTGTGCCCCAGGGCTGAGCCTTGCCCGCAGCCTGAGGATCTCCTACAGTGCCATGGGTGATGTTCTGTCCTGCCTTATTTTGCAGCTGAGCCTGTTGGTGAAGGTGATGTGGCTTCCCAAACCACATCCATGACTGAGCCTCTGAGAGATGGTGAGGGTAGGTCAAGGCCTTTCCCCTGGGAGAGCTGCCAGCTCAGAGCCCAAAGCTCGGCCAGGGGGGCATCGCGGCAGGTGCCAGGACAGAGCCATGGCCGTGTGTGCCCTCGCCCTGCGCGATCCCCTCACCGCTCCTGCGGCTCAGTGGCGCCCGTGCAGCTGAGCAGAGATGGCAGAAGCTTCTGTGGCTGATGTGTTACAGATGTGTCTGCAGGGAGGACTTTTCCTGTCCCTGTGATGATTCCTACACAGAAGCCAGGCTCCCGTCGCAGGGGTGAGTAGTGTGTCCCTGCTGACCCCACAGGCTGAGCCCTGCTTTTGTAGCATCCATCCATGGGAAATGGAACTGTGTTGCTCTAAGGTCCTCCAAGGGGAAAGAACAAAGCTACAGGACAGAAGAAACTCCATGAGACCTCTGAACAGATGAGGGAAATGCTGAAGGAAATGCAGCAGACAGGACAAGGTGGGTGCATTCCCTCAGCCTTCTCCTGTGGCTCAGCAGCCGAGGCTTTGGCTGCACATCTGGACACGCCGAGCCCGGCCCAACAGGAAGGTATCCATGGCAGCCTCGCTGCCCTGCTGCTGCTTCCATGCCCTGCAGGGCAGTTTCCCAGCCTGGCCTGGCTGCAGCTTCTCTCCAGCCTCTGCAGGAGAGGCATTGGGCATCAGCTGACAGGCAGACCAAACCGCACCACAGGCATGAGATGCCCTGCAATTTCCCATCTCCAGGCAAATCAGAAGGGATACCTATATGGAGAAGGGAGAGCCCTGCCCTACCCAAAAAGTTGAAAGGGATTTCTTGAATCTTAACCCTGTCTTTGAGAGGCATTACCTCCTGAAGATGCCACCTCTCCAATGGGGAGCAGCCCAATGTGATCCAGCTCTCTCTTTTCTCCAGAAGCAGATGGAGAGGCTGTGCAGAAGGAAGCAGTTCCTGGAGGAAGCAGTGGCTCATGGACAGCCTCTTCTGCAGGAAGGGAGGAGATGCCAGGCACAGCCAGAGGAGGTAATTGCTGTGCCTCTGGGCCTGAGCCCTGCTGAGGCTTGAGCTGCCCTCTCTGCTGCTTGGCACTGCGGGCACAGCCCGGACAAGACGGGCACAGCCCAGAGGAATTATCCCGAGCATGCTCAGGGCACTCGGGTACTGAGCTGTCCTGCTGGGCTCCCTCCTGGGAGACACGTCCTGAAACCTGGGAGCGGCTGCACGGGGTGCTCGTGGTGGGGAAAGGGCAGAGGGGGAGATCAAGGCTCCAGTGTGTCCTGAGAGGGCCTGGTCATGTGCACGTGTGCTGGGGAATTTGTCCCAGGGGAAAAACGGTTGGAGAGATAGAAGTAGGTCAAAAGGGAGGGAGAAAGGGCAGGAGGGACGGAGGGGGACAGGGGGATAGCTGTGGCACTGCCTGCTGCAGTTTTCCCCAGGGATTTAGCAAGAGTTGCAGCTGTGGAAGTGAGAGCTCCCAGAGCCCTGGGTTGCTTCAGCCGTCCCACCATGGATGTTGCACAGGGCATGGAAAGAGGGTGCAGAGTTACCAGGAGCCTGCCCAGAGATCCCGAGGCCCCTGTGCATTTTGACTTTACCCATTTACATCTGTGTCCCACGGCCGTACTCGACCCCCTTGCAGTGCCCAATTCCCAATGGCAGAAGGGGATCCCAACACACCCTGAAAAAAGTTCTCATCTGTGTTCCGTTCTAGATGAGGTTGCTCGAAAGGCTTCCCCATTAGATTGGTTGAGAAGAGTGTTGAAGCCTTTGGAGCCTCATTCAGGTATGTTCTCACTGTCCTACACAGTAATAATTGTTGACAACTTCACAGCAACCAGGTTATACAAGCTACTGTGACTGTTGTGTTACAGATGTGTCTGCAGGGAGGACTTTTCCTGCCCCTTTGCTGATTTCTACAGAGAAGCCTAGCTCCCATCGCTGGGGTGAGTAGTGTTGTCCCTGCTGACCCCACAGGCTGAGCCCTGCTTCTTCCTGGCATCCATTCCTAGGAAATGGAACTACTTTCCCTTAAGGTCCTCTGAGAGGGAAGAACAAAGCCCCAGGACACAAGAAACCCCATGAGCCAAACAACATCTTGAAACGAATAGTGACAGAACTGCTCAAAGGGAATGGTGAGAGCATTTCCCTCAGCCTTGTCCTGGGGCTCAGCAGCCGAGGGCTCTGGATGTACATCTGGACATGCCGTGCTGGGAACAGCAGGAAGGGATCCATGGCAGCCTCGCTGCCCCGCTGCTGCTTCCATGCCCTGCAGGGCGGTTTCCCAGCCTGGCCTGGCTGCAGCTTCTCCCCAGCCTCTGCAGGAAGGCATTGGGTATCAGCTGAAAGTCAGCCCAAACTCACCAAGGATCCCCTGCATTTTCCCAGTCCCCAGTCACATCCTGAGGTGTGGCTGCTTGGAGGAGGGAGGGCCATAGCCAGCCCCAAAGGCCTGGGGAGATCAGGATTTTCCTGATCCTTACCCATGTCTTGGACAAGTATTGCATCCGGAACAGGCCACCTCCTGGATGTGCAATGATTCCATCTAATCCAGCTGTGCCTCTTCCTTTCTCAAGGGATGGACAGAGGGGCTCTATGGAAGGTGGCATTTCCTGCAGGAAGGGAGGCGATGCCAGGCACAGCCACAGGGGGTAATTGCTGTGCCTCTGGGCCTGAGCCCTGCTGAGGCTTGAGCTGCCCTCTCTGCTGCCTGGTACTGCGGGCACAGCCCGGATAAGATGGGCACAGCCCAGAGGAATTATCCCGAGCAGGCCCAGGGCACTCGGGTACTGAGCTGTCCTGCTGGGCTCCCTCTGTGGAAGACACGTCCCGAAACCTGGTCGCATCTGGCCAGGATGCCCATGCTAGGGAAAGGGAAGAGGGGGAGATCAAGGCTCCAGTGTGTCCTGAGGACCTGGCTGTGTGCCCATGGGCTGTGGGAGCTGTTCCATGGGCAGGTGGGCAAGCAGGAGGGAGGGACGGAGGTTGGGTGTGAGAGCTGTGGCGTTGCAGATTTCCCCAAGCATTTAGTGAGGGTTTCCTGTGTGGGAAGGAGAGAGCCCCAGGGCCCTGGGCTGCTCCAGCTGCCCATCCAGGCATGTTGCACAGGACCTGCAAAGAGCGTGGAGAGTGACCAGGAGCCACAGGCTTCCACAGCCTAACCCCGCCCTTTTGCAATGCCCAATTCCCCAAGGGAGAAGGGGATCCCAGCACACCATGAAAATGGTTCTGTAGCATCTGTGCTCCCTTCTCGACTGGGATCATGACTTGCATTACTTGGAAATGCTGGTGAATGGTGCTTTGAAGACCGTGCCAGATGTTGGAGGCATGTTCTGAATATACCTTTCCTGACAGAATAATCCGTGGCAGTGGGGCAAGAGTTTGCTCCTGAGCCAGTTCCCTTAAATTTCACTGAAGGTTGATCAGTTCTGGAAACCTTGCCCTGCTCCCTTCTGGAGCCCTGAGTGATCCCACAGGATCGCTGTCAGTGGGAAGAAGGGGCATTTAGCTGTCCATCCTCCTCCCATGTGCAATGCCACTGTGTCCTTCTGTGTGCTCTGTGCAGCCACAGAGAAGAGCAGACAGGGAAGGGGCTGGGCCCAGGGCTGTGCCCCAGGGCTGAGCCTTTCTCAGCTCCTTTGCCGCCCCCAGGGAGCCTGAGCTGCTTCTGCTGCCACTGCCAAGCCCTGGCCCTGACTGGGGCTGGGTTTATAGCTGATGGCAGCTCCAGGGAGTCCTTTCTGCCCCGACTGCCCCGCAAGGGGCTCCTTCCATCCCAGTGTGGGGCCACTGCAGGCACGAGGTCCCCCTGGTCCTGCTCCTGAGTGGAAGGCAGAGCCAAGGGATGCCTAGGAGGGCGCCAATCACCCAGGTGCCCTCACTACCACTCGGGCCTGAAGGAGAATCTTCAGCAGTGCCATTGGAGCTGTTGTGTCCTGCCTTTCGTTGCAGCTGAGCCTGTTGCTACAGGTGATCTGGCTTCCCAGCCCATGTTCAGGATTGAGCCTCTGAGAGATGGTGAGGGTAGGTCAAGGCCTTTCCCCTGGGAGAGCTGCCAGCTGAGAGCCCAAAGCTCGGCCAGGGGGGCATCGCTGCAGGTGCCAGGACAGAGCCATGGCTGTGCGTGCCCTCGCCCTGCACAATCCATTCACAACTTCTGCTCAGCACTGGCAGCTGTTTGGAGGAAGGTGGGCCCTGGCCCAACAGAAAAAGCCTAGATGATTTGTTGATTTTACCAGATTTTGCATAAGCATGACGTCCTGAACATGCCATCAAAGTAATGGAGAACAGTTCCGTCTTTTAAGGTGTACTTTTTGTTTCTCAAGTGGTGGGCCAAAAGGCAGGACCGAAGGAGGTGTTTTCCCAACGAAGCGAGGCCGATTGGCAGCCCCTGCTTCAGGAAGGAAGGCCAAGCCAAACACAGCCATGGGCACGGGCACAGGCTCAGAATGTAATTGCTGTGCCAGGCTCAGTGGGGCTCAGCCCTTGGCAGGGCTGTGTGACAGCAGCTCTTCCCCCAGGGCTCACCCATGCACGGCCCGGCAGCAGCCAAAGCTGGAGGCGCCTCTGGAGCTCGTTCACAGCCCCGGGGAAAGGGGACTCATGCACCAACGTCCCTCCCACTGCAGCTGGGCTTTGTTGGGTGGCACAGCCTGTGCCAAGGGCCAACAAATTGCCTGCAGGCCCCAGCTCTAGGGGAAACGGAGAACATCCTTCTCACATCCACTGTTCTGCCAGCTCAGTAGTGTAGCACAGCACGGGCTGACGCTCCCCATTGCTCCCACAGGTGCAGCTGGAACCACAGTACATGTTCCTGATGCCCAGAAGAGCCTTGGAAGGGGTTTCTTTCAGGGAACGGGCTTCTGGCTAGGGTTACTGGCAGGCATGCTTCTCTTGGAGCTGATCTTCATCTTATGCTCTGTCCGAATTTGGACTTGCTAGAAGAGAAAAGGGTGAGTGTTTAGTTCACCTTTCCCTCAAACAGCTTCTTTTGAAAGTCTACTGTACATAGGAAACATTCCCAGTGAGGCTGCAGTGTAGGTGTGGCCAGTCCATGATTGTCCAAAGAACTCTGCTGAGGGTTCTGCTGCTGCCCAGAGCTTTCATCGGCCTCCTAATTGCTGGGCCTTGTCCTGGGGGGCCCCCCACTGGGGCTGCAGCCAGTGCGGGCTCCCACTGAGGCTGCCTGGCCAAGAGCAGCCCCTGGGGCACAGGGCAGAGGCAAAGCTCGGTGGGGAGGAGAAAGAGCAGGGACGAGATTGCCCTTGAAAGGCAGAGGCGCTCTGGGGCCCGCTCCTGGCCAGGGAGCCTGCCCAGAGCCGTGCCCTGCTGGCCGGGGCCTTGAGGGACAGCTGTGCAGCTGGGCCAAGCTGTGCCAGCAGCTCCAGCCGTGCTGGGGAGCCTTGCCAGCTCTGGGCCCTGCTGTGCAGGAGGATCCCTGTGTGCCACTGGCAGCTGGGGCCTCAGCCACCCCCTCTTTCCACAGTTCCACCACTGCACAAGGGTTGTAAGACAGTGGCTGCACCTCACACCCAAACAGCAGGAGCAGCTCCTCCAGCAGTTAGAAGGGCCTGCGCAGCCCTGTCAAGAGTTCTGAGAAGAAGACTGCAGAACAGCCATCGTCAAGGAAATCTCCTGTTCTCCTGGAGATCCCACTGCCACCTCCTCTCTCAATGTATATCCCCAAGTGACTTCCATCTCCTTTTTAATCCTCTTCTGTCCCATCCCGACTTCTTCTATAGACCCCAGGAGCAGCCCAGCACCCTACAGCCCCTCCTGAGCCCAACATGTCCTTTCCTCTGCCCCTGAACCCCCTGGCCATGACCTCTAAACAACACTGAAGTTGTCCCTGCTCTCTGCCAGGCTAGGTGATGGCCCCTTCTGTTGTTGCACTAAAGAGAAGGTGCTATCACCCCAGTGTTTGGGTGGCAGCAGCAGCAAAGAGCAGCTGGCAGCAGCACTGGCTGAGCTCCATGGCCAGGAGCAGCTGTGGATGCCCACGGTGTTGGCAGGCAGGAGCCAGGCAGGGGCTGCTGTGACCAGCGGCGGGGTCCCGAGGGCTGGGGGAGTCCAGGGGTCAGGCAGCAGTATGGGGCTGAAGAGAAAAAGAAGCCCCATTTGCTTAGTTTTTCCATTTTAGATTTTAGAAATTTGTAGAAATATTTCAAAACATTTTTTCTGTAGAGAGACACCCCCAAATATATCTTCCCAATTAGTATAGTGTTCAAATGTTTTTGTAAGTAGTTTTAGAATCAAGAGAACGAGTGACCCCATTTTTTCATTTTTAGAAATATTTAGAAATATCTTTTGTAGAGAGCAATCCCCAAATGTTTCACTCCTGTTTACACAACACATCTGTATTTTTGAAACTAGTATTATTGTTCTGGAAAATATTTTCCCCATATACAATTGTTGAGATGAAGGGAGAACGACCATCCTTTAATGCATCGAACTCAAGTTTATTGATCGATCAGTCACTTTAAATAACAGTGTTAACAAACTTCATGCATATTCCAAAATCCAGGTTCATGATAGGCTAACAGAGAAAACTCTAACCACTCCTTTTGTTTTACAATACCGTTAATTGTTTACACAAAACAAAACCAGTGTCCCCACTGTGATATGAGAGGTTCCCAAAATTTCCACATCTGTTCTCAGGGTGCCATCTTTTCCCAGAGAGGGTGTTTGCTTGTTATGGGAAGACTGCCTGAGAACCTTATTGTTTATAAAGTGATGCCTGAGAAAGTCTAATTGTTTATAGAAATCAGGCTGGGAACTGCTTTTGGAACTGCTTTGCAACTACCTTTTACTTTTCTCTCAATTGTATGCCTTCATGGCCTTTTTCTTTAAGCCATGCTTGAACTAAACTCTCCACACTTCCCCCGCTTTTTTCTTTGAGAGAAAAGAGGTTAGTTTGCCAGGTTTTCTCTATCATCCTACTAACCATCTTTTGGATACAGCTACAGAAACAAGGTAATATAAGTAAAAGCAATAAGAGTACACCTAATATCCCTATAGCATATATTACAAGGTTTCTTAACCATGGTCCCAATCCTAAGATTTTAAGCTATTCATCGATTCCCAATCCTTCTTCTTCCTTAAGGCTGTTAAGCCCTAGCCGTAGCTCTTTTAACTTAGCATGAAAAGATACAGAATGATCAGATAAATTCATGCAACACATCCCTTCAAACTCTTCACACCCATGGCCTTGTGCTAACAGTAAGAAATCTATGTCAGCTCTATTTTGTAAGACAGCGTGATTAGCACTCTGTACATCTGCAGTTAACACATCTAATATCTGTGAGGTCCTATTCAATTCACCCTTAGCCCAACACCCTATTTGTTTTGCTAAAGTCATTGCTTTGCTTGCAGCACCCCATGGTAGGAGAGCTGAAACCATCACTTGTTTAAATCTACTCCAGAACAACGGATCTCCTATTTGACTACAGTCTAAGTTATGTAAGGTGTGCCTTTGCCTGCTTGTCTTATGACTTAGTTGCATTAATACAGATATATTAGGGTGGAATAATGATAACTTGCCTAAATAACAAGGTCCACCCTGAGGTTGGGCAGGTATACCATTCCAGGCTCTATCTCCACAAATTAGAAATATTCCTGTAGGTAATTTCTTAGGTGTCATGATACTAGAGCCTTTACATTGGTTATAAAGTTGTTTGGACACTATGTCCGGGCTTAGAGATGAATCCAGAGTAGCCCATGTCTGTTTATGCTGACTCATCTTTTGAAAATTAGAGTAATCAAAGCTGAAGCACCCACCATTGGAAGTGCTGGTCATGCTAGCATTTGCACTTCCGAAAAGCTCCAACTCCTCAGGTGGGGAATGCAAAGGAGTATTAAGTGATTGAATTAGCAGGCATTGGCGGTAGCCGTCACTCTGACTGGCAGTATACCCTTTTTGTGTAGGCAATTTAATATTTACCATATTGCGCATACATAAGGCACGGTTATTAATAAGACTGCAGAATTCTTGAGGAGACCATACTGGAAGCCCTACCAAACATGTTCAAAAAGGGTTAGTAAGTCCTCCAATGCTGAGACAAAGTGATGACTGATTAATCTGTCTAGCAAGTGTTATCCATACATTATCTCTAGGTTGATTAAACTGTATTACCCTTAATTCTTCAGCTACTACTACAACTAGCAATATAACAAAAATGAACCTCATTTTTCTGTTTTTACTTTGACCTTCTTTTACTAATCAGTTTTTAACCTTGCTGTTCCCGAGACCTGAAGACCACACCTTTGTAACCTCCTAATGCAGTTATCTAATGCCTGATTGGGATCTCCTCTTATAGGCCCTACAACAGAATGTTGTGTTAAAGGCACCAGTTTTCTACACCTTACAGAGGCTATATATGATGCACTTTGAGCTTTAACCCTTTTCAAAATACACTGTACCTCCCACCGATAATAAGCCAAGATTTTCTGCTCATGCGATTCATAAAGATCTAAAGCTGAGGCAGTGTTTAGCCCTGTTTCATTCCGTAGTGCCCACTCCCAATTACGTTCCCAGGTATGTCTATAATTACAGGTGTTACACCATAAATGAAAAAGTGACAACTGATCCACCCAAAAGGTCTTGTCACAACCCCCGCAACACAGTGCAACCCAAGCAGCACAATTTGGGCTGTGACATTCAAGGCAGTTCTCTTTTGCCAGTCCTCTTATATGAAAGGATGACAATGATTCAATAATATCAATCAGTTCCCTGGTCGTCCGGCAACGGCGTGTTATGGCCCTGTCAATTACCTTCGAGTGTCCCTTCAGTTGAAGCAGTAGTGGTCTCAGGATCAGGAGTAGCTTCTTCTCCAGATGGTCCTTGTCCTCTTCCGTGAGTTGATCCACCAGCCGCTGCCTCAAGAACAGGTTTAGTCCACTTGGCAGGTACCCACAATGCTCCTGTAGGGGTGGAAATACCAAGATAGCCCCTTCCCCAGAACAGGACCTTAGAAGGATCCTTCCATAGCCCTGTCTTGGGATCTCGGTATTTTACCCACACTTCTTTTTCCTGTTCACCAATTTCTTGTGGCTTATAATGTAGTTCTGCTGGGGGTTGCCCTACATCTCCAAACACACACAAATGATTGATCACAAATAGGCTTTTTAATAATCTGGCGTGGGGGTCAGTTACTTCCTTGTGCTTGGCTAAATACTTCTTTAAGGTACCATGTGCCCTTTCAATGATGGCCTGCCCTGTTGGGGAATTAGGAATACCTGTAACATGTTCAATCCCCCAATTTTCTAAGAATTTCCCTATCCTTTGACTGGTATAGGCAGAGCCATTATCTGTTTTAATCCTTTTTGGTGTACCCATCACTGCAAAGCAACTGTACAGATGTCTTTCCACATGCATAGCTCTTTCTGAGCTGTTGCCCATATATATTTGCTATAAGTATCAACAGACACATGTACATACTTTAGTCTGCCAAAACTAGGGACATGTGTAACGTCCATTTGCCATAATTCATTTGTTTGCAGGCCTCGTGGATTTACTCCTAGGCCTAAACCACTTCCCCCATTATGGTGACTACAAGTCGGGCAAGCCTTCACAATAACTTTTGCTTCTGAGAGTGTTATCTTAAATTCTCTGCTTAAGCCTTTTGCATTCTGGTGAAACATTGAGTGGGCCTCTCGAGCCAATTGGTGACTTGACAGAGGTGTACTTTGGGTAATGGTAACCAATCTATCTGCGCTATCATTCCCTTCACCTAAACCAACCTTCCATTTATGACTTCTAATATGAATTACAGCATAAGCATGTTCCCTGGATCTTGTAGCTCTCTTTAACTGCAATAGTAGTTCATATAGTCTTTGATTTTGCACCTCTTTTATGGAAGCGTCTTCAATTCTTGCTACAACTCCTGCTACATACAGAGAGTCTGTAACAACATTCAAAGGTTCCTTAAATTGTGCCATTGCCCATACCACTGCTAACAGTTCCATGGTTTGTAGGCTGTCCACTGCTTCTGCTTGCAGAATATGATGCTTCCATACTCCCTTTTCTTGCCAGGTTATTGCAGCAGTTCTTGATTTCCTGCCAGCGTCTGTAAATGCAGTAATGGCACCTGAGATAGGAGAATTCTCTCGCTTTGGACGATTTATCCAGTCCCAGTCCCCTATCCATTGAATCAAAGCTGGTTGAAGCTGGTGTGTTTCAATAGGGCAACATGCACCTAAGAGAGCTTCCTGCAGTTCCTCTGAATTAGTCAAATAGCAGTCCAAGGTATCCTTCTTCATTGGTATCTCGATGGCAGCTGGTTCTGCCCCAGCCATCTGCAACATCCTTTCTCTGCCCTTCTTTATCAGATCCACTAACATTTCAATTTTTTGTAAAAGAGTCTTACTTTGCTGTAGTGGGGGGGAGATCCATTCTAATATCCGTGTTTCCCCCGCTTCTTGTTTGCATTGCGTAAGTGCTCCCAAAAGATATTGTGGGCCCTTCCAGATGGTCAGATCTATGGGTAAATCTGGATCCCTTCGATGAACATGTTCATGCATAACACAGTCCATAATTTGTTGAATGACCCGCTGTTGTTTGTTAGTAATACACACTGGATGAGTTGGGTCAGTTCCTTTCAGCAGTGGACGCAACTCATCAAGCAGTTCATTAGGTATTCCCACCATCGGTTTTAACCACTGTAAATCACCCAAGAATTTCTGAGCATCATTTAAGGTGGTTATTTTTGTTTTTAATTGCAGCTTTTGAGGTTTAACAATTTGTTCTGTCATAGACCATCCCAGGTATTTCCAGGGAGCAGTTGTTTGGATCTTCTCAGGAGCTACTACTAGAGAGTATTGTGCCAGTGTGGTTCTTATTTCCTGGACTTGTTGTTGTGTGAAAGGCATTGGCTGAGCAAACAATACATCATCCATGTAATGATATATCACTGTATTAGGCCATTGCTTTCTAAGAGGTTGCAAAGCTGCACTGACATAAAGCTGACACAAGGTGGGGCTGTTGCGCATGCCCTGCGGAAGAACCGTCCATTCAAACCTCTGAACCGTCCATTCAAACATCAAACCACATTAATCGCAGGTAATGTGAAAGCAAACCGTCGCATATCCTGCGGGTGGAGGGTGATAGTAAAAAAGCAGTCCTTGAGATCAATAATCAGCAAAGGCCAATCCATCGGGATCATGGCTGGGTTAGGTAATCCAGGTTGCAATGAGCCCATAGGTTCCATCTGATCATTAACAGCATGCAAATCATGGAGCAGTCTGTATTTTCCTGACTTCTTTTTAATTACAAAAATTGGAGTATTCCAGGGGCTGGTAGACAAACGCAAGTGTCCCTGTTGGAACTGTTCTGAGACGAGCTGATGTGCGTGTTGCAGACTTTCCCCTTTCAAAGGCCATTGCTTAACCCATACCAGAGTGTCAACAATCCAGGTAATGGGAATTGGGAAAGTCCAAGCAATGGCTTTTACTCCAAAGGGTGTTCATTTGTTAAAACAACCCCTAGCTGAACCATAATGTCCCGACCTATAAGGCATTGAACAGTAGGTGGTAACTGCACCACCGAAAAAGTCGCCGTCAGCTGCTTCCCGTTGATATAAACTTGAAGGGGGGGTGAGCGGCTAGCCAGGGTAAGTCCTCCTACCCCGGATACTGCAGTGGCTGCCGGCTGCAAAGGCCAATGATGAGGCCAGCAGTTAGGACTAATGATGCTGGAATCTGCTCCAGTATCCAGCAGACCTGAATATGACCTTTTCTGTCCGCTAAATTCTACTTCTACTTTTTTCTTGGGTCTCTCGGCAAGATTTAAAGTTAACAAGGTAAGTTCTCCTGTGGAACCAAAAGCACTGTCTCTCCTCTCTTGAGTTTTTATGGGTTGTATTCCTTTCGTCATTTGCTCAAGCGGTACCAGCTGAGCAATCCTTTGTCCCTTGTTTATTTGAAGAGGAGGAAAAGGGATGTAAGCCATTACCATAATCTCTCCCGTGTAATCCGCGTCAATAATGCCATGCAAAACAAACAGTCCTAACATAGATGCAGAAGATCTCCCAAATAGTAGCGCACCCACTGCTTTGTTCTGTATAATAATAGGTCCTTGGACCCCCGTAGGGATTTTTTGCGGGTGCGGAGTCATCAACGTTACGTCTACTGCGGCTGCCAGGTCCATGCCGAGGCTCCCTGCTGTGGCGGGCTGGAGACTCCCGGCTGCGATGGGTTGGAGGCTGCCTGCTGCGGAGGGTTGGAGGCATGGGGGGGTGTTGTTGCTGCAGCGGCAATTTGTGTCTGGGCGCGGCTGCTGTGAGAATACACGCTCCTGGAGAAGTTTCCCGACCTCCGTCTACAAGCGCTCGTATTATGATTGTCCATACGACATTTATGGCACCAGATTCCGACAGCCTGGCATTCCTGACGTACATGGCCCATGCCTCCGCATCGGTAACATTTCACGCGGCCCCTTTTATTTGATGCTGCAAATGCGGCTGATGCTTGGAGAGGTGCAACAGCGGCTAACACCTGACTCTGAGAGGACTTTGCCTGTTCTTGCAAGCCTATTCCTAACTGTTTAATTGCGTCTACCACTAAAGCCTGCTGCCCGGTTGGTATGAGAGCCATCCTCTCTAATGCCTCCTCTATAGTCCAATTTGCACCTAAGGTATTAAGTATGTTTCTAGTAGCAGAATTACAATTTTGAATCGCACACTGTTTGAGGAGGGCCCCGCGCATATATTCTGCTACTCCAGCTCTCTCAATTGCAGCCGCAGCTCTATCAATAAAAGCGCCAAATGATTCCTCTCTGCCTTGCTTAATTCCCATATATACTGGTATCCCTCCTGGTTCCTTTACCCTTTCTATTGCGAGTCTGACTAACCTCATTGCCTCCCGGCACTTCTCCTGACCTGTTAAGGCTTGTGCCTCAGTGCGAAGGAAAGGTCCCAGACCCATAAGCTCATTAACAGTGACGCCATGGAGGGGGTCACCCGGCTGCCTTTGAACTGCCACGCACTCGTTAACGAGCTCTTACCAGTGAGCATTAAACAGCAATTGTTGATGTTGGGTAAAGATTAGTTTAACTATGCCACAGCAATCATTAACGAGAAGGATGCTGGTGTCAAAAATATAATCGAGCATTTGCTTGGCTGGTTCGCTTTTAAATCCAAACTGACTAACAGTAGCTCGCAATTGAGATAACATTTTCCAGTCTAAAGCACTGATTGTCGCCTGTATACTGCCTCCGGCCTGAGGGGTAAAAATAACCGGACAAGCCAGTTCGCTCGCCATGCTTATCAGCTCTTGGTCTCCCTTTTCCATTGCATCCTTGGCCAGGGCAGCCCACGCATCTCGTCTTTCCCTTGCAATCATCGCTGCTAGATCGTTTTCCGACCCAGGGACTGACTGACTGCTTTTCGGGAACGGAGTATCGGTTTTGGCCCCGGCTGCTGCGATACAGCAGATACGGGAGAATCAGAGGTGCTCCGTGTAGCCTGCGACAAAGCGGGCAATAAAGCACCCTGCGGAGCTTGGCTCGTTAAGGGGGGCTGGCTCATTAAGGGAGGCGGCGAAGCGGGTAATGCAGCGCTCTGTGGCGCCTGGCTTAAAGCCTGGCTCGCAGCCTGGCTCACAGCCTGGCTCGCAGAGGGAGTTGGTGAGGCTGGTAATAAAACCATCCTCATAGCGGGGCCAAGAGGAGTTCCTGACTCCGTATCAAACTCCCTGTCTTGATCATACTCTTTGTTACCATCATGAGCGGCAGTAGCCTGGTGGGCAGCCCTTTTTTCAGCCTGAAACTGCAACAGTTCGGTATTAACGACCCGCCATAATTTACCCCACTTTTTAGCAGTTTTATCATCGTCTAACGTAACCTGCCATAATATATCACCAAATTTATGCCATTCTGACAATTCATGAACTGTGTGGGAATTCACAAAGATTCCCCGTTCCAAACCATAAGCCAAAAGACCCGGTAATTCTTTCTGTAAGTCTATTCCCTTAATTTACCTTTTTTGCAAGAAAGTAATAAAAAGTTCATATGCGGCTTGCCTTTCCATACCTATATAAGTGCACACTTTGCAGCTCCTCAAGGCTTCCGGCCACACCTATCAGCCAGGCCCGTCTATACGGTCGCCTAGGGCACAGCGCATCTCGGCGGCTTTTCCTCCGCTTTGTTTATTCGCGCTTATTGCCGTTCCGGCTGCTTCGGAACCTGAACCAATCCTCAACTCCTGTGGTGTTCGCAATCCCCGAGGTGT
Source organism: Melospiza melodia melodia (assembly GCF_035770615.1). NCBI lineage: Eukaryota > Metazoa > Chordata > Aves > Passeriformes > Passerellidae > Melospiza > Melospiza melodia. Next base: position 1,113,826 of record NW_026948600.1, on the reverse strand, counting down.
TCGCTATCATGGTCGGGTGTCACCATTTGTTGAGATGAAGGGAGAACGACCATCCATTAATGCATCGAACTCAAGTTTATTGATCGATCAGTCACTTTAAATAACAGTGTTAACGAACTTCATGCATATTCCAAAATCCAGGTTCATGATAGGCTAACAGAGAAAACTCTAACCACTCCTTTTGTTTTACAATACCGTTAATTGTTTACACAAAACAAACCCAGTGTTCCCACTGTGATATGAAAGGTTCTCAAAATTTCCACATCTGTTCTCAGGGTGCCATCTTTTCCCAGAGAGGGTGTTTGCTTGTTATGGGAAGACTGCCTGAGAACCTTATTGTTTATAAAGTGATGCCTGAGAAAGTCTAATTGTTTATAGAAATCAGGCTGGGAACTGCTTTTGGAACTGCTTTGCAACTACCTTTTACTTTTCTCTCAATTGTATGCCTTCATGGCCTTTTTCTTTAAGCCATGCTTGAACTAAACTCTCCACATACAATAAAAAATAAAATTGCATTTCAGTGCTAATCTTTATTCTAGGAAGAAGTAAGACCCCTTCAGCCAGACAGCCTGCTGCAAAGGCTATTTTCCCGCAGGAGCTTTGTACCTAGTCACAACCAACACACATAAAACCTTTTCCCTGTTACTTAAGATTTTTGACAAGCTTCCGTCTTATTCTTCTCAGACAAACTATGAGCACAGTGGGCATCTCTTCAAGTTACCATCTTTGTTTGCTTCTGGTGGAACTCCCTCAGTTCTAGAGCAGGGTCTTCTCTCAGCTTGCTGCTGGCCCCAGGCTCTCCTCCCGGCCTGCTGGGCTTGGTTGGGTGGCACAGCTTGTGCCAAGGTGCAGCAAGGTGCCTGCAGGCCCCATCTCTGGGGGAAACGGAGAATGTCCTGCCTGCATACACCGTGCTGCCAGCTCAGCAGTGCAGCACAGCACGGGCTGACGCTCCCCATTGCTCCCACAGGTGCAGCTGGAACCACAGTACATGTTCCTGATGCCCAGAAGAGCCTTGGAAGGGGTTTCTGTCAGGGAACAGGCTGCTGGCTGGGCTTCCTGGCAGGCCTGCTTGTTTTGGAGCTGATTTTCATCTTATGCTCTGTCCAAATTTGGACTTACGAGAAGACAGTGAGTGTTTAGTTCACCTTTCCCTCAAACAGCTTCTTTTGAAAGTCTACTCTACATAGGAAACATTCCCAGTGAGGCTGCAGTGCAGGTGTGGCCAGTCCATGATTGTTTAAAGAACTCTGCTGAGGGTTCTGCTGCTGCCCAGAGCTTTCACTGGCCTCCTAATTGCTGGGCCTTTTCCTGGGGGGCCTGCTGGGGCTGCAGCCAATGCTGGCTCCCACTGAGGCTGCCTGGCCAAGAGCAGCCCCAGGGGCACAGGGCAGAGGCAAAGCACAGTGGGGAAGAGAAAGAGCAGGGACGAGATTGCCCTTGAAAGGCAGGGGAAGGGAGAATGTCGCTTACCTGAGAGTGCCCCGAAGAGCAGCTGGAAGGGGTGCCGGCTGATCAAGGACCCCCAAGGAGCGGAGGGAGGGCGTATCGGCTGACCGAGTGTCCCGAGGAGCGGCTGGGGAGAGTGGGGGTGTGCGTTGGCGGGGAGGAGCGGCCGGAGCGCTTGCACAGTCCGGTGGTGGGGAGGCCGGCGGGGCCTGTCGGAGTAGGCTCAGCCTGGCCGGTGGGCATGGCCAACGCCGCCCGCCCACAGGACCACGGCGCAGTTCCTGTTGGAGGCAGACCTGCACGGGCTGCTGAAGCTGGACACGCTGATCCCGAACGCGCCGCCTGCGCGATGGCAGCGCAAGGCCAAGGAGAGATGCCCCGGGCCCAGCCCCGTCGGCGTGTCGCCCATGAAGCTGGCCAGTGGCTCCCACAGCTCCAGCAAGACGCCATCCAAGATACCCAGTGAGCGCCGGCCACCAGCGGCAGAGGTTGAGTGCGGGAGCCTGGCCCAGGCTGCTTGTCCGTAGCCACAGGGCTCTGGGCTCCCTGCCACGCTGCCCTACCGGCTGCTGCTCAGGCAGGAGGAGGTGGGCTGTGCTCCTGACAGCCACCCACCTCCTTGCCAGCATGAGGGGCAGAGCTCTGAGCACTGGGGCTGGCCAGCTGCTGTTCGCCCAGCTGAGCCTTGCTGGCACAGCTGTATGCTAGGATGAGTGTGGGCGGGACTGTCAGCTGACAGCTTTACATCCTGTGAGTGTTTCTGTATCTTCCCCTTATCTCTGGACTCTGGAATTGTTGCACTAGACCCAAGTGCACACAGTCCCTAACCAACTTGGTGGCAGGGAGGAAAATATAAGTTAGTTGTGACTGGGTGGCATGAGACCTCAGAGTCCTACTTGTCTGGTGGGTGTGATGTGGAAGAGTGTTGTGTTTACTCCCATGAAAGCTTTAATACAGGCTGTTAAATAGCTGTAAGACAATATTTTCATATGTGAATGCAGGTAAATCTTGATCCAAAATTCAAAGCACCCCCACAAAGGCTGGGGGGGATTGCTACATTCCCAACCGCAGCACTATGCAGATGGAGATGGCAAATTTCCTCCTAAGCAAAAAGAATGACCCTGCTGAGGATTCCCCTACCAAGAAGGTGAGCATGTTGCTAAGTTACAATTACTTAAACAACCGCTACTCCTTCCTGCCCCTTTACAGAGCAGTAAACTATAGGTTCTATCAAGTGGGCACACGGGACTGACAAGTCCCAGCCATCACTACTTGCAGCTCTGGGCTTCAGGAGCCTAGGATGTGATTGAAGCTGTAGAGACTGCCATGCACTCTAAGCCTATGCTGCTTCTGGAAGCAAAATTTAGCTTTTGACTAATGAGGCTTTAAAATGTAGCAGGTTACAAAAACACAAAGCTGTAAGCCTATGCAAAGTGAAACTACTGGTGGTAGCTATTCTAGGACAATGTCTCCACAGGGAACACTTCTGGAATGTTTTACACTGTGTTCTGAAATCTGTTTATGAAGCATTTGGTCACTTTGTGGCTGTGGCTTTTCCCACTGGCAATGACACTGAATTTGCCATTGTGTGAAAATGTGAGCAGGACAATGTATGAAAGTCTGAGGAAAAATTGCTTTGACCTGCCTCTGTGTGACTGACCTTTGCAGCACAGGCAAACATCTTCAGATTCTAAGAAAAGGGGACTTAGGTGTCTGTTTAAATTGCAGTGTGGGAATTGTTTTCAATGCATTGCACTGAGGGCGATTTGTCTCTGTAGGAGCAACAGAAAGCCTGGGCAGTGCATCTGAATGGTTTTGATGTAGAAGAGGCAAAGATCCTCCACCTCATTGGAAAACTAGAGAATGCTCCAGAAGGTGTGATACAGGCTCTGTGTGAGCTGAAACAGCAGGAGAGATCAGGTCAGGGGAACAGCAACACAGAGGCTCTGTGTGTGGTCACAGGAGAAATCAAATGGTTTCTGAGAGCTGTACAGGCTGGAGTCTCCTTTCTTACGGTTCCTGAGGTCGAGGGAGGGCATAACAGTTACAGTGAATTTATTTAGGAGAGTTGCTATGACTGCCAGTTGGTCACCTGTTACAGGGCTTGCAAGGGTCTTCAGGGTGAAGAGAGAGATGAGAATCTTGACCTCATGTTCAGAAGGCTTGATTTATTATTTTATGATATATATTACATTGTTACTATACTAAATGAAATAGAAGGAAAGTTCTCAGAAGCTAGCTAAGCTAAGAATAGAAAAAGAATGAATAAACAAAGGGCTGTGTCTCAGCAGAGGGTGAGACCCAGCTCTGCTGTGAGTGGTCAGTAAATCCAAACATTCACCCGAGACCAATCACGCATCCACCTGTTGCATTCCACAGCAGCAGATAACCATTGTTTACATTTTGTTGCTGAGGCCACAGCTTCTCAGAAGGGAGAAAAATCCTAAAGAAAGGATTTTTATGAAAAGATGTCGGTGACATTTCACCTGTACTGCAGGTTCCAAACCTTCATGAAGTTTGTAAGAGCACCAAACTCTCTGCTGTGCACTTTCTAGCTTAAACTGCAACTAAATATAATGGGATTCAAAAACCCAAGTGTTTGTTAAATTTGTTTCCATGAATGACGAAATTGTAGCTCACCCCTGTTCAGCAGTTCATACTGCCAGTGATTTTAGTGCACTGCAGGCTTGTGAGTGTTTCTCTTAGGACTTCATTTTCATTCCAAGGGATTCCTAGGTGGGTGAGCAGCACTCAGCTGGGAGGAAACTAACTCAGGTTAACAAACCTGTTCCCCTGCAAACAGGCTATCAGAATAACCTGAAAGTGCTCTACAGTCAGAAAATGGCACCTGGATTCAGCAGGAAGAATAGCAGAAATATTCCCTCAAAGCCAGAACGGGTCTTGGATGCACCAGAGACGTTCAACGACTACTGTAAGTAGGGTACAGGGCTGAGTGCTGGGCATCCAGAACATTTTGCAATGGATTGCTGTTCCTAGGACAGTGTAACTGGGCTGTCTGTATTATTTTGTGTACCCAGGCTAGCACAGACCCCTTCTGGAGTGTCCCTGTGTGGCCTTACAGGGACAGTGGTCTAGGGCACTGTGTAGATGCCTTGGAGCAGGGTACCTGGCCCCAGCAGCTGGGCATAGTGACACTCAGAAGGCTGCCCCTCACCTGTACATGTGTGTGTGCACATGTGCACCCGCACCTGCTGCATCAGCACGGGTGAAGGGCAGGGCTCTCTAGCCAAGCATGGTGGGACCTGCATTGCTCTTTCAAAGTGTAGATCTGAATCTTGTAGACTGGAGCTCCCAGAACTTCCTGGCAGTGGTTCTGGACAACACTGTTTATCTGTGGAATCACACTACTAGGGAGATTATCCCCCTGCTGCAGATGGAGCATCCAGATGTTTATATTTCCTCTGTGTCATGGATTAAAGATGGAGACTACCTTGCTGTTGGCACAAGTGGTGCTGAGGTTCAGGTGAATGCAAGAGTAAAACTAGAGGTGTTTTCTAGGGATTGACAGAACTGGGGACAAAACCTTGGCTGGCAGAGGAAGGATGCCATGCACTTGACTTGTCTTCCCTGGTGTGGGGTGGAACTGCCCAGTGTGCAAGGCAGGGTTTGGTTTGGGGGTTTTCTGATAAGTAGCGTTACCTTCTGTGCTATAGTCATGAGATACACACTTTCTCTGTTCCCTTACTGAGAAAGCTGAATGCCAGAGCCTGTGCAGTGAGGTTCCTAGGGCATAGAAACAGGCTTGGGTTTCTTCTGAAGAACTTTTTGCTTTGCCTCTCCAGCTATGGGACGTTGAGCAGCAGAAACATCTCCAAACCATCACCAGCCATTGTGCCTGTGTGGGAACCCTCAGCTGGAACAGTTACATCCTCTCCAGATAAAGCAGTGCGTCAAGGGCAGTTTCCAGTTGTTACAAACTCCTATCCATCAATCTATGTTTGGCATGGGTTACGGATGGCAGAGAGAAGTTTGTCCTGGCTTGGGATCCTTACTCAGCCTTATCTGTTGGGGCTGTGAGGAGAAGGCCTCTTTCCTGTATTGCAATTTGTGCTGAAGTTGTAAAGAGCTTGTGTGGGTGTTTCACTCACACCAACAGACCTGTGTTGCTGGTAACACTGGTTGAAACCCAGTGGCAGCTATAGCAGTCTTGCAACAACAAAAATGGATTTAGGTGAAAATGTGCAGCTTGACCCTGCAAGCCTTCTCTTCTCTCTGCAGTGGTGCACAGACTGGGCACATCCATCACCACGATGTCCGAGTGGCTGAGCATCACGTGGCCGCCCTGCTGGCCACACACACGAGGTATGCGGACTCAAATGGTCTCTGGATGGCCGCTACCTGGACAGTGGTGGCAAGACAGTCTGGTGAACGTTTGGCCATGCACCCAATGTGGGGGTGGCGACTTTGCTCCTGTACAGACCTTCACTCAGCACCAGGGTGCTGTCAAGGTGAGCACAGAGCTGCCACAGGCGGATATGTGTGTGCAAGGCAGGTATGCAGCACTGGCTGGGTGCAGGTTGTCTCTTGTATGTTTTAAAATGAACTCTCCTCTCTCAGGCTGTGGCGTGGTGCCCATGGCAGATGAATGTTCTAGCCACTGGAGGTGGCACTAGTGACAGACATATCCGCATCTGGAACGTGTGTTCTGGCGCCTGCCTCAGTGCTATTGAAACCCTTTCCCAGGTGAGAGATGAACATCAGCTTGGATACAAACACCTTCTGGCAGCACACCTACACAGAGCTGCTGGCTCCTCAGGCCCAGAGGCATGGGGAAGGAGGGGGACCATGCTCACCTCCGAGTGGTGAGCATCAGCACATGCACCTTGTCTCACCTGTGTTACTGCCTCTTTGCAGGTGACTTTTATCCTATGGTCAACAAACTACAAGGAGCTCATTTCAGGCCATGGCTTTGCACAGAATCAGCTGGTTATATGGAAGTATCCAAGAATGAACAATGTTGCAGAGCTGCAAGGTAGGTGGACAGGGCCTGGGTGGGGGGGCTGTTAGAGGTTGAGGACAGCTGCACTCCTTGGTTGGAGCCTGCAGCATCACTGATACAGGACAGTATCTGGGGCCATGCTGCTAGGAGTAAGGCATGCCCACGGGGCTGTGGAAGAGATACCATTGATCCAAGTGTGTGCTTGGGGTCTGGAATCATGCTGCCACAGCCACTGGGGAGACAGCTGTGAAAGCTGGCAGGGCTCATGGGAGCATACAGGAGTAAATGTGCATGTGCTGATCAGCTCAGCCCTGACTGCACATTCCTTCTCCTCCTCAGGTCATACTGATAGAATCTTGAACCTGACCATGAGTCCTGATGGTACATCAGTGGCCTCAGCAGCTGCTGATGAAACAGTGCAGGTCTGGAGCGGTTTTGAGATGGATCCCATAAAGAAGAAAGAGAAAGAGAAGGCAAACAGTGCCAAAAGCGGTTATTCTTCACCAGAGCATCTGTTGAGAGCATGGGATTGTTGTGGGGAGGGGGATATTTGGTTTTACACACTGTACAGTATTTTAAATGTTAATGAACTGCTTAACTTGACTTTTTCTTCATAGAGTCTGATGGAAGAAAAAGCCATGGCTCCTAAACCCAAGTCCTTCTCCCTGAGGATGGGGATCTGGGCAAGGAGTGGAGACCTAGGTCTTAATGGCCAGTTTAGAGGCCCCTGAGCTTAGAACAGCCTAGCAGAAGGATGCTGTGCAAGGGCTGTACTTCTGTTTCTGTCCCAGCTAAGATAGATATGTCACCTACCCCATCTAGATGCTGACTACAAGAACAGCAGCTCTACCACAGGCTCAACTGAAAGCACAGCATGGCTGTGGCCTCAGTTTGTGTTGTCCTGGCCTGTCTCACAAGCCCAGGGACACCTTCCTATGGCTCTGCAGGCAGATCTCAGTTTGTCTTGTTAGCTACAGGCAGCCATCACTGCCTGCCTATGGTGCTGGAGTAGAATAGCTGTTGGAAGAAAAGGAGGGAGGGAAATATAGAGCAACAGCTGTAATCATCCTAAAGGCTGGAAAGAGGCTGGCTCTGGCATAAAGCCTGATGCAAAACAAAAGGTTGGCTTACACTGCCACAGCCAGCCTGGATGTCATGCGAGAGCCACGCAAAGCACCACCAACCCTGTGCTCAGCCTTCAGTCACGTATTCTTCCAACAACTCTGATCTCCCTTCCCCTCCTGCTGACAGGAGGCCCTGGTGCCTCACTGAGGCTTCATGCAGGGGAGCAAGCACCAGGGCTCAGCTGACATTTATTGGAGCTTGACTCCCCTACACTTGGAAAAATGCCTTTTTTCCAGGCTGAACTGTGCTGGAGCAAGTTGCAGGAAATACATCTGAGCCCTCACCTGTTGGGAATTAAGCTGACTAGAGACTGGAAAAGTACAAGGCCGTGGCTAATTCCAAGTCATGCACCTGCAAGATAGTGTGTCCTTGGGCCTAGCTGAGTATGATAAAGGAGTGGACAGAGAGACGTGAGAAGTAGAGAACGTAGACCCAAAGGAATGAGGAAGAGTTGATGGTATAGTTTAACCAATAGATTGCTTGGCTTACAGAATATTCATAAGCTTATTATTTGCTGTACAAGTGTTTGATGCTTTCTTCAATAAATGGGACCTGTTGATGACCATCTGGTGTCCTGGTCTCCTTCCTTCGACACTCACTTGACCAACAACCAGCTCAGCCAGGCTGCTTTGCACGGTGGAGCTGCAGTGTCTGAGGTTGTTGGGCTGCACCAGACGCATCAAGCCTGTCCTTCAGCTGCACCAGCATTGCCAGAGGCTGCTGGGAACACTGCACAGCTGATAAGCACCTTGGCCTGTACAAAGCAGCTCCACCAAGCCTGTGCCTCCCATCAGCCCTCAGTGATTAGCTGAGGGTGGATTATTAACTGTTTTCACATTTCCCTCAGCACAGTACCACACTGTGCCTAGCATCAGCTCTGCCTCCTGAGCCTTACAGCAGCTGGAACCTTCAAAGGTTCCGACTTGTGCTCTGCCAAGGCCAGTGAGTGTGTAACCACACCCACCAGAGCACCCCCCCACACACACACACACATAAAGCTGATATGGGGTCACAGTCTCAAAAAACAGCCACTGAGCCAGCACCTTCCCAGCAGTGCTGCTGGTGCATCCCCATGTGGCCACTTGGGAAAGATCAGGAGGCCCAAGGATGGAGCTCTCCCTCAGACACAAATCCTCGGGCCACAGCTGTCTCCAAAGGGGAAGCAGGCAGGAACCCAGATGCAAGGCTGGGCTCTTCCACAGAGCTGCGCTGTTGTTGTAGGAGCCCTGCCCCACACCCCTGCACTTGGTGCTGGGAGTTAGCACAGACTTGCCCTGTAGGGCCACAGCTGATTAGGCCTTCCCTGGTCCCTGGCCTGGAAGGAAAGCTTTATATGCCAAAAAGTTCTTGTCATTTTTTCAGTCCCATGTAAGAGCAGCTCAGCTTTCTCACAGACTCTTTCTTTCTCCTTAGCACATGCGCCACACCCAGATGCTGTGCATTACATAGCCCTTAGAGAAACCTCTGAGCATTACCAGAGGGTAATGATACTGCAGGGTCTTTGACCCCATGCTGGTCTCTCACAGTCCTGGAGTGAGGAGGAGCAGAGGAAGGAAGTGGGCACGGATCCAGCAGGCCCAGTAAACACAGCCCTGTAAGGTGTGAATTCAGTTCACAGCATGACAGCATATTAATTATCAAGTGCCATGGCCAGCCCATAGAAGAGCACAGCTAACAGTGTTATGAATAAGAAGCTTGACTAGGCCAATATTCAAGCAGCAATCAATTTATTATTTAATATGGTAAATATGAGCAATACAGCGCTGGGTACAGTGGGGGAAGTTTTCCCTCCAACTGCACACTGATAATTGAGGGTTACAGGTATTTATAGGAGTACCCATCAGTTTTTTTCAGCAGTTTCTATTTCCAATCTTTTACTCATCAGCAATTCTTATTCCAAATTATTACATCACAATTCTATACACTATTGTGATTTTAATTTCTCAGGATGTATCTCAAAGGAGTATCCCCAGATGGTGACGGTCCAGTTTCCGAAAGAAGAAAGACGACTCCCATCTGGTGGGGTCCAGCTCCACAGATGTGGGTCCACCTTTTAATTGCAGAGACTCTAAATCTCATAACAGTGATATCCAGCTTCCCTTTGCTCAAAACCATAAACTCTTGAGGTGATGTTCGTCTTCCTTTCTCAAGCTGTTTTTCTCTGCTTCAATAAGGTCTGAGATAACAATATTTCCTTTATATATATTCCAAAGCTACAGTTTCAAGAATACAAGTAATATTCTAAAATTATACTTCAAAAGGTTATTATTGCAGAGCTCCTTATGGATTAAATGCAAGCAAAATGCAACATCTTTAACACCTTATTTCCAATACTCCTAAATCAACTAGGGTTAATTGCAAACAAAATTAGGTTCAAAGGTCTTTTTCCATGCTTTATTCTCCTCAGTTATTATTAGAATTCACAGCTCTCCCATTGTCGAGGTCCACACGTTTTGCATTCACAAATACACACATCGCCTGTTTGTCCCTGACACAAAACACTGAGACAGAGTAAAGATCGATTCTGAATTAGGTGAAGTGTCTAAGAGAGGTGAAAAGTCTGTGAGGCCAAAGCTGAAGGAAGAACTCGCATGCCGAGACAGCAAGGAGACAGAGAAAGAAAAACAGAAAAGACCACAAGGTCGATTTGCCCCCGACTTAGAAATTCCTTTGATAAAGAAGAACTGGTGCTAAATGTCACGCAGAATGAATATGTATGAACATATTGTGAAACTGTATGCATATGCATTTGGAAGGGGGATAAAAGAAGACCCGAGGTCTTCAGAGGTACCCATGCCTTGTTGGGGGACTTGCGTCCAACGCGCGTCGTAAATAAACATACCGGGCTTTACAACTTTTATAAAGTTGTGAGGTTTCTTCTTTTCTCTGCAAAACAACACAGCTTTGTATCTCACAAACAAGAAAATGCACTCATTGCTCTTCTGACACAGCTCTCTCTGTTCATGATGTGCGGGCAGGGAGTGTCCATGTGCAGGAGCTGATGCAAGGGACAGGGACAAGGATGCAGCAGACACAGTGCCAAGCTGACAGAGGGATGATTTCTGGCAACGGCACTGAAGGAGAAGAGTTTGCAGGCAGGACAGAAAATGGCTCTTTGTTTCACCTCTTCTTTCAGTGCTGCTAAGAATGTAGCCTGGAGCAAGCTGGGAACACCAGAGCCTGGAGCCCTTTCCAGGCAGGGCTGCATAAGACACAAACCAGCCGGGGACTGAGGAGCCCCTGGGGTGGCAGTGAGCAACCTCGGGCTCTGCTCACTGCTGCTGGCATTTTCTATTGATCCATCTCCAAGGACTTCTCTTGTGCTCTGTATTTCTAAGTGTTTTCCCCCTTGTTTGTTTTTGGTTGTCTCCTGCACCTTTTCTTCTCCAAATTTTCCTACCCTGTCAGCAGCAGCTCCTGTCCAGAACTGACTCTAAAATATCAGCAAAGCAGCCTAGGAACAACAAGGGTGGAATCCTGTGGCTCAGGAATTCCTATGCCAGAGCCCTGTCTGTGCCTTAGGCTTTGTCAGGACCTCCTTCTCTGAGCAAAAACTAGGGATTAGTGGAGTTTTTTGTGAAAGAGCTCCTGAGAAGCAAATGTTGTGCTAGGTTTCTCAGGAGTGTATCCTTTAAGTTCATTGCTGGCAAAGAGAAAGTAATGCCAGGGTAGCAGAGCAGCTGGGAGCTGGTCACTCCCTGCAAAGGGCTGGTGTAGGATGTGAGAACACCACGTTCCAGGAGGGGCGAGCGGGATCAATGTGCTCAAGGTGCTGCCAATGAGGTTTGGGTTCACTCAGAGAGTAGTCAGGAGTGGTGAGCACTGGAAGATCCAGCTGCAGTCCCCATCCATGTCCCTTTCAGTGCTGGCTTTAGGGTGTCTGCAGCCTGGATCCAGAGCGCCCTGGGGGGCTCCTGAGGCTGCCTTTGCACTCAGGGTGAGGATGCCCAGGAGCCCCTGAGGCCGCAGTGGGCACCAGGGCTGGGGCTTGTGGCCTGGCAGGTGTGGCTCTGGGGGCTGTGACATGCCAGGGCATGGGTCACTGTCACTGCCCTCTGCAGCCCTGGCTAGCTCTGTGATGCTCCAGGGACAACGGCAAGAGTGGGGAACTGGCTAGGTTGGGGTTTTGCCTGAGCCAGAATCTCTAGGCCAAATGCCAGCAGCAAAGACCCCTGGAGGACCGAGTGAAGGAAGCAGAGGAGGCTCTTCTGAGGTGTAAAGTGCAGCAAATTCATCAGGAGAGGAAAGGGGAAGGTTCACAGGGCAGAATTCCCAAAGGGAACAGATGTTGCAAGAAGCCCCAGCGCCCCTGTGCATGGGTTTCTAAAATCTTTCAAAACACGGGGTGGACACCATATAGTAACCAATAAGTGACCCTTGGGCTGTGGTTTTGAGGGCTACAACAAATCAGAACAAGGGGAGGAGAGAGCGTTGGGAGAGGGATTGGATCTTAGGGTGAGGGACAGAGAACTTTCTGGAACAAAGGGTAGGGTTTGGGCTGAGGGATGGGGCAGAGGGGCCGGGTTGTCTTGACAGGGAAAAATCTGGTGAGGAGGGAGGGGATTCCTTGAGGGACACTGGGGTAGGAGGGCATAACACAGGGGAGAAATTAACTGTAATAACTCGGGGAACACTTGAACATTCCACTATATAACAGAACATTTGGCTCAATAAACTAACACGCTGCAACACAGAAATTCAGGCTTTCGGCAACTGAGAGGTGGCACTATTAGAACCCGCAGCAGCTGGTGAAAGCCATCTCTGTCCTTCAGGTTCTTGCTGTGCGGGAAGGTGCTGCGAGTTGTGGTGGCTGCACTCCCCCTTTGCTGGGAGGATGATCTGTACCAGGGCAGAGCAGAAAGCTGCCATGGTGAGCAGAACATGCTCAGAGCATTACAGTTCAGAGAATGGCACTGCCCCTGAAGGGCAAAAAGCTCGAAAGCATAGAATTCTGTGAAGAACCGTTGCACAAATTTTCCCTTCTAGAGCATGCCCATTTTTGTATGCTGTAAATGAATACTCTGGGTTTTATAGAATGGGGTTTTTACTTAAGGTTTTTGGGAGAACTCTCAAGTTTATTTCTGTTTGTATTTTACATCCAGCATGCATACAGGTTTTTTTTTAATTATTATTTTTCTTTAGTAAATACTTAGGGAAAAATACCTAAGCATTTTTTAATCCTTTGGGATATTGTGATTAATATTGTTAGAAAGAAAACCTTGTTGAACAAGTGTGAAAACACAGAGAGCGGGAAAAATAGCATAGACGTCTTTTAGAACAGGGCATGTAAAAAGGACTGCAGAACTGAGTAATTCCTCCAAGGGCAGAATTAGCAAGATATATCACAAAGAGTAACTGCCAAGATGCTTTCTTAAACCAAGGGAAATGTGACCTGCAGCCATACGAAGTACAGCCAAAGCAAATGAAAACCTTTGGAAAAGAGGGAATTTTGCCAGTGACATCAGTCTGTCTGGATAACTGAGGGATGCCCATCAATATTGCATACATTCCTCAATATTTGCAATGTCTTTTCTCCCAATTTCTGTGATATGAATAAGCTGCAGTTGTTTACCATTAGCTTAAGCTCTTAAAGGAATGACCAAGCACCATTTATGTTTTTCTGTAGCTGAGCAGGACTTGAGTTTCCCAAATCATCTACAAAGCAGAAGGGAATCACACAGCTACTTGTGCTAATGTTAATGAAGGGTTTCATGAAAGCAGGTGAATGAGAGCATTGCATTGTAAAACTTCCACATGCAGGAAAACAGGAGTCCACTTAGAATAAAACATATAAGGCTAGCATGACATCAGAACAGGATAAAATGAAATTGCTAGACAGGAACGGATGCGTCAGAAATTACGTGTATCATTTCTGATACATTTGCATGCATTTGCAAGCTAAAACAGAAAAGGAAGGGCAGAGATAATAAGGAACGAAGATTTGAAAACTGCATTGTGCAGAAGAGACACACAAACCACCAGTGTGAACACAGCTGGGAGATTCAGCTTGGAGATGGATTAGAGTGGAATCCATTCACTGAAGGTCTCTGGTGCACATGAGTGCAAAGCCTGAGGAAAAAGGAGAAAAGTTTAATTTCTGAAAGCTGTTTAGATTGCTGGAAGCATTGTCGAGAGACCTAAAAATCTAAAGCCTCAGAGAATCTGAACCTAAACCATCCCCAAATGGATTGATCAGGTATGATGTGCACATCTCTGCTGTTTTCAGAGTCAGTGAAATTGACAATGAGTGGCTGGAAATTAGGAATGCCCACCCAGATTTTATCTCCCTTACTTTAAGAACACCTTAATAAGGCACTTCAGGAACTGAACACTGACATTCTCACCCTGCTCTATTTACTTTACATTTGAATAAAGGCTGGTAGAAGCAGAAATCGGGCTTAAATTTCTCCCCAAATTACCTGTTACACTTTCAGGTTAGGAGTAGATGTAAAATTCAGCTAATCACTCTCTCTATGCATGAATATTCCACTAGTGAACTGACATACAGAGCATCCTTTTTCTCTTTTGCACCTTCCTAAATGGTGCCCAATGAACAGAACACATGCATAAATCTCACAGAAAATCAACAAAATTGCTGAAATTAACACTCAATTCCCCGATAAAAGCTTCTAAGAAAAGGCTTGACAGAATCACTGAACAAACTGAAACTTGGAAGAGAAACACCCATTTTAGCATTGATCAAGGGGAAAGAAAAAGAAATGCTGTAAAAATTCCAAGTGGAAGGAAAGGAGAAACACAGGAAGCACAGAAAGAACAAGGCCCTGTCAGATGACCTGTACAAGGTAACTTTGTGCCCCAGCACTGTTAGAGGACATTCCCTGTCATTGGTGCAAGCAGCTGGAGACATAAATGCTGATTGAATTGGGGGCCACAGTCTTGGTAAGTGCAGAGGTGGTTCAATAACGTGACATGAGGGAGTTCCCTCAGAGCAACTGGGATGCCAGAAAGAAGTGAACAGCTCACCACAGCCTGGCCCGCTCGGCTGCTTTTCCTTCTGACCCTCCTGGGGAGGCTCTGGCATTTCCTCTTCCCTGATGGAAGTGCAGCTGCTGCCAAGGGAAACGTCCCCACCCTCACTCAGTGTTCCCTGTGCTTGCCAGATGTCCCATCTGCTGTCCCTGTCCAGGAGAGCTGCTCTGCTCGGGAGGAGGAGACCGAGCGAGAGCCTGGGAACATCGGCGGCTGCAATCCCTCCTGATCTAGCGCTGTTTATGGATGTGCAGCTAGATTTGGATAGTTACAATTATAGGGATATTTACATACACTGACTGATATTTGTATAGGGATATTATGTGTGTATATTGTTATATTGATGCGTGTATATTCATCTGTTCACATACTTGTACAGCTCTGTAGCTGTGCATTTCTATTGCTGGGGTTGTATGGATTTTTTTTTTGGTCCATTGATATTTGTGTATTTATAGACAGGTTTGTTATATTTGTGTTATATTGTCATGTTATATATCATGAAATATGTAATGCATGTTTACATCTCTATATTGTTATGTCTATATATGTATTTACTTCTATTTATTATGTATGGAGTAATATAGTTCTAAAATTCTACTTATTTAATTCTGGATCTGAGATTCTTTAGAGAGGGATATTGATGTTTCTGTATTTGTATATGGGCTGTATGGTTGTAGTAATATGTAATAAATTTAATTGTTAAACTTCAATTCAGTAACTTCAATATTTGTGTACAGTGAGTTGTTGCAGAGGGTTGCAATAAAGGAATTTTTTTTTCACTGAAGTTGATATTTGTATATATTTACATAGCACAATTCTCAGAATAAATTAGATTTTAATCATAAATTGATATTTCTGTGTTTCTATATTGGTAGCACAGGTGTTGCAATTTAAAATAAATTTCATTTTTAAACATAAGTTAATGTTTGTGTATTTGTACATTAGTAGCGCAGGTGTAACTATCTGCAATAAATGCAATGTTTCAACTGAAGTAAGTGTAGATTTGTGCTACCCAAAGCCATGGGCAGGTGTAAATGCTGGAGGATTCTGGCCGTGCTAATCTCCGGCCATGCCCAGCACCTGCCCCACCTGCACTCAGGCTGGGCAGGGGAAGCGCAGATTTGGGCTGGCAGCAGAGCCCCACGTTGGCTCAGAACTCGCTGCAGAGGCTGCTGAGAAAACTCCGGGGCTCCATGAGCACAGAATCCAAGCAGGAGCCACCCGGGGAGGACAAATCCCTCATCCCACGGGCAGCTCTTTAGGAAAGGGCTCCAGGTGTCCCCCTGAAGCTCATCCCAGAGACCAGAAGCCAGCAGGGATCCTGAGCCAGCCCTGCTGCCTTTGGCAGCACTTTGGCAAATGAGCTGCAGCAAGGGGGAGGCAGCAGCGACTGTGACTGCTGCAGGCTGGGGATGAAGGAAGGGCCATGGACACAAGTGCTGAGATGCCCCAAAATCCAGAAGGAGGTTGGAGAGCTGGGAATCAACTTGGCATTTCAGTGCCAAGTTCTCACAGTCACTGAAATGATGGAATCCCTTTGTGTGAAGTTACCTTTAAGAACTGACAGAGAATTGCTGCTAGGATCAGCACTAGCAGAAAGCAAAAATGTACAAACACTAGGAGATCGTCTAATATACCCCACAAGCAATGGCTTCAAAAATGATCTCATATATTCATTATACTATACTATACTATACTATACTATACTATTATATTATATTAACCAAAATATATAATATATAATATGCATGAAATTTAATGTGCATGTATTTTTGGACAATTTTATCTTTTGATATATATTTTCATTTAACATATATATTTGAAATAGTCTTTCAGCTTGAGAGCGTGATGATTTACAACAGTGCAAAACCATCTGCCCACACAGCAGTCAGCCCCTGGGTGCATGCATGCACACCCACCCACTGTGCTTGCTCTTCTCAGCATCTCGGGGCTGCTGTTTGCACAGATTTGGGATGAATTTAACTCAACAGAGCCACGAGTGGGGTGTCCAGCTTGTCATGAACACTCATCTGGCAATGAACAACACAGACCTCCCAAACCACATTATCACAGGTCATTTCATTCATGCTAGGCACTGTGGAACTCTTAAAAGACACAGAAAAGGGGTGGAAAACATTGGCATCATGCTACTGCTGGTGTCCTCCTGGAGGAAAATCTCTTGGGTTTCTTAAGGTGGTGGCTTTCCAAAACCTAGGAAGACTGCTCAGTAGTGGTAGCCCAATTGTGAATGGTTTTCTTGACTTGGCAAAGCTGGGGTGTTACCAATGGACTCTGTCCTTGGTCCAAATCACCTGCCCTCACCTGCAGATAAAAGCACCACCACACCAAGCAGCAGCTACATCAGTCAATTTTCTCAAAAAGCTGTGTTAAATTTGGGAGAGGAAAGGAAAACACATCAGACACTGTGGAGTAATGACAAGACTCTGAGGAACAGTTCCAAAGCCAAGGGCAGCAGCTTCTCTCTGGGCCACTCCTTGTGCCCCAAGGCAGCCAGGCTGCCCTGGCTGCCCAGGACCCTGCGCCCCGCGGGCTCTGCAGAGCTGCACAGCGGGGAGGCAGCTTCGGGCACCTCAGCCCCTGGGCAGGAGGGGCTGCTTGCCCTGCAGGGCTGCCTGTGGGCAAAGCAGGGTGCTGGCCTTCTGCTCTGGGCCCCAGCCTGGCCTTGCAGGGCTGATCCTGTTCCCTGTCTCAAATGTGCTAAAGACAGACTTGTTTGTTTCCAGGTCTGCACAGGTGTGATTTGCACCACAAAATACTGAAGGGCCTGAACAACAGACCCTGACTGAAGCCTCAACAACAGGACCTGAGCCAAAGCTGCCCTCTAGGTGACCTTCCCAAACCAATGTTCCATGTATCTGCTCCTTAACCAAGTGTTATTATCAAAAGGATTGTTGCATCCATTCACTGGTGAAACACGTCTTCACCTTTCTGCATGAGGAAAATTGACATGGCCACACCTGGCCTTGGTTCCTCCTTGAGCCCTGGGCAGGCTCGGGGAGAAAACCAAGAGGAGAATGACACCAGCTGTGCCCCCAGCAGAAGCTCTGGCACATTGCTCGTCCAGCACTGTCGGAGCCGGGCTACTCTCACAGCGCACTCGGGAGCCTCGTGGCTGCCAAAGGTGGAGGCACCGCAGGATTTCCCGGTTCCCGGCCGTGGCTCTGCAGGGCTCGGCTGGGACAGCTTCCCCCAGGTGATGTGCAGCTCTGCATGAATGGGAAACCATTGGGGTACCTGGTGATGGATCTTCTGTAATCACCAGAAGGACCCTATTGTAATAATGCTGAGGTGCATTGCTTAGCTTATCCTTTCCTGACTCTTTTTTGCACTTCTGCATTACAGTAAATCACACTATTCCTTCAGCTGGTGTCTGTGTCTGCATCTCTGACCCTCTCCACCATCAAAACAAACACACGGCCAGTTTAGCATGAGACCTGCCTCTCTGCCAGCCCATCTCTTGGCAAACACCCCTGGTGGCCATCTCCACAAATGAAATTCCCACTTTGCAACTTCCTTTGCTGCAGGCAGGTGAGAAAAGGAGCCACTCCCAGTTCTGGACACCTCCAGAAACCAGCTGCTTTCAGCAGTCACAACCCTGAAGTATCAACCTCCTTCCTTAACCTGCCACAGAGAGCTCCCACCAAGAGGCCTTTTGTCCAAGGATACCCACAGAAGAGCTGGAGAAGGGAGCAGTTTGAAACACAACTGCTTCAGAGTTTAAACCTTCCTTTATCAAATGAGCACACACCAACCTGTCCCAAAGGGAAAGCAGGCAGGAAAGAGAAGCTCCTCTGCCACAACAGCAAACTCTGTGCTTCCTTCTGTTCCAGCTGGAGAGTGGAGGCCATGGGCTGCCCCTCACTTTGGGAAGGAGCCCTTAGAATTGGCCTGATCTGGGAGGGCAGCAAAAGGAATTCCCCAAAAAGTAGGAAAAATTCTCTGGAAGCATTAGATAATGACAGTATTTCTGGAAGAAAGCAAAAAATAAAAAAAAGAATTGGGAACTTCAAAAAGTTCCCAGACTGAAATTTGTTTGCCAATACGACAACCCCAAAGTCTCTGTGGTGTGTCAGGAAGCTCAGGAATGTAGAGAGCATTTTGAGCAGACACTGGATAGAAGCAAGATGCACAACCCTGCATACGTGCCTTAGAACAGAAGCATGCTGCCCTTGGGCAAACAATATAAAAAAGTTTGCCAAGACGTACCCCAGGAAAAGAGATGTGAAGCAAGATGTTCTAGGGATGTGAAGAGAAGATATGGGGCCGAATGTTCTGCTGACACTTTTGCCAATCTATATACCTGACCAAAGATATGTTAGCTCTTTGTCCTACACATAACACTTTGTAACCACTTATAAGTATTGTCCCATTGCTGAACCCTGCATTAGCATATAAATGTACCCTGAGATTTGCAATAAACTGAGCATCGATCATTACCTCCATGAAGATTGATCTCTGCCTCCGGAGGGCTCCTTTCGCTATTACCCCTCTCCTTTTCCCCATCTCTCTCCCATACACCTTGTTTCTCTACCTGGCATCCATATACCTTCTTTCTTTATCTGCAAGACTTGGATAAACACCACTGGTGTCCGTCCCGCAGAGCACGAGCAGCTCCCCAACAAGACTTCAAGACTAAGGGACAAAGCTCCCCCCTTCAGCTCTCCACAGCAGCTCTAGGGAGTCTCTCCCCACTGCCAGATCTCCTTTGTCAGTCCACAGTGACAAGAGCTGGCTGCAGGAGGCATTTGCATTGGAGCTCTCCCCAAATGGGGGGAAAAAAAGAAGAGGTGATTCCTGTGGAAATACAAAGGCAACGCTGCTTGGGAAGACACCAATATGAGTTTGCTACAGCTCTAGGCCAAAAATCCCTTGAAGAAAGCAACATCCATCCATGGGGCAGCACTTTGGCTTTGATATCAATGCTAACAAAATTGCTTCCCATTCCTGCTGCTGTAGCTGACTCTGAATTACGAGAAATGTGCCAACTCTGCCAAAGACAGGCAGACATAGTGAGATAAAACCAGCTAGTCTGTGGAAAAGGAGACCAAATGAATGTTTTCTAATCACCCCTTTTCATCCTTTTCCCAGCCAAAACAGAGCAATGTCCTTCCTCTCTGTCACCGATGGTGACCCAGGCACGGGATGCAGAGTGCGGATAACCTCCTCTGCTGTGCTGTGCCAAGCTGTGCAGAGCCGAGCCGAGCCGAGCCGAGCCGAGCCGAGCCGAGCCGAGCCGAGCCGAGCCCGGCCAGCCCCGGAGCCGCCCCGCCCGCGCTGTGCCCGCAGCCCCGGCTCTGTCACGCGCGGCCCCGCGGGCCCGAGCGCAGTGCTCCCCTCAGGCCGCGCGCCGCCGGCGCAGCCGCGGCCGTTGCGCTGCGGGCGTTGTGGCCACAGTCGGCGATCGATGCCATGGCGGAGCTGCCGCTGCCCGCCGGGCTCAGCGCCCGCACCTTCCCCGCCAAGCTCTGGCGCCTGGTGAACAGCCCCCGCGTCCGCTCCGTGCGCTGGGACAGCCGCGCCCAGGGGCTGCTCATCGACCGCTCCCTCTTGGAGCGGGAGCTGCTCAGCTCGGGCCGCGCCCACAGGGGCCGTGGCCATGGGCCGGCCCCGGTGCCGCACACCTTCAGGGCCACGCAGTTCCGCAGCTTCGTGCGGCAGCTCTACCGCTACGGCTTCCGCAAGGTGCCGGGCTGGCTCGGCTCAGCCGCGCCGGGCGATGCCGGGGCCTGGCTCCACTACAGCAACCCCTGCTTTCGCCGCGACCGCCCCGACCTCCTGCTCCGCATCAAGCGCCGGAGCGCGGCCAACAGGCAGCGGCCGGTTGCGGGCCGGGATGGCCGCAGGCGCCCGCCCCGCGGCTCCCAGCAGCTCCCCGGAGTGCGGCCGCTGCCGGACAGGCGGCACGGGCGCGGTCGCTTCACGCCGCTGCCCAGGGAGCGGCCGCCGCTGCCGGCCGGGCGCCCGCCCAGCGGCTTCCTCCTGCTGCACAGGGAGCGGACGCTGCCGGACGGGCGGGAGCTGCGCAGCCCCCGGCCCGGCCGCCTCCAGCAGCACCCCGGGGAGCGGCCGCTGCTCGCCCGGCGCCCGCCCTGCGGCTTCCACCTGCTGCACAGGGAGCGGCCGCTGCCGGCCCGGCGGGAGGGGCCGAGCCGCTTCCAGGAGCTCTACGGGGAGCGGCCGCCGCCCGCCGAGCGGGCGGTGCTCGGCATCCCGCCCTGCCACTTGCTCGGGCTCCACGGGGAGCGGCCGCTGCCGCTCGGGCGGGAGGGGCCCCGCAGCCGCTCGCAGGAGCTCTACGGGGAGCAGCTGCCTCCGGCCGAGCGGGAGGTGCTCGCCATCCAGCCCTGCAGCTTCCAGCAGCTCCACAGGGAGCAGCAGCCCCCAGCCTACGACGCACGTGGTAAGAAAAGAGTTGTAGCCTTGTTTTTCGAAAAGGTCCTGAAAAGTGACCGTTTGAAGTATTTTCCCACAAGACTCTGTCATTCTCGGCCAGAAGTTGTCAAGCCTACTAGGAAGGGGCACCTAGGAGGCCAAAAGATTCTCTGCCTGGTTTTGCTGTGTGCTTCCCGTGATGTTTGGTCCACAGCAGCACTAGAGCTCTGTGTCCCACAGCCACGTTGTGGAGCCTGACCAATGTGTTTGGATTCTTGCAGCCACCCCGGGCACTTCAGGGCCCAGCACTCCACCCGGCAGCGCAGCCTGTGCAGCATGGACGGCCTCCAGCTCAGCACAGAACGCACTTGGGGAGAAGGAATGGCCACCAGCAGATCTAGGCCTTGCCGTAGAGAAAATGATTCAGGAGATCAGGAGGTCCCTGTCTGAAAGATCTCCCTCTGCTCAGGTAATTCCATTGGATTGGGATAAAAGGGGCTGGACTGAGAACTTGTGAACCTTGTTACATGGTTAAGAAGCAAAGGCTTCTTTAATTGAACTTATTTCATTATTATTTAGTTATTGAATTATTCTTGGTAAAGAAAGATTTCTAAAAGAGGGGATGAAGAAGAAATGAAGAAGAGGTTTTACTTGCTGGGAAAGAGGAGAAGAGTGTTTGGAGAAGTGGCACTGAAGGCCAAATGTCCCGTGCAGGGAGGGGCATGCCAGAGGTGCCTCTGTTGCAGCTGCAGCAGATGTGGGCTGTGCCTCTTTTGGGTGGGAAGGCCAAGGCAAAGCAAGGGCTGGGCTGCAGCTGCTGCTGCTGTGTGAGCCCTGCCGAGCGTGTGGGCGCTCCCAGAGCCGTGGCTGGGGCTGGGCTGCAGCTGCAGCTCTCTGTCCTTTGCAGATTATTACACTGTTGGCCAAAGAATGTCTGTCTTTCTGTTGATGTGCTGACCCATTGCCTGCAGTACATTTGTGATTATGACTCAAGGGGGAGAGTGGGATTTTTCGGATTTGCCAATGCCTTATTCTCAAGTGGCATGACTTTTGTCTTCTGTAAAGTCACACATAGCAGCTTAGAGAAGCATTTTATTCCATAATAAAAGGAAACATTGCAGGCTTGGAACCATCTTCAGAATCTTTAGGGTTCTGATGGATGGACTATGGCAGAAGAGATGAATGTTCTGAAACTGGTCATAGGGAGAATATCTTTGTTTCCAAAGGTAATTTGCTTCATTGTGGACGTTTGCTTCCTCAGTATAGAGTATAGGAATAGAAACACTACTTGGTTGTCTGGATTTTCCTGTCTTTTGGGTTGGTTTTTTTCCCCACCCTAACGATTTACAGATTTTTGCCACTGATCACAAATGTGATCCTGGAAATAGCCTGGGTGCATCAATGTTTGCCTGGATGACACACGCGGGGCAGCAGCAGAGGGCTCGGAGAAGCAGCACCTTGTGATGGGTTGTGTGAGCGCTTGGCTGGGGGTGCTGAGACTGCCAGGCAGAAATGTGTGCTTTGCCTGTGGGTTTGCAGCACACAGCCCTGAGCAGGGCTGGGAGCCATGCTGGCAGCAAGGAGAGCCCCTGACTTTGTGCTGGCTGATTTCTCACAGCTCTGGGATAAGGCAGGGTCAGAGCGTGGGGGCACGTCCCCTCACTTGGTGTCTTCTGGTTTTCTGTGTTCATGTTTTGTCTCAAAGGTCATTTTGTGAGAGCTTCAGTTTCGCCTTGGCCCCCTGAATCCTGAGTTTAAAAGGCTTGTCATGTGAACTGTGTGGGCAGTGTTCCCTCCTCTGGTCTCCATGTCCTTTGGGATTGGAGAAGGACAGTTACTGTATCCCTGATATGATTCCAGCAAAATAGTGAGTGATCTTTGAGTTCCTTTCTTTCTGTTTTTCTGCTCAGGACAATGTTGGTGTTGCCCCTGATTCTTCAGGAGGGGAGCCTGTGAACAGAGCTGCAGCAGAGGAAGCTTCATCTGGCACCGAGAGCTGCAGGAACAGTTCCCAGGAGCCCGAGGAGCCTGGTAAGGACAGAGCCCACACTGGTTTAGAGAGCTGTGAGATGGCTGCCCTGAGCAGGGTTGGTGCTTCCTGGTGCCTTGAGTTCAAATCCTGCGCTGGCACAACCTCCCTGAGCCCTGCCCTCCAGGCTTCTCCAGAGGCTCTGACACGGAGTCCTCTGCTGGGGCAGAGAGCAGGGAATAAACCTGACCTTGTGCGAGTTGTGTCACCAAGCCGGGTGTCCCAGTTTTGTGATGAAGTTGGAGGATAAATTTACTGCAGGGTGCCAGGGGAGGCCAGGCTGAGCGACACTTGAAGGAACAGGGGAAAAAAAGAGCAAAAAGTCAGGGTAGAAGTCCAAATCACTGACTAAATGTAATTCCAGTGGTCCTGACCCACAAGAAAAACAAGGAGCACAACATCAGAGGCCAAGTAATTGAAAAATCACGGTAACTCCAGTATCAGAAGGAAAAGCTTGAATGACCCCTGATTAGGGAGGCCTAAGAGGAGAGAAGGAGCACTGTGGATCCATTACTTAGCCCAGCTGGTGCAGCCTGCAGGCCTTGTAGGGAGCTCTGTCCCTCCCAGCCCTTGCTGCCAGAGCTGATGGTCGAGTTGGAGCAGCTGCTGCTCCCTGCAGAGGGCAGTTTGTAGATGGCAGGTAATGGAGCTGGTTCATGACTCAGCTCCCAGCACCTTCAGCTTCAGCCATTTCAGTGAGGACTGAGGTCTCTCTGTCAGCTCAGATAAAGAACAAGGCTGGACTTCCTTGTGGCAGCTGGGACTGTCTGTGTTTCAAGCTCTCCTGGGTGCCCTTTGCACTGCGGGGGCTGGGACTTTATCGAGATAATTCAATGCTTTGAAGCACACTTTTGAACCCTTGGGATGGAACCTGTTCTTTTAAGGGCAGATTGCTTCAAATTGCTAAGTGAGAGTCTGCCTTTCAGGCCATCTTTGACAGCCCCTGGTAGAAGGACAATTGCTGCCCAAAGGAAAGGTGCACAAGGGCCAATATTGACTGAGCGTTCCCTTTGCTTCCCAGATGCCATCTGACCAACATCTCCAGGAGTGCTGCCCTGCATGGCAGGAAGAGACAGGGGAGAGCCTGTGACCATCAGGCAGGTAGAACTCCTCTGCTTGTAGATATGTTTATAGATTTCTATGGTTTTAATTATTAGTGGATATAGTTCCATTTATAGAGGATAATGTTCTATTTCTATGGACATATATTGATAGGTCTGTGTAGTTAAATGTGGATATTTATATAGTTATAGATGTGATATATTTTATTATATATTTACATTAAATATTTTCAGAGTTAGATTCTTATATGTGTGGAGTAAAATACTTATATAAATATATATATATTTATGAAGTTACATTTATAAACATGTATAGTTATATAGTAGGAGGAACAGGAATGTTTAGGTGGAGAGATTGATGGAAGGATTGCTGTTTGTGTAGGCCTAGGCTGCCTTTGTACCTCTTTCCCCCCTCAGCTGCCTTTTTCACCTCTTGCTTTTCCCCCCTGCCCCCTGTGTCCCCTGTCCCTGTGCTGGGTCCGAGCTGGCGGCCGGGCCGGGCGGAGCAGCACTTCCAGCCCCGGCTGTCCCTGGAGCGGTGGGAGCTGCCGCTGGCCCCAGGCACTGTCCCTGAGGAGCTGCTGAAGAACGGTGAGACTGAGGGGGCTGAGGGGGCTGTGGTGCTGAAGGGACAGTGACCCTGAGCTGCTGCTGGGGCTGAGGGCTGTGGGGCAGCCGAGGGCCTTGGTGGCACTGAGGTGACAGGGAAGTGGCACAGGCTGGCAGGGTGGTGGGTCTCAGGGGACGGGATGGCTCAGAAGGGACTGAGGGGTGTGAGAGGACTGTGAGGGGCTGAAGAAACTGAAGGGGGCTGGGGCTTCACCGAGAGCATGGCGGGGCTGAGGGGATGGAGGGGGGCCAGCAGGGAGCACAGAGGGCTCCAGGACTGCAGCTCTGCCAGGCCTTGGAAGCAATTCCAGAGGCTCTGCTTTTGCCACAGCTGCTATGAAGACCTTGAGGACAGCTGGAGACTGACGGGAGCCAGCAGGGAGGAGCTGAAGGCCAGCAGCGAGAGAAGTGAACGGGGACCTGCTGCTGCCAGCCTGGAGAGAGCCCGGCTGAGGCCACAGGCCCAGGGAGGCAGGTGGGGCTGAGGCTGCCGTGGGCTGTGGCCGTGGGCACTGCCCGGCGGGGCAGGAGCGGGCCCTGCCCGTGCTGGGGCTGCTCAGCGCAGCTGCCCCGGCTGGCACAGGGGCTGTCCTTGGGCAAGGCAGCTGTGCCAGCAGGGCCCGGGAGCTGTGCTGGCTCTGCCGGGCTGCGGGACAGTCCCGCCACGGCTGCGCTCACCACAGCCCAGCCCGCCCGGCTGCTTTCTCCTTCTGACCCCCTGGGGAGACTCTGACATTTCCTCTTCCCTGATGGAAGCGCAGCTGCTGCCAAGGGAAACGTCCCCACACTCACTCAGTGTTCCCTTTGCTTCCCAGATGTCCCATCTGCTGTCCCTGTCCAGGAGAGCTGCTCTGCACGGGAGGAGGAGACCGAGCGAGAGGCTTTGAAGATGGGGCAGCTGGGATCCCTCTGCTTTGAGTTCTGTGTAGACATGTCTAGAATTGCATTATCCATTTGGATAGACATGTCTATCCATCTCTAGACATATCTGTTATGTAGAAATGTCTAAAGATATCATTTGGATATGCACATTTGTCGGTTGCTATTTGTATAGGACTATTTTTGTATGTGTGGTGTTTAGGGATGTAACCTCTGTATATATGTATGTGTATATATACATATTTGTTTGTAATTACATCTATGTGTATATTTCTATCGAAGTATACATGGATGTTATTGTATCTGTGTTTAGTTCTCTTTCCTATATATAAAGTTGTGTTGCTATTTATTCATTTGTAGTTATATGTAATAAATTAAGTTGTTAAATGCCTAATTGATCTTTGTGTATAGTGAGTTGTTGTAGAGGTTGGCAATAAATTTAGTTTTGTTAACTGAATTAGTATTTGTATATTTTTACACAGACTGGTTGTAATAATCTAATAAATTCCTGGTTTTAACTTGAATTGAGATTTGTATAGTTCTATATTGTCAGCGTGAGTGTAGCAATTTGTAATAAATGACATTTTTCAGCTGAAATTGATTCTTGTGTATTTGTGGATCAGCAGTGCTGGTGTAGCAATCTGCAAGAAATGCCGTTTGTCAGCTGTGATGGGTGTTCTCTGATTTGTGCTACCCAAAGCCATGAGCAGGTGTAAATGCTGGAGGATTCTGGCCATGCCAATCTCCGGCCATGCCCAGCACCTGCCCCACCTGCACTCAGGCTGGGCAGGAGAAGGGCAGATTTGGGCTGGCAGCAGAGCCCCGCGTTGGCTCAGAACTCGCTGCAGAGGCAGCTGAGAAAACTCCGGGGCTCCACTGAGAGTAGAACTCCAAGCAGGAGCAACCCTGGCAGGAGAAACCTTTAAAATTAAAAAAAAAGAGAAAATGTGGCAAAGCAGATGTGGGGATACTCTGTGAGGCTGATAAAATGCTCTGAATTACCCCTGCCTAGGCACGTCTTCTGCAAAAAGGTTTTGTTAAAAACTGAATACCTCCCATGAAATACAGATTGCACTTTCCCCTTCACTTACCTTGCTGTGTGAGTGGAGACACTCTCTCCTTATCACTGAGAATTTTTGCCCTTCAGCACCTCACATTTAATCAAAGATGATGTACTACCTTGGCACCATCAATGAAAACAGCCCTGCCCTCGTGGCAGTGTTTGCAAAGTCTTCCCACCTCCTGTCCCCACATGTGACAGACAGAACCATCCCCTTCTGTCCAAACTGTGCCTGAGCTGAGTGAGGGCTCCAGGAGCTCAGGAGGGTGCAAGAGCACTGCACATGGGAAGGTTTAGCAAAGCTTCCTAAGCACCAGTAAACTCTGGGTTTGCCAGTCTTCCCCTGCAATATTGTCCTACTCAAGAATGATCCTGGAGGACACTGTGCCTCCAGCTCACTCAAGAAAAGTTTGTTTTCTTCAAGGCTTGAATAGAGTAAAATGAAAATTGTGGTTTTTAGAGTGAAATTCGGGGGGTGATGCAGCTGGGTTCGCTCCACTATTTGCTGTGCAAAGTAGGGCAAAAGCTTTAAATTCCCAGCAGAAGCTGACTACCAGCCCACACAGACCTGAATGAGGCCCAGGTGGGCTTGCTGCACGCTGGTCCAAGGGAAAAGCTGGAACAAAGTCCCCTTATATTGCAGATGGAGTCTGTACTGGTGACTCCAGGGCTGTCTGTGGTACTACACGGCAATCCAGCCAGAATTCTGAGAGTTCCAACAGCAACCTGCTTCTCCAGGGTGAGGGACGAGGCCAGCCCGAAAGCCTGGAAGGTGCTCTGGGCACTGGAGAAGGCCAGGCTGTCCTTGTGCAGGGATGGCCCTCAAAGGGGACCTCACACCTTGTGCTGCTGACCAAGGGCAGCTGGTGCCCTTCCACAAAATGCTTCTTTTGTCCAGCTCTTGGAAAAGTTCCAGCCAGCAACAATTCCTGCTGCTCACACCAGCCCTTTCCAAGCAGGAGGAATTTCAGCAGCAGCCTGACAGCTTAGTGGCAGGAGAATAAAATACTCAGCTGAGCATTATCAACTCTCTGTCACAAGCCACATCCTCAGCCCCTCCTCTCCTCCAGTTGTCTCAGACGTGGAGGAAGCAGCAGGAAATCTCTGATCCTGGAAGGGAAAGCAGAAGGAGGAGAGGCGGTGTCCGGTCCCTGGGGCCTTGGGAGCAGTGAGAGCCATCCAAAACAGGATCTCTGCTGGGCTGTGGAGATAAGAGTGACCAATCAGCAATGCTCTGTGTGAGACTGGAGCCATCTGTGAAAGTGAGCATGGAAATCTGACCTTGCAAAACAGAGGAAAAGGTGTCTTTGGGTATTTGCCAAACCTCGCAGGGGCTCTGAGCCACCTGGTCTAGTGGAAGGTGTCTCTGCCCATGGCAGGGGGTTGGATCTAGAGGGTCTTTAAGGCCCCTTCCAACTCAAGCCTTTCTGTGATTCTGAATTACAAACCCACAATGACAAAGAGAACACAGCAAACCTGGCCTCCGCTGCGTTGCTGGTGGTTGCTGCAGTCACTTGTGTCACCTGGAGACTGGTTTGGATCTGGAGAAATTTTCATGGTCCCACAGTATTTCAGTGTGACTTTCCTGTTTCAGGGCCCCAAAAGATGCCAGAACAGATTATCTGCAAGCACAGAATTGGTTAAGCTGCCTGTGAACCTGATGGAAGAAGTGTATTCATGTTATTGCAGCATTTACCCTGTAGAGGTGATATTTGGTTTCCATTTTGAAGATGCAATGTTCTTGCACAATGCTTGTATATGCAGAAATACTGGCTTTAAATCCTAATTCCATCTTCACACAAGGATGTGTAATCCATCAGAAATACTTAATACGGAGCCATATTAGGTTTGGGCTCGGTGGTATGGGTTGTTTAAAGTGTGTGATGAGTAATGGCAGCTCTAACAAATACCACTCTTGATAATTTGGGTCTTCCCTTTATCAACCCTATTGCATAGAAATCACTTCTTTACAGCAGAGACTAAATGAAATTCCTTCATACAGATGAGAATCATGCAATTCAGGTTGATTAAAGGGGAAGTTTTCTGGTTTGGTGAAAGGACAATCTAGATAATCTGTTTGCTGTACATCCTGGAGAGGCTTTGCAGTTAAAAGTGAAAACGAAAAAGACATTTCTCTTAAGAAGTGTCTTGAAAGAGCTTTTTGTATTACCAGAAACAGCTACATTGATGCTGGAGAATTTTGCTCAGACATGGCTTGAAGAAAAAAAGGCCATGAACAAATACGGCTGGTTAAAAAATAAAAGGCAGCTGTATGCAGCAAGTTCTCAGGCTTTTCCCTTACCAACAGTAAACACCACATCCTTGAGGAAGGGGTGAGAAAGGCATGGTGGAAAACATGGAGGCCTTGAGAATGATAAATAACAAATCAATAACAGGATGAGAAAAACAGGTATTAGTCTCAACAAGAAAACCACAGGTTTCGGCAACAAAGGAGGGGTTGGTGTGTAATCCGTCACTAAAGATGAGCTCGGGTTTTGTAATATGTATAAGCTTAATTAACACCACTATAAAGCGTGTAAGTGGGATCAATAAATCGGAGTTTGATGCTGATCAATTAGGATGTGGTCGACTCCCTTCACTTCCTCACATTGATATTGACCTCCACAATTAGAAATGCACAACAACCACTTTGGTGACTTAATCTGGCCATGATTTTTAGCTGCAATGCCAAAATCTCATCAAATATGTTGCTATCCTTTAAACAAGGAAGGAGAGCACAAATACCAACAATTCTCATCAGCCTTCTGGGTTGGAAAGACCATTTAATTTATGCTCCCTTAGCTGTCAGCCTAAACTCTGCTGTGCAAACTTTAGGTCTGTGTTGGACCTTATAAACTTCTTGAGCATCAACTTAGGTGCAACCCTGCTACAAAACCCTTCAGGCACCACACTGATTTAGAGTGGCAGGACTTCACTGTTCTAGCAGAGAATTTACTTTACTTGCTCCTGCAAGTCATTTCCAGCGTAGAAGTGAAATCAGTGCCTTGCTATCTGGATGTGATAGGATTTTCCTCCTGTCCCAACACACAACAGGGGAAGAGATTTGTTTCTATTACACCATTACATCTAAATCTTTGGTTTGAGAGCAAAAGGAAAATGTTCCTTTAAGGAGTTCTGCCCGGACTTTTTGGCATGAGGACAAACTGTGGTGTGCTGGCAGGAGCAGCACTGTCCCTGTGGGTGCAAACCCCCTGAAGGATGAACAGGCTGCTGTCACAGGGGCCACACCTGCAGCATGAAAACCCACCATGCCACTAACTCAATGCAAACTAAACACAAGTGACTCAGCTCTGCATCCTCAGCAAGGACTTGCCTCTGCAGAGATGTTACTGACAGACTCAGCTCTTGTTTGCAAGGGCTGTTAAATTGTCACACAAATCAACCACCCCTCCCTCTCTTGTCCTTCTTGGTGTCCGGCTGCTGAGCTGCTGCTGAGAAAGAAGAGGCAGAGTCCTTCAGGGCAAACGAGGACTTTCCAATGGGCAGAAACTTCCTCCTTTCTTTTGTTTTCAGTGACAACAGAGGGGTTTGTCTTCAGTCCCTATGTCAGCAGGCAAATTGTGCCTGCCTGCGTCACACCTAGGATCTGAACAACCTGGATTTTTATTGGTGTAAAACCCACAGTGACCTGACCTTCTGCAGGAAGAGTCAAAAGGGATTCCTGGAATGTTGCAATAAGCAGATAGTGGTATTAAACATATATAGATAAAAAGGCATAAAAGCTCATAAAAGCATATGGAACTGATGTAAACCTAAAAAAAGAAGCATTCTATTGTAATAAAGAGTGAGGGTTGCAGACCACAGTGTGAGAAATAGCTACCCACTTTTCATAGTTTAGGAAGGTCTATTAAACCTTATCAAAAATACAACAGAAAGATTGAATGAAGAAGAAAGATTACAGCACCAGGAGCAAAAGATTTTCCTCACCATGTGCTCAGCCCCCTCACAATGGAGGTTTTCCCTTTTTAACCATTTAACCCCTCCCGAAGTTCTGTCCATCAACCCTTTCTTGACTGTCCACTGGTGGAGATCTCTTCCTCAAATCCTGATTGGGGGTCAGGTGTGGCCATAGTGCCAAGCCAGCCCTCCCAGATGTCCCAACCCCAGCTGTCCCTTGATAACCACGTGAGCGGTACAGCACAACTATAAATCTATAAACTTTTCTTAACCTATATACATGATGAAAAACGCCAATCACTTGTTTTAAAAATTTTAAAAGTTTAATAGTAATAAAATGGTTATAAACACAGTAATGCAATTAGAATAATTTGGACAAGTTGAATTAGGACAATATGAGACAACAAATACAAAGAGTTACGGATGTCCGGGTACCTTTTTCTGGGCAGCACAAGCCTGAAAAAGGACACCCGTTAACGAAGGATTAACCCTTAAAAACAATAGCCCATTGCATATTCATACACTTCATACACGATGCATAAATACCATTCAAACACAGGATTCTGTCTGGTCATCATCAACTTCTTCCTTCTAATCCTAACAGTGCCTTCAAGGCAGGAAGAAGTTTGTTTCTTCTGATAAGAGAGCAATAAATTCTTTTTCTCTGAATGATTCAGGTGTCCTGCGGCTGCTATCTGGTGCGAGTGCCTCATTCCTTTCTTAAAAAAATCCCACCGACATAGTTCTTATTTTAACTACAAAAGTTACCTTTCAATTACAAGACTACATTTTTTCATATTATTAAAATGTTAATACAGCACTACTACTCAATACATCAAAATACATATGGTAAATATCTGCATAGAGCCATATAATATGCGCTTTTCACAAACATTATATTTGTCTATTAATTGTGAGAGTCAATCATCATATGACTCATCTATCACAGGAAAAGAAGTTTCTGGTGGGAGGGACACTGGTTTTAAAGGTAGGACTTGTTCTTGAGGTTTGATTTGTTCCCTCTTTCAGATTACAAGGAAGTCATGGTGTTCCAGAGTAGAAGCTGGTGCCAAAAGTTTGAGAACAGGGTGTGATAAGATCACCAGAGCATTTTATCTGTATCTACGAAGAAGCCCTGCAGAGCTTCTTTTTGGCTTTTACTGAAAGTAGAATGGGCCAGTCTGACCCTCGCTGCTGGGCCAAAGGCAGCAACTGCGGTGTATCATCCCAGAGATACCTTGGCTTGCTGGAGATTGCAGCTGGGCACTGAACAAGTCCGGGCTCGTTAGGAACCCCTTTTACCTCAGGAGGAATGGCTTCAGGCGATGTTGAAGAGAAAAGGGAGATGATTCTGCTGGAGGGTTTAAATCCAGAGGTTTATTCCATGGTTACAGAGGTCTGAATGTAGGCAACTGCTCCAACAGAATCCCGACTGCATGGTCTCATTCACCTTTTAAGCTCAGGGACAGGGGGAGGGGAGGTACAGGTGAGCCACCAACCAGGTGAGAGGGGCAGGGTCTCAGGGGAAGATGACACCCAGACAGGCCAATGACCTCTGGGCATAGGGGCATCCTTTGAACTTGACCAACCACACGACGCCTTGCTGGAATGTTAAGCCTGATTGACAGGACTCACTCAGCATGGGGGCAAGGGGGAAGGGAGAGAGGTATAAGCACACCTGGGGAAGTGACCTGTAAGTCCAAAATGGGACATTACAGCACACCACAACAGTAGAAGTCCTGTTTTTACCAAGAATTTTGATCTCTTGGTATTCTGGAGAAAGAAAAAGAAAACAACAAAGCACCTGAAGTCTGCATTGAGGTGAGGTGTATCCCAGAGGACTGAGGGCTCACCAAGGCAAGAGACCCGCCTGTGACCGTGGTCATAGGGGTTTTCAGGTGAAGGGAGAGACGAGAATGTTGACTCCATGTTCAGAAGGCTTGATTTATTATTTTATTATATATATATTACATTATAACTATACTAAAAAGAAAAAGAAGGTTTCCTCTCAGAAGCTAGCTAAGCTAAGAATAGAAAAGAATGATAACAAAAGGCAGGTCTCTGGGACTCTGTCCAAGATAGCTCGGTCCTTGATTGGCCATTCATTATAAAGATCCAAGATGGGCCAATCACAGGTGGACCTGTTGCATTTCACAGCAGCAGATAACCATTGTTTACATTTTGTTGCTGAAACTGCAGCTTCTCAGAAGGAAAAATCCTAAGAAAGGATTTTTCATAAAAGATGTCTGCAACATGTCACCTTTTTTGTTTAGTGAAATTAAAATGAAAAGTGTTTGTAATTTTCTCTGCTGGGCTCATGCAGAGGAAAGGACAAACACTTGACAGGTTATCTGTTGCCAATCAAACTTCACTCAAGTGCTCCTGTGGAATGAACAGGGAATTTCTTCACCTGTAGAACATACAATTCTATCATATCACTAAAACAATTTTACAATATAAGAAAATGCAAAAACAATGCAAGGAAAGTCCAAGTCCAAGCAGCTGAGTTTCAGGAAAAGTCCATGGACTTAAGATATTTCTCTTTGCCATCTCTGAAAGTCCCTTTTGGTCCTGAAACAGGCTTACTACAGAAAAATCCATCAATAGTTATCAAAAGTCCTTTGACAGTCATCAAACAACTTCAAACGATTAGAGAAAATTTCTGGAATGTGGAATTCTTGCCCACAGCCCTTTATTGAACAGCTTGGGCTGAAGCTACTTTTTGGCCCTTTGATGCTTCAAGTCAGCTGCCAGCTCTTTCAACCCTTTTTATTTAATTTTTTTTTTTTTTTTTTTGGTCAGAAAGTGCAACAGCAGCAGCAGAGGAGCCAGAGAGAGGCCCTGGGGGGCCCTGGCCCATGTGGAGGGATCAGGAACCCCAGATCTGGCCCACAAAATGGTGGTCCAGGACTGGTAGGGGAAAGCAAAATCCCCAAACCCATCAGGAGGCCGGGAGGTGGCCCTGGCCCAGGGATCTGCACCCTGCTGCCAGTACAATGGCTGAATGGGCCAAACGCTTCTTTTCCCCAATATCACCAAGGCATGCCAGCAGCGGGGGAATTGAAGCTGCCCCAAGGATCTTCATCTCGTGTCTGGGAATGTTTGTTCCCCACAATTATTCTTTTTATGCTTTTCATCAGAAATATAGTCATCATCTCTTCCTTCCAGAGAATTTTTTCCTACTTTTTGGGGAATTCCTTTTGCTGCCCTCCCAGACCAGGCCAATTCCCAGGGCTCCTTCCCAAAGTGAGGTGCAGCCCATGGCCTCCACTCTCCAGCTGGAACAGAAGGAAGCACAGAGTTTGCTGTTGTGGCAGAGGAGCTTCTCTTTCCTGCCTGCTTTCCCTTTGGGACAGGTTGGTGTGCGCTCATTTGATAAAGGCAGATTTAAACTCTGATGCAGTGGTGTTTCAAACTGCTCCCTTCTCCAGCTCTTCTGTGGGTATCCTTGGACAAAAGGCCTCTTGGTGGGAGCTCTCTGTGGCCGGTTAAGGAAGGAGGTTGCTATTTCAGGGTGGTGACTGCTGAAAGCAGCTGGTTTCTGGAGGTGTCCAGAACTGGGAGTGGCTCCTTTTCTCACCTGCCTGCAGAAAAGGAAGTTGCAAAGTGGGAATTTCATTTGTGGAGACGGCCACCAGGAGTGTTTGCCAAGAGATGGGCTGGCAGAGAGGCAGGTCTCATGCTAAACTGGCTGTGTGTTTGTTTTGATGGTGGGGAGGGTCAAAGATGCAGACACAGACACCAGCTGAAGGAACAGTGTAATTTACTGTAATGCAAAAGTGCAAAAAAGAGTCAGGAAAGGATAAGCTAAGCAATGCACCTCAGCATTATTACAAAAGGGTGCCTCTGGTGATTAAGGAAGGTCCATCACTAGGTAGCCCAATGGTTTCCATTTCATGCAGAGCTGCACATCAGCTGGGGTAAGCTGTCCCAGCCAAGCCATGCAGAGCCACGGCCGGGAACCGGGAAATCCTGCGGTGCCTCCACCTTTGGTGGCCACGAGGCTCCCGAGTGCGCTGTGAGAGTAGCCCAGCTCTGACAGTGCTGGACGAGCAATGTGCCAGAGCTTCTGCTGGGGGCACAGCTGGTGTCATTCTCCTCTTGCTTTTCTCCCCGAGCTGCGGCGAGATGTATGTAGCCCAGAAGTCAGCATCCGGCTAGCTGTGGTAAAGGCCGACACCCAGCTGCGTTCCCTGCCAGCACCCCTCGGCGTCTTAAGGCCTCAGGCTGTGCTGACTGCGGACAGGATCTCGCTGCAGGCAGGACGAGTAAGGAGTAGGACACTCACTGGGGGTGAAGTCAGGTGTATTGCCCAAGGAAACCAACCAGGGAGTGTCCCGGAATGGAAGTTGGAACAAGGTTATAAAGGGGGTAGGTGTACAAAGGAGGGGTTTACAAGTAACCAATAGGGGAAGACAAGGGAGTGAACTTAACATTACAAACAGCATAAGAGAACCAATAAACATAGAGTAAGGGAGGGGCCCCGGGACCTCAGCCAACCACAACCCCCAGAGAGAAGAAGGTTCTGGAAACCTGGGAGGAGTGGGGGGTTGATTGCCTGGGCCCAGGGAGGAGAAAAAGTTTACATATAAGGAGATAAGGGGGAGGAAGAATTATATAACTTAAAGGACTGACAGTACAAGTGGCGGGAAAACTGGGAAGGGCAGAACCATTAACATAAAATGGGGGGAACAATACAAGAATGGGGGAGTAATACAGTGAACTTAACAAACACACTACAACACCGAGCCTGCCCAGGGCTCAAGGAGGAACCGAACCAAGGCCAGGTGTGGCCTTGTCCATTTTCCTCATGCAGAAAGGTGAAGACGTGTTTCACCAGTGAATGGATGCAACAATCCTTTTGATAGTAACACTTGGTTAAGGAGCAGGTACATGGAACATTGGTTTGGGAAGGTCACCTAGAGGGCAGCTTTGGCTCAGGTCCTGTTGTTGAGGCTTCAGTCAGGGTCTGTTGTTCAGGCCTCAGTCCTTCAGTATTTTGTGGTGCAAATCACACCTGTGCAGAGCTGCAAACAAGCAAGTCTGTCTTTACACATTTGAGACAGGGAACAGGATCAGCCCTGCAAGGCCAGGCTGGGGCCCAGAGCAGAAGGCCAGCACCCTGCTTTTGCCCCCAGGCAGCCCTGCAGAGCCAGCAGCCCCTCCTGCCCAGGGGCTGAGGTGCCCGAAGCTGCCTCCCCGCTGTGCAGCTCTGCAGAGCCCGCGGGGCGCAGGGTCCTGGGCAGCCAGGGCAGCCCGGCTGCCTTGGGGCACAAGGAGTGGCCCAGAGAGAAGCTGCTGCCCTTGGCTTTGGAACTGTTCCTCAGAGTCTTGTCATTAATCCACAGTGTCTGATGTGTTTTCCTTTCCTCTCCCAGCTTTTTGAGAAAACACAGCTTTTTGAGAAAATTGACTGATGTAGCTGCTGCTTGGTGTGGTGGTGCTTTTGTCTGCAGGTGAGGGCAGGTGATTTGGACCAAGGACAGAGTCCATTGGTAACACCCCAGCTTTGCCAAGTCAAGAAAACCATTCACAATTGGGCTACCAGTGCTGAGCAGGTTTCCTAGTTTACGGAAAGCTACCACCTTAAGAAACCCAACAGATTTTCCTCCAGGAGGACACCAGCAGTAGCATGATGCCAATGTTTTCCACCCCTTTTCTGTGTCTTTTAAGAGTTCCACAGTGCCTAGCATGAATGAAATGACCTGTGATAATGTGGTTTGGGAGGTCTGTGTTGTTCATTGCCACATGAGTGTTCCTGACAAGCTGGACAGCCCACTTGTGGCTCTGTTGAGTTAAATTTATCCCAATTCTGTGCAAACAGCAGCCCTGAGATGCTGAGAAGAGCAAGCACAGTGGGTGGGTGTGCATGCACGCACCCGGGGGCTGACTGCTCTGTGGGCAGATGGTTTTGCACTGTTGTAAATCTTCACTCTCCCAAGCTGAAAGACTATTTCAAATATATATCTTAAATTAAAATATATATCAAAAAATAAAATTGTCCAAAAATACATGTGCATTAAATTTCATGCATATTATATAATATATATTTTGATTAATATAATAATATCTAACATAACATAATATAATGTAATATAATATAATATATACATGAGATCATTTTTGAAGCCATTGCTTGTGGGGGATATTAGACGATCTCCTAGTGTTTGTACATTTTTGCTTTCTGCCACTGCTGATCCTAGCAGCAACTCCCTGTCAGTTCTTCCAGGTCACTTCACACAAAGGGATTCCATCATTTCAGTGCCTGTGAGAGCTTGGCACTGAAATGCCAAGTTGATTCCCAACTCTCCAGCCTCCCTCTGGATTTTGGGGCATCTCAGCACTTGTGTCCATGGCCCTTCCTTCATTCCCAGCCTGCAGCAGTCACAGCCACTGCTGCCTCCCTCTTGCTGCAGCTCATTTGCCAAAGTGCTGCCAAAGGCAGCAGGGCTGGCTCAGGATCCCTGCTGGCTTCTGGTCTCTGGGATGAGCTTCAGGGGGACACTTGGAGCCCTTTCCTAAAGAGCTGCCCGTGGGATGAGGGATTTGTCCTCCCCGGGTGGCTCCTGCTTGGATTCTGTGCTTATGGAGCCCCGGAGTTTTCTCAGCAGCCTCTGCAGTGAGTTCTGAGCCAACGTGGGGCTCTGCTGCCAGCCCAAATCTGCGCTTCCCCTGCCCAGCCTGAGTGCAGGTGGGGCAGGTGCTGGGCATGGCCGGAGATTTGCGTGGCCAAAATCCTCCAGCATTTACATCTGCCCATGGCTTTGGGTAGCACAAATCTACACTTCCGTTGAAACATTGCATTTATTGCAGATAGTTACACCCGCACTACTAATGTACAAATACACAAACATTAACTTATGTTTAAAAATGAAAAATATTTTACATTGCAACAGGTATGCTACCAATATAGAAACACAAAAATATCAATTTATGATTAAAATCTAATTTATTCTGAGAATTGTGCTATGTAAATTTATACAGATATCAACTTCAGTGAAAAAAAAATTACTTTATTGCAACCCTCTGCAGCAACTCACTGTACACAAATATTGAAGTTACTGAATTGAAGTATAACAATTAAATTTATTACACATTACTACAGCCATACAGCCCATATACAAATACAGAAACATCAATATCCCTCTCTAAAGAATCTCAGATCCAGAACTAAAGAAATAGCATTTTAGAACTATACAACTCCATACATAATAAATAGAAGTAAATACCTATATAGGCATAACAATTTAGAGATGTAAACATGCATTACATATTTCATGACATATAACATGACAATATAATACAAACATAACAGACCTGTCTATAAATACACAAGTATCAATGGACCAATAAAACAATCCAGACATCCCCAGCAATAGAAATGCACAGCTACAATGCTGTACAAGTATGTAAACAGATGAATATACACGCATCAATATA
Organism: Melospiza melodia melodia; assembly: GCF_035770615.1. Classification (NCBI taxonomy): domain Eukaryota; kingdom Metazoa; phylum Chordata; class Aves; order Passeriformes; family Passerellidae; genus Melospiza; species Melospiza melodia. Next base: position 1,075,913 of record NW_026948600.1, on the reverse strand, counting down.
ACAATATACACACATAATATCCCTATACAAATATCAGTCAGTGTATGTAAATATCCCTATACTTGTAACTATCCAAATCCAACTACACATCCATAAACAGCGCTAGATCAGGAGGGATTGCAGCCGCCGATGTTCCCAGGCTCTCGCTCGGTCTCCTCCTCCCGAGCAGAGCAGCTCTCCTGGGCAGGGACAGCAGATGGGACATCAGGCAAGCACAGGGAACACTGAGTGAGTGTGGGGACGTTTCCCTTGGCAGCAGCTGCACTTCCATCAGGGCAGAGGAAATGTCAGAGCCTCCCCAGGAGGGTCAGAAGGAAAAGCAGCCGAGCGGGCCAGGCTGGGGTGAGCTGTTCACTTCTTTCTGGCATCCCAGTTGCTCTGAGGGAACTCCCTCATGTCACGTTATTGAACCACCTCTGCACTTACCAAGACTGTGGCCCCCAATTCAATCAGCATTTATGTCTCCAGCTGCTTGCACCAATGACAGGGAATGTTCTCTAACAGTGCTGGGGCACAAAGTTACCTTGCACAGATCATCTGACAGGGCCTTGTTCTTTCTGTGCTTCCTGTGTTTCTCCTTACCTTCCACTTGGAATTGTTACAGCATTTATTTTTCTTTCCCCTTGATCAGTGCTAAAATGGGTGTTTCTCTTCCAAGTTTCAGTTTGTTCAGTGATTCTGTCAAGCCTTTTCTTAGAAGCTTTTATCATGGAATTGAGTGTTAATTTCAGCAATTTTGGTGATTTTCTGTGAGATTTATGCAAGAGTCCTGTTCATTGGGCACCATTTAGGAAGGTACAAAAGAGAAAAAAGGATGTTCTGTATGTCAGTTCACTAGTGGAATATTCATGGATAGAGAGAGTGATTAGCTGAATTTTACATCTACTCCTAACCTGAAAGTGCAACAGGTAATTTGGGGAGAAATTAAAGCAAAATTTCTCCTTCTACCAGCCTGTATTCAAATGTAAAGTAAATAGAGCAGGGTGAGAATGTCAGTGTTCAGTTCCTGAAGTGCCTTATTAAGGTGTTCTTAAAGTAATGGAGATAAAATCTGGGTGGGCATTCCTAATTTCCAGACACTCATTGTCAATTTCATTGACTCTGAAAACAGCAGAGATGTGCACATCATACCTGATCAATCCATTTGGGGATGGTTTAGGTTCAGATTCTCTGAGGCTTTAGATTTTTAGGTCTCTAGACAATGCTTCCAGCAATCTAAATAGCTTTCAGAAATTAAACTTTTCTCCTTTTTTCCTCAGTCTTTGCACTCATGTGCACCAGAGACCTTCAGTGAATGGATTCCACTTTAATCCATCTCCAAGCTGAATCTCCCAGCTGTGTTCACACTGGTGGTTTGTGTGTCTCTTCTGCACAGTGCAATTTTAAAATCTTCATTCCTTATTATCTCTGCCCTTCTTTTTCTGTTTTAGCTTGCAAATGCATGCAGATGTATCAGAAATGATACACCTAATTTCTGATGCATCAGTTCCTGTCTAGCAATTTCATTTTATCCTGTTCTGATGTCATGCTAGCCTTCTATGTTTTATTCTAAGTGGACTCCTGTTTTCTTGCATGTGGAAGTTTTACAACGCAATGCTCTCATTCATCTGCTTTCATGAAACCCTTCATTAACATTAGCACAAGTAACTCTGTGATTCCCTTCTGCTTTGTAGAAGATTTGGGAAACTCAAGTCCTGCTCAGCTACAGAAAAACATACATGGTGCTTGGTAATTCCCCTAAGAGCTTAAGTTAATGGTAAACAACTGCAGCTTATTCATTTCACAGAAATTGGGAGAAAAGACATTGCAAATATTGAGGAATGTAGTGCAATAATGACGGGCATCCCTCAGTTATCCAGATAGACTGATGTCACTGGCAAAATTCCCTCTTTTCCAAAGGCTTTCATTTGCTTTGGCTGTACTTCGTATGGCTGCAGGTCACATTTCCCTTGATTTAAGGAAGTATCTTGGCAGGTGTTCTTGGTGATATATCTTGCTAATTCTGCCCTTGGAATAATTACTCAGTTCTGCAGTCCTTATTACACGCCCTGTTCTAAAAGACTTTTATGCTATTTTTCCTTTCTCTGTGTTTTCACACTTGTTCAACAAGGTTTTCTTTCTAAGAATATTAATCCCAATATCCCAAGGGATTAAAAAACGCTTAGGTATTTTTTCCTTAAGTATTTACTAAAGAAAAATAATAATTAAAAAAAAAACCTGTATGCGTGCTGGATGTAAAATACAAAGAGAAATAAACTTGAGAGTTCTCCCAAAAACCTTAAGAAAAAACCCCATGTATTCTATAAAACCCAGAGTATTCATCTACAAAATGGGCTTGTTCTAGAAGAGAAAATTTGTGCAACAGTTCTGCACAGAATTCTATGCTTTCAGGCTTTTTGCCCTTCAGGGGCAGTGCCATTCTCTGAACTGTAATGCTCTGAGCATGTTCTGCTCACCATGGCAGCTTTCTGCTCTCCCCTGGTACAGATCATCCTCCCAGCAAAGGGGGAGTGCAGCCACCACAACTCGCAGCACCTTCCCTCAGAGCAAGAACCTGAAGGACAGAGATGGCTTACACCAGCTGCTGCGGGTTCTAATAGTGCCACCTCAGCTGCTGAAAGCCTGAATTTCTGTGTTGCAGTGAGTTAGTTCATTGAGCCAAATGTTCTGTTATATAGTGGTATGTTCAAGTGTTCCCCAAGTTATTACAGTTAGTCTCTCCCCTGTGTTATGCCCTCCTACCCCAGTGTCTCTCAAGGAATCCCCTCCCTCCTCACCAGATTTTTCCCTGTCTGTCAAGACAACCGGGCCCCTTTGCCCCATCCCTCAGCCCAAACCCTACCCTTTGTTCCACAAAGTTCCCTGTCCCTCACCCCAAGATCAAATCCCTATCCCAAAGCTCTCTCTTCCCCTTGTTCTGGTTTGTTGTAGCCCTCAAAACCACACCCCGAGAGTCGCTTATTGGTTACTATATGCTGTCCGCCCCGTGTTTTCAAAGATTTTAGAAACCCGTGCACAGGGGTGTTGGGGGTTCTTTCAACATCTGTTCCCTTTGGGAATTCTGCCCTGTGAACCTTCCCCTCGCCTCTCCTGAGGAATTTGCTGCACTTTACCCCGCAGAAGAGCCTCCTCTGCTTCCTTCACTCGGCCCTCCAGGGGTATCTATTGCTGGGCATTTGGTCTAGAGGTTCTGGCTCAGGCAAAACCCCAACCTAGCCAGTTCCCCACTCTTGCCATTGTCCCTGGAGCATCACAGAGCTAGCCAGGGCTGCGGAGGGCAGTGACAGTGACCCATGCCCTGGCATGTCACAGCCCCCAGAGCCACACCTGCCAGGCCACAAGCCCCAGCCCTGGTCCCCACTGCCGGCCTCAGGGGCTCCTGGGCATCCTCACCCTGAGTGCAAAGGCAGCCTCAGGAGCCCCCCAGGGCGCTCTGGATCCAGGCTGCAGACACCCTAAAGCCAGCACTGAAAGGGACATGGATGGGGACTGCAGCTGGATCTTCCAGTGCTCACCAGCCCTGACTACTCTCTAAGTGAACCAGAACCTCATTGGCAGCACCTTGAGCACATTGACCCTGCTCGCCTCTCCTGGAACGTGGTGTTCTCACATCCTACACCAGCCCTTTGCAGGGAGTGACCAGCTCCCAGCTGCTCTGCAACCCTGGCCTTACTTTCTCTTTGCCAGCAATGAACTTAACAGATACACTCCTGAGAAACCTAGCACAACATTTGCTCCTCAGGAGCTCTTTGGCAAAAAAACTCCACTAATCCCTAGATTTTGCACAGAGAAGGAGGTCCTGACATAAGGCACAGGCACAGGCAGGGCTCTGGCATACGAATTCCTGAGCCACAGGATTCCACCCATTGTTGTTCCTAGCTGCTTTGCTGATATTTTAGAGCCAGTTCTGGACAGGAGCTGCTGCTGACAGGGTAGGAAAATTTGGAGAAGAAAAGGTGCAGGAGACAACCAAAAATAACCAAGGGGGAAAACCCTTAGAAATACAGAGCACAACAGAAGTCCTTGGAGATGGTTCAACAGAAAATGCCAGCAGCAGTGAGCAGAGCCCAAGGTTGCTCACTGCCACCCCAGGGGCTCCTCAGTCCCCGGCTGGTTTGTGTCTGATGCAGCCCTGCCTGGAAAGGGCTCCAGGCTCTGGTGTTCCCAGCTTGCTCCAGGCTACATTCTTAGCAGCACTGAAAGAAGAGGTCAAACAAAGAGCCATTTTCTGTCCTGCCTGCAAACACTTCTCCTTCAGTGCCACTGCCAGAGATCATCCTTCTGTCAGCTTGGCACTGTGCCTGCTGCATCCTTGTCCCTGTCCCTTGCATCAGCTCCTGCACATCATCAGCACTCCCTGCCCCACATCATGAACAGAGAGAGCTGTGTCAGAAGAGCAAGGATTGCATTTTCTTGGCCTTTCTAACAGACACAAGAAGCATGAGTCCAAATAACTTTGCTGTTTGTTCCTGTCCTCTTTTTCGATAACTCTCTTCTGCTTTAATGCAAAAGCTTCTTTTCCTACATGGATGGAATGATCTGGAATTGGCAGTTCCTTCAGGCTGTCAGGCACCATGGGAGTTTTCTCTTGTCTCTGATGAGGATTTGGTGAATTTTCCATTGGTCACTTGGTGGTGTCACCATGGGCTGAGCTCAGCGGCCGACTCTGCTGTCCCCAGGGGATGCATTGGGACGCCAAGCCCCTCAGGGCTGGGATTCTTGGGAGGGCGGGCTCGGAGCGCCTGGAGCCTGGGCCCGTGAGGAGCTGCTGCTGGCGCTGGCTGTGCTCAGCCCGCTGTGCCGAGCAGCCGCGCCCACGGAGACACAGGCGGGAGCTGTGGCCGAGGCGGGCAGGCGGCCCGGGCCGGCTCGCAGCTGTGAGGACACCGGCAGCCTGTGCCCTGAGGCCGAGGCCGTGGCGGGGGCTTTGCGGGCAGGGCTTTTCCGAGCCGGCCGCAGTGTGCTGCCTCCCGTGTGGGCCGGCTGTGGCAGAGGCAGGCGGGAGCGCGGCGGGGCCGGCAGCGGCGGGCAGAGGCCGCAGAGAGCAGCGGCCCGGCCGGGCCCGCTGCGGAGCGGCAGGGAGCTGCCGGGCAGCCCTCGGCCGTGTCTGTGCGCACAGGGCAGGAGCAGAGGCCAGAGTAGAGGTAGGAGCCGCGGCAGGAGCCGGCCATCGCGGCAGCTCGTCGTGCCCAGGGCCGCAGCCGCAGCTCTCCCCTGCCGACCACAGCAGCAGCCGCTGGCCTCCGAGGCTCCGGCGCTACCCGAAGACGAGGGGCCCGGCCCCAGCACGCTCTGGAGCCCCGCAGCGAGAGCAGCCGCCGGCGCCGCAAAGGGCAGCGCAGAGGGCGCAGGGTGAGGAGGAGGAGATGAGGCTCGCTCTGGGCCGCGCTGGGGCAGTTCTGCCCTGTCAGCCTTTGCCTTGAGCCCTTTGCTTCTTTGTCATGAGCCCTGATCCCCGTCCTTGGCCAAGGGCCCCCACAGCCCTTTCCAGGGCTGCAGGAAAAGCTGCCTCAGTCACAGAATCACGGAATCACTGGCTTGGAAGACAGACACTTTCAAGATCATCGAGTCCAACCCATGCCCTAACACCTCAACTGAAGCACGGGACCGAGTGCCACATCCAGTCGTGTTTTAAAGGCTTGCAGGGATGGTGAGTCCACCAGCTCCCTGGAGGGGTCTGTCCCAGGAAGAACCAGGATAACACTGGGGCCTTCTACCCCCTGGCACTTGGAGCTCTGGAAGTTTGTCTTTCTGCTTAGGCAAAGGCCATGCAAAAGGACTGGGAAAAGTAGTCACAAATCGAGTAGCCTACAGAGCTCTAAATTGATGTGCAAGGAATACAGAAAAGATAGAAAAGAAAAAAAGGCCAAACCCAAATGGCATCAGCAAAGTCTTGGGCATGAACACATAGCTGCAGAGGGTCTTCTCAGCCCTATTTCTTTGTATTTCTGGGAACCAGAGAAATCCTGCTTGAGCCTCTGGGGAGATGGGTTTGGGAGGTAAAATTTCATTTCTTTTTTCTCCTTGAGGCAGCTCCTATTGCTAGCATCAGCTGAGCCTCTCTCCAGCCTAATGCCTGTTCTGATTGTTGCAGCAAAACAACTGATGGCAGACAGAAGACACTGGCGCTTGCAGAGATGTGACTTTTTCCAGTGCCAGCTGTGAGTGGCAGACAGAAGAAAAACTCCTGAAAGCACAACTCCATTGGAAGATTGCCTTCCTTTTCATTGCGTAAAGAAGCTCTAGATCCACTTCTGAATTGTCAGTTGTTCGTTAAGGATTGGAAGTTCTCTTTCATTATTTTTTTCATGTGGTTTGGAAGTGGAGGAAGCTCTCGTTCATTCACAAACTCCAGACCAAAGTGCCTTTGGAAGATGCCCCTCGTGGCAGTTTTTGCCCAGCCATGGTACTTGTGGATATAAGAAAGCAAGGGCAATGGTATTTGCAGCCAAAACCCAGCAAAGCTTGGCTCAGCCAAAACATCCTGGGGAGATAGAGGCCTCCAGCTGTTCCTAGAAATCAGCAAGTTCCAGCCAAATGGTTGTGTAGCACTAAGTGCAATCTCTTTGCCTGGATCAGAGCCTTGCTCAGCTGAAGAAGCAGAAAGATCAGCAAGGAGCTCCCAAAGGCCCCTCACATCATTTTGATTTTGCTCATCTTGTGTAAGTTCGCAACTAAACGTGCATTTGCATTTGAGCTAATGAGAGAAAAAAAAAAGTGAAAAGAGGCTTTATGGCAGGGCCATGACATTGCACAAGAGGAATCACTGGTGTGCATTTCATTGGACCTCTCTCAATCCTATAAAAGTATTGTAGCCCTGATTTGAAATAGGCTGGTGTGAACCAACTTGGAGAGACAGAGACTAAAATGGCTTATGGTTGGTTTTTTTTTAAAGTGAGAAAAACTACCCAAAGGGTGTTGTTTTGTGACATTTTAAAATATACTACCTCAAAATTACCAACTGCAATAAATTAAGAATTTAAAAAGGTGTGTTTTGGTATATGAATAATAAAAACTACAAAAATGTGCAGATATAAATGCATGTTTTCATAAAAATCATGAAATTCTAGACAAAAAAATACATGCCCTGAAATACAATACAAAGGCAGATAGAACTGTACTTGAATGATCTCTTTTTAGATTGCTAGAGTTTTTTCCTTGTGAAGAGGAGCTAGGGTATTGCTGAAGAAAAGTGGCACCAGCAGGACGGGGCAGCGTGCCGTGCTCCGTGCAGAGGCTGCCAGGGGCTGCCCGAAGAGCGCCCTGCTGCAGCCAGAGCCCTCCTGGCCTGGGGCCCGGGAGCAAAGGGCCAGGGCAGCCACCTCCTCCTCGTCCTGACCCTGCCACCGCTCCCTGCTGCTGCTGCTGAGGGAAAGAGAAGACTCTCCTAAGGCCCCATGAACGAATGCACTTACACAGCCCTGGGGATGCCAGTGAAGGAAACCATGTGTCACATAATGCATGTGTGACCAGAGTCACCAAACACCACGTAAACATGGAATTGTTGCACCTCTCTAGGACAGGCAGAAATTTAAAGAATTAACTGGAGACTTCAGGGCACAAGAGGCCAGAGGAGGGAAACAACTCTGAAGGGAAAAACCATCATATCTGGAGGGGAAAACATCTCCGCCTGCTCAGAATCGGTTGAGGGAACATGTCTCTAATCCTCTCCAGAAAGGGATGCTTTAGGTGAGCTCTGCACCTCCAACTGCCTTGGACCAGAGCCAGGAAGATTCAATTATGTAAATGTTACATAGATAGATAGATAGATAGATAGATAGATAGATAGATAGATAGATAGATAGATAGATAGATTGATTGATTGATTGATTTTGTTACTGAAATCTCTCTTTACTGTCCTCTCTGTTGCTACAGATACCAGAACTTGGTAGCCAGTGCCACACTCAACTACAATCCTGAGATTGCTCTCCTGTTGCTTCAAAAAAGCACACTCTTGGGGAATGTGGAGCATGTAGGTCCTTACAGAAAGGGATCAGACCCAGAGCATTGCACTGGGAACTGCACTCTGTGCATCTGTGCTCGGGCAAGTTCTTCTCTTGGACTCGACCACACTGGTGGAGCTAAACTGGCTGGAATCAGAAATGCAGCCCAGCCCCTTCCAGCTCCTGTGACCTCTGAGGAGCAGCTGGAATGCAAGGGCATTGACCTCCTGCTGAATTCCCAAACACAACACACACTGATTCCCTGGGCTGCAAAAAGGCATGAGCACTACTAAGCTCAAAGTGATCTGTAAGGCCATACTGGCTGGCCTGGAACCACAACAGTTCCTTCTGCACCAAGGTCCCTGCACAGAATGATGTGTTCTCATGCAAAACTACTGCATTCTCCAGAAGTGATACCTTGGAAATTAAAATTCTAGCAGACCCAGTCCCAGTGCTATAAAAGGGCAGAAAATAATGATGAAAAGAACTTTAGCTGGGAGAAGAAGAAAATGAACAGCCTCTTCCTCCAAGCAAACAAAAAAAAAAAAAAAAAAAAAAAACAAAAAAAAAAACAAAAAAAAAAAAAAAAAACCCAAGAAAAAAAAAGGGGGAAAAGTAATTTCCAAAAGTGGCTCGAATATTTGGATGCACTGAGGAGATGCTGAAGGCCCCTCACGAGGCTCCTGCTCCTGTTGTCCAAGCTAAAGATTTCTCATCCTGACCAAACAAGCCCCCTTCTCAAACTTCTCAACATCCCTAGGATACTTTAACCCCCTATCCCACCGCCTAAGTATAACCAACTTCCTCAAAGGAGGACAGAACATTGCATCCCACCTAACTGACCTCTCCTGATACAAAATAGTAGGTCCAGAGGGGCTAGCCAGCCTACAACTTACAGCAACCAAAACTGCCACCACCCTCCACTCAGGCCTAATCAAAGCCTACTTAGGATCATTCACCTTATCCATTCTCATCATCCTCGTAGCCACATACAGAAATAACCAATGGCCCTCAACCTTCGTAAAAACCACCAAATCCTCAAAATCATCAATAATGCCCTAATCGACCTCCCAGCGCCATCAAACATCTCAACATGATGAAACTTCGGGTCTCTAGTAGGCGTTTGCCTAATTACTCAAATCGTCACAGGTCTTCTGCTAGCTATGCACTAGACAGCAGATACCCATCTAGCCTTCTCCTCTGTCACTCACATATGCCGAGACGTACAATTTGGCTGACTCATCCGCAACCTCCACGCAAACGGAGCCTCCTTCTTCTTCATCTGCATCTACCCACACATCGGCTGAGGACTCTACTACGGCTCATACCTAAACAAAGAAACTTGAAACATTGGAGTCATCCTCCTCCTAACCCTCATAGCAACCGCCTTCGTAGGATACATCCTACCATGAGGCCAAATATCATTCTGAGGAGCTACTGTAATCACAAACCTATTCTCTGCCATCCCTTACATCGGGCAAACACTAGTCAAATGAGCCTGAGGAGGGTTCTCTGTCGACAACCCCACACTGACCCGATTCTTTGCTCTCCACTTCCTCCTTCCCTTCGTCATCGTAGGCCTTACTCTCGTCCATCTCACCTTTCTCCATGAAACAGCCTCAAACAATCTGCTAGGCATTCCCACAGACTGTGACAAGATCCCCTTCCACTCATACTACACCATCAAAGACATCCTAGGATTCGTACTAATGCTCTCCCTACTCGTCTCACTAGCCCTATTCTCCCTCAACCTCCTAGGTGACCCAGAAAACTTCACCCCAGCCAACCCACTTGTCACCCCTCCTCATATCAAACCCGAGTGATATTTCCTATTTGCATACGCCATCCTCTGATCCATCCCAAACAAACTAGGAGGCGTACTAGCTCTAGCCGCCTCAATCCTCATCGTATTCCTCACCCCACTACTACATACATCAAAACTACAATCAATACCCTTCCGCCCCCTATCACAAATCCTGTTCTGAACCCTAGTCGCCAACGTCCTCATCCTAACCTGAGTAGGCAGCCAGCCAGTAGGACACCCCTTCATCATCATTGGCCAACTAGCCTCATTCACATACTTCACAATCATTCTAATTCTATTCCCTCTGATTGAGGCAATTGTCAGTGGGCTGTTGCACACTCACAGGAGCCTTGCTTTTTCCACTGTGTGAGCACAGCCTGCAAACTTGCAGGGCAGTGTTAAAATGATTGAGTGAATTGCTCCTTTGCTTTTCGCTGCCTATGGCATTACTTATGGTGCCTATTTTATGACACATTTCACAAGTAAGTAGATGTTTCCTCTCTACTTAGGTTAGGGTGTATCCTTACCTGGCTTTTGTATGTCTTCCTGCTCTTTCTTAGTGACTGAGTTTCTGATTTTGAAACAGAAAGAGCATTAGGATGCCACTGCTTTGGTAAAGCTCCTGTCAAGGCGTTCAGCTAAAAAGGGGGTGTCTGTAGCCACAGGGGCAGCTAGGTATACACATGCAAGTATCCGCGCTCCAGTGTAGGTGCCCTGGACACCCCAGTCAGGCAGATAGGAGTGGGCTCTGACACTCAGGGCTTCTGTGCACCAAAGCAACCTTCTGATGTCACTACGAGAAGGTGGCAACCTTTAAGTTTTTAAAGGTTTATTAAACCTTAAGAAAAGACTGTATAAGGAAAGATTGCAGCACTGGGAAGTCTCCATGATTAGCAGCCACATGCTCATCTACAAAAGGGATACTCTGCTTTTTTTACCTTTAGCCCCTCCCAATGTTTTGTCAGTCAATTCTTTCTCTGCCGTCCAGTGGTGGAGATTACTTTCTTGCATCTTGATTGGAGGTCAATTGTTGTTACACCCTGCCTGCTGGTCACAAGCCAGCCCTCCCCAAATGCCCTGACTACCAAGACTATTACAAGGGGGATAAGAAAGAGGACTATGGGAGGACGTATTACAATAACAGCACTTTACAATTGAACATAATATCTATCCACATAGTATCTATCTCTTAATTGTGAGAGCCAACTATTACATTACTCACCTATAATGCACAGAAGCAGGAGAGAAGGCACTGGCTTGGCATAACAGCTGAAATAATTGCTAACAAATCTCCCCACATATTTGCACCTTTATTGGACATGCCCAGGACTCCTGTGAATGTACATCTCTGCTTTTCTTCCCCTTTGGAAGCAGTCAAACTGGCAACTCGTGGGGAAACCAAGGGCTTTGTGGGGGCTGCATTGCTCTGCACACACCCAGGCCACCCATGGAACAGAGCTTTGGTGCCTAAAAAGATCAACCAGAGGAAAACAGCTGGAGGAGGTTTCATTTTGACCTTTCTTAGCCGCTAACAGAAGTTGTCAAAATGAAAGTGACCAAGCAAGGCCTGATCCCTGCTGCCAGCTCAGGGTTAGAAAGGAGGCATTACTTGATTTCAGTGCTGGGTGCACAGGGAATCACTTCCCTAAGCCCTGCACACCCAGCAATCTCACCTAGTAGTTTGTATCCATGGAACTAAGACATATTCAATACTTTGCTGAAACTTACTGGCTAAACATTACCTCCAATTTTTTGACATATTTCAATCACTTCTCAGAATTTATTGACATCAGAGTAGGAGTGTCCTGTAGCTCCCTGCTGGTCATTGTCACAGGTTCAGGTGACCCATGCACAAAATAACCCAGGACAAAACTGGGCTTGCAAAGCAAATTCATTCTATTAGTTGCAGTAGCATATAATACATACTGACCTCTGGATTCCCAAAAATCCACTGAACAGGAGAAGGAGTTGGAGCGTGGTGCTCGGCAGCAGAGGCAGGTAGGCAGTGCACTTCCAGGACATCCCCTGGATCAAAACGCTGTGCATCTCGTCCTTCTAAACCCTTCAGCCCAGAACTAGGCCTTGTATCTCCTGCTTAGGAGTGGAATTTTACAGCAGGAGTTAGAGCAGCAGCTCACACATGCCTGGCGTGTGAGATGAGGCCATGATGGCTCAGGATGACTCCATGACTCCCTGCCACCAAGGGCTGCATTGTGCATTGTTCTCCTTTCAAAGCCTGACTGCTCACCCATTGACCAATCCATTGTTTCTCTTTCATGGGTCATGGTCCCGCCTGCTAAACAAGACACTTTTCTTCATTGTCTTGTCAACCTGCTCAAACATGGATCAAATATGGCAGGGCCTGGGACATGACTCCGGTTCTGACACAGTCATTTGGGAAATATTCCCATTCCTCATACTCTCCTTTGGTGGTCAAGAGCCTCCTAAAACACTTTCTTCCTTTTGAATGCATTCCAGCTACCTTCTTAGCAGGACCACTCTCCTTATTCTCAAGGCCAAGATAGCCACTTGCACACAGTAAGCACTGCAGTGGGGGAATACATGGTTCAGCACTCCTGTTAAAGCTAAAGGAATTCAAAAGACTATGCCCTGTTTGTTAGACTAAATGCCTCTCCTTCCTATTCTGAGAATCAAACACCAGTGTTTCATCAATAAACCCTGCAGGTGCTCTTGCTGAGTGAAGCCACATTGCTGTGTCAATAAAGCAGCCGGGACTCAGTTTCTTCATGCAGGAAAAGCCAATTCTTTATTCACATAACTCATTTTTATACTGTTTTCACAGACTTGTGTTCAACTTCAACTGGCTGGTAGTTTCCTTGCCACACAATTTATTGCTTAGAAGGTGTATTAGTGTGTACATGTTAAGACTCTCTCTTTTTAAGACTCACTGTTACTCAGGTGATTACATTTTTCTTTCGTGGATGCTCATGGGACAAGTTTCTTGTTTATTACAGATGCAAACAGTTTTCTTAGCACAATAGCTTGTGCTAACTGCACTCATGACTATTCCCATGGGAAGTTAGCTGGCTGCACGTAGAAGATGGAACAGGCCAGCTGGGAATTTACCACAGTGTGGTAAATAGGTACGATTCGTGCTGATAACAATTGAAACAAGAATCAATATTGATACAGTAATTAATATTTGTAAATATTAAAACAGCTAAAATTAGTAATGCCGAAGAAAAAGGGAGAGGAGGGGCACCCCCCCCCACCCCCCCCCCCCCAGATGTTCAGGAACAGGAGGAAAGCAAGAGATAATTGTTGCTAAAAATAAACAAAGAAGGAACTCTCTGGTTGTGTCCCAGGAAAATGCTAATTATAAGGGATTTATTGCCTTGATACTCTGTTGAAGGAAGGAAACCAGATGGTTCATCACAGGTCCAGTTTATTGAAGAAAGTATCAAACACTTATACAGCAAATAATAAGCTTATGAATATTCTGTAAGCCAAGCAATCTATTGGTTAAACTATACCATCAGCTCTTCCTCATTCCTTTGGGCCTACGTTCTCTACTTCTCACGTCTCGCTGTCCATTTCTTTATCATACTCAGCTAGGCCCAAGGACACGTTATCTTGCAGGTGCAAGATTTGGAATTAGCCACGGTCTTGTACTTTTCCATTCTCCAGTCAGCTAAATTCCCAACAGACACCTGCCTGCAAAAAGGCCTCTGCCCTAGTTAGGACATCTTTACCAAAATGATTCGGCTGTGTCCTCCCTCCTCAAGCCACTCTTTGACAAAACTCTCCACAATACTCAGATGTAGTAATTATGTTAGTTTTGGACTACAAAATCTTCATCAGATGACCCCCAAAGACTTGTGCGACCACCAACCAAGTGGTGGCATATGGATGGTAAAGGTGATGATGAGGGCAGAGGTAGAAGTGTGAAGAATAGAAAATGGGAGGAGACGGCATTGACACATGGTATATAAGGACGAATATTCACTTGGCAAGCTTGTATGTGATGTGGCAAGGGTCCCAGAGGCCTGCACTCCATACCCCGCAGTTATCTGTTGCTTATGTGCTATTATTAGAAACAAATTATCCCTTATTTTAATCAAATTCTATTCTATCCAATTTTATATTTTTATATTTTAAATATTCAATTAAAATTGCTACTACTTTTAATATTGTTTGGGGTTTTTTTTTGTCGGGATAATTGGGCAAACATAACAGTAGGTAGGCCTGATTTTATAAGGCCTTTCTTTTCTAATAACCCTATCTGTGTGCAATACATTATGACTTTCTTTCAGAAATTAATGAAGAAAATGCAAATTGCCTGCTGAAACCCTTCTGCCCCCTTCCAAATCAGTTTATTCCTCAAGCACATGGCTCAGGCACATCCCTGATGTGCCTCTCTCCCAGCAGCTCAGAGCTGCATTGCACAGCGCTTGCTGTGTGCCAGAGAGCACAAAGTAGGCTGGCCTGGTGGGCCTGAATATTTCTGCCAAACACTCTGCATCTCACACCTTTGCTTTGGCTCAGTGCAGAACTGCAGGATTGCAGGCGCTTCCTCCCAGACCTGCGTGAAGCGCTGGCTCCTGCAGATGGGCCCTGCCAAGCTGTCCCTGCCTCACGCTGGCCTCGCTTCCCTGGCACAAGTGCCGGGCCTGAAGGAGCTGCCCTGTGCTCCAGCCTGCCGAGCAGCCCGGCTCCCTGCCCCGGTGCCCAGAGTGCTGCACACACTGCTGGCCTTTGCCAGGAGTTGCAGGGCAGCCGGCAGAAGAGGAGGAATCCTCAGCCAGCCCAGCGGCCCGCGGCTGCCCTTGGCCTTTCTCTGCTCCTGGGCACACTCCAGACAGCCATGGCCTCCAGGCCGGGCTGTGCCCAGCACGGCTGCGCTTCCCCTCGGCAGCAGCCAGCTGCCACCTGGGCTCTGAGGGCGGAGGATTCGCCCGCTCCCAGGAAAAGGCACCCAGGTCTCAGCTGCTGCCTCTTGCAGCTCCAAGGGCCTCCTTCCAGCCTGCCTCTGCTGGGGCTCAGGCTGCTCCAGCCTCTGCCGGGGCTCTGCTGGGGCTCCAGCCTGGGCAAGGCCGGGCCCGCTCTCATCTCACAGGTGCTGACGGCTCTGCACCACAGGAGACCTTCCCGAGCACCCTCTCTGATCTTTCTGCTTTCTCACTTGAGCAAGGCTCTCCTCCAGCCAAAGAGATTATTGCATTTAGGGAGCCCCAATGCTCTCCAGTCACAGCTGAAGGCCTGCATCTGTATAAGATGTTTGGGCTGCCCCATTCTTCCTGTGCTTTTGCTTTTAAATGCCATTGCCCTTTCTGCCTAAAATAGAAGTACCAAAGATGGCCAAAAACAGACCAGTGGGCCATATTCCAAAGGCAGTGTGGTCTGGAGAGGATGAATGAAGAACATCCTTCCCCACTCTCACACCATGCCAAAGACACTGTTTCACTTTCCACCTTTAAGAAACAACAGACAATTCAGAAGGAATTCTCGAGTTTATTCGCAGAGTGAGAAGGAAGGGAATCTTCAAGGTGAGTTGTGGTTTCAGAAACTTTATTGATTTTCAATCCTACTCTGCAGTCCTATTAGACAATCCTACTCTAACCCTAACCCTTACCTTAACCCTAATCCTTATCCTTATCCTTATCCTTATCCTTATCCTTATCCTTATCCTTATCCTTATCCTTATCCTTATCCTTATCCTTAGCCTCATCCTAATCCTAATCTTTATCCTTATCCTTATCCTTATCCTTATCCTTATCCTTATCCTTATCCTTATCCTTATCCTTATCCTTATCCTTATCCTTATCCTTATCCTTATCCTTATCCTTATCTTTTTCCTTATCCTTAATCTAATCCTAATCCTAATCCTAATCCTAATCCTAATCCTAATCCTAATCCTTATCCTAATCCTAATCCTTATCCTAACCTACAATCCTACTCTAAACTGATTGAGGAATAAATGGTCCTGATGATTGTCACATTCTTGTCTCCTTCCTCTTCTTCACTGAAACAATCAGTGGCACCAGGCTGGACGCAGGCTCAGCAAATCTTACAAATGGATGCTGCCCAAAGGGAAAAAAAACAGATCAACAAAAAACAATGAACCATGACTTTCCAAGCTCAGTGCTTCACAGGATTCCTCCTGCTCCTAGAAGGATGCAGGAAGAGGAACAATGGGACTGTCTACACCTCCATCTTTATGTGCAGACTTTGCCATCACAGGCAAACCTGGCCCAGAATCCCACTCATCCATTTATACAGGTGTCTTCATCTTGCTGAGATTTTAGCCCTGCCAGTGCTCTAGAAATGGTGCTTTCTGTCCTTGGAGTTTCTTCTTTTCAGGAAACTCCAAAGCCTCTCATTGGTCCCTCTGAAAGACAGGCAGTGTGCTGATTGCCACAGGGACAGAAAGCAGTGTCTGCCTTTCCATGCCCTGCCCCTCGTGTGCTGGATGGCACCTTCCTTCCCAGCAGGGCCAGCCCAGTGGCACTGGGCCCTGCAGTTCCCTCTCTGCCACACAACCTGGCAGTAACCCTGGCACAGTTCCCGTCTGCTTGAGTGTGCCTGGCAGCAGATGGGGCTGGGACAAGTCCCTCCCAGCTGTCCCTGTTTGCGTGGCAGAAACCTCTGAGGGTGGGCTGGGGGGCACCAACCAGGGCCCCTCAGAGGCTCACAGTGAGCCCCCACAGCCCCTCCTGCCCACAGCCAAATCTCTGACTCCTAGGCTGGGACTGGCTTCCTTGGGTTCCTCCACCACCATTTCATGTCTCTGTACCCCGCATTGCTCTACTTCAATTCTGTTGCCATTACATAAAACTGAACACCCCACCAAATTACAAAAGAAGGTGACAGAAACAGCCAGAGGACCTCTCTGACTCAGGAAATGCAGAGAGAGGTGGGGTTGCTCAGTTTTGTCAAGAACAGGCCCCAGGGAGACTTTATTGCCACTTTCTAAAACTTCAGAGTGGCTTTAAGGAAAGTGGAGGACATCTTTTTTAACAGGGCCAGTTACAATAGGATGTGGGTGAATATATTTTAACACAAATAGGATCTAATCAGAACTTGTTTACTCGGAGCATGGTGTGACCCTGGCACAGCTTGCCCCAAGAGGTTGTAGGTGCCCCATCCCTGCAACCATTCCGGCTCCAGTGGGAAAGGGCTCTGAGAAACTTGATGTCTTTAAAGAAGTCCCTGCTCATTGCAGGACACTTGCACCAGAGGACATTTGCAGGGCCCTGCCAGCCCAGCCCAGTCTAGGATTCCTCACTGTTTTCATTTGAAGAGCACCAAGAGTGGAGGTGAGGAGGAAGGGGGCTCATCTGCTGCCTTGGGCGTGAGTGGAGGAGGAGCCCATCCCTCAGAGCCTGTTTCACCTGCAGCCCCTTCACATGTTACCTGCAGGAGCTCCTTGGCAGACCAGCGCCGCACCTCGTCTCTCTGCAGGCAGCAGCTCAGGAAGTCACGCAGGCAAGATGAAAATAGGTTGGGCTGCTGCAGCTTTTGTCTTCCTCCTGTGGCTATCAGGAGTTGGGGCTGGGGAAAAAGGAGACACCAGGCTCCACCTGCTTCTTTCCCATCTGTCACTGCTCTCCCAGATCCCACTGATTAAGCTCCACTCTGCAGTGGCAGTTTCTGCCCTGGCAGAGACCCAGAGATGACTTTCCTTTACCAACCAAAAACCCCAAACCCTGATGCAGCCACAGCCTCTCCAACATCTCACAGATCTTGCCTTGGCAGCTGATTACATTGACTGACCTAATTAGTGGGAACTACATCAGCACAAGCACATTTCCTTCCCTGACGATTCATACCAGCTTGAGAGGCTTTTTGGAAGAAGGACTTTGCTATACTAACTCTACTGTATCCAAGGGTTAGTACATGGAAAGCATTTCTGCAGTGCTTCTTGGTCCCTTAAGCAACGCTGCCACAAAACAAACCTAATCAAGCTTTTTGCTTTGTTCTTGAAAACAATGGGAATTGGAGGGAAAGAAAGGAAATCCACCAGGTATTCCTCAGGTAAGGAAACAAATCTTTGGAATCTCATCTTCAACACAGACACATTATGATCCATGCACAAATGTACTGGGATGAAAACACCTGCTTGGACGCACAGGAGCTACCTGCAGCTCTGTTTCTCAGCAGTCTGAAAATTTCTGCTTTCCTTACATGGAAAAGAAAAACCTTTCATGGTCAAATCAGAAGGAGAGGTTCCATCCCTACGGTCACCCTCGACTCATTTGGCTACTCAAGTCAATGCATGAATGGTAGGCCCATCCCAGAAAGTGCCAGGAAACAAATGGGAGGTTTTGGCAGGCTCTCCACATCACCAGGCTCTGGCTTGGTGACGTGCAGAATGTGGCTTGGGCTGGGAGAGAAACACGGTCACTTGAGTGTTTCAGCAGCACTGCACAAGAAGCAGAAGAGACTCTGTGGCCTTTACACCCTCATGCCCGGGTTTCAGGCACGTTTCCCAGTGAGAAGAAACTGCACAGGGGGTTAAGTTCCTCTCTAAAAACCAGTGCCTTAGCAACTTTCATGTGTTTGGCCTTCTTTTCTTCATTTCTGGAAATGTAACACCAGTTCTGAGAGGCTTGCCTTGTAGTTTTAGGGGCATCTTCACAGACAGACAAGTGGGAACAACTTGAAACCCAAAGCAAATGTTGCCTGAGAAGAGCTGGGGAGTGTTTGCCTGTGGTGAGGCTTGAGCTGTCTGGCAATCCCCTTCCATGATGTGCAGAAACATCCAGCTGCTCCCCAGAACTCAGTCCCTCTGGGCACGCAGGCCTCTGGAAACACCTGACAATTCCAGCCTTTCTCCTGCTCAAGAGCATCTAACCTAAGCTGAGCTCCAGTTTCTTCAGCAAGGCCAAGGATGCTCACTTCCATGCAGCTGACAGTGTCCATGGAGCTCAGCAGGTCTTTCTGATACTCCTCAGGCCAAGGAATTATAGTGTAGATTGGCAAGACATCAGCTGATCATTATCCAGTGTGGTTCATGTGGAACCAAGCTCTAACACGCTGACAAGTCAGAGGGAGAGAGCTCATTCTGCTTTTGCAAGATGGTATTTAGAAACATAAGACACCAACGTGGAACTATTCAAACCTCAACTTGCAGAATCCATCTCAAATAGACAAAAAGAACAATGGCAAGAGGCCTTGGAGTCTCCATAAAAATGCCCACCACTGTCATGATAACTCTGTGCTCATGGCACTGAAATAGATGGTGACCAAAGAGACTTTGCTATTATCCTCTTCAACCCAAAGGAGAATTTCAAAGCCAGAAATGGCAATGCACTCCCCTTGTGTACAAATAATTTATGCGGCTTTCTGTCCTTTTCCCACATCACCAGAGGTGAGAAAGAGGGTTTTATCCTGACTCTCAGCTGAGCTCAGCCACTGGCCATGGTGGGGAGCTGGAGCCCTCCCTGTCATTATAACACTGCAGGCCAGGGATGGCCCTGCTCCTGAGGTAAAGAAACACAGCACCGGTGTCAACTGCCCACGCTGGATCCCAGCCCAGGCACCTGCCTGCAAGCGCATCAACTTGTTAAAGTACCAAGAAACAGCCAAGGGTTTGGCAAACAATTCTAACTGCAGTCGGAGAAAAACACATCCAAAACTTATCCAGGCCACCCACACACGTGACTGAACAATGTACAGATGACTTGAAAGCCTGAAAGTTTCAACAACCACAGGATTTGGAAAAGATGCTACAGAATGGAAGAGAAGAGCTGCATTTAAAAAATGAAAAAGCAAGCAGAACTGCTTGGGCATTGCTTTGGTAGTAGGTTTTTTTCTCTTTTCCTTTTTTGTTTACTTTTCTTTTTCCTTTTTTCCTATGTTTTCTATAAAATTGAAACTGGGAAGGTCTAATCTCTGTTTCTCAGGATATTTATTACATGTCTACCCTGTACACTGAAAAATTCTTTTCCTTCAGAAACAGAGTTCCAACATTGTTCAAAAAACATGTGAGAAATGTCAGGCACAGCTGGAGGGCAAAATGGCAGGTTTCTGAACTGGTTAGGTTTCTGAACTGCCACTTCCCTTTCTGATACAACCAAAGCTACAGCAGATGCTGATGTGTTGCAGGGGCATTTTTAGAAGGGGACCTTGGTGGAAGTGGTGCCAGCAGATGGCAATGGGATTTTGTCCAATGGCACACAGAACATAGGACAGGTGAGAAAGACAGTGGGATCAGTGAGTATTTGCACCTTACCAAGACAGGAGTTGCATTCCAGGAAGGAACTTCTTGTTCCACCATTTCGATGCCCACAATTCCCAAAGACCATATGTCCACTTTGGGGCCACATGGTTGACCTGTCACCACTTCAGGCGCCAGCCACCCAGCAGCACCGGCCACGGAGCTCCGTCTGCCCTGCTCAGGGCTGAGCTGAGCAAAGAGGCCAAAGTCAGCTGTGGAGAAAAAAACAAACCGTGAAAGCCAGCTCCAATTAGGAAACCAAGCAAAAGAATTCCTCACTCTCAGGCTAAGAATGTGCTGTTGCATCTCCTGGAGAACTGTCCACACTCGATTTCCTTGGGGCTTTAGCCAAGGGAGTATGGAATTGGCCACTTCCAAAAAAACCCAGGTTTCTTAATGCTGCTCACAGCAGTGGACTTTATCCCCTGAAGCTTTAGATTGTAGATCCCTCTGTCTAGAAGGGACACACACAGAGCAAGGCCACTCTTGACTGCTTGTGGTTCCTTATACCTCTGTGCACGTTGCAACTGTGCCCTCAGCTCGCAGCAGGGGTCCCTGCACTGCCACCAGCAGCATTTTTGGGGAGATGGCAGTCACTCCAAGCAGCCCCACACCCACATCCCTGGAACGCTGCACCTGACCAAGAATATACTGACCCAGCTTGACAGAACCGTCAGTTCTGAGAAGGATGTTGCTGCTCTTCACATCTTGGTGGATGACATGGTTTGAATGAAGAAAATCCAGTCCTTGCAGGCACTGAGCGAGAAAACAGAAACAGGAGGGCAAAAATGAGTGATGTGATTTCATCACAAAAGAAAGGAAACAAAGAATCGAAAAGATTCCCTCTCCAGGGGAATGGGGAGTAATGGCAGAACAGTAATGGCCACTGAGAGGAAGAGCTTGCTGCTCCAACACTTGCAGAGCAGGACCATTCTGAGGAAAGGCACATCAGCTTTTGAAAGAGCAACAGCACCTGCTGTTGTAGGCTGTCCCCTGCAAACCAGCCAGGACGACTCCTGCTGCAGTGGACGTGCTTTTTCCATGCAGAGGACAAAGGAGGGGTTTGGAAAGGAAAAGTCCCTCCCTTTGGTGTTTAGTGGATCACTTTTGGGTGGGAGGCTGCATGGAAAAGATTTTCTTGCTGGCCTCAGCACAGGCTTGGAAGTATCACACCAGTCACTTTGCGGAAGCAAAGAGCATTTTGGCTGCACTTCTATCCTTTTCAGCTGAGGACTCTGAGAAATGAGTATTTTTTCTTTTCTGGTCATTTCAAATCCTGCCACCAGCACCTTTCCTTTTACAGGCAAGGAATGCAGTGAAGACAGACTCCAGGCAAACATTTAGAGAGGCAAGGTGGAGAACAGAAAATACAAGAGACAGAGTGAGAATACAATAGCAGGAGATAAGAGTACTGGCACTGAGTACAGTGAGTGCAGGGGCACTGGCAGGCCTTTCCCTTGAGATGCTTTTACTTGCCCATAGAATAGCAGCAACACAGAAACAAAGCTTGGCACAGGAAATCACTCCAGCTCTGAGCCCCTGTTTCCCAGACAATCCTGCCCAAGCCCTTGGAAACACAGCTGGGATTGCTGACCTCCCGACTGATGGCTGCCATCTCATCTTCCGACAGGTAGGTCTGGCTGATGACATTGCTCAGAGTGCCTCCATCCATGTACTCCATAACCAGGGACAGTTCCTCACCCACAAGGTAGCTGAAAGAAGGAAACAAGGGCATGGAGATGAATGTACATGGCTAAGTTGCTGTTTGGAAAAGACAGGTTGGTTCTTCTTTTCAGGTCCCTTTGAGACAAAGACAAAATAAAGGAAGAGACATTCCCTCTTGACTGTGCATTGTTTGCCATCTGTGCAGTCTCAAGGAGAAAGGTGCAGCTGCGAAAAAGGAGATGTCTTAGATGGGCAGCAAGCAAAATGTGCAGTTTAGTAACAGCCCAGATAAAAAAACCTGTCATGCATGGTGTTTCTGGAAAAAAAGCACCTAGTCTTCCTGGCATGCATAGCAATGGGAAACAGTGGCAACAATCCAAGGGAAATCCTTGTTAGTTTACCTGGACGTAAGAAGACACTTGAAAAAAATCAAGCTCCAAAACAAAGTGGTGGCTGTGAATACAGAGATCATTGATTTAGTAAGACACAACTCATCCGGGTTTTTGAACAATTTTCAAATACCATGTGCCAGCGAAGACTCATGCAGACAAAATGCAATCTCTTCCCATCCACTGGAGATGAAAAGAGCAATAATAATTAGCCAATAATTACAGCTCTATTTTCTGCCAGTGACCAAAGTGGGATTTTACCTTGCATGTTTGCAACATACAAACAAACACTCATGGGACAAAAGCACAACTCACCTGTCTAAACAGTTGACCAGGTTGGGATTTCTATTCACTTTCATGACCATGAGTTCATTGACTTTTAGTTCCTTCTTCCTCAGTCCTTGAAGCTGTATTTTCTTGATGGCCACCTAAAACGACATTGAAAATCAGTAACTTGAGACGTTGGTGGCACGAGACCACAAGACACGTGGAGTGAGTGATTTTGCAATGACACAGCTGAGCTGTGCCAAACTGCCTTGTGATTAGGCACTGCAGTAGTTAGGAACTGACATTCCAACAGCCAATTTCTCTGCTCCCTTGGGAGCCAGTTACAGGACACGTGGGGCCACTGACATTTTGCCTTGACCACTTGGTAACAGCGGTGTCTCAGTTATCACCCACAAACCTCTGACCACACTCTCTGCTGCTTTGTTTGGGACTCAGAAGAAGTAATCCATGCCTTAATACTCTGTGGATACATCTTGGGCTATGGGCAGGGCTTAGGGCTTTCAGGGACGCCTTGCAGATCTCTCCCTATGTGCAGTTCCCAAGTGCAGCACTGCAGGTGGCTAAGGAACTACCAGTAACTTTCAGATGGATTTGCTGGCAGCCAGAAATGAGAATTCAGGACTCTGAAGCTGTAGCCCCAAAGAGCAGTGAGGTGCTCAAAGGTAGCGCCTTTGTTTTAGCAGTGGAGAGCGAGTGAGCGTGTCCTTCTCTGAAAGGAACCGCTGCCCTCCGTGCCTTCCTTCCGGCAGCTGAGGAGGACAAAGTCCCAAATGTGTTGTGTGGGCTGGCACCAGTCTGTGCTTCTTGTGCCTTTTCAGCACAGCTCTGCCCAAAGCTCCAGCCACAGCTCACACCAGAGGGGAAAGCCCTGGAGTGCAGCAGAGTCTGCAGGGGCTGTTGACATTTACCTCTCCTCCTGTGGCAGTGTCAAGTGCTTTACAAACATCTCCAAAAGTCCTAGAAACAAAACAGAAGCAGAGGGAGGAGAAGCCATTTAGATCTTGCAGTGAAAGCCAGCCCACACAGGTGATCTGTGCTGTAAATACCGCAGACCTGCAGGACACTGGAAGCATTGAGATGTGTTTGACAATGCCTTCTGAGCACACTTAGAAATTCTGATGAGCACTGACAATCTAAGCCCAGTGCCTGAACACATTTGCAGCTTGTCTGACTTCACACTTGATACCTATTCCGCCAGCAAAACATCTGATGCATAGTTTTGTAAAATTAACATTGCTTGGACTCACCCACTGCCAATATTTTCCAGTTCAATGTATTTTAGAATAGGATTTTCCATCTTCACCATTCTCCCTGAGGGAAACAAAATGCAAGATGTTCACTTCAAAGCAGAGATCTCACCTTCTAGGAGATACAAAAGGCAGCCCCACTGTCTGGAGCTCTGAGCCCTCCCTTTGTGGACAGCTGGCTAACAACAACAGGAACGGGAACTGGAACAACAAGAAAAGAACAGCAGGCCCACAGCACAAGTGGCTGGCACATAGACTGATTTCCAGCATCCTTTTAAGTGAGAGACCTCTTGACAGCAGGCACACAGGGAAGCACAGGGAGATACATTCAGAGGAGACTGAGACCAGAAGAGAATACCTACCAAGGCAAGTAAGTTTGTCATCTAGAAACATTTAGGAGAGCTGGAACTAACAGTGCCTTTGTTTTCTTGGGAATAAACACTGTGAGATTTAGAAAAGGTTTCCTACTTGCTAAGATTAAGTGCACCAGGACATCTAGAATCAATTCCTCTGAACAGATGCCAAGTTCAGAACAGGAGGAATATTGCCAAGTGTTCCCATCTTTTCCACCTTGCAGCAGTTTGCCAGAAGAATGCCTCTGTGCTTGTAAACCAGAGCAGCTCATGCTAGAACCAATCCCCATGGGGCTTCCAGCATCAGGACCCTCACCCTTTATGAGCAGGCTGAGCTCACAGACGCCCTTGCCCGTGCCCTGCGTGAAGAGCCGCGCCGCTTCTCTTCACCCTGACAGCGCGGATCAGTCGCTCCCATTGCACTCGCCCTCTCGGCACCGCACACGTCCCCATCTTTCCAACTCGGCACGGCGGGCACGGGCACAGAGGACAGCAGTGCTCCTCAGGCGCCCCTGTGACACAGAGAGCTGCCCAGAGGAGATGCTGGCCCTCTTGTGAGTCCAGGCCGTGCGAGACAGAAGCCGGCCCAGAGCAGGGGCTGCGGCCTCAGGCAGCTCCGCGCTGCAGCAGCAGGGCAGCAGCGGGACCCTCCCAGCTAAGGAAGGCTCCAGCCTCTGCATTCCCACAGCCCTCAGGGGCAGGGCAGTGACCACAGCAAGGCTGGCAAAGCCCAAGCATAAGCACTGACAGGCACTGATGGGAAGAAGCCAGAGTCAGCCTTAGCCCCGGACAAGCTGTTGCCCCCATTCAGGACACAACGGGATGGGCTTTGAGATCAGCCACGCCGAGGTGCAGATCGGTGCCCTTTTTGTCCCAACAGGTGATGGTAGACACAGAATCCACTGGGCTCTCTTCTAAACCCTACCAGATCTTATCTGAGAGCACAGCACTGGCAGCTGTTAAGGGCAAGAAGCAGATTCATTGGGTTGTGCTGCAGAATCACAAAGGGCTTGATGTGTTCTCCTAGAGACTGATCTCAGCAGGGCTTCTGCCAGTGGCTGGGACTCAAGCAGTCACAGCCTTCTGCTTATCCAGGAACAATTCCTGCTTCTGCCTTCAGCAGAGAGGGAAGCCCAGGCAAACTCCAGCCAGTCTAAGCTGCCCTCAGAGGCAGCAGGAACACCCAGAGCTCTCACTTGCTGCCTCGGAGCACTGCCAGCACTTCTGTGACACTAAACTGAGGAGAACCCTTTGGTACAGCTATGCTGACACGTGCACACAACACACTGTCCCTCAGATAAGAAAGATACCAGACGTACTCTGCTGCTCCAGGGAGTCACCCGCCGTCTCCTGTTGCTGAGCAGCAGCTGGGTCAGCACGGGAGGTGAACCAAGGGCTCAGGCTCCATTTCTTCAGCTGGAGAGCAAAGGCTCCTTGGGATGGCGCTGCTGCTTCTGCAGCAGCTTCAGTGTCAGAGTCGGTGTAGATCTGAGACAAGAAATGAGTTGATGTCAGGAAGGTGTGGCAGAGATTGCCCTGAAATGCAAGAGAGATTGCCATTTGAAATGCAAGCCCTTAGGAAGCTGCTGTCAGCCACATGCAGAGCTCTTCAACTGGATTGCTTTGGATGTCCCCTTGTGAAACCAAATGGTCAAAACCAAAGGCTGGTTTGACTCGAGTTCATAGCCAGTTTGTTGTTCTAAAGGATGACTGCAGCAACGACCGCTCCACCTCCTCCCAAAGACTCCTTTCCCCCTCCTAGGTCTGCAGATACATTTGCAGCTCCTCATTCTAATGTTCTACCTCCTGCCATGAAATTCTCTTTTTCTGCACCTTCCTCAGGACGAGCTTATCCTGCAGCATCTCTGGGTGGGTCAGTTCCTGGGCCTCATGCCAGCCTCGGGGCTCTTGGTTGCCCGTCATTTGCTGGAACTCTCTGCAGGCTGCCAGGTAGGATGGCGACACTTCCACCTCAAGTCAAACAGAACAAAGCAGTCAGAGACTACAGCTTGTCCCCGTCAGCCAGGAGTCATCGACTGGGAAGAAAGTAAAGGACAGGAGCAGATCTGCAAGGGATATAGACAGCTTCTAGCTCGTATTCCAAATCTATGTGAGTGACCATGTTCACCTGCAAAAACACCTCAAGAAACAAGGTCACCTGGAAGAAGCCAGCAGGAGTTCATTCAGATGACTGCTGGCTAAATGGCCAAAGGAGTAATGCCACTGTCCAGAGCATCAGCTGAGATCCAGCAGAGCAGGAAGTGTCCTTGAGAGCAGCTCTGACAGAGGCCTCATCAGGATGGCACTCAGAGGCATCACCCACCCCTGCTGCTCTGCACTGGAAAGGCAAGGAGGGCAGAAACCACCCTTGGGTGACTGCAGTGCTGATTGCTATTTCCCTCACTTGCTTTTTTAGAGCCTTTTGCTCCTGAAGGAGGCGATTAATTTTCTCTTGGATGATTTTAATTTTTTCATCTAGCCTCTTCTTCCTTGCCTTGGTCATAGCCTCAGTTTCCTGCAGCTGTGCCTGCATCTGTTTGTCAATTTTCTGTAAACAACAACAGAAAGGACTCTCTCTCATGAGTGGAGTGGCTGCCATTCCTTCATTCACCTGTTTTTGTTGATTACCCCTGTGCATAGGGAGATTCTTCTCCTCTTGGATGTCTTCATTCCTCCTCTTCACTGCCATGATGGCACTCTGAGCTTCAGGCAGCTCTGCTTGTGGTTCTGCCTTGATGTTCTGTACACACAAAAGCAGAGCAAGTGACTGAGAGCTGCCATCAGGCTCAGCTTTTCCCTCTTTTAGCCTCAAAATCACATTTATTCAGCCCCTTCTTTCTGCTTCCCTACCCAGCTCTGCTTCCACTGCAACCCTCCTGTGCTGGTGCTGATCTCTGCAGATTGCAAGGCTCTGTCCTTCCAGTGCCTGTGGGACTCCTGGCCTCCTCAGTCCCAAGAGCTCTGGTTTATGCCCCTCTTCCTGCCCTTCCCTCTGTGCCCTGGCCAGTCAGGCTTACCTGGCCATTCTCCTGTGGCTCTTCCACCTGCTGCCTGAGCTGCTCTTCCTGCTCTCGGGCAGGGAACAGCTCTCCCTGAGTCTGGCATGGCATCTCAGATGAGGCAGTGTGCTCCTGCTCTTTCTCTCGAAGCACCTGCACAGAAAGCAAGAGAAGATGGGTTTCAACTTCCCATACGCCCTTCGTGGGCCAAGACTCCAAGACTGCTGGGCTCACACATTCCCAAAGCACTGTGCTGCTGCTCTCCTGGGTCATTCTCTGCCCGAGAGGAGGCACAGATTCCACAGTGACCCTGGCCCTACAATCAGGGGCCATCTGGGACTGAAGCTCCAGCAGCCTCTCAGGCAGCTGACAGGGAAGGGGTGGCATTTCTCAAGGGTCTGGTGAGGGCCTCCCTCTGCTTCTGCCATGTTCTGTTTGTCTCTCCTGAAGGGATGCCTTTACGTGAGCTTTGCATCTTCCACTGCTTTGGAGCAGAGTCAGGAAGATTTAAATAGATAGATAGATAGACAGACAGATCTCACTTTTATAATCTGTCTTTACTGTACTGTGGTATTTACATTTTTTGAATGGAGAGAGATATAATTCTCTCTCCTAGGTTTTTTTTAAGGGAAGGTAGTGAGAAACTTAGAGAAGAAGAGGAAACAATTCTAATCTCTACTGGCTGTTCTTGTTTTTTAGTATATGAAGAATGTGTTATAGTGATTGTTTTCTGAAAGTGATTTGTTAGTTGGATTTTAGTGATAGTTGTTTAGATTGATTAGCTAATTAGATAAAAGACTGCCTGGAGACAGTCACGAGTTTTTCTTTAGTAGCTTTTTAGTGAAGTATCTCTTTAGTATAGTTTTAATATAGTACTAGTGTAATATAACATAGCTTAAGAAAGCATTTGTTTAACCTTCTTAATCATAGAGCCAAAGCACATTATTCCCCACGTGGGGGTCACCCAGAATCAATCCTGTCCTTTCTGTCACTACACACATCAGCACTCGGTAGCAGTGCCCCGATCAGCAGCCATCCTGAATTTGCTCTCCTGTTGCTTCAGTAACCCACACTCTTGGGGAATCTGGAGCATGTAGGTCCTTATGGAATGCAATCAGACCCAGAGCACTGCACTGGGAACTGCACTCTTTGTGCATCTGTGCTCGGGCAAGTTCTTCGCTTGGACTTGACCACACTGATGGTTCTAAAGTGGCCTGAGTCAGAAATGCAGCCCAGCCCCTCCCAGCTCCTCTAATCTCTGAGCACCAGCTGGAATGCAAGGGCATTGATTTCCTACTCAGTTCCCAAACACATCACACACTGATTGCCTGGGCTGCCAAAAGACAAGGGAGCCGTTAACTTGAAAATGATGGGCAAGCCCTACTGGCTGGACTGGCACCAGAACAGCTCATTCTGCACCAACATGTCTGGCCCAAGCTATGTGTTCTTGTGCAAAAATACTGCATTATCCAGAACTGCCTCCTTGAAAAGTAAAATTCTAGCAGAATTTCTGCCAGTGCTGTAAAAGGGCAGGAAAGATTGAGAAAAAAGCTCCCTTGCTCCCTGGAGAAGGAGAAATTGCACAAGGCTTCTCCTTCTAGCAAACAAACAAATCAACAAAATATGAAAGTGTTACCTACTCCAGTGTCTAAAGCACTTGGATGCAGTGAAGGGATGTTTGGCAGGGAAACAGCCCTCGTGCTGAGCATTGGCTCTATGGATCCAAGGCAGGGATCTATGGAAGTCTGCCTGAAGGTCCCTCATGAGCCCCCATTGTCCAGGCTAAAGCTCCCTCAGCACCTCCTCCCTGGCCTTGTGCTGCACCCCTTTGCCCAGCTCCCCTGTCCCTCTGTGCCCACGCTGCAGCCCCTCCATGACTTTCTGCTTCCCAGGGCCCACAGCTGCACACAGCACTCCAGCTGTGGCCGCAGCGCTGCCCAGCACAGGCCACGCTCCCTGCCCTGCTCCTGCTGCCCCACTGCTGCTGGCACAGCCACCGTGCCCTTGGCCTTCTGGGCCCCCTGGCCCCACGCTGCCTCATCTTCAGCTGCTCACGGCCGCCAGCCCTGCGTCCTTTGGGCCCACACAGCTCCCCAGCCACAAAGGTGCCCACTGCACTTCAGATACAGCAGGCACCATTGCAAGGTGTACATCCTGGGTTTAGCATTACAAGACAGCAGTCAAGGACTTGCAGCTTTGCTCCCACTCTAGGCTCCAATGCAGTTTTCAAATGCGGTTTTCAAAGCAGACTACACAATAGAAGGTGTCAACAGACACATGCAGTGTCTGGTTTTTGCCTCAGAAGAAGGGTTCAGAACTACTCCCTGTTTCTTTTGCACGCCTGACAAGAATGCCCCCCCACAGCTTCATGGACAACACAGTCATCTCCTTGCAGCTTATCAAAGACCAAGAAACAGGCAGACTCAGAGCACCTATCTGCTCTGCTACTGGCTGCTCTGCCTGAAGAGGCAAAAGAGCAACCTGGCAACAAAGGCACCAAAATCCCTGACTTCAGGCAGCAACTCTACATCCCCAGTGTGTCTCTGAAATACTCCCAAGTAAACACACCCAAGAAGTTTGTGGAGACAAAGCACCAGAAAGAACTTGTGTGGTCAGATCAACATTTTTTTGTGCCTGCAGCTACTTGGCCACTCTGTGCAGGGGGACAGGTCTCTCCACGCCACAGTGTCCCCTGTGTATCCAACAAGGCTGAGCACAGTGTCTTTGACATGCTCCCTCCTCTGGGAACAGGGAGCCTGCATGCTTCAGGCTAGCCCCTATCAAAATGCCAGGAAGCTGGTCCCTAAACATGACAGACCAAAGCCCATTGTCCATCTCTCACAGGCTGGGGGCAATCACTGGGTCCTGGCAGGACTCCAGCACTCAGCATCCTCAGCCAGCAACAGCAGGTGCTGGCTGGTCAGAAACTTGCAGCTCTGCCCTGCACTAAAGACAGCAGCACACACAGCTGGCACTTACTGGCTCAGAATGTTCAGGCTGTGGTGTGAGCACAGCTGGAGGCTGGCGCTCATCCACCTCATTTGCCTCCTCTTCGGCCTCCTCTCCATGAGCAGAGGGAGCCAGGGGAGAGACTGCTGTTGGTTCTGTGATCTGTGGACAGACAGCAGTATGAGGGACACAAAGTTACCTATAATTTATAACCTTATTTCTATTCAGCACTTTATGCTATTCAGCTCTATTTCTACAACCAGCTCTGCTAAGGACAAATCAGAAACTTTGATAACAATGGGATTCTAAGTCACTGACACTAAATTTAAATGGGCTAATTCAACAGAATTGCTAATAGTTCTGAATTAGACATTTCGCCCTGGCTACTATCAAGAAGCAACATTCTCTCTGCAAAATGAGCTTTTCATTCCTTGAAAGTTCTGAAATGGAAAATTAGGAAATAGCCAGCGATGCCTTTGTTCTTGCTGCTGCAGACATGGAAATGGATTTTCTTTCAGCCTGCCCAGCTGGCCCTCTACACTCTACCTCCACAGGCCAAGCTCACAGCTTGCTCTACAATTCTTAAGCACCAGGAACATGAAATGTTCCTTTCTCACTCACCTCAGGATCAGCACCTCTGAATACACGCTTCAGGTGACCTGGAGTGGGCAACGGAAAATGAACAAGTGCTGTGAGAAAACTGCCTGGGCTGCTGAATCCCACAGAAGAGAAGTCAACCCAAACAGAGAGTATTTTTCTTTATCAACATCCCTCCACATGACATAGTTCCTTCACACAGCCAGCAGGAGATCAGGACAATAATCTTGGTTGTGCCTACACTTTGGCCAGTTTAGCCAGTAAATGAATACAAACATGATCAAGAAAATGCAAAT
The DNA here is from genome assembly GCF_035770615.1 of Melospiza melodia melodia. Classification (NCBI taxonomy): domain Eukaryota; kingdom Metazoa; phylum Chordata; class Aves; order Passeriformes; family Passerellidae; genus Melospiza; species Melospiza melodia. The sequence continues at coordinate 1,045,203 of NW_026948600.1, read as the reverse complement.
TGTTCTTCAACACTCAATGCTTCTGTTCTGTCCAGCAGATAAAGCAGCTATTGTTCTCTTGTCTTTCAGGTACTTTTTTAAAAAAAGAAGTTGCATGCACTAATTCCCATTAAGTTGCTGAAAACAGTCACCCAGAAAAGCTTGCCCCAAATGCCCCTGAGCTGTGGCAGTTCTGCTGTGAAAGAGCACAGCAGCAGCTCCAGGCCTCAGGAGCAGACACTCACTGCTTTGGCGTTTGCACTTCACTGCAAAGGGAATCACTCTTTTAGCACTCTGTCAAGGGTCAAAATAGACAGTCAAATCCTTTCATTACAAAATTTGGAACAAAAGAAGCTTTCCCTGACTTCTGGGGAGAACTACAAAGTCCTTAGAAGGCCTTCTGAGAAGGCCTCCCAGGCTGCATTTTGGAAGTTGTCCTGCTTGTGGAGAGCATTATTAATAATTGGTTAGCTGAGAAAGGCCACACTGACATAATGCCACTGGTTAAGCTGAAGGAGAAAAGTCAGCAGTCAGCAAGCTGAAAGGAAGAGTCAGCAGTGACCTTGCTGCAACATGAGGATAGGGAGTTGAGATTAGTCCTGAATATATCCTAAGAATATGTAGAAAGTATCAAAAGTAGAACCATAGGAATGTAGAAGTAGGCGTAGGTGCTGATATGTAAGCTGACCAATCCTGAGCTTAACTTTTGCAATATGTATGAAGCTCATTATGAACTGTATTTAACCCGCCGTACTGATCAATAAAATTGAGCCTGTGATGATCAAATTGATGTCCTGGTTCCCTTCCGCCGACACCTGCTTGTCCCAGCAAACTGAGGAAATGACAGACTCTGCTGCCACAGACTCTCCTGTGGAGGGAACGGAGCCCTGCAGGTTCCCTTGCAAATGCTGCCCCTGTGGCTACAGACACCCCCTTTTTAGCTGAACCTCTTGACAGGAGCTTTACCAAACCACTGGCATCCTAATGCTCTTTCAAAATCAGAAACTCAGCCCCCAAGAAAGAGCAGGAAGACATACAAAAGCCAGGTAAGGATACACCCTAACCTAAGTAGAATGGAAAACTACTTACGTGCAAAGTGTGTAACGTAATACGCGGAAAAAGAAATGCCATAAGCAGCAAAAGCTGCTGTGGCCAGATGGTGAAACATTGTCATTTTTGAAAGTTAGGTAAATAGAAGAAACAAGGCTCTTGTCAGTGGGCAGCTACCCACTGACAAATACCCCAACCAGAAAAGTTCTCCTCAACTGAGCAAGGCCTAGGGCTGCTCTGACACTCAGGCCTTCTGTGCACCAAGGCAACCTTCTGATGTCATGACGACAAGGTGGCAACCATGCCCTGACATCACAAAGCAAACGCTCCATGTTGGTCTGTGAGTTTATGCAAAGCAATAACCAACCTTCCCTACAGCAAACACAAAAGAGCCTGAGAAGTTTTTCTGTGTCACAAAGCAGCGCAAAACCCCCTCATGGGCCAAACCCTGTTCAGGGATCCAAGAGGAATTCCAGGAGTGCCCCAAGCACCTACAGCCTGTACCCCAGCTGAGCACTCAGATGGGACCCAAGCAAAGGAAACCAGACCAAGACAATGGCCCACAGCATTGCACATGTGAGAAATGACTCTCACTTTTAAAATTTTAAAGGTTTAGTAAACCTTAACAAAGGACTGAATAAGGAAAAATTGCAGCATTGGGAGTCTCTGTGACTAGCAGCCATGTGCTCATCTACAAAAACGATGTTCTGCCTTTTATACCCTTAGCTCTCTAAAAGTTTTGTCAGTCAACTTTTTCTCTGCTATCCATTGGAGGATATTACTTTCTTGCATCCTGACTGGAGGTCAGGTGTTGTTACACCCCGCCTGCTGGTCACAAGCCAGCCCTCCCCAAATGCCCTGACTACCCAGGCTGTTACAAGGGGGACGGGAAAGAGGACTATGGGAGGATATATTACAATACCATCACTGCACATTTGAACATCCACATAACATCTGCTTCATAATTGTCAGAGCCAACCATTGCATTACTCGTCTAGAACACACAGAACCAGGAGAGAAGCCACTGTTGGCATCACAGCTGAAATGCTTCATAACAAATCTCCCCACATATTTGCACCTTTATTGGACATGCCCAGGGCCCCAGTGCGTGTACATCTCTGCCTCTCTTCCCCTTTGGAAGGAGTTGAACTGGCAGCATCTGCCCGCCAGCAGCAGCTGCTCCAAGCTGGGAACACCACTGGCGGTGCTGATTTCCAGAGGCTTCTGTGTGCCAGGGGAAGCCAAGGCAGGAGCGGGTTGAACGGTGCTGGCGCTGCTGCTGCTCTGTGCCAGAGAGCCCCGGCTGGGCAGGGCACGGTGCCCACTGCGCTGCGGGCTCCTTCTGCTGCCACAGCTGGGCACACCTGGCAACCAGGCATGACAACCTGTGGGCAAGCCAAGGGGTTTCTGGGGCTGCACTGCTCTGCACACACCCAGCACACCTGCAGCACAGAATTTTAACCCTCAAACAGGTAAACCAAAGGGAAACAGCTGGAAAAGATTTCATTTTGGCCATTCTTACCTGCACAACAGAAGTCTTCAAAATGAACGTTACCAAGCAGGGCCCAATTCCTGCTGCCAGCTCAGGGTTAGAAGAGAGGCAATCCTTGATCTCAGCACTGGGTGTGTGGGGAATCACTTCCCTAATACATGCACACCCAGCAATCTCACTTACTAGTTTGTGTCCATCGATCTAAGACATATTCAATACTTTGCTGGAACTCACAGGCTAAATATTCCCCTATCACAGACATCTTTTCATTAAAATCCTTTCGTTAGGATTTTTCCTGCTGAAGCTGAGAAGTTTCAGCAACAAAGTGTAAACCATGGTTATCTACTGCTGTGGAATGTAACAGGTGGATGCATGATTGGTCTCCTGTGGATGTTTGGATTTACTGACCACTCATGGCAGAGCTGGGTCTCGCTCTCTGCCAGGAGACAGACCTTTGGTATTCATTCCTTTTATATTCTTAGCTTAGCTAGCCTTCTGAAAACTTTTCCTTCTATTTCTTTTAGTATAGCTATAATGTAATATATATCATAAAATAATCAAGCCTTCTGAACATGAGGTCAACATTCTCGCCTCTCTCTTCATCCTGCAACCCTTGTGACCATCATCACATTCCCCCAAATTATTTGATTTACTGATTGATACTTATTGACACTTAAATCACTTCTCCGAATTTACTGACATGAGAATAGGAGTGTCCTGTAGGTCCCTGCCGGTCTTTGACACAGGTTCAGGAGGAGACAGACCCATGCACAAAATAACCCAGGACAAAACTGGGCTTGCAAAGCAAATTCATTGTATTTGTTGCACTAGCAAATAATACATACCAAGCCCTGGATTCCTAAAATGTTGCTGAGCAGGAGAAGGAGGTGGAGCATGGTGCTCGGCAGCAGGGGCAGGTAGGCAGTGCACTTTCAGGACATCCCCTGGATCAAAACGCTGTGCATCTCATCCTTCTCACCCTTCCAGCTCAGAACCAGGCCTGGTATCTCCTGCTCAGGAGTGGAATTTCCCAGTTACAGCATTGGCTCACACATGCCTGGTGTGTGAGATGAGGCCAATGAATCCAGGATTTAAAAGAACTGGAAGAGTTAAAATTTTAGCAAGATTTAGTTAGGGGGAAAGAGTATAGCAAGAAGAGTAGAAATAATAAGGGATAGTTAATTTTTAGCAGATAAGGTAGTTAAGGCTAGGGTAATATATCACGTGCCTGTCTTTACTATGTTTCTTTGGGACAAAGAAGAGGACCGTAGCCTGCACCTGGGCCCTGAAACTTCAGCTATAGCCAAGGGGTGTGAAAGCCTGCCAACAGGTCGTAAGGAAAGAGGTCAAATTGAGCAAGACGTCTTGGCCTTCATCAGAAGGAGACCATTCCCCACTTTAAAACCCACTCACCCATGTGATGTGAAAGAATCCGCAAATGTGAAGGAACTTTGGACTCAGTTATAAAACATTTGAATACAAAGGGGGTAGGTGGGGTTACCTAATGAATATGTATTAGTTGTTTTGGGAATTATATGAATATGTAAGATTTTTTTAGATCAGTAGAGAGACAGTGCTTCTTCACACATGTCTTCAGGAGACAACTCCTCCTGTGCCTGGCTGTAATAAACACACTACCTCCTACCTTTAACTGTGGAGAGTTCTATTCCACACCTCATTTGGTGACCGCGGCAGGAACGCTTCTCTGCTCCAACGAGAACAACCGGGCTCTGGACGTCTCTGGGCGCTGCCAGGACATTCCTTTCCTGGAGGCACCTCCGCTCTGGGCTGCTCCTTGTGGGGGACAGACAAGACTGCTGGGACTGTGGAGAAAGGGAATGTTTAACTCTGTATAAAGTAACCCGTAAGGCGTATGCAGGGGAAGAGCTGTTCCTAAGTCACACAGAGATGTCCTGTGCACAACGTATGCCTGTACAGTTTGGGTGTGGGTCTGGCTGCTGGCAGAAAGGATTTGCTGTGTCAATAAGGACCTGCTAGCAATTCTGGGGGTGAATTGAGCAAATCCTGTTTTATTGCTGCTATTTTTCCTGTGTGTTGTAATTGTGGCTATGTTTTCAGTGTGTGAATGTTTGAGGAAGATGATGTGGGTGGATGCTGATGTGGTGGATGGTGTGTGTTGTCTTGAGAAAAGTGAGCTCTCTGTCCCCTCATAAAGAGATATTCCCTTCCCGGTGAGCCTGTGTGTGTGGACTTTCTAGTTGCAGGGATTGGTACTCCCTGTGACACCTGGTGCTTGGGCATATAGGGGGGTTGAGTGGTTTTTCTCCCACATTGTGGTCATTTGGGACTGCACGGTTGTGTTTGGGGAGATTTTAGGATTTTGTTTTCAACAAGTGCAGCAATTTATGCAGAAAACTACAGTGTGGTGATTTATTATGTTGAACTATGGTAGTTTCTTCCTACCGCCCCCCTCTCCGAGCATTTAAAGTCTCCTGCCATGAGGAGGACACTCTCTTTCTTTCCCTGGACATCTTCTTTCCTCTCCTGGACACTCCCTTTCTCTCCTGGAGCTGTTCTCCATTAAAGCTGTGGGACTTTGGTCCTGGGAAGAGAGAGCGCCTCTTGTCTTTTGCTTTTGTCCTTGTCAGTGTCACTGGGTCCACAGCTCGCCAAACTGATCCCCCACAAGATGAAAACTGACAAATGGCCCCACATACACAGCTCAAAAATTGGCGACATTTTTGATGGACTGGGGTGTTCACCACATTTTTGGTATTCCCTATTCCCACACAGGTCAGGCAATTGTTGAAAGGATGCACCACACTCTAAATCCCATTCTAGATCAGCAAAAGGGGGAGTGGCCCAAGCAACACCTCAGATGAGGCTGAGAAAAGCTTTATATGTCTTTATGTTCTGAATAGCGCATTTGCAGGACCTAACCCTCCAATTTTTAGGCACTTTTCAAACAGCACACAGGAAAAATTGAAAGAAAATCCTGCAGTTTTGATCAGAAACCTTGAGTTAGGACAAATTGAAGGACCATTTCCACTAATCACTTGGGGCAAAGGGTATGCTTGTATTTGCAAAGGTGTTGGACCTAAGTGGGTCCCCGTGAAGGATTATTGATTTTTGGACTGTGAACATGGTTTGTATCATAGAGCTCTTTCAGCAAAAGCATGGTGCCCATTGTGTTCAAAAGAATTCTAAGATATCCAGATTTGTAAAAAATGAAGGTTAGAGGGACAGTTTAGTGCCCTATAGTTGGCCAGTCCCTGAACAAATGCTAAAAGATTTGCTTGAAAACTGAAATAGATGGGGAAACTTTTGCCAAAAAACAGCTGAACAGGAACACGGAGTTTGATCAAAGGATATACATGCACTTGTTGGTTTTGCTTGCTTGCTTTTGCATGCATACATGCCTGTGGATCAACCAAAAATGAATGTTTGCCTTGCTTTAGCCAAGTCAGCAGGCTCAGACACCATGCGTTTGACCAATTTGAGCCCAGACAAATCCTTTGCAGCCCATTTGGTCGGTGTGCCTGTGCCAGCCAAGGAGCAGCCAATACCCAATCGTGACAAATATTGGTGTGAGGCTGCCAATGAGACCAATCCCATAACCAGCTGGCATCACTGGGCCCCTGATCATCTTAAAGCACCTTCTGAACCTCAAGAATTGGAATTCTTGGTTCATTGGTGATGGAATTTTGTGCTGAGTTTCAGTACCAGGGAGATCAACAGTTAAATATTACTCCCCATCATCCTGAGGACAAATACTCCAGTTGTGGTGCAATTGTACTACCCCAGTGCCCCCTAAGGGTGAAATTGCTGACGAGTAGATGACCTAGATGAGTCCTCAAGCCAATTAGCAACAGAATATTGGCTCAGTTGTGGAGATAGAGCCTGGCAGGACATTCCCTCAAAAATTAAATGTGGCCCATGTAGCATCAGACAACTCTCTGTGATAGCACCTAGCATTAAATAAGCCATCAAGAGAAAACACAGCAAAAAGATATGCCCATTATAAAGAAAACTGTAATAGCAATTTCAGACCCTAGGGCCCTGCAAAATGAGGTACATTGAATTTATTTCTCCATCAACTTGCCTCGGGCGAGGCATTGAAACCATTACACCGATTGTGGTGTTGGCTGAAGAAAGAAGACAGTGCTACTTCCATTGCAATTAGTGACATGATGACTGATGTTAGTTCTGTCAGACATGCAACCTTACAGAACAGAGCAGCAATTGATTTTCTTTTACAGGTACATGGGCATTGCTGTGAGGAATTTGAAGGATTGTGTTGCATGAACCTGTCTGATCACACACTGAATCCATCCACAAAAGCATACAAAAGCTGAAAGATTTGACAGCTCCAGTTAAAGAAGATGGTGGGTCATGGTTAGATGATTTGTTCCAAGGATGGAGCTTTGCACCTTGGCCAACTTTGTAGAATAGATCTCTATATGTATTGGGGGTTTTGGTAGTGATAGTAGTAGTAATACCTTGCATACTTTGGTGTGTGTAATAAATGATGGACAAAACTATCAAAAAGTTTTTATCATACAAGAGAGAGAGGGAGGAAATGGATTCAAGAACTCACAGAGAGTTCTTGAAATCTCACAGAGATGGTAGGTGAAGGTATAGACATGGAGGAAGGTTTTGAATTAAGACCTTGGAACAGGCTAAACTTTTTTGGACAATGACTTGTAATTGCTATCAGACATGACTTATGCCCTTTGAACTGACTGGAATTTCACAGCATTAAAATTGCTGTCTTGGAATATAGCAAGGCTTAATGCTAGCAAAAAGGATGGTTTAAGCAAGTAATAAGCAGGTATGCTATAGTAAAAGTATGAAATGCAAGGTAGTTAACAAACAACATGGTTACAAAGGTTTCTTTTTAGTTGTACCGAGAGGGGGAATTATGGGAATCCTTCAAATCAGAGGGTTTTGGGAAAGCTGCAAAAGGCAGGCCTCAGAGACAGCAGAACTGCAATTAGAGCTAAGCAGCAGCCATAAGACTTGTCAGCAGAAAAGTTATATAAGTAGTAGAAAAATAAGGACAAATAGAACAATGGTCTGTGTATTAATGCTTGGCTAGAATGACTCCCTAAGCTTCAAAAAAGTATCTCTAGCAAGATATTAGGAACTTCTAAGCTTAAAAATGGAGCTCTGTCCATTGTGTTTTAAGGCTTACAAGCAGGTATTGTATTCAAAATAAGCAAGCAGTGTTTTAACAAAAGGTACGTGTGCTTATAGTGATTGGATAGAACTACTGTCAATATGCTTTTGCTTTGTGTGATTGGTCAAAAAAATTTTAAAGTAAATTGTACCATTAAGTTCACTGCCTGCTGCCAGCGATGTGAGCTGCTGGCATCTTCCCATTGTCATAACCATGTAATGAGACTGATGCTGGAAAACAAACAGCTCGAGGCGCGTTCCGCAGCAGCCCCGTCCCGTTCGTGATTTGTGTTAAATTGCATCTATGATAAATTAATATGTATTATTTCATTCATTTTGATATCTTTTCATTTCATATAGATTTGTTTTCTTCCTCCAGCTTCGGAGTGTGATGATTTACTGCAGTGCAAAACCTTCAGCCCACTCAGCAGTCTGCCCCCAGGTGTGTGCATGCACACCCACCCACTGTGCCTGCCCTTCTCAGCATCTCAGGGCTGCTGTTTGCACACAATTGGGATGAATTTAACTCGACAGAGCCAGGAGTGGGGTGTCCACCTTGTCATGAACACTCATCTGGCAATGAACAACACAGACCTCCCAAACCACATTATCACAGGTCATTTCAGTCCTGCTGGGCACTGAGGAACTCTTAAAAGACACAGAAAAGGGGTGGAAAACATTGGCATCGTGCTACTGCTGGCGTCCTCCTGGAGGAAAATCTGTTGGGTTTCTTAATGTCGTAGGTTTCCATAAACTAGGAAAACTGCTCAGCACTGGTAGCCCAATTGTGAATGGTTTTCTTGACTTGGCAAAGCTGGGGTGTTAACAATGGACTCAGTCCTTGACTCAAATCACCTGCCCTCACCTGCAGACAAAAGCACCACCACCAGCAGTGGAAGCTATATCAGTCAATTTTCTCAAAAAGCTGTGTTAAATTTGGGAGAGGAAAGGAAAACACATCAGACGCTGTGGATTATTGACAAGACTCTGAGGAACAGTTCCAAAGCCAAGGGCAGCAGCTTCTCTCTGGGCCACTCCTTGTGCTCCAAGGCAGCCGGGCTGCCCTGGCTGCCCAGGACCCTGCGCCCCGCGGGCTCTGCAGAGCTGCACAGCGGGGAGGCAGCTTCGGGCACCTCAGCCCCTGGGCAGGAGGGGCTGCTTGCCCTGCAGGGCTGCCTGGGGGCAAAAGCAGGGTACTGGCCTTCTGCTCTGGGCCCCAGCCTGGCCTTGCAGGGCTGATCCTGTTCCCTGCCTCAAATGTGCTAAAGACAGACTTGTTTGTTTGCAGCTCTGCACAGGTGTGATTTGCACCACAAAATACTGAAGGACTAAGGCCTGAAAAACAGACCCTGACTGAAGCCTCAACAACAGCACCTGAGCCAAAGTTGCCCTCTAGATCACCTTCCCAACCAATGTTCCATGTACCTGCTCCTTAACCAAGTGTTATTATCAAAAGGATTGTTGCATCCATTCACTGGTGAAACACGTCTTCACCCTTCTGCATGAGGAAAATGGACAAGGCCACACCTGGCCTTGGTTCCTCCTTGAGCCCTGGGCAGGCTCGGGGAGAAAACCAAGAGGAGAATGACACCAGCTGTGCCCCCAGCAGAAGCTCTGGCACATTGCTCGCCCAGCACTGTCGGAGCCGGGCTACTCTCACAGCGCACTCGGGAGCCTCGTGGCCGCCAAAGGTGGAGGCACCGCAGGATTTCCCGGTTCCCGGCCGTGGCTCTGCATGGCTTGGCTGGGACAGCTTCCCCCAGCTGATGTGCAGCTCTGCATGAAGGGGAAACCATTGGGGTACCTGGTGATGGATCTTCCTTAATCACCAGAAGGACCCTTTTGTAATAATGCTGAGGTGCATTGCTTAGCTTATCCTTTCCTGACTCTTTTTTGCACTTTTTGAATTACAGTAAATCACATTATTCCTTCAGCTGGTGTCTGTGTCTGCATCTCTGACCCTCTCCACCATCAAAACAAACACACAGCCAGTTCAGCATGAGACCTGCCTCTCTGCCAGCCCATCTCTTGGCAAACACTCCTGGTGGCCGTCTCCACAAATGAAATTCCCACTTTGTAATTTCCTTTCCTGCAGGCAGGTGAGAAAAGGAGCCACTCCCAGTTCTGGACACCTCCAGAAACCAGCTGCTTTCAGCAGTCACAACCCTGAAGTATCAACCTCCTTCCTTAACCTGCCACAGAGAGCTCCCACCAAGAGGCCTTTTGTCCAAGGATACCCACAGAAGAGCTGGAGAAAGGAGCAGTTTGAAACACAACTGCTTCAGAGTTTAAACCTGCCTTTATCAAATGTGCACACACCAACCTGTCCCAAAGGGAAAGCAGGCAGGAAAGAGAAGCTCCTCTGCCACTCTCCCACAACAGCAATCTCTGTGCTTCCTTCTGTTCCAGCTGGAGAGTGGAGGCCATGGGCTGCCCCTCACTTTGGGAAGGAGCCCTGGGATTTGGCCTGGTCTGGGAGGGCAGCAAAAGGAATTCCCCAAAAAGTAAGAAAAGGTTCTCTGGAAGCATTAGATTATGACAGTATTTCTGGAGGAAAGCAATAAAAAGAGTAAATGAAGTATTTCAAAGAGTTCCCAGACTGAAATTTGTTTGCCAATACGACAACCCCAAAGTCTCTGTGGTGTGTCAGGAAGCTCAGGAATGTAGAGAGCATTTTGAGCAGACACTGGAGAGAAGCAAGCTGCACAACCCTGCATACGTGCCTTAGAGCAGAAACATGCTGCCCTTGGGCAAACAATATAAAGAAATTTGCCAAGACGTACCCCAGGAAAAGAGATGTGAAGCAAGATATTCTAAGGATGCGAAGAGAAGATATGGGGCCGAATGTTCTGCTGACACTTTTGCCAATCTATGTACGTGACCAAAAATATGTTGGCTCTTTGCCCTATACATAACACTTTGTAACCACTTATATGTATTCTCCTGTTGCTGAATCCTGCATTACCATATAAATGTACTGTGAGATTTGCAATAAACTGATGTTATGTTTGCCCAATTATCCCATCATAAAAAGGCCAAACAATATTGAAAATAATAACAATTTTAATTAAATAGTTTAGGAAATATATAAACAAGGGATAATTTGGTTCAAATAATAGCGCATAAGTAAAAACAACCGCGGGGTACGGAGGGCAGAGTTCAATGACCCTTGTCACTTCACATACAGGCTTGCCAAGTGAAAATCACCCCTTATATGCCATGTGTAAACGCCATCTCCTCCTATTTTCAGTTTGTCACTTTTCTGTCTCCGCCTTCATCACCACCTTTACCACGCATGCGCCACCTCTCGGTTTGGTGGTCGCACAAGTCTTTGGGAATCGTCACTGATGAAGGCCCTGTAGTCTTCTTCCTTGTCCTTTAATTCACCTTTGGGTTACACATGCGCACCAAGCCAGTACAATGTGTGGAGAGTATTATTAATAATTGGTTAGCTGAGAAAGGCCACACTGATATAATGCCACTGGTTAAACTGAAGGAGAAAAGTCAGCAGTCAGCAAGCTAAAAGGAAGAGTCAGCAGCGACCTTGCTGCAACATGAGGATAGGGAGTTGAGATTAGTCCTGAATACATCCTAAGAATATGTAGAAAGTATCAAAAGTAGAACCATAGGAATGTAGAAGTAGGCGTAGGTGCTGATATGTAAGCTGACCAATCCTGAGCTCAACTTTTGCAATATGTATGAAGCTCATTATTAACTGTATTTAACCCGCCATACTGATCAATAAAATTGAGCCTGTGATGATCAAACTGATGTCCTGGTTCCCTTCCGTCGACAAATGGTGGAGAATGCGGGCATAACCGAATCTCTGCCCTTTTTCTCGGATTAAAAGAAAAAGGGATTACGCCACGGTCCGGAAGTTGGGTTTGGGTCCCAGCAGCCGGGACGGTGCCGGAATTTGAAGCACCCTTAAGGTTCACAACGGTGACTTAAGCCAATACGTGTCGCAGGAGCCTGGAGAGCTGCAACAGCGCGCGCTGATTAATAGGTATGGATAGGCAAGCGGCATATGATTTATTTACCGCCTATTTAGAGCGGCGTGGGATAAAAGGGATAGATTTAAAAAAGGAGTTACCAGGGTTATTAGCCTATGGCCATGCTAAGGGTATCTTTTCTAATCCTCATACAGTTCATGAGTTATCAGAGTGGAGAAAGTTTGGGGAAATATTGTGGGATACAGTACTAGACGATGATAAGTCAGCAAAGAAATTCGGGAAGTTATGGCGGGTGGTGTATAACACGTTACTTCAGCAGGTCTCTGAGAGAAAGGCAGCAGAAAGGGCAACAGAAGCTCATAAGAGGAATATAGGGTATGGTCGTGAAGATGATCCCCTGGCACCCTCTGTAACTAAAGTACTTATGCCTAAGAGTCCCCAGCAAAGTGGTGTGGAGGATTTCTCTATAGGCGCAGTGGAACCGTCTGCACCTTTCCTGTCAGAGGGGGAGGGCGAATCGGATGGTGGAGGTAGGAGCAAGCCAGCTTTGCTTCCGCCACCAGCTTCAGGCGGGTCGGATGGTGGGGGTAGGGGCAAGCCAGCTTCGCCTCCGCCGCCAGCCTTGCCTCCGCCGCTACCCCTCCGTGAGCCGGCTCAGGTTACAGCCTCGGTGGGGGGGTCACCTCCCCCGCCTGAGGCGGCTCCAGCGGGGGGGCGGATTGCCCCCCGCAGGCCGGCTCCGCTTGAGTCGGCTCCGGTTTCACTGTCAGCTCCAGCGGGGGGGCTCCCGCTTCCCCCGCGCGAGCCAGCCTCTGCTTCACTGCCCCCCCCGCGCGAAACCTCGGTGTCTGCACCGAAGCGCCAGCAGCATAGCACCCTTAAAGGGCCAGATCCTATCCCAGGGGCACACCGTGATCCATGGGGGGAGATGGCTAAACAGAGGAGGGAAGCTTGGGCTGCTTTGGCGAAAGAAGTAATGCAAATGGGGGATGGTGAGGCGGTGGAAATAGCTTCTAGTCTTGCATGTCCGGTCACATACACACCACAATATGATGCACAGGGGAACCTTACGCATAATATAGCAGAATATACTCCCTTAGATTGGAAGCTGTTAACTCAGCTACGTTCTACGGTTAGTCAGTTTGGAGTAAAAAGTGAACCTGTTAAGCAAATGTTAGATTATCTTTTTAATACTCAGGTTTTATGTCCTAATGATTTAAGAGGAATAGTTCGGTTGATATTCACTCAGCATCAGCAGTTATTGTTTAATGCACATGACCCATTACATGGAGTAACAGTAAAGGAGCTGATGGGCTTAGAGGCATATTTACGTACAGAGGCACAGATGATATCGGGAGCTGATAAACTTAGAGAGTCTATGTGGTTAGTGCGTGCTGCAATAGACATGGTTAAAGAGCCAGGAGGGTTACCGGCTTATATGGGCATTAAACAAGGTAGGGAAGAATCATTTGGAAATTTTATCGATAGAACAGCTACTGCTATAGATCGGGCTGGTGTTGCAGGGTACTATTGAAGCAGGTGTGCTTTGCAAAATAGCAATCCAGCAACCCAAAGAGTGTTAGCTACTTTAGGGGCAAATTGGACTATTGAGGAAGCATTAGAGTGAATGGCATTAATGCCAACAGCTTCATAGACATTTATAGCAGAAGCCTTAAAAGAATTAGGATTAGGGTTGCAAAAGCATAGTCTACTTAAAATCAGGTGTTAGCTGCTCTTGCTTCTCTCCGAAATGGCTCACTGGCATTCACGTAAAGAGGCTGGAGACCATTCATCAAGTGTTACCGATGCGGCAATGAGGGACAGACACAAGTTACTGCCGTGACATCGGAGACACCAGCTGCTGCCGTAACATCGCTGCTACCTCCTGTCTGCAACCCGCAACAACAGGGAGCCTCGGCTTGGACTTATCAGCAGCAGTAGACGTCACACTAATGACGAACCAGCCTGAGAGGATACCCACTGGAATAAAGGGTCCTCTTATATTAAATGGACAAACATGTGGAGCATTATTGCTGGGACGTTCCTCTATAACTATGTTGGGATTATTTGTTTTGCCTGGTGTTATCGATGCGGACTTTACAGGGGAAATACAAATTATGGCTTACACCCTTTATCCTCCGATTAAAATTACAAAAGGACAACGTATTGCACAATTGGTACCACTGTCACAAATGACATCGGAATACAATCATTTACTGGGCAAGCACGGGATGAAAAAGGTTTTGGCTCTACTGGTGTTACACTTTTAACTGTGGATTTACAAAATAGACCAAAACAAAAGGTTGAAATTACCTATGGGCATCAAAGCATAACCCTTTATGGATTATTGGATACAGGAGCAGATACTAGCATCATTTCTCCAGAAGCCTGGCCACAACATTGGCCTCTATTTCCTTCATCAAACATGCTCACAGGAGTAGGAGGATTTACATTGGCAAGCAGGTCGCCGTCTTTGTCTGTGTGCATTGAGAATCAACAAATATCTGCTGTGTTTTCAATTGTTCAACTGCCTCCTACAGTTTCCTGCTTAATTGGAAGGGACATTTTAACACAATTGGGAGTGGTGTTAACTAATCAGCACCCTTTGGGGTAATTGCCATTGCTTGGACTTTCCCCATTCCACTCACCTGGAAAACGGATACACCGGTGATGGTTAAGCAATGGCCATTAAAAGGGGAGAGTCTTATGCATGCCCATGAATTGGTACAGGAACAATATACAAAGGGACACCTGCGACTGTCCACAAGCCCTTGGAATACACCTATTTTTGTAATCAAAAAGAAATCAGGGAAATATCATTTGATACATGATTTGAGGGCTGTAAATGACCAAATGGAACCAATGGGGGCCTTACAGCCTGGTCTTCCAAATCCAGCTATGATTCCAGAACACTGGCCACTTTTAATTATTGACCTAAAGGATTGTTTTTTCACTATTGGCCTGCATCCTGATGACATGAAGAGATTTGCTTTTACTTTACCAGCAATAAATCGTGGGGAACCAGATAAAAGATTTGAATGGACATCTCTTCCGCAGGGCATGCGCAACTCTCCCACTTTATGTCAGCTTTATGTTGATGCAGCATTACAGCCACTACGTCGTAAATGGCCAGCAACTATAATATATCATTACATGGACGATATTTTGTTTGCACAGCAACAGCCATTCTCCTCTTTACAGATTAACACCATTAAAAATACTCTTGCTGCATATTCACTTGTTATTGCTGCAGAGAAAATTCAGACTACAAAGCCCTGGAAATATTTGGGATGGACTTTGATGGATCAAATAGTGATACCACAAAAATTGGAATTACAATTGGACATTAAAACTCTACATGATGCACAGAAGTTGCTGGGAGACTTACAGTGGCTGAAGCCTATTGTGGGAATAACAAATCACTTATTAGAAGCCCTACGACCTTTGTTAAAAGGTGTGGACCCTACTACTCCTGTACACCTGACAAAGGAGCATCATCTTGCCTTGCAGCAAATTAGTAACTGTGTACAGCAAGGGTATGTGTCTCGTCGACAACTCGACCACCCCATTGACCTTACTATTTGAAATAGCCCTTGCCACTTGCTTGGTGCTCTCTCTCAGTTGCAAAAGAAAACGGGGGAGATACGGGTTTTGGAATGGCTGTCACCACCACTACAGCATAAGAAAACAATATTTTCAAAAATTGAACAATTAGCTGCATTAATCAAAAAGGGGCGTCTCAGAATTCTTGAAGTGGATGGTAGAGAACCTGCTACTATTAGATTGCCTATGGAAAAAGAAACCTTGGACTGGTACTTGATAAATTCAAAGAATTTACAAGAAGCATTATTGATGTCACCTGCTAAAGTAGAGACTAGTAAATTAGTGCCTAGTTTTGCAATGGATGACAGAATGGAACTGGATTACTCGACCTTTAAGAGAAGAAAACCCCATAGAAGGAGCTATTACAGTTTTTACAGATGCAGGAAAGAAATCAAGGCGTGCTGCTGTTACCTGGCAAGAAAAAGGACAATGGAAGCATCAACTCCTCACAGCAGACCCTGCAGATAGCTTACAAACTTTGGAATTGTTAGCAGTAGTATGGGCGGTGTCCAACTTACAGGAGCCTTTAAATGTGGTCACAGACTCTATGTATGTTGCAGGAGTAGTCAAACGAATAGAGGAAGCAGCAATTAAGGAAGTGAATAATAAACGATTGTATGAGTTACTGATACAGTTAAGGAAAGCTTTACGGGAAAGAGCAAACGGTACCCTTAAGCAGTATATTGAAAAACATCAAGATTTGACAGATCCACAAGCATGTTTGGCTAAGGTTTTGTATGTGATTAATCATTTATGCATTTTTGGGGAAGATGATACCCCCCCTGCAATGAAACATCATCCAAGGTCAGGTCAGGAAAATACTAAGGAAACAGAGGTCTGGGTTAAGTATAAGAACCCAAGTTCAGGATTATGGGAAAAACCTGCAAAAGTATTATATTGGGGTCGGGGGTATCTTTGTGTTTCCTCACCTACAGGGCCTTTGTGGGTGCCTGCTAAGTGGACTAAACCTGTTTTTGAGGCAGCCTCTGGTGGATCACCTTACGGAGGAGGACAGGGAGCGACTGGGGAAGAAACTGCTTCTAGTCCTACAACCACTACTGTTACAATTGAAGGGGTACTCGGAAGCGGTGGACAGAGCACTGACACGTCACTATCGGACAGCCCAGGAGTTGATTGGTTTCATTGACTCATTATCAACTTTTCATTTAACAGATCCAGCGAAACTACATTGCCTTGACTGTCACAATTCACATTGTGCTGCCTGGATAGCTCTACGTTGTGGGGGTTGTAAAAGAACTTTTTGGATAGAACAATCATTATTACAGGATTTGTGGTGTCATACTTGTGAACACGAGCACATGTGGGGTAAAAGCTGGCAAGATGAATTAAGGAGACAAACGGGGCAAAACGCATATATAGCTTTAAATCTTTATGAGTCTCCTGAACAGAAGGTTCTTGCTTATTATCGATGGGAAATACAATGTATTGTAAATAGAATTAAGGTTCAAAGTAAATCACGTATAGTTTCTATAAGGTGTAGGAAATTAGTGCCTTTAACACAGCATTCAGTTGTAGGACCCTTCCAAGGGGATCCTGATAGAGCATTAGATTGCTGCATTGATAAGTTGAAAAAATTAAGTTTGAAAGTGGCAGGACCAGTGAAATTAGGAGCAGCAAGATTGAAGACAGATAAGAAAAAGAAGGCAAAAAAGGGAACGGTCTCATTTGAATAGGGGTATCAGTAATTGCTAATTAATTTTCTATGATTAGAACAATTTTACTGTTGTGGGACCCTCGGGAGGATATAGTTGTTGAGGAGGATAACGAACAAGAACTACGATTACGAAATAAGATACACCTTGTGTTAAAGAAAGACCTTGAGCTGTTAGCCTCATATAGTAAAAAGGCTGAAGAGGCTTTGCGATCACCACCATTGAATTGGTTGCTTTGGGTTGAAGATATAGAATTTTATACTGGTCCTTACTTACATTCGCTTCCTTGTTATGTTTGCAAAAAGGATAAAGATAAATGCTATGCATGGGTAGCTTTGCATTGTGCAGATTGTAATCAGGTTTATTGGTATTCACAGAAGTCATTGGGATATTTATGGTGTACATCTTGTTTTGGAAAGTGGATTCGAAATCATATCTGGGTTAGAGCTCTTGAACAAAGTACTGGCCTGCCAGGACGGACAGGATTACAGCTCTTTGAGAGTGCAGAACAAGTGGTTATAGCATATCTTAGGTGGAAGTTACAGGAAAACCTTAGAATATTTGAAATCACTAGAGCCTCACGCATCATAGCAGCTCGCTGCAAAGCTGATTTGCCTTCAAACTTACCTCATGCTATACTTGTGAGCAAGGATGCTGATTTAGAATTAGATCAGTATATTCAAGAATTGACTCAGCCTTACAATAGACAATCTAGCAAACCAGGGAAAAGACAGCGAAGAAAGGAAAAACAACGTAAGCAGAAGGAAGAAAAGGAGAAGCAAAGTAAGCAGAAAGAAAAATGAGGTTTGTTTTTGTTATACTGCTCAATGCTGTAGCAAGTGAAGCAGTAGGAGTAACACACTTTAGTCAACCAAGGGAAAATTTATGGGTAACACTTGCTAATCAAACTAACCAATCATCACTTTGTCTTAGGCTTGGAGGAGTCACTAACCCATTTCGAACATGCCTGGTGGGACTTCCGGTGTGGTCACCTGGAGAATTTTGCAGTTTGATAAACAATCAAACCTTATGTATGTCTAACATGTCAAACATCACATTGCCGGTGCAACAAGGGTATACTGCAGGTCAGAGTGATGGCTATCGTCAATGCTTACTAATCCAATCACTTAACACCTCTTTGCATTCTCCTCCTGAAGAATTGGATCTTTTGGGAAGTACAAATGCCAGCATATCTAACACTACAGCTGGTGGATGGTTTAGCTTCAAACTTTTGGGTGCTCAGAATTTAAACCAACCTAAAGAAACATGGGCCACCCTAGATTCATCCCTGAATGTGAGTGAATTCTCTCCACAGCATTACAGTCAATGTAACGGCACAAATATCACAGCACCAATGAAATTACCCACAGGAATATTTTTGATTTGTGGAGACAGGGCATGGAATGGTATACCAGCTAAACCACAAGGTGGACCCTGTTTTTTGGGAAAATTGTCACTGTTTCATCCTAATGTGTCCTTGCTAATGCAGCTGAGTCAAAATTCAAACAGGAGAAAACGTAGCATACATGACTTAGACTTCAGCAAGATAGGAGATCCACGGTTTTGGGGCACGTTCAAACAGGTGGTGGTTTCAACTATCTTACCAGGAGGATCTGCCAATAAAGCCATGAATTTAGCAAAACAATTAGGATGCTGGGCAAAGAATGAGCTGAACAAGACATCACAAATTCTAGACATGTTAACTGCAGATGTGCAAAGTGTTAACCATGCTGTTTTGCAAAATAGAGCTGCTGTAGATTTTTTGCTCTTAGCACAAGGGCATGGATGTGAAGAGTTCGAGGGAATGTGTTGCATGAATCTGTCTGATCATTCAGTGTCCATTCACACTAAGATAAAAGAACTGCAACAGGGACTTCACAAACTTAAGGAAGAAGACGGTTTAGGAATTGACGAATGGCTTAAAGGCTTAGGACTTGGACCGTGGCTGAGGAACCTTGTAATCTATGCTATAGGATTGCTGGGTGTAATTTTACTGTTTTTGCTTATTTTGCCTTGTATCTTTAACTGTATCCAAAACATGGTCAGCCGTACAATAGCAAAAACATGGCAAACTAATCTCCTTGCACAAGAAGAAAACGGGGGAAATGTGGAGAGTATTATTAATAATTGGTTAGCTGAGAAAGGCCACACTGATATAATGCCACTGGTTAAACTGAAGGAGAAAAGTCAGCAGTCAGCAAGCTAAAAGGAAGAGTCAGCAGCGACCTTGCTGCAACATGAGGATAGGGAGTTGAGATTAGTCCTGAATACATCCTAAGAATATGTAGAAAGTATCAAAAGTAGAACCATAGGAATGTAGAAGTAGGCGTAGGTGCTGATATGTAAGCTGACCAATCCTGAGCTCAACTTTTGCAATATGTATGAAGCTCATTATTAACTGTATTTAACCCGCCGTACTGATCAATAAAATTGAGCCTGTGATGATCAAAATGATGTCCTGGTTCCCTTCCGTCGACAACAATGTAAGCCAAGACTAACGTATCACTGCATCTACATATCAAGGCAATAAATCCCTTATAATTAGTATTTTCTGGGACCCAACCAGGTTCTTGGTCATTTTTAGAAACTGCGTCTTCAGCTTCTTTCCTGTGGTTCTTGATGAACATCTGCTGGGAAGAGGGGGTGGGTGGAGCCCCTCCTTTCCCTCTCTTCTTTTGCATTACAACTTTTAGCTATTAACTATTTTATTATTCTCAATTATTAATTACTGTATCAATATTGATTACTGTTTCAATTTCTATCAGCACGAACCATACCTATTTATCACACTGAGCATCGATCATTACCTCCATGAAGATTGATCTCTGCCTCTGGAGGGCTCCTTTCTCTATTACATCTCTCCTTTTCCCCATCTCTCTCCCGTATACCTTGTTTCTCTATCTGGCATCCGTATACTTTCTTTCTTTACAGGAATGAACTTGCAAGGCTTGGATAAACACCACTGGTGTCCGTCCCCCAGAGCACGAGCAGCTCCCAAACAAGACTTCAAGACTAAGGGACAAAGCTTCCCCCTTCAGCTCTCCACAGCAGCTCTAGGGAGTCTCTCCCCACTGCAAGATCTCCTTTGTCAGTCTACAGTGACAAGAGTTGGCTGCAGGAGGCATTTGCATTGGAACTCTCCCCAAATGGGGGGGAAAAAAAGGAAGAGGTGATTCCTGTGGAAATACAAAGGCAACGCTGCTTGGGAAGACACCAGTGTGAGTTTGCTACAGCTCTAGGCCAAAAATCCCTTGAAGAAAGCAACATCCATCCATGGGGCAGCACTTTGGCTTTGATATCAATGCTAACAAAATTGCTTCCCATTCCTGCTGCTGTAGCTGACTCTGAATCACGAGAAATGTGCCAACTCTGCCAAAGACAGGCAGACATAGTGAAATAAAACCAGCTAGTCTGTGGAAAAGGAGACCAAATGATCCCTTTTCATCCTTTTCCCAGCCAAAACAGAGCAATGTCCTTCCTCTCTGTCACCGATGGTGACCCAGGCACGGGATGCAGAGTGCGGATAACCTGCTGTGCTGTGCCGTGCCGTGCCGTGCCGTGCCGTGCCGAGCCGAGCTGAGCCGAGCCGAGCCGAGCCCGGCCAGCCCCGGAGCCGCCCCGCCCGCGCTGTGCCCGCAGCCCCGGCTCTGCCGCGCGCGGCCCCGCGGGCCCGAGCGCAGCGCTCCCCTCAGGCCGCGCGCCGCCGGCGCAGCCGCGGCCGTTGCGCTGCGGGCGTTGTGGCCACAGTCGGCGATCGATGCCATGGCGGAGCTGCCGCTGCCCGCCGGGCTCAGCGCCCGCACCTTCCCCGCCAAGCTCTGGCGCCTGGTGAACAGCCCCCGCGTCCGCTCCGTGCGCTGGGACAGCCGCGCCCAGGGGCTGCTCATCGACCGCTCCCTCTTGGAGCGAGAGCTGCTCAGCTCGGGCCGCGCCCACAGGGGCCGTGGCCATGGGCCGGCCCCGGTGCCGCACACCTTCAGGGCCACGCAGTTCCGCAGCTTCGTGCGGCAGCTCTACCGCTACAGCTTCCGCAAGGTGCCGGGCTGGCTCGGCTCGGCTGCGCCGGGCGATGCCGGGGCCTGGCTCCACTACAGCAACCCCTGCTTTCGCCGCGACCGCCCCGACCTCCTGCTCCGCATCAAGCGCCGGAGCGCGGCCAACAGGCAGCGGCCGGCGGCGGGCCGGGATGGCCGCAGGCGCCCGCCCCGCGGCTCCCAGCAGCTCCCCGGAGCGCGGCCGCTGCCGGTCGGGCGGCACGGGCGCGGTCGCTTCACGCCGCTGCCCAGGGAGCGGCCGCCGCTGCCGGCCGGGCGCCCGCCCAGCGGCTTCCTCCTGCTGCACAGGGAGCGGACGCTGCCGGACGGGCGGGAGCTGCGCAGCCCCCGGCCCGGCCGCCTCCAGCAGCACCCCGTGGAGCGGCCGCTGCTCGCCCGGCGCCCGCCCTGCGGCTTCCACCTGCTGCACAGGGAGCGGCCGCTGCCGGCCCGGCGGGAGGGGCCGAGCCGCTTCCAGGAGCTCTACGGGGAGCAGCTGCCTCCGGCCGAGCGGGAGGTGCTCGCCATCCAGCCCTGCAGCTTCCAGCAGCTCCACAGGGAGCAGCAGCCCCCAGCCTACGACGCACGAGGTAAGAAAAGAGTTGTAGCCTTGTTTTTCCAAAAGGTCCTGAATAGTGACCGTTTGAAGTATTTTCCCACAAGGCTCTGCCATTCTCGGCCAGAAGTCAAGCCTACTAGGAAGGGGCACCTAGGAGGCCAAAAGATTCTCTGCCTGGTTTTGCTGTGTGCTTCCCGTGATGTTTGGTCCACAGCAGCACTAGAGCTCTGTGTCCCACAGCCACGTTGTGGAGCCTGACCAATGTGTTTGGATTCTTGCAGCCACCCCGGGCACTTCAGGGCCCAGCACTCCACCCGGCAGTGCAGCCTGTGCAGCATGGACGGCCTCCAGCTCAGCACAGAACGCACCTGGGGAGGAGGAATGGCCACCAGCAGATCTGGGCCTTGCCGTAGAGAAAATGATTCGGGAGATCAGGAGGTCCCTGTCTGAAAGATCTCCCTCTGCACAGGTAATTCCATTGGATTGGGATAAAAGGGGCTGGACTGAGAACTTTTGAACCTTGTTACATGGTTAAGAAGCAAAGGCTTCTTTAATTGAACTTATTTCATTATTATTTAGTTATTGAATTATTCTTGGTAAAGAAAGATTTCTAAAAGAGGGGATGAAGAAGAAATGAAGAAGAGGTTTTACTTGCTGGGAAAGAGAAGAGTGTTTGGAGAAGTAGCACTGAAGGCCAAATGTCCCGTGCAGGGAGGGGCCTGCCAGAGGTGCCTCTGTTGCAGCTGCAGCAGATGTGGGCTGTGCCTCTTTTGGGTGGGAAGGCCAAGGCAAAGCAAGGACTGGGCTGCAGCTGCTGCTGCTGTGTGAGCCCTGCCGAGCGTGTGGGCGCTCCCAGAGCCGTGGCTGGGGCTGGGCTGCAGCTGCAGCTCTCTGTCCTTTGCAGATTATTACACTGTTGGCCAAAGAATGTCTGTCTTCTGTTGATGTGCTGACCCATTGCCTGCAGTACATTTGTGATTATGACTCAAGGGGGAGAGTGGGATTTTTTGGATTTGCCAATGCCTTATTCTCAAGTGGCATGACTTTTGTCTTCTGTAAAGTCACACATAGCAGCTTAGAGAAGCATTTTATTCCATAATAAAAGGAAACATTGCAGGCTTGGAACCATCTTCAGAATCTTTAGGGTTCTGATGGACGGACTATGGCAGAAGAGATGAATGTTCTGAAACTGGTCATAGGGAGAATATCTTTGTGTCCAAAGGTAATTTGCTTCATTGTGGACGTTTGCTTCCTCAGTATAGAGTATAGGAATAAAAACACTACTTGGTTGTCTGGATTTTCTTGTCTTTTGGGTTGGTTTTTTTCCCCACCCTAACGATTTACCGATTTTTGCCACTGATCACAAATGTGATCCTGGAAATAGCCTGGGTGCATCAATGTTTGCCTGGATGACACAAGCGGGGCAGCAGCAGAGGGCTCGGAGAAGCAGCACCTTGTGATGGGTTGTGTGAGCGCTTGGCTGGGGGTGCTGAGACTGCCAGGCAGAAATGTGTGCTTTGCCTGTGGGTTTGCAGCACACAGCCCTGAGCAGGGCTGGGAGCCGTGCTGGCAGCAAGGAGAGCCCCTGGCTTTGTGCTGGCTGATTTCTCACAGCTCTGGGATAAGGCAGGGTCAGAGCGTGGGGGCACGTTCCCTCACTTGGTGTCTTCTGGTTTTCTGTGTTCATGTTTTGTCTCAAAGGTCATTTTGTGAGAGCTTCAGTTTCGCCTTGGCCCCCTGAATCCTGAGTTTAAAAGGCTTGTCATGTGAACTGTGTGGGCAGTGTTCCCTCCTCTGGTCTCCATGTCCTTTGGGATTGGAGAAGGACAGTTACTGTATCCCTGATATGATTCCAGCAAAATAGTGAGTGATCTTTGGGTTCCTTTCTTTCTGTTTTTCTGCTCAGGACAATGTTGGTGTTGCCCCTGATTCTTCAGGAGGGGAGCCTGTGAACAGAGCTGCAGCAGAGGAAGCTTCATCTGGCACCGAGAGCTGCAGGAACAGTTCCCAGGAGCCCGAGGAGCCTGGTAAGGACAGAGCCCACACTGGTTTAGAGAGCTGTGAGATGGCTGCCCTGAGCAGGGTTGGTGCTTCCTGGTGCCTTGAGTTCAAATCCTGCGCTGGCACAACCTCCCTGAGCCCTGCCCTCCAGGCTTCTCCAGAGGCTCTGACACGGAGTCCTCTGCTGGGGCAGAGAGCAGGGAATAAACCTGACCTTGTGCGAGTTGTGTCACCAAGCCGTGTGTCCCAATTTTGTGCTGAAGTTGGTGGATAAATTTACTGCAGGGTGCCAGGGAAGGCCAGGCTGAGCGACTCTTGAAGGAACAGGGAAAAAAAAGAGCAAAAAGTCAGGGTAGAAGTCCAAATCACTGACTAAATGTAATACCAGTGGTTGTGACCCACAAGAAAAACAAGGAGCACAACATCAGAGGCCAAGTAATTGAAAAATCACGGCAACTCCAGTATCAGAAGGAAAAGCTTGAATGACCCCTGATTAGGGAGGCCTAAGAGGAGAGAAGGAGCACTGTGGATCCATTCCTTAGCCCAGCTGGTGCAGCCTGCAGGCCTTGTAGGGAGCTCTGTCCCTCCCAGCCCTTGCTGCCAGAGCTGATGGTCGAGTTGGAGCAGCTGCTGCTCACTGCAGAGGGCAGTTTGTAGATGGCAGGTAATGGAGCTGGTTCATGACTCAGCTCCCAGCACCTTCAGCTTCAGCCATTTCAGTGAGGACTGAGGTCTCTCTATCAGCTCAGAGAAAGAACAAGGCTGGGCTTCCTTGTGGCAGCTGGGACTGTCTGTGTTTCAAGCTCTCCTGGGTGCCCTTTGCACTGCGGGGGCTGGGACTTTATCGAGATAATTCAATGCTTTGAAGCACACTTTTGAACACTTGGAATGGTCCCTGTTCTTTTAAGGGCAGATTGCTTCAAATTGCCAAGTGAGCGTCTGCCTTTCAGGCCATCTTTGACAGCCCTTGGTAGAAGGACAATTGCTGCCCAAAGGAAAGGTGCACAAGGGCCAATATTGACTGAGCGTTCCCTTTGCTTCCCAGATGCCACGTGACCAACATCTCCAGGAGGGCTGCCCTGCATGGCAGGAAGAGACAGGGGAGAGCCTGTGACCATCAGGCAGGTAGAACTCCTCTGCTTGTAGATATGTTTATAGATTTCTATGGTTTTAATTATTAGTGGATATAGTTCCATTTATAGAGGATAATGTGCTATTTCTATGGACATATATTGATAGATCTGTGTAGTTAAATGTGGATTTGTATATAGTTATAGATGTGATATATTTTATTATATATTTACATTTATATATTTTCAGAGTTAGATTCTTATATGTGTGGAGTAAAATACTTATATAAATAAATATATATATGTATGAAGTTACATTTATAAACATGTATAGTTATATAGTAGGAGGAACAGGAATGTTTAGATGGAGAGATTGATGGAAGGATTGCTGTTTGTGTAGGCCTAGGCTGCATTTGTAGCTCTATCCCCCCTCAGCTGCCTTTTTCACCTCTTGCTTTTCCCCCTGTGTCCCCTGTGTCCCCTGTCCCTGTGCTGGGTCCGAGCTGGTGGCCGGGCCGGGCGGAGCAGCACTTCCAGCCCCGGCTGTCCCTGGAGCAGTGGGAGCTGCCGCTGGCCCCAGGCACTGTCCCTGAGGAGCTGCTGAAGGACGGTGAGACTGAGGGGGCTGAGGGGGCTGAGGGGGCCGTGGTGCTGAAGGGACAGTGACCCTGAGCTGCTGCTGGGGCTGAGGGCTGTGGGGCAGCCAAGGGCCTTGGTGGCACTGAGGTGACAGGGAAGTGGCACAGGCTGGCAGGGTGGTGGGTCTCAGGGGACGGGATGGCTCAGAAGGGACTGAGGGGGGTGAGAGGAATGTGAGGGGCTGAAGAAACTGAAGGGGGATGGGGCTTCACTGATAGCAAGGCGGGGATGAGGGGATGGAGGGGGCCAGCAGGGAGCACAGAGGGCTCCAGGACTGCAGCTCTGCCAGGCCTTGGAAGCAATTCCAGAGCCTCCACTTTTGCCACAGCTGCCATGAAGACCTTGAGGACAGCCGGAGACTGACGGGAGCCAGCAGGGAGGAGCTGAAGGCCAGCAGCAAGAGAAGTGAACGGGGCCCTGCTGCTGCCAGCCTGGAGAGAGCCCGGCTGAGGCCACAGGCCCGGGGAGGCAGGTGGGGCTGAGGCTGCCGTGGGCTGTGGCCGTGGGCACTGCCCGGCGGGGCAGGAGCGGGCCCTGCCCTTGCTGGGGCTGCTCAGCGCAGCTGCCCCGGCTGGCACAGGGGCTGTCCTTGGGCAAGGCAGCTGTGCCAGCAGGGCCCGGGAGCTGTGCCGGCTCTGCCGGGGCTGCGGGACAGTCTTGCCGCGGCTGCGCTCACCACAGCCCGGCCCGCCCAGCTGCTTTCTCTTTCTGACCCCCGGGGGAGGCTCTGACATTTCCTCTGCCCTGATGGAAGTGCAGCTGCTGCCAAGGGAAACGTCCCCACACTCACTCAGTGTTCCCTTTGCTTCCCAGATGTTCCATCTGCTGTCCCTGTCCAGGGGAGCTGCTCTGCACGGGAGGAGGAGACCGAGCGAGAGGCTTTGAAGATGGGGCAGCTGGGATCCCTCTGCTTTGAGTTCTGTGTAGACATGTCTAGAATTGCATTATCCATTTGGATAGACATGTCTATCCATCTCTAGACATATCTGTTATGTAGAAATGTCTAAAGATATCATTTGGATATGCACATTTGTCGGTTGCTATTTGTATAGGAGTATTTTTGTATGTGTGGTGTTTAGGGATGTACCCTCTGTATATATGTACGTGTATATATATATATTTGTTTGTAATTACATCTATGTATATTTCTATCGAAGTATACATGGATGTTATTGTATCTGTGTTTAGTTCTGTTTCCTATATATAAAGTTGTGTTGCTATTTATTCATTTGTAGTTATATGTAATAAATTAAGTTGTTAAATGCCTAATTGATCTTTGTGTATAGTGAGTTGTTGTAGAGGTTGGCAATAAATTTAGTTTTGTTAACTGAATTAGTATTTGTATATTTTTACACAGACTGGTTGTAATAATCTAATAAATTCCTGGTTTTAACTTAAATTGAGATTTGTATAGTTCTATATTGTCAGCGTGAGTGTAGCAATTTGTAATAAATGACATTTTTCAGCTGATATTGATTCTTGTGTATTTGTGGATCAGCAGTGCTGGTGTAGCAATCTGCAAGAAATGCCATTTGTCAGCTGCGATGGGTGTTCTGTGATCTGTGCTACCCAAAGCCATGAGCAGGTGTAAATGCTGGAGGATTTTGGCCATGCAAATCTCCGGCCATGCCCAGCACATGCCCCACCTGCACTCAGGCTGGGCAGGGGAAGCGCAGATTTGGGCTGGCAGCAGAGCCCCACGTTGGCTCAGAACTCGCTGCAGAGGCAGCTGAGAAAACTCCGGGGCTCCACTGAGAGTAGAACTCCAAGCAGGAGCAACCCTGACAGGAGAAATCATTCACAATGAAAAAAAGAGAGAAAATGTGGCAAAGCAGATGTGGGGATACTCTGTGAGGCTGATAAAATGCTCTGAATCACCCCTGCTTAGGCACGTCTTCTGCAAAAAGGTTTTGTGAAAAAGTGAATACCTCCCATGAAATACAGATTGCACTTTCCCCTTCACTTACCTTGCTGTGTGAGTGGAGACACTCCTTATCACTGAGAATTTTTGCCCTACAGCACCTCACATTTAATCAAAGATGATGTACTACCACTTGGCACCATCAATGAAAACAGCCCTGCCCTCGTGGCAGTGTTTGCAAAGTCTTCCCTCCTCCTGTCCCCACATGTGACAGACGGAGCCATCCCCTTCTGTCCAAACTGTGCCTGAGCTGAGTGAGGGCTCCAGGAGCTCAGGAGGTGCAAGAGCACCGCACGTGGGAAGGTTTAGCAAAGCTTCCTAAGCACCCGTAAACTCTGGGTTTGCCAATCTTCCCCTGCAATATTGTCCTACTCAAGAATGATCCTGGAGGACACTGTGCCTCCAGCTCCCTCAAGAAAAGTTTGTTTTCTCCAAGGCTTGAATAGAGGAAAATGAAAATTGTGGTTTTTAGAGTGAAATTCGGGGGGTGATGCAGCTGGGTTTGCTCCACTATTTGCTGTGCAAAGTAGGGCAAAAGCTTTAAATTCCCAGCAGAAGCTGACTACCAGCCCACACAGACCTGAATGAGGCCCAGGTGGGCTTGCTGCACGCTGGTCCAAGGGAAAAGCTGGAACAAAGTCCCCTTTTATTGCAGATGGAGTCTGTACTGGTGTCTCCAGGGCTGTCTGTGGTAAGACACGGAAATCCAGACAGAAACTGTGGATATGAGAGTTCCAACAGCAACCTGCTTCTCCAGGGTGAGGGACGAGGCCAGCCCAAAAGCCTGGAAGGTGCTCTGGGCACTGGAGAAGGCCAGGCTGTCCTTGAGCCGGGATGGCCTTCAAAGGAGACCTCACACCTTGTGCTGCTGACCAAGGGCAGCTGGTGGCCTTCCAAAAAATGCTTCTTTTGTCCAGCTCTTGGAAAATTCCAGCCAGCAACAATTCCTGCTGCTCACACCAGCCCTTTCCAAGCAGGAGGAATTTCAGCAGCAGCCTGACAGCTTAGTGGCAGGAGAATAAAATACTTAGCTGAGCGTTATCAACTCTCTGTCAGAAGCCACAT
Organism: Melospiza melodia melodia; assembly: GCF_035770615.1. Classification (NCBI taxonomy): domain Eukaryota; kingdom Metazoa; phylum Chordata; class Aves; order Passeriformes; family Passerellidae; genus Melospiza; species Melospiza melodia. Next base: position 1,017,025 of record NW_026948600.1, on the reverse strand, counting down.
CTTCAGCCCCTCATCTCCTCCAGTTGTCTCAGACGTGGAGGAAGCAGCAGGAAATCTCTGATCCTGGAAGGGAAAGCAGAAGGAGGAGAGGCGGTGTCCGGTCCCTGGGGCCCTGGGAGCAGTGAGAGCCATCCAAAACAGGATCTCTGCTGGGCTGTGGAGATAAGAGTGACCCCAATCAGCAATGCTCTGTGTGAGACTGGAGCCATCTGTGAATGTGAGCATGGAAATCTGACCTTGCAAAACAGAGGGAAAGGTGTCCTTGGGTATTTGCCAAACCTCGCAGGGGCTCTGAGCCACCTGGTCTAGCGGAAGGTGTCTCTGCCCATGGCAGGGGGTTGGATCTAGAGGGTCTTTAAGGCCCCTTCCAACTCAAGCCCCTCTGTGAGTCTGAATTACAAACCCACAATGACAAAGAGAACACAGCAAACCTGGCCTCCGCTGTGTTGCTGGTTGTTGCTGCAGTCACTTGTGTCACCTGGAGACTGGTTTGGATCTGGAGAAATTTTCATGGTCGTACAGTATTTCAATGTGACCTTCCTGGTTCCGGGCCCCAAAAGATGCTGGAACAGATTATCTGCAAGCACAGAATTGGTTAAGCTGCCTGTGAACCTGATGGGAGAAGTATAGTCATGTTATTGCAGCGTTTACCCTGTACAGGTGATATTTGGTTTCCATTTTGAAGATGAAATGTTCTTGCACAATGCTTGTATATGCAGAAATACTGGCTTTAAATCCTAATTCCATCTTCACACAAGGATGTGTAATCCCTCAGAAATGTTTAACACAGAGCCATATTAGCTTTGGGCTGGGTGGTGTGGTTTGTTTAAAGTTTGTGATGAGTAATGGCAGCGTTAACAAATACCACTCTTGTTAATTTGGGTCTTCCCTTTATCAACCCTGTTGCTTCTTTACAGCAGAGACTAAATGAAATTCCTTCATACAGATGAGAATTGTGCAATTCAGGCTGATTAAAGGGGAAGTTTTCTGTTATTGTGAAAGGACAATTTAGATAACCTGTTTGCTGTTCATCCTGGAGGTGCTTTGCAGTTAAGAGTGAAAAGGAAAAGGACATTTCTCTTAAGAAGTGTCTTGAAAGAGCTTTTTGTATTACCAGAAGCAGCTACATTGATATTGACCTCCACAATTAGAAATGCACAACAACCACTTAGGTGACTTAATCTGGCCATGACTTTTAGCTGCAATTCCAAAATCTCATCAAATATGTTGCTATCCTTTAAACAAGGAAGGAGAGCACAAATACCAACAATTCTCATCAGCCTTCTGGGTTGGAAAGACCATTTAATTTATGCTCCCTTATCTGTTAGCCTAAACCCTGCTGTGCAAACCTTACGTCTGTGTTGGACCTCATAAACTTCTTGAGCATCAACTTAGGTGCAACCCTGCTACAAAACCCTTCAGGCACCACACTGATTTAGAGTGGCAGGACTTCACTGTTCTAGCAGAGAATTTTATTTACTTGCTCCTGCAAGTCATTTCCAGAGCAGATGTGAAATCAGTGCCTTGCTATCTGGATGTGATAGGATTTTCCTCCTGTCCCAACAGACAACAGGGGAAAAGATTTGTTTCTATTATACCATTGCATCTAAATCTTTGGTTTGAGAGAAAAAGGAAAATGTTCCTTTAAGAAGTTCTGCACAGACTTTTTGGCATGAGGACAAGCTGTGGTGTGCTGGCAGGAGCAGCACTGTCCCTGTGGGTGAAAACCCCCTGAAGGATGAACAGGCTGCTGTCACAGGGGCCACACCTGCAGCATGAAAACCCACCGTGCCACTAACTCAATGCAAACTAAACACAAGTGACTCAGCTCTGCATCCTCAGCAAGGACTTGCCTCTGCAGAGATGTTACTGACAGACTCAGCTCTTGTTTGCAAGGGCTGTTAAATTGTCACACAAATCAACCACCCCTCCCTCTCTTGTCCTTCTTGGCATCCGGCTGCTGAGCTGCTGCTGAGAAAGAAGAGGCAGAGTCCTTCAGGGCAAACAGGGACTTTCCAATGGGCAGAAACTTCCTCCTTTGTTTTGGTTTCAGTGACAACAGAGGGGTTTGTCTTCAGTCCCTGTGTCAGCAGGGAAATTGTGCCTGCCCATCACACCTAGGATCTGAACAACCTGGATTTTTATTGGTGTAAAATCCACAGTGACCTGACCTTCTGCAGGAATATGGAGAGAAGAGTCAAAAGGGATTCCTGGAATGTTGCAATAAGCAGAAAGTGGTATTAAACATATGTAGATAAAAAGGCATAAAATCTCATAAAAGCTCATATGGAACTGATTTAAACCTAATAAAAAGAGGCATTTTATTGTAATAAAGAGTGAGGGCTGCAGACCACAGTGTGAGATATAGCTACTCTTCATAGTTTAGGAAGGTTTATTAAACCTTATCAAAAATAGAACAGAAGACTGAATAAAGAAAGAAGGTTACAGCACCAGGAGCAAAAGATTTTCCTCGCCATGTGCTCAGCCCCCTCACACTGGAGACTTTCCCTTTTAACCCTTTAACCCCTCCCAAAGTTTTGTCCATCAACCCCGTCTTTGCTGTCCAGTGGTGGAGATCTCTTCCTCAAATCCTGATTGGGGGTCAAGTGTGACCATAGTGACAAGCCAGCCCTCCCAGATGTCCCAACCCCTTGGGGACATCTGGGAGTCATAGTGACAAGCCACCCCTCCCAGCTGTCCCTTGATAACCACGGGATGGGGTGCAGCATAACTATAAATCTATAAAACTTTTCTTGACTTATATACATGATATTTTTCTATTAATTGTGAGAGTCAATCATCACATGACTCATCTATCACAACAGGGAAAGAAGTTTCTGGTGGGAGGAACACTGGTTTTAAAGGTAGGACCAGCTCTTGAGGTTTGATTTATTCCCTCTTTCAGATTACAAGGAAGTCATGGTGTTCCAGAGTAGAAGCTGGTCCCAAAAGTTTGAGAACAGGGTGTGATAAGATCACCAGGGTATTTTATCCGTATCTAGGAAGAAGTCCTGCAGAGCTTCTCTTTAGCTTTGACTGAAAGTAGAAGTCCTGTTTTTACCAAGAATTTTGATCTCTTCGTGTTTTGGAGAAAGAAAAAGAAAACCCCAAACCACCTGAAATTTACATTGAGGTGAGGGGTATCACAGAGGGATGAGGGCTCACCAAAGCAAGAGACCCTCCTGTAATTTAAACTGTTCTTTCAATAATAACAATAATTTCTCAGTACATGTTGATTTCAGCAGGCACCAGATTCCCTCTTCTTGTTCTGGCCTTTCACATATCACTAAGGGAAGGTGAGGCTGTGTCATTGTCATTCGAATTTTTAATTCTTCAGAAGTCAAAACTGAATTCAAGTAAAGTTCATTAAACTGCAATTTACATATATGATAAATAGGTATGATTCGTGCTGATAAAAATTGAAACAGCAATCAATATTGATACAGTAATTGATATTTGAGAATAATAAAATAGTTAGAAGTTGTAATGCCAAAGAAGAGAGGGAAAGGAGGGGCTCCACCCCCCCCCCCCCCCTTCCCAGCAGATGTTGTCAAGGACCACAGGAAAGAAGCTGAAGATAAAGTTGCTAAAAATGAGCAAAAACCTGGTTGGGTCCCAGAAAATGCTAATTATAAGGGATTTATTGCCTTGATATGTAGATGCAGTGATACGTTAGTCTTGGCTTACATTGTACTGGCTTGGTGCACATGTGTAACCCAAACATGAATAAAAGGACACAGAAGAAGACTACAGAGCCTTCATCAGTGACGACCCCCAAAGACTTGTGTGACCACCAAACCGAGTGGTGGCACATGTGCGGTAAAGGTGGTAATGAAGGCAGAGATAGAGATATGACGAACCAAAAATGGGAGGAGATGGTATTGACACATGGCATTTAAGGGGTGATTTTTACTTAGCAAGCTCGTACGTGATGTTGCAAGGGTCCCAGAACCCTGCCCTCCGTACCCCGTGGTTGTCTTTTGCTTATGCACTATTATTGAAACCAAATTATCCCTTATTTTAATCAAATTATATTGTATCCAATTTTATTTTTTTTTTATTTTAACTATTCAATTAAAATTGTTACTACTTTTAATATTGTTTGGCTTTTTTTATGATAGGATAATTGGGCAAACATAACAATTTTGGTGCCGACATCCGTGACTCTCTTAACTCCGGGGAGGTGGATAGTTTCTGGGAAGGAGCTCCCCACCAGACTTTTAAGTGGTCCCAAGGCTAGACCACTCTCCCTTGGGAAAAGAGAGGTTTTATTACAATAACGCATAAGCAAATTAGTTTTTAAGAGCACGCAAGAGAGGCTCCCATCAGAGTGCCGGCTTATAGGAGAGAGAGTATCCATAGAAAACTACTTTGTGAACGAAGACCCTCGTGAGAAAAGGAGGCTGTGAGTATCACGGGGCTTTGGGTCGGGGGGCGGCTGTATGTGTGTGTGAGTGTGTGTGGAGTGTCTGAGACGGGGGCAGGGCAGTGCCAGACCCCCGTAGTGAGCAGGACCTCCCTGTACCGCGTTTTCGTGCCCTCCGAGAGGACGCCGGCCAGAAAAGGAGGGAAGTGAATGAAAAGTGAACGAGTGGGGACCCTGGGAGGGTTTGATCCAGGGGGAAGGAGGGGATCCCTGGTCCAGGCACCTGTGGGAGGGTCCTTGAGCAGGATTGACTCAGTAGGGAGACTGAGAAAGAGAGTGAATGAATAGGTTCAATTTCCTTGGAGGGGTTGGTAGCAGGCAATTTAGTATGTGATTAGATGGTGAGAGGACGGGGCTAATAGATTGAGAAAGAGGGAGAGATAGGAGTGGAACAAGTAGATTGCAGAGGGAGAGATAGGAGTGGAACAGGTAGATTGAAAAGGCAGTGTGACAGAGTAGTAAGTGAGGAAGTTGAGACACAAGGTGAGTGTGGGAAACTAAGACTCTCCTGGTACCGGGGATTTCTTAGTTTGTTGCCGACAGGAATGGGTCAGGGAAAAAGTAAGTTCCTTGACCCAGGGGCTGCCGGTTGTAGGAAAAATTCGCAGTGGTTTGAGGTATCTGGGAACCATGAGGGGGGTTCTCAGAGGGGGGAGCATTCCTCAGTACAGCCCACTGGGGATGATAATACGGTTTTGGGATGAATGGGAATCCTGAAGGGAAGAAAATCAAGAAAGTCAGAGGACAGTGCCTAAAGGACATAATATAGGAAAAGTTTTGAGCGAGCATCAGAAAAAATATGAGTCGCCGGCAGAATGGTTAAAAAGATTTAAAAGAGACTTGCAATTATATTCAGGTATAGATATTAATACTGCAGTAGGGCAGGTTCTGTTAAAAATTCAGTTTGTGACCGGATCTTGCAGTGACATCAGGAAAAAGCTGGAAAAATTAGAAGATTGGCAGGACAGGGGACTTCACTTCAAGAGTTACTGAGAGAAGCACAAAGGGCGTTTGTAAAGAGAAATGAGAAAAAGCAGAAAACAGATGCCAGAATTTTGGTGGCAGCAGTTCAAGAAATGCAGGCAGCTTTGAATACAGAAAAATCTGCAGGGAAAAACAAACGGCGAATGTCAGGATCTAGTTTTAGGAACACAAGACCTGTGCATTTTTCCCGCCACAAGAAAAGATACTTAAAAAATTCTTGTTCTACTTTAAAGGATGCGGGACCTACCTGTTTTTATTGTCATAAAAAGGGGCACCTGCAAAAAAATTGCAGAAAGAAACGGCAAGATGAGAAAACTTCTCAGGAGAATCAGAGAGGGCAAGAGTTTTTTGTTTAATGAAGAGGACCAAAATACAACCAGAAGAAGCCTTGATAATAAAACTAAAAGTAGGTCCTCAGAGCGAAGAAGTTATATTTTTAGTCAATACAGGAGTTTCTCAGTCCACAGTGACAAAATGGCGCTAGGAACACAGGGTTTATATGGGGGTTAAAAAGGTCTTATATGCAGCAACCCAGGACCAACAGGGGAAAAGACAGGTGAGAACATCTTGGGGGAGTACATATAAGGAAAAAAGAAGTTCATGATACCAAGAAACCCTGTTGAATCCCCAAAGGCCTGCAAAAGCCTTTGGGCAAGATCATTGCATTTAGAGGAGTGTCTCACTTTAATTCATTATCTTTGCCCTTAGGTATTGCGGTTCCAGTGGTAGGCCCCTGGACCTCCACAAAACTACTACTTCCTGAGATTTCATTACTGGGTGAGGAGCTCAGTTGTGCTGAAAGCAGAGGCCTGTCCCGGCAGCTGTCACCCGAGTGGGGCCCAGGGGCCAGTGACCGCTGCCAGCAGCAGGAATGCGGGCATGGCGAGGATGCCCTGGCTTGGCTTTTGTCTCTTGAACAAGGCGGGCTCAGGGCAGTGCAGAGCAGGCTGGGAAGCAGAGGCGGGAGCCTTTCGAGGCTGTGAGCCTTAAAGATCAGCCCCTGCAGCACTCAGATGCAGGTGGCCCCGTGTCCAAGGCTGTGGGGGCCTTCAGAGCGTGCAGGTGGATTTTGCATGCCTGTGGCCTGCTGCCGGCTCTGGGCCCAGGAGTGCCTATGGCTGCAGCAGGAAGGGTGCCTGAAGGTTTGCTGCCTGCTTTGGTGGCATGGCTGCAGGGGCCAGTGCTGTGAGAGCCCCCTGCGTGAGAGCTGGTGACAGCTGAGCTCTTGGGGACAGTGCTGTGCCCCAGGCCAGGAAGAGCAGCAGTGCCCAGTGCCAGGAGTGGTGTCAGTGGGAGCCCCTGTGCACAGGGACCCCCAGCCCCGGGGTGGCGGTGCCAGCAACCCCAGGGACCTCCAGCCCTGCGAACCCGGATCAAGAGGAACCCACAAGTGTGCAAACTCTGCCTGCGCCCAAAAGAATGGCAAAAAGTAGAGATGTTTTAAAAAGAAACAGTATTTATTTGCTGAAGATCGGCAAAAGCTCGGATTTACAGAACATGTTTCATTATAACAATCCTTATAGCAACAACAACCACAACAATGTACAGACCATATTTACATGGGATCTGATGGACTAACAATCTTCAAAACATATTTACAGAAAACTTCTAACGTACTGAACGTATTTACAAGCAACTTCCAAACTTTGAAACGCATTTACAAAGGCATCCCAGCTGTGCCATCATCTGCATCAGTCCTGGAAGAAAGGAAGCAGCAGAGCTGGACTCAGCTGCCAGCACGGGGCCCAGCAGCGCTGGGAGCTGGGCCCCAGGGACGGGGATGGGGCTGGCAGGGCTGGCGTGGCCCCAGGCAAGCGCAGGGCAGGCCGGGACTGGTGCTTTTGCCACCACAATCCAGGCCCCCTGCGGGCACCGTGTCCCTGAGCGAGGCCATCCAGCCCAGCCCCAGCCTGGCGTCAGGGGACCCAGTGTGTGTATGGGCAGGGCGTGGGAAGCATCTGCCTGTCTTACCTGTGGGGCTCCATCTTCATCCAAGGACCATGGGCTCCTCCTCATCATCCTCATCGACTTTCATGTCCTCAGTGTTATCCTCCTCATCAAACTCCATCTCTTCTATGTTGTCCTCCTCCTCTACTTCCATGTCGTCAACAGGATCTTCCTCATCTACCTCCATCATCTCCTCCATCTCCAGCTCCATGTCCAGAGTCTCTAGCACTCTGCAAGGGGTAGCACAATCTCCCATTGGGCTTCCTGTCTCACACCATCCATTCCCACATGGCTGCAGCCTGCCCAAGCTGGGTGCCCCCTGCCTGGCCTGGCACTGAACCTCCACAGGCACAGCAGTGCACATCTTGCTGGGATCAGTGCTCTAGATCAGGCGGCAGGAAAAGCCCAGGCAGCAGCAGCAGCTCAGCGCTGAGGGTCAGAGCGCAAAGCGAGCGGCAACTGACCCTTGGCAGCCGGTGAAGTGTCTGCTGTGCTCGTTTCCAGGTCCTGGACGTTCCACCTGGAACCCTCTGGGAGCTGTGATGTCACTGAAATTTCATGGCCACTGCGCAGTGGGAGATGGGGATGGCAGAATGATCAAATCCTTGAATGGTTTGGCTTGGAAGGGACCCTAAAGATCATCTGGTTCCAAGCAGAGCAAGCTCCCAGCAGAGCAGGTTGCTGCGACCCCTGTCCCACCTGGCCTTGGATGTTGCTGGGGATGGGGCATCCACAGCCTCTCTACACTGGTCCTTGTGTCCAGGACAAGCACCCTGAGAGTAAAGAACTTCTTCCCGTCATCAAATCTCTTCCACCTCTTGCAGTTTGATCCCATTCCTCCTTGTCCTGTCACTACAGTTCCTGAGAAAGAATTGTCTCCTACTTCCCTGTGGGTCCGGCTGTTCCTGCAGGGTCACACATGTGGCTGAGCCTGCAGACAGGAGAGAGAGAAGCCTTGTACCCAGTCAGAGAAAATGGGGAAAGTGACAAGAGAGATGAGAGTAGGAGGAAAAAGTAGAGACATGCAAGGAATTTGTTTTGGTGGGCTGTGGGATTCATGCCTTTTATTGGAGGCCAGGTTCCCTGGTGCACTCACTTCCTGTGTGGTGGCCTATCCACAGCCAGCCTCTGTGAGGTAACGGAACTCCCAGAGCTGGGAGCATGCTTGCTTAAACTGCTGTGAACGAGGCGAGAGATGGATCTTTGTGTGGAACTGCAAACATTGTATATTGCAATGAAGAAGGTCCAGGGAGGGAGACAAAACGGGGATGGGGACACAGGGTTTTATATGGGGGAGAACGGCAGCGGAGCATTACAGTAAGCCAGGAACAATAGGGTATAAGAGAGTGGGGACCATTCTAGAGGGAGTACATATAAGGAAAATACAGCATTTGAATTGGGTGATACCAGTAAAACATGCTGCATCAGCATCAGCCTGCAAATGCCCATGGGTGACACCATTGCATTCAGACCAGTGTCTCTCTTTTACCTTGGTCACTTTGCCCTGAGGTATTACAGTTCCAATTGTAGGCCCCTGGGCCCTCACCTCTCCCTCCTTTTTGTTTTCTATAAAAAAGGCTTCTGCCACAGAGTTTTGTAGGCATTTAGCAAAAACTGACACAATAACCAGCACAATGAATACAGTAAACAAAGCCCACAAAACAGTCTTAACTAGAGATGAGAGCCAGCTTTTGATCCCCCAGTGTTTTAAAAGTCCACTGAACCAGTCATTGTTGCCTTTCGTCTGGATCTTGTTTCCTTGATCTTTTAGCAGCTGGATGCTCTGGTATACTGACTCTCTATGTGACAGCAAGTTGAAAAAACACATGCCTTCAAATGCCTGTCAGCCATGGCCATGGAGAAGAAATTAGGACTTGACTGTGGAAGCACCCAGCTGAAAGCACGCGGCTCAGGGAGGAGCATCCAGATTCCTGCTGCAGCGGAAACAAATGGCAGCATCCTCTGACTTTAGCTCATGTAGTATCTGGAGGCTTGGGTGGCCTAAAAGTGAACAGATAAAGAGAAGGTGAAACGTAAGTTCTGGTTCCACTAAACTTTCTCTTCTGTAAGCCAAGGGTGTGAACACAGCTTATTAGAAGTATCATATATCAATGCTAAAATATAGTTTTTACAAATGTTAAGTCATACATCGTGGTCGTGGTTTGAGAGGAAGTGAGTTTTTTGGGATGCTGTGGTCAAACCAATGGGTGCTCAGATTTGGATATTGGCACCTGTTGTGGCCACTGGGGACATGGATATGCCTCTGAGAACACAGGGGGTTAAAAGCAGAGAACTCCCAGGGGGAAGCTCTCTTGGGTTCCAGGGGAAAATAGCTGTTAGGCGGGGGAGGGGAAGCCATGCGGCCAGGTGAGGTATGCCTGGACCTAAGGATGGAAGGCTGGAGAAAAACTGGGAGGAATCGGGCAGCCCACCCTCCACTAGAGAGAGAGCCAGCGTGTGCCTGTGACTGTGCTACCTTGAAACTTGATAACATGTGCCAGCAGCACAGCCCAGAAGGAGAAGAAGTGGTGGGGGTCGTGCGAGAAGGTGTCTGGCCGCTGTGGGAGTTCTGGGCTGGCAGAGCTAGAGATTTTAACCCCTTTTTGGACAATGAAAACTTTGCAGAACATTAACTTTCCTAGAAGAGAGATGGAGATGAAACAGAGGAAGAAATGGGCAAGTGTGATGAAAGTTCCTCTAAGTGAAAGATGTTGGAAGAGTGGAGAAGAATCTTAGGTGGGAAGAGATGATGGAGTGGCCTTAGCTGGATTTTTCTTGTATAGCCCTGGACAGAACCATGTTTCCTGTGACACATAGATTGCATCCAGGGGCAGGTAAAGGCTCAGAGTCAAGAGGTTTCAGTGTTGAGACCCTTCGGCCCCAGGGGGTGAAATTTGCGGGGGACAGGTGTCCCAAAGGAGAGACTGTGCTCTTTTTGGAATGGGACAAAGCATCCTTAAAAGGAAAACCCTAGAAGCAGCTCTGGTCCATGTTCAGTGGTGAGAGCACCGGACATGGAAGGAAGATGTTACGACGGCAGATGTTCTCCGGGTTGCGCCACAAGTGACATGGAAACACACGAGGTTTCGATGGTGTTTCCTGAGGAAGCTTATGGTACAAGAAGCACTCGTCTCCTCTTGATGAATTGAGAATTGATTATCTAAAGGGTGGTGATGGACTGATATTTGGTGATCTGAGGGATGGATGTATTGGAAATTTGGGGGGGGGAGGAGGAAAAGTTTTTGGAAGGTATTCATTTTTCCTGTGTGTTTCTTTTTACATGTAGTTGTAGTTTAGTTAATAAAGTTTTCTTTTTCTTTATTTCTAAGTGGGGGCCTGCTTTGCTTATTTCTGGTCACATCTCACAGCAGACACCAGGGAGAGTGTATTTTCACGGGGGCACTGGCATTGCGCCGCGTCAAACCATGACAACCATATGGAACATAGGGACCATGGTTAAATATGCTAAATAAATAAATTAATAAAATCATTAAATAAAATATATTTATAAATACATAAATAAAAACATTCCCAGATGTTGCAGGACAGCCTCAGCCTCATGATCTGGGAAGAAAACTTATCACCATGAGTCAGCAGAGTGGCTCTCCTGATGGCTTTGCAGAATGGCTGGTATTACTGCCTAGTGTTACAGGGTTAATATTGGGGTGCAAGGAAGCAGCATTTTTGAATTTCACTAGGCTTAATATGGAATATTAGGGGAAGAACCAAAGGAGGAAAATGGAGGGATCAAGGTGGTTTGGAGAGAAATAGACATGGGAAAATAAAGGAATAATAAGTGGTGTCAGTCATGCTGACAGATGCTGACAAATGCTGATCAGTGTGCTTGTAAGGCCCTACCTTGCACCTGGTCCCTGTCCTGTTCCACAGTACCCTGTTTCCTCATTAGACTCAATGTGTATTTTTTGACTGCTCTGCAGAGCCAGTGGGATCTGGTGGAGTCAGATGAGAAACTTTTTTGCACACTTGTCTGTGTGTATGAACATGTCTGTATGAGGTAGCTGAAAAGTTGAGTGTCCAAAGGCCAGCTACAGGGTGGTCCATATAGTGTTGATAAAGGTACCCTTTATCATGGTATACCATGATAACTTATCCTTTGGGGCTCAGTAATCTAAAGATTTAAAGAATGTCTTAGTCTAAGAATAGGCCTTAGTTACCCTTAGTCACCCCTTTCTTCCTCTAAAGATACAAGTGACCTCAGGTTAGTTATAATTTCACACATGAATTTCTTAAAAAAGAAGCACCATAAGAATGCAGGACAAAGTCACTTCCCAAATGTTCTCTTCAGTTATGTTTCAAGCTTCCAGAACAATAGTTGTATTGAAAAATGCATGGATTCTAACTTGGCCCCTTCCAGGAGTGCTATGGTGATGAATCCCTATGCCTAAAATGATTCCTAATTATTTTTACCTTTGTATTAGATATTACAGACAAAGAAGGACAACTTTCTATTCAGAAAGGTCACTTTCATTATAATGAAAAGCACCAATGGATAGTATAGAGACTTATGATCCAATATTTTCAGAAAAAAGGGATGAGAATTTATGTTTTAGTGTTCTGTAGACAACCATGTGGACAACAATCCAATATGCGCAGGTATGTCTCCAGAAGGTACAGGGGAACCTGGTCCCAGAGCCTGCAGGGACAGAGACGCAGGGCAGGGACACCGTGGGACAGCCTGGGCTGCACAGGGCACAGGGATGGGCAGCAGCTGCAAGACAGCCCTGCCAGAGCCAACTTGGGCAGCGCTTTGGCCATGGCTGCTGGGCCTGGGCCTGAGGCAGGAGCAGGAGACAAGTGACCCTTGCAGGCCTGGGACCTCATTGCCTCCTTGTCCCTGCTCAGCAGCCTGGCAGGGGCCGCCCCATGCTCCTGCCCTTGCCATTGCACATCCCCACACGCCAGTGCCCATCCCGGGAAGAGCCCTGAGCAAGGAGGGAGGGACAGGATCAGCCTGGCCAGGGGCTGGGGCTCAGGCCTTGGCCCTTTGCATTCCTGAAACACATCAAGGTGTGCTCAGCCCCAGAGACACCTTTGCCTGTTTGTCCCCAGCTGTCATCACTGCCTCCAGTGCTCTGCTCTAACTGGAACCTGGGGACCCTTTTCTCAGTCATCTCCCTCAGTGGGACCCATTAAAACTTCAAGAAATTTCAGAGTTTCAATTTAGTTTTGAGTTCTTGAGAAGTTTTTTGAAGACACTCTCTCAGGGACTGAGTCTGAGGTAAAAAATATCAATGCCCCTGTGTGAATCATTAAACTTTTCCTAGTCCAGTTATAGAGAAATATTTCAAGAAATACACATTCCTATTTAAAATAAAGTATTTTATTTTATTTCTTTTTACATCAGAGGTGATTGCAGCATTCTGGGATTGATATTGACCCAGGGTCTCTCCTCAGCAGCTCTGGCCTACTCACAGAAGCTGCGCCTTGAGCTCTGACCCAGTGTGGACAACCTTGCTCCACATTGCCCAGCCCCATCCTGTCTGTCCTCACTTGCCTGGGCCCTACTGTGCTTGCAGAGCTGGCTGCACTCAGCCTAAGAGGGGTTTTCACTTTTTGTAGTTTTTGCAGCAATCTGAAACTCCTGAGTTTCCCCACTGCAAACAGACACAGTGCTCAGGTGTGTGCCAGCCCCAGGTGCCACCAAAGGCACTGCAGAGCTGCCCTGGGCCAGCTGTGAGGGTGGATCATCAGCCCAAGCTGCACTGGGCACTGCAAGGGGCTGTGGCCATGGGCACTGCACTGACCCCACTGCTGGGTTTGGCTGCCACGGCCACCGAGAGAAATGAAACTGTCCTTGGAAACACTGGGGAGGACTGGGACATACTGGGGAACACTGGGAACGCTGTGTGAGACACTGGGACATACTGGGAGTGACACTGGGGAGGACTGGGACATACTGGGAAACACTGGGAACGCTGTGGGAGACACTGGGACATACTGGGAGTGACACTTGGGGTGACTGGGACTCACTGAGGACACTGGGGACGTTGTGGAGAAAACGGGGGACACTGGGGCATCCTGTGGATGACATTGGGAGGAACTGGGAATAACTGGGAATGAACTCAGGTGTATTAAGACAGACTGGTCTGTACCGGGAGGGACTGGAGGAGGGTTATTCGGCTGTTCCCGCCTCCACCGCATCCCAATTGCCAATGCTCTCGCCCATCACAAGTTGTAGCCAATCAGCGCCAGGGATCCAGGACTAGGGGCGGTGCCTACATGGACGCCATATTTCTTTTGCCTACAGCTCTCGTCATGCCCCGCGGCCCTATGTACCCCTACTGGAGCCGGGAGTACAACGCCCGTCATGCCCCGCGCTCAACAGAACCCCGGGATCTGCCCCCATCTGTCCCGTAAGTCTCCCCCATACCCTCCAGGATCCCTCAGTGCCCCCTCAGTGCCCATTCGGGACCCCCCAAAGCGTCCCCGGAACCCCTGAGTGCTCCCAACCCCACAGATGCCCGGTACAGCCACTTCTGGAAATTCATCTCCTCTCATCCCCCGTGGCCCCAGATCCCTTCAGACACAGTCCCGCGCCCAAAATTCCTGCCGTGCCCCGCGTCCTAAAGAGCCCCGTTAAGGCTCTCGGAGCTCCCCGCAAGCGCTCCCGAACCTTTTAAGTTCCCCCGAGGACCTCAAGTCGCGGCTTGGACGCAAAAGTGTTTCCCAAGAGCCTTCCCGGACCCCCAAACGCTGCGTTCCAACCGCTTCTGGGACTACAGCTCCCATCATGCTCCGTGCCCCACCGAGAGTCATTGCAGCTGTGCCCAGAACTCCCGTGATGCTCCGCGGCTCCGTTAAACCATATGATCCCTGCGCCTACAACTTCCATCACCCCCCGCGCCCCAGAGAGTCCCGTTCGAGCCCCCCAAGGGCCTGCTCGGACCCCGAAGGGCCCCAAATTCCCCTCCCTGACCTCCAAGGGCCCCCCTGGACCCCCAAGTGCTGCCTTGGACCCCGAACTCTTCCTCAGGATCCCTGAATGCTCCTCCACGTGCCCACCCGTCTCCCCCAAGTGTCCTCCAGACCCTCAAGTTCTTTCTGAATTCCCTCCCCAGACCCAAAACTGCCCCAAATGTGCCCCAGAAATGTCTGCAAGGACCCCAATGTACCACCCCTTGGCACTGTATTGTAAAAAGATAATAAAAAAGATGACAAAAAGAGTACATATAAAACTAATTATAAGAAAGGGGGATAAATAAATAACTAATAGAGCTTAATTAATTAATGAAGGGAATTGTGTTACTTAGAAATATTGAGCATTAATTTTCTTGGCTGCTAAAACTGTATTGGTTTTTATATAAATATAAAACCTAGTTTATAAAACTATTTATGTTGTTATAAACATAAATAATGAAATATTAACATCAAATATTGTGTCACAGAAAAAAACAAAATAATAAATTTCATGGAGATCTTTCGATATTTTTTGATTTCACTCCCAGGTGGGTGATGTCAGACATGGTGAGGCTGGGGGTGAGGAGCAGCTTGGCCAAACAGGCTCAGCCTGCAAGGGGCTCATTCTGCTCCATGCCCAGGCCTCCTAAGGAGACATTCAGCATCAAGATCACCTGGGAAATGCTTCCATCCCCTCTTCTCTGAAATGAAAAAAAAAAAAATGCACCATTGATTAAAACCCAAAAATCCTGATGTGCATTTTGGAATCTCCCTCCTGAAGAGGACTCCAAACTGACTCCAATCCCTGCACAAGCCCTGGAGACTCAAAGACAATGGAAGGGAGACAAAGAGCTCCTGAGGGCTTTCTGTATTTTAATCAGCCCCATGCTGGATTTGGGGCTGGGTCCCGGAGCCTCAGGCATGCAGAGAAGGATGAAGAAGCTGCTCAAGGAGTCAGCAGCAAAACTCCAAGTGCCTTGGAGCATGGCTGGGCCTCAGTGAGGGCAGGGAGTGCCAAAGGCTGCCCAGGGCCTGGTGAGAGCAGATCCTTGAGGCCAGGATTGCAGGGAGCCCAAGGCTCTGAGCAGGGAACTGCAGTGATGAGCAAGGCCTGGCAGGGCTGGGTTTTGTCTCCTTTCAAGAGTCTCTGAGTAGACATTGTTGGTTTCATGTCTATGGTCCCTGTACTGCTCTTGGCCTCTCTGGTTAGGGTGACGAAGGCAAAAAGCTCTGACCATGGCCCTGATGTTGTCTGATATTTTCTCTGGTTAGAGATGTTATTTTAATTCTTCATTTGCATGGTGGCTTGTTGTTTTAGGGGTTTTTGTTTGGTCATTCTTTTCTTCCTGGTCTTATGGGATTTTCATATTTGGTTATTGGGTGACATATCCTCTTCTTTATGGTGTCGGGTGGTTCGCCATCTTAGATGAGAGTGGGAGTGATAGTAAAAGTTTTTAAAATCATAAAATTCGGGGAATTAGAAAGAAGCTAGACTTAATGGGGCCCTGGAAAAATGTTAAAAACAGACTCTGAAAATGTTAGGCTTTGTGTTTGCCACATCATGTGAAACTGCATTTACTTAAGCTGTATATAATAAATGATATAATTTTTCAATGTTATGATTGTTTAGTAATTAAAGATAATTATTGTATAATCATAAAAAGAATAATGAGAAACTATGTTAGAATTTTGAGAGAGACCACAAGGAGTCCATGCTTGGATGAAATCTATGTATACAATAGAACAATATATGTTTAATAACTAACATGAAAGTTATATAATGATAGAATATAAAACCATGTTCATCCCGAACCCATGTCAGAGACAGATTTGGGTTTGTACCCCTGACACCCAGAGCTCTTCAATAAAAGCACCTGCATAGAATCATTCTCGTGATTATGTGCTTCTGAACGCTAACAGGAGCAGTGGGGGTAACACCTGATGTTATAAATGGAACTCCGCAATGAGTTAAGTTGCCCAATTGGAATTTATTAATTACAGCAAGCATAGGTAATAAGCAAAGCAGCGCTGGGCGACAGGGGAGTCCAACTCCACCAACTGCCACACCCAGTATCTCACAAGTCCCCTTTTTATACTAGTCCATTTCCGTAGACGTGTTCTTCCCTTGGCGCATGCTCCAGTTGTTGCTAGGGGGTCGTCTTCTACCCCCTGGTGGTCGCTGGATGAAGGCTTGAAGTCTTCCTCAGGCCTGTACTCTTGACCTTGGAGCTCTTGCCTTCCTTATATGGGGTGGTGTTTGGCTGGTTTCTGTTTCTCGGCTAGCTCTTCTTAGTTCCTAAAACTTTAGCCTTTCGCGTGGTTAGTATTTGCGCAATACATGGTTGAATTATAGCAAGCAATAGTAACTGATATATTATTTTTAGGTTATGTGGTATTTCTTAATCATATGGTTGATGTATTTCTTAATCACAATCATACGGTTGTCTATATCGAGGTTTAGTGAACAGGGCTATCCGTTACAATCCCCCCTTTTCTATTTATCATTTTGTTCACTAAACCTTTGAAGTTCTTTACTACTTAAGTCCAAATAGTCCTCTCCTTCTACGGCGCCTAGAGATTCATACTCTGTTTTCATCATCATCAAATGGGCTGCTTCAGATTGGGAGTTCACTAAGCTAACTATTTTATTGAATATTCATGGCCCAAAGGTCAACCCTAACAACAGCAAGATCACCGGTCCGGCAATGGTGGACAACAAGGCAGCAAGCCATGGAGAATAGTTGAATAAAGATTCGTACCAGTTTTGTTGGGATTTTCTCTCTTCCTGCCTCTTCTCTATTTGTTTACGTAATTTGGCCATGGTGTCTACTGCTATCTCTGTAGTATCAGCATATGTGCAGCATTCCTCCTGAAGGGCTACGCAAAGGCCACCTTGTTGTCAAAACAGTAAATCTAATCCCCTTCGATTTTGTAAAACCACTTCCGAAAGTGACCGGAGCGAGTTTATCAATTCATTGATAGATTTGTCAATTTTCTTAAGATCCTCATCCACAGTGGCTCTTAAAGCCTTAAACCCCTGTTGTTGATATGCAAGGGCTGCAGTGCCTGTTCCTATCCCAGCTCCCCCAATGGTTAATAATGCCGCAGCCGTGAGGGCTGTAAAGGGTTCTCGTTTTTTGCAAATGATGTTTCGAAATATGGCTTTGGGAGTACACGTATTCCCTGGGATGATAGATAATCCGGGGGACTATTACTACCTGTATGCAAATTTCATGGCTTTCATTAAAGGCTGTTATAGAGATACAGGGGGTCACACCCAGGGTATTACATACCCATTTGGTATTAGCTGCCGGAATTAACCACTCAGCTGGTCTTGAGGTATCCTGCGCCGATTTAGTTATTTGACACAAATGTTTCTTATTCCCTGGAACAGTTCCAATACATCTCCCTTTCCCGGTTACTTGTGATAGGGTAATTCCCGGAGTTCTATCCTGCCCTTTTTTTTCCACAAACATTGCGCAGGATTAGTCCCATTTATTCTTTTGGGCCTCGCAGTGTTCCCTATGGCTTCTTAGAAAGGAGGCTTGGCACTGTAGCATAACCAATATTCCTTTGTTAAGTTGGGATGGGTACTGTTCAGTACCTCAAAGGTGGTTTGTAAGATCTTCCAAAGTATGTCACTTCCCTCGTCAGCTGAAGTCGCTTCTACCTGTTCTACCTTGTCTTGTTATTCTCTATTTCATTCTTCACCCCTCCTAAGCTATTACGCATCACATGGTTGGGTCCTCTTAAGCTATTATCTGGGTTTACTATCACATGGTTGGGTCCAACAGGTTCGGGGTCATGGGGAACAATTTCCTTTTTAATGAGTATCATCCCTCCTTGATCTCTCCCTGGTTGCCATAGTTGGATTCCCCAGGTTTTTCCTATTAGCCAGCCTGGGTCATCTGGCTGAGTAACATTTATATATATAAACTTGCACGATCCTGTATATTCCCCCCCCCACAAAATTGATCCGTCATGTGCATGTCGTGGAGGGGTACAACCCGAAGGGCCTCTCCCAACCTGTAAAAACCTGTCAGGTCCTCCCCATGGGGTGAATCCCTGAGCTATTGTTTCACAGCCCCAATATCCGCAATAATTATACCCTGGGTAATTGCAATAGGCTTTTCCAGGGTTAGAGGCTGGGCACATGTTGATTAACTGCGTTATGTCTACTCTAAATGAAGGGGGTCCCGTTAGTGTTACTGATCACAACCTGATCTTCCCACCTAATTAATGACCATTAAAAAGGCTCGTGTGTTTGAGAGTTACAATTCCCGATTGTTAACATTATTAAAAGTATTCTAAAAATTCCAAGGTAGTTTTTCCGATTGTCATAGCGGCTGCCATAATTTCCCTGTTCCAAATTTTGTTGTTTCCGATATTGTTGCTTTTGCTTAGAGTGGTCCCGAGTTTGTTCAGGTCTTATTCTAGGGCCCTCTCCCCCACAGTTATCAACCCCTCTGCCTCGCCCATCAACTCGGCTGCTGTGAGCTATGGGGTGATCTATCTTCTCGGCAGCAAGGGTAGTCTTCAGGAGGAGGTTTGTGCCCCTTTCTCCTAGTTCGTTGGAGGTATCTAGACCACTTCGTGTCTTTCCCCTGAGGAGCTAGACAGCTCAGATCAGGGATCCACCTCCGGCAAACCCCTGCAACAATTCTCGTTACGAATGGTGTTGGTTTGTTTGAGTGGTAACAATAATACTGGGGGTTTATTCCTTTAGCATAAATGCTCCTCCAATTGTTGGAGCCTACTTTAAGGGTCCCAGATATTATTCGAAGTGCCAATGTCTGTTCAGTTAATTTTTGCTGTGTGTAATAACAGTTATAACATGCTCCCCTAGGGGGATAGCCGCTGCGACAATGGGTCCACCACCTTTCATTAAATATTATACAAATAATACAGACAAATGGATTACAATTTCTCCAACACCCTTGAGCATTACATATAACCCTTATTTTGAGTTCAGTAATCCTTCCCCTTCTTCGATTATTTCTCCTGACTTCCTATCTACCAACAGAAAAGTCCGATATACCCAATCCCAACATTCATACATACACCCAAGGTCACTTATTACTGCTGAATTTGTTACAGGTATTCCTCCTTCTCATCACAGGGATCGTCTTTCTTGACTTCTGTACAATCTGTATTGCTTAAAGGGGAATTTATATCAGAGTCTCCATTCTCATGTTTTCCATTTACCAGTTTCACTTCAGTTATCTTCAACAGCTCCTCTTTAACCTTATAGACAGCTTTTTTTTTTTTTTTTTTTTTTTTTTTTTTTTTAGGTTCCTCTGTGCTATCCATGTTAGCCCTTGAGGTCTCCCGGTATTTCACTCACTTCCCACTCAGAGTTCTTTGTATTTTGGCCCACTGGTCAGGGTGGTTCTATTGGTCCTTTTATTTGGCTTGCATGGATCCAGCCTTTTTCTGTGGTTCTAATTGCAGTGTCTGCTGTTAGTAAGGCTTGGTAGGGTCCTCCCACTTTGGTGTGAGGGGGCTCTCCTTCCAGCTGCGGACCAGGACCCAATCTCCACGTTCTACCTGATGTAATGCAAGATCCAAAGGAGGTCTTTGAGCAATCATTCCCTTTTCCCATAGGGCTCTCCTGAATTTCATCAATGTTATTATTATGAGTTGCTCCTTCTTTTATTTGTGCTATAGCCAATAGAGCAGGAACCGATTGCTCTAAGTTCCCTATTAATCCAATTGCTGCCGGAAGGGTCCTGTCTCCCAATCTCAAAAGTATCCCAAAAAATCACTAGCAATATGTTCTATAATTAGCTAGCTAAATACATATTCATAGCAAGGCAAACAAATTAATTGTCTCTCCTTTTCTTGTCCCTTAGTTACTCTCCACCATGAGTTAAAGCAAAGTGTACAAACAATACATATCCATGGATGACACCCTAAACCGTGTTTACCTCACTCCTAACATTTTACTTGTTTCTGAACTCTTTTAACAACAGGTGTTATCAATTTCTGTTTTTGGAATTGCAGTTTTGTAATCAGTTGCTGGTGGGTGACCCTGGAGGAGATCTTTGATCTTTTCAGGCTGTTCCCACCGATTTAGAAAGTCCTTTATTCTTTTTCCACCAGCATTTTTTTCTGCCTCCGAACTCAGGGGAATTGCGGTCCACAGCCACTCCAGGATGCTTAGTTCCTTCTTAATAAATCAGGGTTAATATAAATCATGTTTCAATAATATTTTAGCTACTGTTTGAACTGTAGCTCAAGCTGCTGGAAATGCTTTTAACTCACTGAGTTAATTGATCTATTATAAATAACAAATATTAATTGATCTATTATAACTAACAAATATTTCTACCGACCCACTTTAAACAATTCTATAAAATCAACCTGGATCTTTTCAAATAGCTGGTAGGCTGTTTTGCATTCTCCAAAGGGAGGGCTTCTTAGCACCTTCTTATTTACCTTTTAACAGGTAAGACACCCCTGGGTAATTTATTTTCTAATTCCAAATATCCCTATATTCCAATAAAATTTATAAAGTGATCACAAAAAGCCCTTGTTTCCCAGTGTGTCTGTCTATACAAGTTATCTAAAATCTAATGTGCCACTGGTTTTTGGCATCATAATCCTGCCATCAGGAAAAACCCACTTTTCCTCCTTAAATGTTGCTCTTAATTTCCTTATAGCTGCCAATTAAGGTTGCTCTTTTTGCTTCTTTATCAGCCAAATTATTTCTCTAACTTTAATATCCCTCCCTCTCTGGTGTTCTTTTACATGAACTACTGCTATTTTCTTTGAGCCTTTTAAAGCTTCAAGTATCTGAATTATCAATCTCCCGTGTATTAATCCTTTCTTTTGAATGTTTATAAGTCCCCTTCCAAGTTTTTCTAAAAGTATGTACTACACTAAAAGCATATTTGGAGTCTGTATAAGTAGTCCCTTCTTGCCTTTTTAGTATTAATAATGCACAGAGTAATGCATAAAATTCACAGGCTTGTGCTGACCAGGAGGGACTAAGGGGACCAGACTCCTCTATCCTAAACTTTTCCCACTTCACCTGAATGCCCACCTGTGTCATTAATTTCTAGATTATCTTCTTCAGTTAAAGAATGAATTTTAAGTTTTCCTTCACAGGGTGTTATCTGTAATTTTAAGGCTATTATTAGATCTTTGCCTAACATATTATTCCCGGCCTCTGGCATTAACAACAAATCATTTACTTCAAATTTGTTATCTGTTTCAATTTGCACTCCTTTTATTACAGGAACAGGGAAAGCCTCTCCCGTAATTCCGATTACTGAAACTCGCTCACTACTTATCTCACATCCCTGGGGTCATTTCGCCACTGACGACTGAGAAACTCCTGTATTTACCAAAAATGCAAATTTTTCGCTCTGAGGACCTACTCTTAGCTTTATCATCAAGGCCTCTTCTGGGTGTAATTCGGTCCTCTTCGTTAGCTCCTGCCCTCTCTGATTCTCCTGAGAATTTTTCTCATCCTGGATCCTGACCCTACACACTCGTGTGAAATGTCCCTTCCTTCCGCAGTAAAAGCAGGCTTTAGGCTCCTTCGTCTCAGTGTCCTGACCATTCCCTTTCATCCCAGTGTCCTGACTATTCCCCTGTCTTCGCTTTTCAAACTCTAACTCCTTGTTTGTACCTCCCACAGCAATTTATCCTCCATCTTGCCAATTATCTACCCTTTTCCAACCTTCATCTACTTTCTTCAACTTTCGTCTAATATAGAATCCTTCCCATGCCTATGCTATAGAATGCATCCGCAGCAGTGCCTGCCTAAGCTGTAAGTCTGGGTCTAGTGGGAGAGGGGGAGCCTGAGGTGAGGGTAGAGGTATTAGGGGGTCCTCCTCAGGAGAGTCCCTCTTCTTCTTCTCCTGTTTCTTTCGTTCCGCCAATTTAAACACCAATGTATCTGGTTGCTTGACCCATATTGCTAATCACTTTCTTCTTGACTGAAGGGATTTTTACTGATGGGCCAATATACACTTTTAAAAATTTCTTTTCTTTTCTCCCCAAATTTCAACACAATGGTGAATCGTCTTAGCTTTATTCTTCTCCTTAGTGCCCGGAAAATGTCTCCAATTTTCTAACATAAACCCCAACAAACTATCTTTTGGCACCGGAGAAACCTAATGAAAATAGGGGGCTTGCTTTTCCCCTGTCCCATCCTTTCGGAGTGCCTCTCACACACAAATCACCACTCGCTTCCCCTTGATCGTGGCCCACGTCCTCGCGGACTAATGGGAACCGCACTACTGAGGGTCCACACTCACTTGGGGAATCCGACTGTTGGTTCCCCTCTCATGCACACCTCACTTGCTCGCACTCCAGGATCCCTCGCCCTCCACGGGCTCATCTGGAGCATTCTTTTGTCCATCCTTTAACCGGACAGATCTCATTTCTTCCGGAGTGCCTTTGCACTCGGGGACCCTTTCTCCAGGATTCCAACCCCAACCGGACGGATCTCATTTCTTCCGGAGTGCCTTTGCACTCCGGGACCCAAACTTACGTGTCCTGCGTCTTCGTCCGGACCCTGTGCACAGAAGATTAAGGGGTTCACCGGTGTTTCCCTTTGCTTATTACCTAAAGTTTTAGGTTCGTCGGTGGACGTATGGTAGGAAGGTCGGATGTTGGGCCACCCAAAAATGGGGTGGGGCGCCTCCCAAACACCGTCGCTCCCTCACCTATGACCATCCGAGTCACGGCACCAATTTGTTATAAATGGAACTCCGCAATGAGTTAAGTTGCCCAATTGCAATTTATTAATTACAGCAAGCATAGGTAATAAACAAAGCAGCGCTGGGCGACAGGGGAGTTGTGGGGAGTCCAACTCCACCAACTGCCGCACCCAGTATCTCACAAATCCCCTTTTTATACTAGTCCATTTCCGTAGACGTGTTCTTCCCTTGGTGCATGCTCCAGTTGTTGCTAGGGGGTCGTCTTTGACCCTCTGGTGGTCGTTGGATGAAGGCTTGAAGTCTTCCTCAGGCCTGTACTCTTGACCTCGGAGCTCTTGCCTTCCTTATATGGGGTGGTGTTTGGCTGGTTTCTGTTTCTCGGCTAGCTCTTCTTAGTTCCTAAAACCTTCGCCTTTCGCATGGTTAGTATTTGTGCAATACATGGTTGAATTTCGCAAACAATAGTAACTTGATATATATTATTTTTAGGTTATGCAGTTATGTATTTCTTAATCACATATGATTGCTTGACTATGCATCTCTTAATCACAATCATAAGGCTGACCAGGCTGACCATGTATTTCTTATTCACAATCATATGGCTTTCTATATCGGGGTTTAGTGAACAGGGCTGTCCATTACATTTAGTAAATACGTAGGGAAAAAATACCTAAGCATTTTTTAATCCTTTGGGATATTGTGATTAATATTCTTAGAAAGAAAACCTTGTTGAACAAGTGTGAAAACACAGAGAGAGGAAAAATAGCATAAAAGTCTTTTAGAACAGGGTGTGTAATAAGGACTGCAGAACTAAGTAATTCCTCCAAGGGCAGAATTAGCAAAATATATCACCAAGAATACCTGCCAAGATACTTCCTTAAATCAAGGGAAATGGGACCTGCAGCCATACGAAGTACAGCCAAAGCAAATGAAAGCCTTTGGAAAAGAGGGAATTTTGCCAGTGACATCAGTCTGTCTGGATAACTGAAGGATGCCCATCAATATTGCACTACATTCCTCAATATTTGCAATGTCTTTTCTCCCAGTTTCTATGAAATGAATAAGCTGCAGTTGTTTACCATTACCTTAAGCTCTTAGGGGAATTACCAAGCACTGTGTGTGTTTTTCTGTAGCCGAGCAGGACTTGAGTTTCCCAAATCTTCTACAAAGCAGAAGGGAATCACACAGCTACTTGTGCTAATGTTAATGAAGGGTTTCATGAAAGCAGGTGAATGAGAGCATTGCGTTGTAAAACTTCCACATGCAAGAAAACAGGAGTCCACTTAGAATAAAACATATAAGGCTAGCATGACATCAGAACAGGATGAAATGAAATTGCTAGACAGGAACTTATGCATCAGAAATTAGGTGTATCATTTCTGATACATCTGCGTGCATTTGCAAGCTAAAACAGAAAAAGAAGGGCAGAGATAATAAGGAACGAAAATTTTAAAATTGCACTGTGCAGAAGAGACACACAAACCACCAGTGTGAACACAGCTGGGAGATTCAGCTTGCAGATGGATTAAAGTGGAATCCATTCACTGAAGGTCTCTGGTGCACATGACTGCAAAGACTGAGGAAAAAAGAAGAAAAGTTTAATTTCTGAAAGCTATTTAGATTCCTTGAAGCATTGTCTAGAGACCTAAAAATCTAAAGCCTCAGAGAATCTGAACCTAAAACATCCCCAAATGGATTGATCAGGAATGATGTGCACATCTCTGCTGTTTTCAGAGTCAATGAAATTGACAATGAGTGTCTGGAAATTAGGAATGCCCACCCAGATTTTATCTCCCTTACTTTAAGAACACCTTAATAAGGCACTTCAGGAGCTGAGCACTGACATTCTCACCCCGCTCTATTTACTTTACATTTGAATACAGGCTGGTAGAAGGAGAAATTTTGCTTTAATTTCTCCCCAAATTACCTGTTACACTTTCAGGTTAGGAGCAGATGTAAAATTCAGCTAATCACTCTCTCTATGCATGAATATTCCACTAGTGAACTGACATACAGAACATCCTTTTTTCTCTTTTGTACCTTCCTAAATAGTGCCCAATGAACAGGACTCTTGTATAAATCTCACAGAAAATCACCATAATTGCTGAAATTAACACTCAATTCCCTGATAAAAGCTTCTAAGAAAAGGCTTGACAGAATCACTGAACAAACTGAAACTTGGAAGAGAAACACGCATTTCAGCACTGATCAAGGGGAAAGAAAAAGAAATGCTGTAAAAATTCCAAGTGGAAGGTAAGGAGAAACACAGGAAGCACCGAAAGAGCAAGGCCCTGTCAGATGACCTGTGCAAGGTAACTTTGTGTCCCAGCACTGTTAGAGGACATTCCCTGTCATTGGTGCAAGCAGCTGGAGACATAAATGCTGATTGATTTGGGGGCCACAGTTTTGTAAGTGCAGAGGTACCTGACAAGAAGGAGTTCCCTCAGAGCAACTGGGATGCCAGAAAGAAGTGAACAGGCTCACCACAGCCTGGCCTACTCGGCTGCTTTTCCTTCTGACCCTCCTGAGGAGGCTCTGGCATTTCCTCTTCCCTGATGGAAGTGCAGCTGATGCCAAGGGAAACGTCCCCACGCTCACTCAGTGTTCCCTGTGCTTGCCAGATGTCCCATCTGCTGTCCCTGCCCAGGAGAGCTGCTCTGCACGGGAGGAGGAGACCGAGCGAGAGCCTGGGAGCATCGGCGGCTGCAACCCCTCCTGATCTAGCGCTGTTTATGGATGTGTAGTTGGATTTGGATAGTTACAAGTAGAGGGATATTTACATACACTGACTGATATTTGTATAGGGATATTATGTGTGTATATTGTTATATTGATGCGTGTATATTCATCTGTTTACATACTTGTACAGCTCTGTAGCTGTGCATTTCTATTGCTGGGGATGTCTGGATTGTTTTATTCGTCCATTGATATTTGTGTATTTGTAGACAGGTCTGTTATGTTTGTATTATATTGTCATGTTATATGTCATGAAATATGTAATGCATGTTTACATCTCTATATTGTTATGCCTATATAGGTATTTACTTCTATTTATTATGTATGGAGTTGTATAGTTCTAAAATTCTATTTCTTTAGTTCTGGATCTGGAATTCTTTAGAGAGGGATATTGATGTTTCTGTATTTGTATATGGGCTGTATGGCTGTACTAATATGTAATAAATTTAATTGTTAATCTTCAATTCAGTAACTTCAATATTTGTGTACAGTGAGTTGCTGCAGAGGGTTGCAATAATTTTTTTTTCACTGAAGTTGATATCTGTATATATTTACATAGCACATTTCTCAGAATAAATTAGATTTTAATCATAAATTGATATTTCTGTGTTTCTATATTGGTAGCATAGCTGTTGCAATTTAAAATAAATTTCATTTTTAAACTTAAGTTAATGTTTGTGTATTTGTACATTAGTAGTGCGGGTGTAACTATCTACAATAAATGCAATGTTTCAACGGAAGTAAGTGTAGATTTGTGCTACCCAAAGCCATGGGCAGATGTAAATGCTGGAGGATTTTGGCCATGCAAATCTCCGGCCATGCCCAGCACCTGCCCCACCTGCACTCAGGCTGGGCAGGGGAAGCGCAGATTTGGGCTGGCAGCAGAGCCCCACGTTGGCTCAGAACTCGCTGCAGAGGCAGCTGAGAAAACTCCGGGGCTCCATGAGCACAGAATCCAAGCAGGAGCAACCCAGGGAGGACAAATCCCTCATCCCACGGGCAGCTCTTTAGGAAAGTGCTCCAAGTGTCCCCCTGAAGCTCATCCCAGAGACCAGAAGCCAGCAGGGATCCTGAGCCAGCCCTGCTGTCTTTGGCAGCACTTTGGCAAATGAGCTGCAGCAAGAGGGAGGCAGCAGCGACTGTGACTGCTGCAGGCTGGGGATGAAGGAAGGGCCATGGACACAAGTGCTGAGATGCCCCAAAATCCAGAAGGAGGTTGGAGAGCTGGGAATCAACTTGGCATTTCAGTGCCAAGCTCTCACAGGCACTGAAATGATGGAATCCCTTTGTGTGAAGTGACCTGGAAGAACTGACAGGGAGTTGCTGCTAGGATCAGCAGTAGCAGAAAGCAAAAATGTACAAACACTAGGAGATCGTCTAATACGCCCACAAGCAATGGCTTCAAAAATGATCTCATATATTCAATATATTATAATATTTATAATATGTTATTATATTATATTATTATATGTTAGTAATTATGTTATGTTATGTTATGTTATGTTATGTTATGTTATGTTATATTATATTATATTATATTATATTATATTATATTATATTATATTATATTAGTCAAAATATATACTATATAATATGCATGAAATTTAATGCACATGTATTTTTGGACAATTTTTTTTTAATATATATTTTCATTTAACATATATAGTTGAAATAGTCTTTCAGCTTGGGAGAGTGAAGATTTACAACAGTGCAAAACCATCTGCACACACAGCAGTCAGCCCCTGGGTGCGTGCATGCACACCCACCCACTGTGCTTGCTCTTCTCAGCATCTCGGGGCTGCTGTTTGCACAGAATTGGGATGAATTTAACTCGACAGAGCCATGAGTGGGGTGTCCAGCTTGTCATGAACACTCATGTGGCAATGAACAACACAGAGCTCTCAAAGCACATTATCACAGGTTATTGCATTCCTGCTGGGCACTGTGGAACTCTTAAAAGACACAGAAAAGGGGTGGAAAACATTGGCATCATGCTACGGCTGGTGTCCTCCTGGAGGAAAATCTGTTGGGTTTCTTAAGGTGGTAGCTTTCCAAAACCTAGGAAAACTGCTCAGCACTGGTAGCCCAATTGTGAATGGTTTTCTTGACTTGGCAAAGCTGGGGTGTTACCAATGGACTCCGTCCTTGGTCCAAATCACCTGCCCTCACCTGCAGACAAAAGCACCACCACCACCACCAGAAGCTGCATCAGTCAGTTTTCTCAAAAAGCTGTGTTAAACTTGGGAGAAGAAAGGAAAACACATCAGACACTGTGGATTAATGACAAGACTCTGAGGAACAGTTCCAAAGCAAAGGGCAGCAGCTTCTCTCTGGGCCACTCCTTGTGCCCCAAGGCAGCCGGGCTGCCCTGGCTGCCCAGGACCCTGCGCCCCGCGGGCTCTGCAGAGCTGCACAGCGGGGAGGCAGCTTCGGGCACCTCAGCCCCTGGGCAGGAGGGGCTGCTTGCTCTGCAGGGCTGCCTGGGGGCAAAAGCAGGGTGCTGGCCTTCTGCTCTGGGCCCCAGCCTGGCCTTGCAGGGCTGATCCTGTTCCCTGTCTCAAATGTGCTAAAGACAGACTTGTTTGTTTCCAGCTCTGCACAGGTGTGATTTGCACCACAAAATACTGAAGGGCCTGAACAACAGACCCTGACTGAAGCCTCAACAACAGGACCTGAGCCAAAGCTGCCCTCTAGGTGACCTTCCCAACCCAATGTTCCATGTATCTGCTCCTTAAACAAGTGTTATTATCAAAAGGATTGTTGCATCCATTCACTGGTGAAACACGTCTTCACCTTTCTGCATGAGGAAAATTGACATGGCCACACCTGCCCTTGGTTCCTCCTTGAGCCCTGGGCAGGCTCGGGGAGAAAACCAAGAGGAGAATGACACCAGCTGTGCCCCCAGCAGAAGCTCTGGCACATTGCTCGCCCAGCACGATCAGAGCCAGGCTACTCTCACAGCGCACTCGGGAGCCTCGTGGCCGCCAAAGGTGGAGGCACCGCAGGATTTCCCGGTTCCCGGCCGTGGCTCTGCAGGGCTGGGCTGGGACAGCTTCCCCCAGCTGATGGGCAGCTCTGGATGAAGGGCAACCATTGGGGTACCTGGTGATGGATCTTCCTGAATCACCAGAAGGACCCTATTGTAATAATGCTGAGGTGCAATGCTTAGCTTATCCTTTCCTGACTCTTTTTTGCACTTTTGCATTACAGTAAATTACACTGTTCCTTCAGCTGGTGTCTGTGTCTGCATCTCTGACCCTCTCCACCATCAAAACAAACACACAGCCAGTTTAGCATGAGACCTGCCTCTCTGCCAGCCCATCTCTTGGCAAACACCCCTGGTGGCCATCTCCACAAATGAAATTCCCACTTTGCAACTTCCTTTTCTGCAGGCAGGTGAGAAAAGGAGCCACTCCCAGTTCTGGACACCTCCAGAAACCAGCTGCTTTCAGCATTCACAACCCTGAAGTATCAACCTCCTTCCTTAACCGGCCACAGAGAGCTCCCACCAAAAGGCCTTTTGTCCAAGGATACCCACAGAAGAGCTGGAGAAGGGAGCAGTTTGAAACACAGCTGCTTCAGAGTTTAAACCTGCCTTTATCAAACGAGCACACACCAACCTGTCCCAAAGGGAAAGCAGGCAGGAAAGAGAAGCTCCTCTCCCACAACAGCAAACTCCGTGCTTCCTTCTGTTCCAGCTGGAGAGTGGAGTCCATGGGCTACATCTCACTTTGGGAAGGAGCCCTGGGAATTGGCCTGGTCTGGGAGGACAGCAAAAGGAATTTCCCAAAAAGTAGGAAAAGATTCTCTGGAAGCATTAGATTATGACAGTATTTCTGGAGGAAAGGAAAAAAAATGAAAAGAACTGGGAACTTCAAAAAGTTCCCAGACTGAAATTTGTTTGCCAATACACCAACCCCAAAGTCTCTGTGGTGTGTCAGGAAGCTCAGGAATGTAGAGAGCATTTTGAGCAGACACTGGATAGAAGCAAGATGCACAACCCTGCATAAGTGCCTTAGACCAGAAGCATGCTGCCCTTGGGCAAACAATATAAAGAAGTTTGCCAAGATGTACCCCAGGAAAAGAGATGTGAAGCAAGATGTTCTAGGGATGTGAAGAGAAGATATGGGGCAGAATGTTCTGCTGACACTTTTGCCAATCTGTGTACCTGACCAAAGATATGTTAGCTCTTTGTCCTACACGTAACACTTTGTAACCACTTATAAGTATTCTCCCGTTGCTGAACCATGCATTAGCATATAAATGTACCCTGAGATTTGCAATAAACTGAGCATCGATCATTACCTCCATGAAGATTGATCTCTGCCTGCGGAGGGCTCCTTTCTCTATAACCCCTCTCCTTTTCCCCGTCTCTCTCCCATACACCTTGTTTCTCTATCTGGCATCCGTATACTTTCTTTCTTTACAGGAATGAACTTGCAAGGCTTGGATAAACACCACTGGTGTCCGTCCCCGAGAGCACGAGCAGCTCCCCAACAAGACTTTAAGGGACAAAGCTTCCCCCTTCAGCTCTCCACAGCAGCTCTAGGGAGTCTCTCCCCACTGCCAGATCTCCTTTGTCAGTCCACAGTGACAAGTGTTGGCTGCAGGAGGCATTTGCATTGGAGCTCTCCCCAAATGGGGGGAAAAAAAAGAAGAGGTGATTCCTGTGGAAATACAAAGGCAACGCTGCTTGGGAAGACACCAGTGTGAGTTTGCTACAGCTCTAGGCCAAAAATCCTTTGAAGAAAGCAACATCCATCCATGGGGCAGCACTTTGGATTTGATATCAATGCTAACAAAATTGCTTCCCATTCCTGCTGCTGTAGCTGACTCTGAATCACGAGAAATGTGCCAACTCTGCCAAAGACAGGCAGACATAGTGAAATAAAACCAGCTAGTCTGTGGAAAAGGAGACCAAATGAATGTTTTCTAATCACCCCTTTTCATCCTTTTCCCAGCCAAAACAGAGCAATGTCCTTCCTCTCTGTCACCGATGGTGACCCAGGCACGAGATGCAGAGTGGGGATAACCTGCTGTGCTGTGCCGTGCCGTGCCGTGCAGAGCCGAGCCGAGCCGAGCCGAGCCGAGCCGAGCCGAGCCGAGCCCGACCAGCCCCGGAGCCGCCCCGCCCGCGCTGTGCCCGCAGCCCCGGCTCTGTCACGCGCGGCCCCGCGGGCCCGAGCGCAGTGCTCCCCTCAGGCCGCGCGCCGCCGGCGCAGCCGCGGCCGTTGCGCTGCGGGCGTTGTGGCCACAGTCGGCGATCGATGCCATGGCGGAGCTGCCGCTGCCCGCCGGGCTCAGCGCCCGCACCTTCCCCGCCAAGCTCTGGCGCCTGGTGAACAGCCCCCGCGTCCGCTCCGTGCGCTGGGACAGCCGCGCCCAGGGGCTGCTCATCGACCGCTCCCTCTTGGAGCGAGAGCTGCTCAGCTCGGGCCGCGCCCACAGGGGCCGTGGCCATGGGCCGGCCCCGGTGCCGCACACCTTCAGGGCCACGCAGTTCCGCAGCTTCGTGCGGCAGCTCTACCGCTACGGCTTCCACAAGGTGCCGGGCTGGCTCGGCTCGGCTGCGCCGGGCGATGCCGGGGCCTGGCTCCACTACAGCAACCCCTGCTTTCGCCGCGACCGCCCCGACCTCCTGCTCCGCATCAAGCGCCGGAGCGCGGCCAACAGGCAGCGGCCGGTTGCGGGCCGGGATGGCCGCAGGCGCCCGCCCCGCGGCTCCCAGCAGCTCCCCGGGGCGCGGCCGCTGCCGGTCGGGCGGCACGGGCGCGGTCGCTTCACGCCGCTGCCCAGGGAGCGGCCGCCGCTGCCGGCCGGGCGCCCGCCCAGCGGCTTTCTCCTGCTGCACAGGGAGCGGACGCTGCCGGACGGGCGGGAGCTGCGCAGCCCCCGGCCCGGCCGCATCCAGCAGCACCCCGGGGAGCGGCCGCTGCTCGCCCGGCGCCCGCCCTGCAGCTTCCACCTGCTGCACAGGGAGCGGCCGCTGCCGGCCCGGCGGGAGGGGCCGAGCCGCTTCCAGGAGCTCTACGGGGAGCGGCCGCCGCCCACCGAGCGGGCGGTGCTCGGCATCCCGCCCTGCCACTTGCTCGGGCTCCACGGGGAGCGGCCGCTGCCGCTCGGGCGGGAGGGGCCCCGCAGCCGCTCGCAGGAGCTCTACGGGGAGCAGCTGCCTCCGGCCGAGCGGGAGGTGCTCGCCATCCAGCCCTGCAGCTTCCAGCAGCTCCACAGGGAGCAGCAGCCCCCAGCCTACGACGCACGAGGTAAGAAAAGAGTTGTAGCCTTGTTTTTCCAAAAGGTCCTGAATAGTGACCGTTTGAAGTATTTTCCCACAAGGCTCTGCCATTCTCGGCCAGAAGTCAAGCCTACTAGGAAGGGGCACCTAGGAGGCCAAAAGATTCTCTGCCTGGTTTTGCTGTGTGCTTCCCGTGATGTTTGGTCCACAGCAGCACTAGAGCTCTGTGTCCCACAGCCACGTTGTGGAGCCTGACCAATGTGTTTGGATTCTTGCAGCCACCCCGGGCACTTCAGGGCCCAGCACCCCACCCGGCAGTGCAGCCTGTGCAGCATGGACGGCCTCCAGCTCAGCACAGAACGCACCTGGGGAGGAGGAATGGCCACCAGCAGATCTGGGCCTTGCCGTAGAGAAAATGATTCGGGAGATCAGGAGGTCCCTATCTAAAAGATCTCCCTCTGCTCAGGTAATTCCATTGGATTGGGATAAAAGGGGCTGGACTGAGAACTTTTGAACCTTGTTACATGGTTAAGAAGCAAAGGCTTCTTTAATTGAACTTATTTCATTATTATTTAGTTATTGAATTATTCTTGGTAAAGAAAGATTTCTAAAAGAGGGGATGAAGAAGAAATGAAGAAGAGGTTTTACTTGCTGGGAAAGAGGAGAAGAGTGTTTGGAGAAGTGGCACTGAAGGCCAAATGTCCCGTGCAGGGAGGGGCATGCCAGAGATGCCTCTGTTGCAGCTGCAGCAGATGTGGGCTGTGCCTCTTTTGGGTGGGAAGGCCAAGGCAAAGCAAGGACTGGGCTGCAGCTGCTGCTGCTGTGTGAGCCCTGCCGAGCGTGTGGGCTCCCAGAGCCGTGGCTGGGGCTGGGCTGCAGCTGCAGCTCTCTGTCCTTTGCAGATTATTACACTGTTGGCCAAAGAATGTCTGTCTTCTGTTGATGTGCTGACCCATTGCCTGCAGTACATTTGTGATTATGACTCAAGGGGGAGAGTGGGATTTTTTGGATTTGCCAATGCCTTATTCTCAAGTGGCATGACTTTTGTCTTCTGTAAAGTCACACATAGCAGCTTAGAGAAGCATTTTATTCCATAATAAAAGGAAACATTGCAGGCTTGGAACCATCTTCAGAATCTTTAGGGTTCTGATGGACAGACTATGGCAGAAGAGATGAATGTTCTGAAACTGGTCATAGGGAGAATATCTTTGTGTCCAAAGGTAATTTGCTTCATTGTGGACGTTTCCTTCCTCAGTATAGAGTATAGGATTAGAAACACTACTTGGTTGTCTGGATTTTCTTGTCTTTTGGGTTGGTTTTTTTCCCCACCCTAACGATTTACCGATTTTTGCCACTGATCACAAATGTGATCCTGGAAATAGCCTGGGTGCATCAATGTTTGCCTGGATGACACAAGCGGGGCAGCAGCAGAGGGCTCGGAGAAGCAGCACCTTGTGATGGGTTGTGTGAGCGCTTGGCTGGGGGTGCTGAGACTGCCAGGCAGAAATGTGTGCTTTGCCTGTGGGTTTGCAGCACACAGCCCTGAGCAGGGCTGGGAGCCGTGCTGGCAGCAAGGAGAGCCCCTGGCTTTGTGCTGGCTGATTTCTCACAGCTCTGGGATAAGGCAGGGTCAGAGCATGGGGGCACGTTCCCTCACTTGGTGTCTTCTGGTTTTCTGTGTTCATGTTTTGTCTCAAAGGTCATTTTGTGAGAGCTTCAGTTTCGCCTTGGCCCCCTGAATCCTGAGTTTAAAAGGCTTGTCATGTGAACTGTGTGGGCAGTGTTCCCTCCTCTGGTCTCCATGTCCTTTGGGATTGGAGAAGGACAGTTACTGTATCCCTGATATGATTCCAGCAAAATAGTGAGTGATCTTTGGGTTTCTTTCTTTCTGTTTTTCTGTTCAGGGCAATGTTGGTGTTGCCCCTGATTCTTCAGGAGGGGAGCCTGTGAACAGAGCTGCAGCAGAGGAAGCTTCATCTGGCACCGAGAGCTGCAGGAACAGTTCCCAGGAGCCCGAGGAGCCTGGTAAGGACAGAGCCCACACTGGTTTAGAGAGCTGTGAGATGGCTGCCCTGAGCAGGGTTGGTGCTTCCTGGTGCCTTGAGTTCAAATCCTGCGCTGGCACAACCTCCCTGAGCCCTGCCCTCCAGGCTTCTCCAGAGGCTCTGACACGGAGTCCTCTGCTGGGGCAGAGAGCAGGGAATAAACC
The DNA here is from genome assembly GCF_035770615.1 of Melospiza melodia melodia. Lineage (NCBI taxonomy): Eukaryota > Metazoa > Chordata > Aves > Passeriformes > Passerellidae > Melospiza > Melospiza melodia. The sequence continues at coordinate 982,898 of NW_026948600.1, read as the reverse complement.
TGACCTTGTGCGAGTTGTGTCACCAAGCCGTGTGTCCCAGTTTTGTGATGAAGTTGGTGGATAAATTTGCTGCAGGGTGCCAGTGAAGGCCAGGCTGAGCGACACTTGAAGGAGCAGGGGAAAAAAAGAGCAAAAAGTCAGGGTAGAAGTCCAAATCACTGACTAAATGTAGTACCAGTCTTCTGGTATTGGTCCAGGCCCACAAGAAAAACAAGGAGCACAACATCAGAGGCCAACCAATTGAAAAATCACGGTAACTCCAGTATCAGAAGGAAAAGCTTGAATGACCCCTGATTAGGGAGGCCTAAGAGGTGAGAAGGAGCACTGGGGATCCATTCCTAAGCCCAGCTGGTGCAGCCTGCAGGCCTTGTAGGGAGCTCTGTCCCTCCCAGCGCTTGCTGCCAGAGCTGATGGTCGAGTTGGAGCAGCTGCTGCTCCCTGCAGAGGGCAGTTTGTAGATGGCAGGTAATGGAGCTGGTTCAGGACTCAGCTCCCAGCACCTTCAGCTTCAGCCATTTCAGTGAGGACTGAGGTCTCTCTGTCAGCTCAGGGAAAGAACAAGGCTGGGCTTCCTTGTGGCAGCTGGGACTGTGTTTCAAGCTCTCCTGGGTGCCCTTTGCACTGCAGGGGCTGAGACTTCATTGAGATACTTCAATGTTTTGAAGCACACTTTTGAACACTTGGAATGGTCCCTGTTCTTTTAAGGGCAGGTTGCTTCAAATTGCCAAGTGAGCGTCTGCCTTTCAGGCCATCTTTGACAGCCCCTGGTAGAAGGACAATTGCTGCTCAAAGGAAAGGTGCACAAGGGCCAATATTGACTGAGCGTTCCCTTTGCTTCCCAGATGCCATCTGACCAACATCTCCAGGAGGGCTGCCCTGCATGGCAGGAAGAGACAGAGGAGAGCCTGTGACCATCAGGCAGGTAGAACTCCTCTGCTTGTAGATATGTTTATAGATTTCTATGGTTATTTATTAGTGGTTATAGTTCCATTTATAGATGATAGTGTTCTATTTATATAGACATTTATTGATAGATCTGCGTAGTTAAATGTGGATATGTATATAGGTATAGATATGATATAATTATATTTTATAATATATTTACATTTGTAGATTTTCAGAGTTAGATTTTTCTATGTGTAGAGTAAAATATTTATATATATATATGAAGTTACATTTATGAATGTGTATAGTTATATAGTAAGAGGAATGTTTAGATGGAGAGACAGATGGAAGGATTGCTGTTTGTGTAGGCCTAGGCTGCATTTGTAGCTCTTTCCCCCCTCAGCTGCCTTTTTCACCTCTTGCTTTTCCCCCGGTGCCCCCTGTGTCCCCTGTCCCTGTGCTGGGTCCGAGCTGGCGGCTGGGCCGGGTGGAGCAGCACTTCCAGCCCCGGCTGTCCCTGGAGTGGTGGGAACTGCCGCTGGCCCCAGGCACTGTCCCTGAGGAGCTGCTGAAGGACGGTGAGACTGAGGGGACTGAGGGGGCTGTGGCGCTGAAGGGACGGTGACCCTGAGCTGCTGCTGGGGCTGAGGGCTGTGGGGCAGCCGAGGGCCATGGTGGCACTGAGGTGACAGGGAAGTGGCACAGGCTGGCAGGGTGGTGGGTCTCAGGGGACGGGATGGCTCAGAAGGGACTGAGGGGGGTGAGAGGAATATGAGGGGCTGAAGAAACTGAAGGCGGCTGGGGCTTCACCGAGAGCATGGCGGGGCTGAGGGGATGGAGGGGGCCAGCAGGGAGCACAGAGGGCTCCGGGACTGCAGCTCTGCCAGGCCTTGGAAGCAATTCCAGAGCCTCCACTTTTGCCACAGCTGCCATGAAGACCTTGAGGACAGCTGGAGACTGACGGGAGCCAGCAGGGAGGAGCTGAAGGCCAGCAGCGAGAGAAGTGAACGGGGCCCTGCTGCTGCCAGCCTGGAGAGAGCCCGGCTGAGGCCACAGGCCCGGGGAGGCAGGTGGGGCTGAGGCTGCCGTGGGCTGTGGCCGTGGGCGCTGCCCGGCAGGGCAGGAGCGGGCCCTGCCCGTGCTGGGGCTGCTCAGTGCAGCTGCCCCGGCTGGCACAGGGGCTGTCCTTGGGCAAGGCAGCTGTGCTGGCAGGGCCCGGGAGCTGTGCCGGCTCTGCCGGGCTGCCGGGGCTGCGGGACAGTCCCGCCGCGGCTGCGCTCACCACAGCCCGGCCCGCCCGGCTGCTTTCTCTTTCTGACCCCCTGGGGAGGCTCTGACATTTCCTCTGCCCTGATGGAAGTGCAGCTGCTGCCAAGGGAAACGTCCCCATACTCACTCAGTGTTCCCTTTGCTTCCCAGATGTCCCATCTGCTGTCCCTGTCCGTGTCCAGGAGAGCTGCTCTGCACGGGAGGAGGAGACCAAGCGAGAGGCTTTGAAGATGGGGCAGCTGGGATCCCTCTGCTTTTAGTGTTCTTTACAGATACATGGACTTGAACATAGACAGGGATTATTACATCTGTATTTCTGTATGTGGCTTGCTATTTGTATGGATTTATTTCCATGTGTATATTCTTGTATTTATGCATATTTATTTTGTTATGAATGCATTCTATTTGTATATATACATATATGTTTGAAATTACATATATGTGTATCAGTTTATCTCTGTATACATGGATATTGTTATATCTGTGTTAATTCCTATTTCTTATGGGTACAGTGGTGTAGGTATCTCCTTTGATATGATTTTTGTTATATGGCTTTTAAAATAGGAATATTGGTATTTGTATAGGTATATAAGTCTATTTGTATAGGTATATTTATCTGTTTATGTATGTAATTCTATTTTCATATCTATGGATGTATTTTTGTATTCCTAGATGGGCTTAATCCTTGTAGTAATATGTAATAAATTAAGTTGTTAAACGCCTAATTGATCTTTGTGTATAGTGAGTTTTTGTAGAGGTTGGCAAGAAATTAACTGAGGTTGGTATTTGTATATTATTACATACACAGGTTGTAATAATCGAATAAATTCCAGTTTTTAACCTAAATTGAGATTTGTATAGTATAGTTCTGTATTGTCAGTGTGGGTGTAGCACTTTGTAATAAATGACATTTTTCAACTGAAATTGATTCTCGTGTATTTGTGGATCAGCAGCGTGGCTGTAGCAATCTGCAAGAAATGCCATTTGTTAGCTGTGATGTGTGTTCTGACATTTGTGCTACCCAAAGCCATGAGCAGGTGTAAATGCTGGAGGATTTTGGCCATGCAAATCTCCGGCCATGCCCAGCACATGCCCCACCTGCACTCAGGCTGGGCAGGGGAAGTGCAGATTTGGGCTGGCAGCAGAGCCCCACGTTGGCTCAGAACTCGCTGCAGAGGCAGCTGAGAAAACTCCGGGGCTCCACTGAGAGTAGAACTCCAAGCAGGAGCAACCCTGACAGGAGAAATCATTCACAATGAAAAAAAGAGAGAAAATGTGGCAAAGCAGATGTGGGGATGCTCTGTGAGGCTGATAAAATGCTCTGAATCACCCCTGCCTAGGCACGTCTTCTGCAAAAAGGTTTTGTTAAAAACTGAACACCTCCCATAAAATACAGATTGCTCTTTCCCCTTCACTTACCTCGCTGTGTGAGTGGAGACACACTCTCCTCATCACTAAGAATTTTTGCCCTTCAGCACCTCACATTTAATCAAAGATGATGTACTACCTTGGCACCATCAATGAAAACAGCCCTGCCCTCGTGGCAGTGTTTGCAAAGTCTTCCCACCTCCTGTCCCCACATGTGACAGACGGAACCATCCCCTTCTGTCCAAACTGTGCCTGAGCTGAGTGAGGGCTCCAGGAGCTCAGGAGGGTGCAAGAGCACCGCATGTGGGAAGGTTTTGCAAAGCTTCCTAAGCCCCAGTAAACTCTGGGTTTGCCAATCTTCCCCTGCAATATTGTCCTATTCAAAAATGATCTTGGAGGACACTGTGCCTCCAGCTCACTCAAGAAAAGTTTGTTTTCTTCAAGGCTTGAATAGAGGAAAATAAAAATTGTGGTTTTTAGAGTGAAATTCGGGGGGTGGTGCAGCTGGGTTCGCTCCACTATTTGCTGTGGAAAGTAGGGCAAAAGCTTTAAATTCCCAGCAGAAGCTGACTACCAGCCCACAAAGACCTGAATGAGGCCCAGGTGGGCTTGCTGCACGCTGGTCCAAGGGAAAAGCTGGAACAAAGTCCCCTTTTATTGCAGATGGAGTCTGTACTGGTGTGTTCAGGGCTGTCTGTGGTAAGACACGGCAATCCAGCCAGAAACTGTGGATATGAGAGTTCCAACAGCAACCTGCTTCTCCAGGGTGAGGGACGAGGCCAGCCCGAAAGCCTGGAAGGTGCTCTGGGCACTGGAGAAGGCCAGGCTGTCCTTGAGCAGGGATGGCCTTCAAAGGGGACCTCACACCTTGTGCTGCTGACCAAGAGCAGCTGGTGCCCTTCCACAAAATGCATCTTTTGTCCAGCTCTTGGAAAATTCCAGCCAGCAACAATTCCTGCTGCTCACACCAGCCCTTTCCAAGCAGGAGGAATTTCAGCAGCAGCCTGATTGCTTAGTGGCAGGAGAATAAAATACTCAGCTGAGCGTTATCAATTCTCTGTCAGAAGCCACATCCTCAGCCCCTCATCTCCTCCAGTTGTCTCAGACGTGGAGGAAGCAGCAGGAAATCTCTGATCCTGGAAGGGAAAGCAGAAGGAGGAGAGGCGGTGTCCGGTCCCTGGGGCCTTAGGAGCAGTGAGAGCCATCCAAAACAGGATCTCTGCTGGGCTGTGGAGATAAGAGTGACCAATCAGCAATGCTCTGTGTGAGACTGGAGCCGTCTGTGAAAGTGAGCATGGAAATCTGACCTTGCAAAACAGAGAAAAGGTGTCCTTGGGTATTTGCCAAACCTCGCAGGGGCTCTGAGCCACCTGGTCTAGTGGAAGGTGTCTCTGCCCATGGCAGGGGGTTGGATCTAGAGGGTCTTTAAGGCCCCTTTCCAACTCAAGCCCCTCTGTGATTCTGAATTACAAACCCACAATGACAAGGAGAACACAGCAAACCTGGCCTCCGCTGCGTTGCTGGTGGTTGCTGCAGTCACTTGTGTCACCTGGAGACTGGTTTGGATCTGGAGAAATTTTCATGGTCCCAAAGTATTTCAGTGTGACTTTCCTGGTTCAAGGCCCCAAAAGATGCTGGAACAGATTATCTGCAAGCACAGAATTGGTTAAGCTGCCTGTGAACCTGATGGAAGAAGTATAGTCATGTTATTGCAGCATTTACCCTGTACAGGTGATATTTGGTTTCCATTTTGAAGATGAAATGTTCTTGCACAATGCTTGTATATGCAGAAATACTGGCTTTAAATCCTAATTCCATCTTCACACAAGGATGTGTAATCCCTCAGAAATGTTTAACACAGAGCCATATTAGCTTTGGGCTGGGTGGTGTGGTTTGTTTAAAGTGTGTGATGAGTAATGGCAGCATTAACAAATACCACTCTTGTTAATTTGGGTCTTGCCTTTATCAACCCTGTTGCATAGAAATCACTTCTTTAGAGCAGAGACTAAATGAAATTCCTTCATACAGATGAGAATTGTGCAATTCAGGCTGATTAAAGGGGAAGTTTTCTGTTATTGTGAAAGGACAATTTAGATAACCTGTTTGCTGTTCATCCTGGAGGTGCTTTGCAGTTAAGAGTGAAAAGAAAAAAGGCATTTCTCTTAAGAAGTGTCTTGAAAGAGCTTTTTGTATTACCAGAAGCAGCTACATTGATATTGACCTCCACAATTAGAAATGCACAACAACCACTTTGGTGACTTAATCTGGCCATGACTTTTAGCTGCAATTCCAAAATCTCATCAAATATGTTGCTATCCTTTAAACAAGGAAGGAGAGCACAAATACCAACAATTCTCATCAGCCTTCTGGGTTGGAAAGACCATTTAATTTATGCTCCCTTAGCTGTTAGCCTAAACCCTGCTGTGCAAACCTTACGTCTGTGTTGGACCTCATAAACTTCTTAAGCATCAACTTAGGTGCAACCCTGCTAAAAAACCCTTCAGGCACCACACTGATTTAGAGTGGCAGGACTTCACTGTTCTAGCAGAGAATTTACTTTACTTGCTCCTGCAAGTCATTTCCAGAGAAGACGTGAAATCAGTGCCTTGCTATCTGGATGTGATAGGATTTTCCTCCTGTCCCAACAGACAACAGGGGAAAAGATTTGTTTCTATTATACCATTGCATCTAAATCTTTGGTTTGAGAGCAAAAGGAAAATGTTCCTTTAAGAAGTTCTGCCCAGACTTTTTGGCATGAGGACAAGCTGTGTTGTGCTGGCAGGAGCAGCACTGTCCCTGTGGGTGCAAACCCCCTGAAGGATGAACAGGCTGCTGTCACAGGGGCCACACCTGCAGCATGAAAACCCACCATGCCATTAACTTGATGCAAACTAAACACAAGTGACTCAGCTCTGCAGCCTCAGCAAGGACTTGCCTCTGCAGAGATGTTACTGACAGACTCAGCTCTTGTTTGCAAGGGCTGTTAAATTGTCACACAAATCAACCACCCCTCCCTCTCTTGTCCTTGGCTTCCGGCTGCTGAGCTGCTGCTGAGAAAGAAGAGGCAGAGTCCTTCAGGGCAAACGGGGACTTTCCAATGGGCAGAAACTTCCTCCTTTGTTTTGTTCTCAGTGACAACAGAGGGGTTTGTCTTCAGTCCCTGTGTCAGCAGGGAAATTGTGCCTGCCCATCACACCTAGGATCTGAACAGCCTGGATTTTTATTGGTGTAAAATCCACAGTGACCTGACCTTCTGCAGGAATACGGAGAGAAGAGTCAAAAGGGATTCCTGGAATGTTGCAATAAGCAGAAAGTGGTATTAAACATATATAGATTAAAAGGCATAAAAGCTCATAAAAGCTCATATGGAACTGATTTAAACCTAATAAAAAGAGGCATTTTATTGTAATAAAGAGTGAGGGTTGCAGACCACAGTGTGAGATATAGCTACTCTTCATAGTTTAGGAAGGTTTATTAAACCTCATCAAAAATACAACAGAAGACTGAATAAAGAAAAAAGGTTACAGCACCAGGAGCAAAAGATTTTCCTCGCCATGTGCTCAGCCCCCTCACACTGGAGACTTTCCCTTTTTAACCCTTTAACCCCTCCCAAAATTTTGTCCATCAACCCACTCTTTGCTGTCCAGTGGAGGAGATCTCTTCCTTAAATCCTGATTGGAGGTCAAGTGTGGCCATAGTGACAAGCCAGCCCTCCCAGATGTCCCAACCCCTTGGGGACATCTTGGAGTCATAGTGACAAGCCACCCCTCCCAGCTGTCCCTTGATAACCACGGGATGGGGTGCAGCATAACTATAAATCTATAAAACTTTTCTTAACTTATATACATGATATTTTTCTATTAATTGTGAGAGTCAATCATCACATGACTCATCTATCACAACAGGAAAAGCAGTTTCTGGTGGGAGGAACACTGGTTTTAAAGGTAGGACCAGCTCTTGAGGTTTGATTTGTTCCCTCTTTCAGATTACAAAGAAGTCATGGTGTTGCAGGGTAGAAGCTGGTCCCAAAAGTTTGAGAACACGGTGTGATAAGATCACCAGGGTATTTTATCCGTATCTAGGAAGAAGCCCTGCAGAGCTTCTCTTTAGCTCTACTGAAAGTAGAAGTCCTGTTTTTACCAAGAATTTTGATCTCTTCATGTTTTGGAGAAAGAAAAAGAAAACCCCAAACCACCTGAAGTTTACATTGAGGTGAAGTGTATCACAGAGGGATGAGGGCTCACCAAAGCAAGAGACCCTCCTGTAATTTAAACTGTTCTTTCAATAATACCAATAATTTCTCAGTACATGTTGATTTCAGCAGGCACCAGATTCCCTCTTCTTGTTCTGGCCTTTCACATATCACTAAGGGAAGGTGAGGCTGTGTCATTGTCATTCGGATTTTTAATTCTTCAGAAGTCAAAACTGAATTCAAGTAAAGTTCATTAAACTGCAATTTACATATATGATAAATAGGTATGATTCGTGCTGATAAAAATTGAAACAGCAATCAATATTGATACAGTAATTGATATTTGAGAATAATAAAATAGTTAGAAGTTGTCATGCCAAAGAAGAGAGGGAGAGGAGGGGCTCCACCCCACCCCCCCCTCTTTCCCAGCAGATGTTGTCAAGGACCACAGGAAAGAAGCTGAAGATACAGTTGCTAAAAATGAGTAAAAACCTGGTTGGGTCCCAGAACATGCTACTTATAAGGGATTTATTGCCTTGATATGTAGATGCAGTGATACGTTAGTCTTGGCTTACATTGTACTGGCTTGGTGCGCATGTGTAACCCAAAGGTAAATAAAAGGACACAGAAGAAGACTACAGAGCCTTCATCAGTGACGACCCCCAAAGACTTGTGTGACCACCAAACCGAGTGGTGGCACATGTGTGGTAAAGGTGGTAATGAAGGCGGAGATAGAGATATGACGAAGTGAAAATGGGAGGAGATGGCATTGACACATGGCATATAAGGGGTGATTTTCACTTGGCAAGCTTGTACGTGAAGTGGCAAGGGTCCCAGAACCCTGCCCTCTGTACCCTGTGGTTATCTTTTGCTTATGCACTATTATTGGAACCAAATTATCCGTTATTTTAATCAAATTATATTGTATCCAATTTTATATATTTTTTATTTTAACTATTCAATTAAAATTGTTACTAATTTTAATATTGTTTGTGGTTTTTTATGATAGGATAATTGGGCAAACATAACAATTTTGGTGCCAACATCCGTGACTCTCTCAACTCCGGGGAGGTGGATAGTTTCTGGGAAGGAGCTCCCCACCAGACTTTTAAGTGGTCCCAAGGCTAGACCACTCTCCCTTGGGAAAAGAGAGGTTTTATTACAATAACGCATAAGCAAATTAGTTTTTAAGAGGCTCCCATCAGAGTGCCGGCTTATAGGAGAGAGACTATCCATAGAAAACTGCTTTGTGAACGAAGACCCTCATGAGAAAAGGAGGCTGTGAGTATCATGGGGTTTTGGGTCGGGGGGCAGCTGTATGCATGTGTGAGTGTGTGTGGAGTGTCTGAGACGGGGGCAGGGCAGTGCCAGACCCCCGAAGCAAGTGGGACCTCCCAGTACCGCGTTTTCGTGCCCTCCGAGAGGACGCTGGCCGGGAAAGGAGGGAAGTGAAAAGTGAATGAGTGGGGACCCTGGGAGGGTTTGACCCAGGGGGAAGGAGGGGATCCCTGGTCCAGGCACCTGTGGGAGGGTCCTTGAGCAGGAGGGATTGACTCAGTAGGGAGACTGAGAAAGAGAGTGAATGAATAGGTTCAATTTCCTTGGAGGGGTTGGTAGCAGGCAATTTAGTATGTGATTAGATGGTGAGAGGATGGGGCTAATAGATTGAGAAAGAGGGAGAGATAGGAGTGGAACAAGTAGATTGCAGAGGGAAAGATAGGAGTGGAACAGGTAGATTGAAAAGGCAGTGTGACAGAGTAGTAAGTGAGGAAGTTGAGCCACGAGGTGAGTGTGGGAAACTGAGGCTTTCCTGGTACCGGGGATTTCTTAGTTTGCTGCTGCCAGAAATGGGTCAGGGAAAAAGTAAGTTCCTTGACCCAGGGGCTGCAGATTGTAGGAAAATTCGCAGAGGTTTGAGGGATCTGAGAACCGTGAGGGGGGTTCTCAGGGGGGGAGCATTCCTCAGGACAGACCGCTGGGGATGATAATACGGTTTTGGGATGAATGAGAATCCCGAAGGGAAGAAAATCAAGGAATTCAGAGGGCAGTGCCTAAGGGACATAATGTAGGAAAAGCTTTGAGTGAGCATCAGAAAAAAGATGAGTCCCCAGCAGAATGGTTAGAAAGATTAAAAAGAGACTTGCAATTCTATTCTGGTATAGATACTGATACTGCAGTAGGGCAGGTTCTTTTAAAAATTCAGTTTGTGACCAGATCTTGTTGTGACATCCGGAAGAAGCTGGAAAAATTAGAAGATTGGCAGGACAGGGGACTTCAAGAGTTACTGAGAGAAGCACAAAGGGTGTTTGTAAAGGGAAATGAGAAAAAGCAGAAAACAGAAGCCAGAATTTTGGTGGCAGCAGTTCAAGAAATGCAGGCAGCTTTGAATACAGAAAAATCTGCAGGGAAAAACAAACAGCAGATGTCAGGATCTAGTTTTAGGAACACAGGACCTGTGCATTTTTCCCGCCACAAGAAAAGACTTTAAAAATTCTTGTCCTGCTTTAAGGGTGCAGGACCTACCTGTTTTTATTGTCATAAAAAGGGGCACCTGCAAAAACATTGCAGAAAGAAACAGCAAGATGAGAAAACTCAGGAGAATCAGAGAGGTCAGGAGTTCTGTTTAATGAAGGAGACCAAAATACAACCAGAAGAGCCCTTGATAATAAAGCTAAAAATAGGTCCTCAGAGCAAAGAAGTTATATTTTTAGTGGATACAGGAATTTCTCAGTCGACAGTGACAAAATTACCCCAGGGATGTGAGATAAGTCATGAACGAGTTTCAGTAATCGGAATTACGGGAGAGGCTTTCCCTGTTCCTGTAATGAAAGGAGTGCAAATTGAAACAGATGACAAATTTGGAGTAAATGATTTATTGTTGATACCAGAGGCCGAGAATAATTTGTTAGGCAGAGATCTAATAATAGCCTTAAATTTACAGATAAAACCATGTGAAGAAAAACTTAAAATTTATTCTTTAACTGAAGAAGATAATTTAGAAATTAATGACATGGGTTGGCATTCAGGTGAAGTAGGAAAAAGTTTAGGGTAAAGGAGTCTGCTCCCCTTAGTCCCTCCTGGTCAGCACAAGCCTGTGAATTTTATGTATTACTCTGTGCTTTATTAATATTAAAAGGGTGAGAGGAGACTATTTATACAGACTCCAAATATGCTTTTAGTGTAGTACATACTTTTAGAAAAATTTGGAAGGAAAGGGGACTTATAAACACTCAAGGGAAAGGGTTAGTACATGGGGGATTGATAATTCAGATACTTGAAGCTTTCAAGGGCCCAAAGAAAATATTAGTTAGAAAGAAATAATTTGGCTGATGAAGAAGCAAAAAGAGGGACCTTAAGAAAAAAGGGATACTGAAATCATGACCTTACCAGAAATAGAAATTCAGCAGGAGACACTTTCCCTTCCGCTAGCAGAACTGGCAGCTATAAGGAAATTAGTAGTAACACTTAAGAAGGGAAAGTGGGTTTTTCCTGATGGCAGGATTATGATGCCAAAACCAGTGGCACATTAGATCTTAGATAACTTGCGTAGACGGACACACTGGGGAGCAAGATCCTTTTGTGATCACTTTTTTAAATTTTATGGGTGTATGAGGATATTTGAAATTAGAAAGCAAATTACCCAGGGGTGTCTCACCTGTTAAAAGGTAAATAAGAAGAAGCTGAGGAGCCCTCCCTCTGGAGGATGCAAAACAGCCTACAGGCTATTTGAAAAGATCCAGGTTGATTTTATAGAATTGCTTAAAGTGGGTTGGTGGAAATATTTGTTAGTTATAATAGATCAATTAAGTCAGTGAGTTGAAGCATTTCTAGCAGCTCGGGCTACAGTTCAAACGGTAGCTAAAATATTGTTGGAACATGTAATTCCAAGAATGTGATAATATGGTGAGATTTAAGTTAATTTATATCAACCCCAATTTATTAAGAATGAACTAGGCATTCTGGAGTGGCTGCCGACTGCAATTCCCTTGAGTTCGGAGGCAGAAGAACGCCGGTGAAAAAGAATAAAAGACCTTCTGAATCGGTGGGAACAGCCTAAAAGATCGAAGATCTCCTCCAGGGTCACCCACCAGCAACATTATTAGAATTGATTACAGAATTGCAATTTCAGAAACTGAGATTGATAACACCTGTTGTTAAAAGAGCTCAGAGACAAGTAAAATGTTGGGAGTGCGGTAAACATGGTTTAAGATGTCATCCGTGGATATGTATTGTTTGCACACTTTGCTTAAACTCATGGTGGAGAGTAACTAAGACGGAAGAGAAGGAGAGACAATTGATTTGCTTGTTTTGCTATGGTTATGTATTTAGCCAGCTAACTGTAGAACGCATTGCTAGTGATTTTTTTTGGGATACCTTTGAGACTAAGAGACGGGACTCTTCCAGCAGCAATTGGATTAACAGAGAACTTAGATTAATTGGTTCTTGCTATATTGGCTATAGCACAAATAAGAGAACAAGCAACTCATAATATTATAGACCAGTGACTCATAATTGATAGTTGTTGTGGAGAAGAAGTCTCTACACCACATCATAGGCACATTCCAGGGGCATATTGGCGCTGTGAGTGTGCCTATTGGAGGCGGCGACTTAATGCACTCCCTGCCCTTGAAACAGGTAATAATTAGAAAAATCTTATTGTGGTTGGCACATCCCTGAAATTTTGGAAAATACAGGTTTATGGTATTCCGGCCTAATCTTTTCCCTGTTCTTTTTGTTTTAATTATTTCTTCTTAACCAGCCAGAACTGGGAAATGGCATTTAAAAGGAGACAAGCAAACTCTGTGGGGCTATGAGTACCAAGGAAACTAAAAGCACCAGTGACTAGATCCTGCGATATTACCTTTGCTACCAAGAAGACTGGCATCTCGGCCCTTGGTTGCAACCCAAGGGGCCTTGAGAATGGTAAAAAGGTAGATTTCCTGAGGATTATTTTCGCTATGATCATTCTGGTACCCTGGGCAGTTGGCCAAAGCCAGAAGGCCACACTGGACAGAGTTTTAGCAATGAGAAACAAACAAGGCAAAAACTAAGTCCCAGCAGTTTCAATATTTGTGACTATTGCAATCACCCTGTGTGGATTAAGGACAAGATGGAATCTGTGTTTGTGACACACCCATACGACAGTTCTGCCTGCTACAATCACAGCAGCTTTATAGATGTTTTTATTAAGGAAGGAAAGATGTATTGGGAGGGAAAAATTTGTGATATAATGGACGAGCTCCTTATCCCCATGGTGATCAAATTTGCCCTCAATATGAAAGATTCTTTTGTTTTGAAAGAGATGATAATAGAAAAGAACCAAGTATAGGCATGGGAAACCGGGCACTAAAAGAAAAATTGAAAGATAAAATAAAAGAAGAAAAAGAATCAAAGGGGAATAGAGGAAAGAACAGGAGAAAAGAGTCCACGGAATTGGTTGAATTGTATAAACAGCTAAAACAGTACTACAAAGATTGGGATTTGCCAGCCTCAAATAAGAATCTGTGGGATTGATGCAAGAGATTGTTACAGAATTGGGATTATCAAAATGTTGGATTTGTGGAGGTCTAAAAATGGCTGAAAGATGGCAGTGGAAAGGTGAGAGCTTAGCTCCAGAGCAATCTTTACAGTGGAACCACACCCAAATTGCTGGAACATTGAAGAGACCTGAAGGATGGATTTTAAGCCATCAAGTAATTGGAATCATTTGTATAACTCGAGAAGGAAGGAAATGTAATAAAGTAGTAGGGCATACTCCTTGTAAATCCACATTGGTGGTTAATATGGATAATCGTTCAAAAATTTGAATAAAAGAAATAAATTGTGAATGGGATGAACAGATTAATTTATGCTGGTACAGAAGTCCTAGAGCTAACTCCTACCAATCCATCAATGGCCTGAGGTCTTATTGGGAACAACCAGAGAAAACTGATAAGAAATGGAAAGCCCCAGATGGGATATATTGGATTTGTGGGCAACGAGCATACAGTGAGTTACCTCAAAAATGGGGTGGAACCTGTACCTTGGGAATAATACAACCCTCCTTCTTTGTTCTACCAAGGTCTAGGAGCAATGTGTTAGGAACTGTGCTGTATGAAACCCTGCAGTGGAATAAAAGAGATTTGAGTCTCAACTTTCCAACAGCAGTAGGGAACCAAAAACGGGGGGAGGACGAGTGGCCTGCAGAACAAATTATAGCATATTATAACCCAGCAAGATGGGCTCAGGATGGGTCATGGGGATAACAGAACCCCAGTTTACCTGTTGAATAGATTAATAAGGCTCCAAGCAGTAGTGGAGGTGGTGTCAAATCACACCTCTGGTACTTTTAAAATGTTGGCCAGGCAATATACACAAATGCGGGCGTTTGTGTACCAAAACAGGATTGCTCTAGACTATCTGTTGGCAGAAGAAGGAGGAATTTGTGGGAGATTTAATGAATTTGAGTGCTGTGTAGAAATTGATGATTATGGGGAAGCTATCACAGAACTTGCAGAGGAAATTAAAAGGGTGGCTCGTGTGCCCGGTACAAAAGTGGAATTCAATCTTGAAAGCAGATCGGTGGGGTAACCTCTTTGGAAGTGTTTGGAGGAAAAAGTCAGAAATCATGTTGTTATGCTCAATTCTGGGACTACTGTTTCTGCCTTGTATGATTTGGTGTTTTATTAGGCTAATTCACTCAGTGATTCAGGAGATGCAGATTACAATAATGTCTCTAGATTCAGAATCAGCAGAAAAAGGAAAACCAAGATCTATAATGGTATTAAAAGCTAATTTGACCCCTGTTAAAGAACAAGAACCTAAAAAAATTTAAATAGACCAGGAAATGCTAACTAAACTTGAAAGAGAGTGTGAAAGACTAGAGGCAGTAATAGAGATGCTGGAAATTTTTGAAGCTGAAAAGAGACAAGAAAATCAAAACTCCGAAGAATATAAAGGATATCAGGGCACAGCTTTTTAAATACAGCACAAATCACAATGATCAAAAAGAAATGGGGGATTTGTGATAAATAGGTATGATTTGTGCTGATAAAAATTGAAACAGTAATCAATATTGATACAGTAATTAATATTTGGGAATAATAAAATAGTCAAAAGTTGTCATGCCAAAGAAGAGAGGGAGAGGAGGGGCTCCACCCCCTCCTTCCCAGCAGATGTTCTCAAGGACCACAGGAAAGAAGCTGAAGATGCAGTTGCTAAAAATGAGCAAAAACCTGGTTGGGTCCCAGAAAATGCTAATTATAAGGGATTTACTGCCTTGATATGCAGATGCAGTGATACGTTAGTCTTGGCTTACACTGTACTGGCTTGATGTGCATGTGTAACCCAAAGGTAAATTAAAGGACAACGAAGAAGACTACAGGGCCTTCATCAGTGACGACCCCCCAAGACTTGTGCGACCACCAAACTGAGTGGTGGCATATGCGTGTTAAAGGTGATAATGAAGGCAGAAATAAAGATATGACGAACCGAAAATAGGAGGAGATGGTATTGACACATGGCATATAAGGGGTGATTTTCACTTGGCAAGCTTGTACGTGAGGTGGCAAGGGTCCCAGAACCCTGCACTCAGTACCCCACGGTTATCTTTTGCTTATGCACTATTATTGGAACCAAATTATCCCTTATTTTAGCCAAATTATATTGTATCCAATTTTATATTCTTTTAACTTTTCAATTAAAATTGCTACTACTTTTAATATTGTTTGTGGTTTTTTATGATGGGATAATTGGGCAAACATAACAACTTTATTATATAAATATTAAAGTTTGGTATTACAAATATAGAATAATACTATTATAAATAGGAAAAAAATATAATTTTATTAATTCAGTAAATTTTAGTTTTAAGGGGAAATGCATAATTATTTTTATGTTTTGGGATGTCAGTCTGTAAGAGACGGTCCAAAGATCCCTCATCTGCCTCACAACCGCCGTCAAGGACGGAGATTGAAGCCCTCCCCAAGGACTGAGACTGAGACCCTTCAAATTCTAACCCAGGGCTGCTGGCATGACTGGAGCGGGATGTCTGCCATAGGAAGCGGGATGTTTCCCATAGGAAGCAGCCCTGAAACAACGGGCCCCACTCACTGCTGGCACCGGTTTGTGCTGTTCAGAACTGGGCTGTCTGTACCTGCTCCCAATGGATTTATTCTCCACTGTTCCCTCCATGTGCCGTCCTGCTCCCCTCCTGGCGGTAGATTATAAAAGAGCCCTGAGTTAACCAAAGACTTTGAGACTGTCCCTGATGTGACCAGACGGATCTATTGGCCCGACCACGAGGATTTCATCTCTCTGTTGGCAGCTATTCCCCCCTTCCTTTTCTCTGTCTCTCTATCCTTCATCTCCTTTCTAATCCTTGTGTTGCATCTGCTGTGGGCACTCACTAAAATGTGCATTTGTTTTGGTTAATAATGAAAGTGCCCTGCTGTGTGTCTTTGCACCCTGAGATCAGTGAAACGAACCATCATGACCCCTCTTGCACCAGGGGATTGTGGCACGGCCTGATAGGGTTGCTGCCCACAGCGTATGAACGTGATCTTCTTGGTGGCAACTGCACTGCTTCATCTGCTCTTGCTTTCTGGTCTCCCTATCCCAGAATCACCTATGGCACCTGCTTTTCTTATATTGTGGTTCTCTGTAGTTCCTTCAATAGCCAGTCCTTCCTAAGTTCACTCTTGGAATAGGGGATCATCACCTCCCCATCATATCGAGTGCATTCAAATGCACTTGAATCCATTTTGCCTGCATTGTTTTTTATTTACTGTGGAATCTCTGTTTGAATTTTCAACTTCTGTCGAGGTTGGGATTGAAGGTACTTGATATTTCGCATTCAGATTCAGGTGGTTTCTGTTTCTTACCAGTGAAACAGCCTCACAAGCATGAGTTCTGCATCCTTTCATCTAAGGCACAAAATAGCTCCCTATCTCTTGTTACAAGCCCTGGATGGTACCAAGGAGACCATGGTGATACTGGAGATCCAAGAAGACCATGGTGATACTGGGGATCCAAGGAGACCATGGTGACACCATGGACACTCATGGAACCATGGGCATTGTGACACAGCAGGGCTTCATGGAACCAAGGAGTCAATTGTGACTCTACCAAACCTCATGGAACCAAGGGCCCATTGTGACACTGAAGAACTTCAGGGAACCAAGAGTCTCTTGTGACACAGTGGAAGGTGCTCATGAAACCACAGAAACCGTTTTGAAACTTCAAGGCGTGGTGGAACCAAAGGGTCATTCTGGCACTTCTGAGCCTTGCAAGCAAAGGGACCACAGTGACACAGTGGGGCTCTGTGGAACCAAGAGGCCGTGGTGACATTGTGGAGTGTCATTGAACCACCTGTCCATGGTGACACTGCAGGGCCTGATGGAATCATGGACACCATTGTGACACTGCAGGGTGTCGTGGAAGCAAGGGGCCATTGTCACACTCTGGGGCCTCTTAGGCTCCAAGGGCAGTTGTGATACCATGGATATAATGGCAACTGTGGCCCCATGAAACCAAGGAGACCATTGTGACACAACAGGACCCCATGGAACTAAGGATTCATGGAACAGTGCAGGACACATGGAACCCAGGGGCCATTGTGAAGCTGTAGGACCAAAAGAGCCCATTGTGACACTGTGGGCCCCTGTGGATCCAAAGGTCCATTTTGTCATTGCAGGGCCTCATGGAATCCTGGAGACCACTGTGAAACTTTGGGGCCTTGTTGAATTAAGTGGCCCTGCAGGGCCTGATGGAACCAATGAGACCCCATAGAACCAAGGGTCCATTGTGATCCTGTGGTACCAAGGTGTCATGGGTTGACCCAGGCCAAATACAAGGCATCCATGTGGGCTGCTCACTCACTCCCCTCTGCAGCTGGACAAAGAAAATTTAATAAAGAGTTCATGGGTTGAGATAAGGACTGGGCGAGATTACTCATCAAATACTGTCCTGGAAAAACAGGCTTAGCTTAGAGATGTGAAATTAATTTATTACTAATAAAGTCAGAGCAGGAAAAGGGGAAATAAAATAAGTCCCTTTCCTCCCTCCTTCCAGCTCTGCCTTCTACCCCAGCAGTGCAGGGAGACAGGGAATGGGGGTTATGGTCTCTTCATGACCCATGCCTTCTGCCCCTGCTCAGGGAGAGGAGTGGTTGCCCTGCTGCACCGTGGGTCCCTCCCCAGGGAGACAGTTCTGCAGGAGCTTCTCCCATGTGAGTCCATTTCAGGGGCAACAGACCCTCTGCAAACTGCTGCAGTGTGAGTCCATGCCAGGGACAACAGTCCTTCCCAAACTGCTGCAGCATGGGTCACTCTTCCAGGGGGTGCATTCCTCCAGGGACAGGCTGCTCCAGCCTGGGAGCAGGGCCCCTCTCTCCATGGCTCTCCTACAGGGTGCCTGGGTCTCCAGTGCCTGGAGCACCTCCTGCCCCTCCTTCTGCACTGACCTTGATGTCTGCAGAGTTGTTCTTCTCACATGTTCTCCCTCTGCTCTCCTCTGACTGGAGTTAAAACTGCGCCACAATCTCTATTTTGATTTCTTTTTCAATCTGTTATCGCAGAGGCATTGCCACCATTTGTAACTGCCCAGCCTTTGCCAGCAGCAGGTCCATCCTTGAAGCCAGCCGGAATTGGCTGTGCCAGACACGGTGGAAGCTTCCAGCAGCTTCTCACAGGAGCCGTCCCTGTGCCCCCCTGTGAAGTACAAAGCTGTGTTTCGTGTCAGGTACATACTGGCAACGTGGTATTTGTGATTGTAATTTGTGTGGAAACTGACCATGGGACAGGTATAAAGACAAATTCTAATAATTACTGACGAAAGTAAAGCATGGAAGAAGGCCTTTGAACCTATCTTTTGTTTGTAATTAACCTTTATATGTCTTGTGTTTATTTAGGAGCATTTGAATCAAAGCTTTAAGGATATTGCTTTTTGACAGGAACTTTCTGCTTATAGTTAAGCCTTGAAGAGTTTTGTGATAATAACCTGTTGAAGTGTAATTTTAGAATATTGCTTGTAGTAAGGATCTTTGAAACTATACTTTAGAATATATAAAAGGAAACATGCTTATCTCACACCTTAACAAAACAGTGAAAAGCAGCTTGAGAAAGGAAGATGAACATCAACTCAAGGATTAATAGTTTCAACCAAGGGAAGCTGGACATCACTGTTATGAGTTTTATAGTCTCTGCAATCAAAAGTTGGACCCATATCTGGATTCTGGACCACACCATCTGGGAGATTTCTTCCTTCTTTCAGAAACCGAATCACCACCATCTGTGGATACTCCTTTCTGGGATACATCCTGAGAAAAACTAAATCACAATAGGTATAGAATTGTGACATAAAAATTGGGAATAGAAACTGCTGAGAAAGCTGATGAGTACCCCTATAAATACCTGTAAGCCTCAACTATTGGTGTGCAGTTGGATGGAAAACTTCCCTCACTGTACCCAGCGCTGTATTGCTCATGCTTTACCATATTAATTAATGACTTGATTGCTGCTTGAATATTGGCCCAGTCAAGCTTCTCATTTATAACACCCCTGTGGTGGGAGCTGGGAGAGAAGAAGGGGACGCTGGCCTGTCCCTCAGGGGAGGCGCGGCTCATTTGCTGACAGCTGGTGCCTCCCAGCTGAAAACTTTCAAACTCAGTGTTTTTCTGGGACACAACATTTTTCACAGGCTGATTGATGTTTGATCAGGGGCTTCTCGCTGGGATTTGGGGTGCCTGACTCCCCTCATGTGCGCCAGTGGCGTGGAGGATTTGGCTCCTAGAGGTGCTGCCTCTGGCCACAAGCCTGGAGGGGATGGGGGTGATGTTGAGGAGCAGAAAACAGGAACACTGGAATTTGAATTGTGGGGTTGGGGGGGTGGATGGTGGACAGCGAGCATCGCTCACTTTTTCTGGGGAAAGAAGACCTGCAGATCCGGGTTGGAGATCCCTGGGAAAGCTTCTCCTTCCCAGCTGCCAGCATGCACTGGTGCTTCTGGGGGGAGAGGGACAAAGCGTTCGGTCACTCCTGCTGCCGAGGCACTGGCAGCACGGTGGGGGTGGGCTGTGAGAACAAAGACCCCGCCCTGCAGGCCAGGTCTGGGCTGTTTGGCCTGCCCACAGTTGGGTTTGGGGGCTTTGATCCCCCTACCAGGGCCCGGGGCACTGTTCTGTGGAAGGTGGACAGAGCTACCAGCTCAAAGTACTGGAAAGCCACGAGTCAGATTCAGCCCAAGTGATTCAATTAAGGACAGTGCCAAGGCATTCCAGAAATTTTCTCAATATTGTTTGATAAATATTAATGGATTTCTTTTAATAGTTATTAGTGATTTTTCTTCAGCAGTTCTTTGTTTCAGGATTCTGCAAGTCTGTTTCAGGACCAAAAGGGACCTTCAGGGATGTCAAAGATCAACATCTCCAATGACTGGGATTGTACTGGGATACTACGGGGATCATATTGGGAGCAGCTGAGCCCATGCTGGGACAGACTGCGATCACACTGAGGGAGACTGGTATCATACTGGGATCACACTGGGATGGAGTAGGAGCCTGCAGGGGGATATTGAGACCATATTGGGGACAGATGGGATATACTGGGAGTGACTGGGATCATGCTGAGGGTGACCAGGAGCAGCTCTGAGCAACTGGGATCATGCAAGGAGCAACTGGGAGGAACTGGGAGTGACTGGGTGCATGATGGGCATGATTGGAAGCCACTGGGCTTATACTGGGATGAACTGGGGTCATGCTGGAGGTGACTGGGATCATACTGGCAGTGAGTGCAACTACACTGAGACTGACTGGGAGTGGTTGGGAGCAAATGGGATCGTGCTGGAAGGAACTGGGAGTGACTGGGAATGTGCTGGAGGGAACTGGGGTACACTGGGAGAGACTGGGAGTGACTGGAACAAAAGTGAGGGTGAAAGGGAACAACTGGAACCATGTGGGGCACAACTGGTTCATACTGGCAGGGACTGGGAGCACACTGGGCTCATCTTTGGATCATACTGGGAGGGACTGGACTAATACTGGGAGTATCTGAGAGCGACTGGGAACACACCCTGCACATCATCCTCCACAGTGGGGGTGACTGGGAGCAACTGGGAGCAAATGGCAGCATACTGGGACTGACTGGGCTGATCTAGCTGGAGCCAACTGGGGCCATACTGGGAGTGATTGTAAGTTACTGGGATTATACTGGGACCATACTGGGAGTGCTGGCATGTGACAAGGATCAAACTGGAACTTCCTAGCTCCTATTGGTGTTGAAAGGGAGCAACTGCGTTCACACTTTGGGCTACTGGGAGCAACTGAGAGAAACTGGGATGATGCTGCAAGCAAACTGGAGGAACTGGGAATGACTGGATGCAGGCTGGAGGCAACTGGGATATACTGGGAGTGTCAGTAACCATACTGGGAATGACTGGGATCATATGGGGAGTGTGTGGGACTATACTGGGAGCAAATGGGATCACACTGGGAGCAACACGGAGCAACTGGAACCATCCTGGGGACAACTGGGTTCCTACTGGGATCACAGTGGGAGCAGCTGGGCCCATGCTGGGATTGACTGGGATCACACATCATTCTTGGAGCAACTGGGACTGCAGTGAGGGTGACTGGGAGTGGCTGTGAGCAACTGGCATCAGGCTGGAAGCAACTGAGGGAGTGACTGGAAACATGCTGGGAGGAATTGGGACCACACTGGGAGCAGCTGGGACCATGCTGGGGGCAAGTGGGAGTGAGTGGGACTATGCCGAGAGGGACTGGGACTATTCTAGGGACAACTGGGATCATACTGGCAGGAACTGGGAACAACTGGGACTATTCTGGCAGGAACTGGGATCATACTGGGATCACAGTGGGAGCAGCTGGGTCCATGTTGGCTGAGACTGGGATCACACTGTGGGTGACTGGAATCATACTGGGATTGACTGGGAGGGGCTGTGGGCAACTGGAATCATGCTGAAAGCAACTGGAAGGAACTGGGAGTGACTGGGAGCATGCTGGGGGTGACTGAGATATACTGGGAGAGACTGGGAGTCATGAGGATCATACTGGACACTACTGGGGTCCTGCTGGCATTGACAGGGAGCAGCTGGGATCCCACTGGGGGTCACTGGAATCATACTGGGAGTGACTGGGATCATACTGGGATTGTAGTGGGCGTCAATGGACCCTGACTGTGGTTACTGGGAGCTACCAGATCCATGCTGGGAGCTGCCTGCACAAACACTGGGAAGAACTGGGAGAAACTGGGAATGATAGGATGGATGCTGGTGATAACTGGGATGTCCTGGCAGTGACTGGGATAAAACTGGGGGCAGCTTAACCCCACTGAGGTAACTGGGAGTGCCTGGCAATAACTACGAGACTGTTCAGGGCAACTGGGATATACAGGGAGTGCCTGAGACCATGCATGTGGTGACTGGAACCACACTGGGAGCCACTGGGAATGTGCTGGGGGAACTGGGACCATGCTGGGGTAACTGGGGGCAAGTGTGAGTGACAGGGGCCCTGCTGGGAGAGACTGGGATTATACTGGGAGTTACTGGGACTATACTAGGGGCAACTGGTAGAACTGGGAACACAATCGATGAAAGTGGGACCAACTGGGAACATGTTGGAGACAAATTGCATCATAACGGGGAATGACTGGGAGTGCCTGGGCTCATACTGGGAAGAAGAGGGATCCTGCCAGGAGTGAGGGGAAGTGACCAGGATCATCGTGGGAGTGACAAGACAACTGGAAGCACACAGGGGCAGCAACTGGGCTCATGCTGGGAGCAGGGCTCCTGGACAGGATGGATGCAGGGCCCAAATCCAACAAGGTGAGTTTTAACAAGTCCAAGTGCCAGGTCCTGCACTTTGGCCGCAATAAACCCTGCAGCACTACAGGCTGGGGACAGAGTGGCTGGACAGCAGCCAGGCAGAAAGGGACCTGCAGGGACTGATGGACAGCGGGCTGGACATGAGCCAGCAGTGTGCCCAGGTGGCCAGAAGGCCACAGGCTCCTGGCCTGGATCAGGAATGGTGTGGCCAGCAGGAGCAGGGCAGTGATTCTTCCCCTGTGCTCAGCACTGCTTGGGCAGTACCTTGAGTGCTGTTTGCAGTTCTGGGCCCCCCTAATCAGGAAGGACATGGAGGAACTGGAGTGTGTCCAGAGAAGGGCAACAAGGCTGGGGAGAGGTCTGGAACACAACTCCTGTGAGGAGTGGCTGAGGGAGCTGAGGTTGTTTATCCTGGAGAAGAGGAGGCTCAGAGGACACAAGGCAGTGCCAGGGCACAAGCTGGACTTTATGTTCACAGTGGCCTGTTCCAACCTTGCTGATTCTGGGATTTTCTGAAACCACCCTTGGAGCAGTTGCAGGATGAGTCTTCCTCTTCAGAAGCTCCAGCAGCCCAGATCCCTCAGCTTCTCCTGCCAGCCCTAAAGCCTATCCTGTCAGTCCTGCAGAGCCTCTGCTGGTCCTCCACATGGCCCAGAACAGGGAGCCCCAGAGCCAGACGCATCAGCCCAGATGTGCCCCCCTGACCTGGGGTGCCTCTGGCAAGGGAGCAGCACCAGGCACTGCAGGAGCCTGCAGACAATTCCTGCAGCACTTGTAGGATGATCCTGGTCCCCAAGGGACGTTCCCATGGTGCCAAGTCAGGAACTGCAATGAGGAGTGAGGCCAGAGAGGAAAGGGCAAACAGGGATGGCCCGTTTGCAGGGGAGGGAACAGGGATGGGCAATGGGAACACATTTGTATCAGGAAGAGGAAAGAAAGCAAAGGTGAAGCAGAGGAAATGCTCAGGGAAGTTTGGGGGTGGCTGCCAGGCAGCCCTGGCTCTGAGCAACAGCGTCTGCAGTGGGACAGGAAACTCCCAGCTGATGGGAACAAACTTTCTGGCTGACTGCAGAGGCCAGGACAAAGCTGAGTGGTTTCCCTGGTGTCCCCCAGCCCTTGCTGGGCCCAGTGGCTGATGGCATTTGTGCTCCCTCAGGTTCATGTCCCCACACCAACAGCATGGGGGTGCTCCCCCTGCTCTGTGCAATGCAAACGGGGGCTCCTGAGCCACTGCTGCCGTGTCTGTGCCTGTGTTATGGTTTGGGCCTGGCAAAACCAGAGCCCCCATGAGTCTACCCTCTACCTGATATCTGCTGTGAGATGTGAGCAGGAATAAGCAAAGCAGGCTCCAGCTTAAACATAAAGAAAAGTTTATTAACTAAACTACACACAATTACTAAACTACACACAATTACTAAACTACACACACACACACACAAAAAAAACCGAAAATCACAAGGAGAATGAAAACTACACAGAAACACTTTCCCCTCCTCCTCCAGATCCCAGTACAATTCATTTCCCAAAATTATCCACAAAGGTCTGTCACCACCCTTTAGAAAATCAAATCTTTAGCTTATGAAGAGTAGACGGAGTCCTTCCTTGTACCACGGACTTCTTGTCACAATTAGCACCGCCCGGAGTCCTGCTATCTCGTGACATCTCCTTTCCATGCCAAGGTGCTCTCACCACCAGGAATGGGATGAGGCAGAGGTCTGCTTTCAGGGTGGACCTTTTAAGGATGCCTCGTCTCGTTCCAAGCAGAGCACACTCTCATCTCTGGGACCTTTGTCCCCCCCATTTCTTCTATACCCCCTGGGGCTGAGGGGTCTCAACACCAAACTCTCTTGGCTCCAAGCCTCCGCTTCCCCCTGCAATGCAGCCTCTGTATCACCAGGAAACAGTCCATGGATCTACAACGAAAGAGTCCAGCAAAGTTGCCACTCCATCTTCCCCCATTCCTTCAACATCTCTCTTTCTCTTTGCCAGACCCCCTTACTGGCCTGTTTCTTCCTTCATCTTCCACTCTTATCCTTTTCCTAGGAAAGGTAATGTTCCGTGAAGTTCTCACTATCCACAAGAGTTAAAAGCTCATCCAGGCCGCTGGGCTGCTCACAGCCCCCCCCCTTCTCCTCTCAGCCATGCTGCCGGCACATTATATCAAGTTTCAAGGTAAAAATTCCAGCACAGGCTGCATTCTCTCTCCGTCTCCAAAAAAAAGGGGGGGGTGGTAAACAGGTCGCTGGATGCTCCCCCACCCTTCCACCGAATCCGGGCCTACCGTAGATGGGCCAGGCGGCTTTCCCCTCCCCCAGCCCAGCCAGCAACTGGGCCGGGGGAGAGACCCAACTCCTTCATGCCAGAAATCCCAAGAGGGCTCTGAAGGACAAGAGCCCTGCTTTTAACTCCTTGGGTTTGTAGTCTCAAGAGGCGGATACAATGCCCTACTGGTCAAACCAGGTGCTCATCTTAAAATCCGAACACCCATTGGTAATCACAGCAAAACAACATATCCCAGATGTCCCATTTCTGGTCAAACCATGACAGCCTGCAAGGATGGGGCCCCTGTGTGAGCTGGGGGAGAGGCTAGGGCTGCAGAGGGAGGATGTTGTTGGCAGCTCCATGAGGACGCTCTGGGACGCTGCCCTGGGTGGTGCAGCACACTGGGGATGGATCAGCCCCTGTTCTGCTGCTCCTTCCCATCTGCCCCAGGGCTCTTGCAGAGCCCCAGCCATGCTGTTTGCCCCCAGCCTGTCCATGGCCAGCCCGGGACGGCTCACGGGGCTTTTCTGAGCTGAGCATTGGCCTGGGCGTGTTCTTGAAAGAGCCTGGGCAAGGAGCCTGGAGCCCCCAGGCCCTGGCCTGAGGCATCAGCGCTGTCCCAGCAGTGCCCATGGCCTGTCCCTGCTGCAGCCCCGGCACTGCCACCCCAGGACTGTGCCCAGCCCCGAGAGCACTCAGACCCTGCAGCAACACCAGGGCCACCAGGGCAGCGGGGCAGGGCCACGGCAGCAGCACTGGCAACACCAAGTGCTGCTGCTGCTGCTGGGCACAGCTGCTGGGCCAGCACTGATCTGCCCCCAGCTCTGCACACAGACATTGCTGCTGCAGCTCAAGAGAAGGCAACAAAATGGGCAACTCTGCAGAAAACTTTGCTGCGAGATCCTTCAGTTTGTTTAAAGCCACTGAGAGCGCAGCCCCTCCTTGACACAGGCTGTGGCCACAGGCAAGGTGGAGAGAAACAAAATGAGAAATGGCACGAAAAATGACATTTTTTGTTGAAAATATTTAAAAATTAAAACAGAGAAAAAAAAATTCAAAATGAAAGAAACAAGAAGTTTCAAAGATTACTTTTATTATGGGTGACTTGCAGAAACTGGCCAGCAGTTTAATGCTCCTGAAAGCATCAGTCATCAGCCTCCACACTGCAATCTTGAGCTCCTGGTTCCTCAGGCTATAGATGAGGGGGTTCAGGGCTGGAGGCACCACTGAGTACAGAAGTGACAGGGCCAGATCCAGCGATGGGGAGGACATGGAAGGGGGATTCAGGTAGGCAAATGCAGCAGTGCTGAGGAACAGAGAGAGCACGGCCAGGTGAGGGAGGCAGGTGGAAAAGGCTCTGTGCTGTCCCTGCTCAGAGGGGATCCTCAGCACAGCCCTGAAAATCTGCACATAGGGGAAAACAATGAACACAAAACAACCAAATGATAAACAGGAACTAACAGAAAGAAGCCCAAGTTCCCTGAGGTTATAGTGTGAGCAGGAGAGCTTGATGATCTGTGGGATTTCACAGAAGAACCGGCCCAGGACCTTGCCATGGCACAGGGGCAGGGAAAAATGTATTGGCAGTCAGGGCTGGCCTGAGGGAATGCTCGCCTGGTATGGAGGGTGATCGTGGGAGCACCTGGATCTTGGATTACCCAGCTGCCCCCCATGTTTGGAGGTGTCTGAGAAGGGGTGAGACCATGCCAGGGACATCCTGCAGTGACATCCCCCCTGTCCTGCTCTGAGTGAGCTCAGTTCCAAACCTGACCCTGATCCTGGCCTCAGTCTCACTCCATGTTGAAACACACTCACAGTTCTGTATTTAACCTCATCCCAGTTCCAGACTCATCTAGCCCCAGACCCAATCCCAAACCCAGCCCTCAAGACAATCCCATGTCTAGCCTTAACCCCAATCCCAGCTCTAATCCAAATCTCAGCCCCAGCTCTGACCCTAGCCCAAATTCCAGCCACTTCCTAAATCCTCAGTCCCAAACCAAATCCCAGGTTAAGCCCTTCTGGGGGTTTGGGGGTGTCTCTGTCCCTCTGACCCCGATGATGTTTGGGTGGGGTCACACCAGGGCTGAGAGAGACAGAGACCCCCCCGGCCTCCCCAGGTGTGAGAAGGTCGGAGAGCCCCCCTAGCCCCGAGCACCCTCAGCGGTGAGAGGGCCACAGAGCCCCTGGTCTCCAGCCCTGCACAAGAATTCCCTAGGGCCAGAGGGATGGAGACCCCCCCGAGCATCCCCCAGGGTGAGAGAACAAAGACCCCCGAGCATCCCCTGTGCTGAGAGAGACAGAGACTGCCCCGAGCACCCCCTGGCACAGGGTGAGAGGGAGGGAGACCCCCCTAGCATTCCCTGGGGTGAGAATGATGGCGACCCCCTGGGGAATGGCCTGGGGTGACAGGGGCAGAGACATCCCCTGGTGAATGGCCTGGGGTGACAGGGACAGGGACAACCCTCCCAAACCCCGCCCAAGCATCCCCCAGGGCGAGAGGCACAGAGACCCCTCGAGCATCCCCTGGGATCTGGACAAAATAACTTGGCAGAAATCAAACTTGATTCTGCATAAATCACTTTGATGAATATTTGATTTTCCCACAAGTCACATGTGATGAAAATGCAAACAAATCCCAAACATTAAAAAACTGACAGTACAAGCAATTTTGTGGCAATTCCAAGTTCCACTGGTTCCTGCACAGCTTCAGCTCAGCTGCTAGCACATTCTGATAAAAGAAAAGTGTAAATTTGGCCCAATGCAGATATCATTAAAAGGAAAGGAAACTCTTTGTAGCTGTCACAAAGGCAACAGGGATGAAGAGAATAATGATTCTTACATTTTGCAAAGAATGCAAGCCTGGAAATTCAGGAGTTATTTGGGAATTTTGCAACTTCAGCTGGGCTTCTTGTAGGACTTTTAGCATCCTTGTGTTCCTCACCATGGGGTGAATGAACCTTGTCAGTCTTGCTGGTATCATTTGCTCCCTTTCCTCCTGTGATTTTAAAAAACATTTCAAGGAAGGACAACAACATATTTTCTTTACATATTTTTTCTGGACCCACAACTGCGATTTTCCTTAACAGTTCTCCCATAAGTCACTCAGAGGAAGCTGCAGCCCAGTTTCCAAGAGTTCCTCCAGAGAGAGCCAGAACCTCCTCAGAGGAGGGAACCATGCTGTTGTCAAAGGCACTTAGGGTTAGAGAACAGTGTCAAAACTCACTGTGCCAAAATAATTTCACAGTCTGGTTAGTCTGGTTAAGAAAATTTTTAGAGAGATTCCTCTGCCCCAATTAAGGTGATAATGAAACCAAATTCAAAATGGATTTTATTGAACAGTAAATGGGATAGAAAAGGGGGGACAGGAAGGGAATGACAGGAAAAAGAGCCCTCCCCTGGAGAAAGGCAAGTGTGATATTGTCCCCTGTGTGTGTGGCCTTCCCAGGGTTGGGGTTTTATACCTGAGCCATTCTGGATAAGGAGGGTGGTGTTCACCCCCTGAGCAGGGATTACCCCACTGTTTCAGGTTGCAATGTAAGATGTAACCAAATGCATGTTTTCAATCCCCATCTTCATCCACAGCTATAAACAGGTGGGGCAGTGTTCTTTATCTCTTCCATGACTCACCCCTGATAACGCCCTCCAGGGGAGATATCTTGTGCTAATGGGCCATTGAGTGTCACTGCAGGACTGATAAAATTCCATCATCCCATTGTGGGATGCTCTGCCCAGGGGGAGGATCCAAGCATTCCTACCTGGATATAAGCTGAGGCTTTTAACATAAGGAGCAGCTTGCCTACTGGATTCCCAGAGGATAAGAACTCCATAACCACCATTGGACCTCCAGAGGAAGACCAGACCCTTCTACAAGATCACTGCTTTGACAGAATCACATTCATCACTCCAACAGGACTGCAGCCACCATTTAATGGGACTGCTGCAACCACCCTGACCAACAGGGATCAGGTTATATCCTGACTGTGTCAGTTTAAGGCAGTCTTTCTCTATCATTGCCCTGGTCTAAATTTTCTTATTAAATTGATATTCTGGTTTAGACCCTCCCCAGGTTTGCCTTAAAACCAGTAAAAAAGACAATGTGCGCACCCTTTGTTTTCTTCCCTAAACAGGATTTCCCATTCCCAAACCTGTATTCAATGGAAGAGGAGGCTGTGAGGAAGAGGAAGGAGCACTGGGATACTCAGGCAGGTGAGGAGGAAGTCAGTTCCTATTTACCCCTCTCTCCTGCTCCATCTCCCAGCCCAGTACAGCCCCCGGCTGCAGGACAACCCCAGTGCCAACACCGTCCTGCCGGGGATGCACTGGTGGGATCTCCTTCCCCTTCCCTCTGGTATGGAGGAAAATCCCATACTCTCCTTGTCCTTCCTCGGCCCCAGGGAAGGAACTGAGGATGGAGACCAGGGAGGAAAAATCTCCATGGCAGAACCTTGCAAAAGAGGCCGTTTTGAGCGACTCTAGCACACAGGAATCCAGCAGGGAAGAAAACTCAGACATCCCACATGAGGAGGGGCTCCAAACCCAGCCCAGGGTGCTCTGAGGAGGAAAGACCCACCCTGAGCCAGGAAGGTGGACAGAGCTCCAGCCAGAGCTCAGAGCTTGTGGTCCATGAGCAGCTTCATGATGGGGAAAAGGCCCACAAGTGCTTGGAGTGTGGGAAGAGCTTCAGGAAGAGCAACCACCTGATCAGCCACCAGATGATCCACACTGGGGAATAGCCCTATGAGTGTGGGGAGTGTGGGAAGGGCTTCAGATACAGATCCAAACTTGTTACCCACCAACGCATCCACACTGGGGAGAGGCCCTACGAGTGTCCTGAGTGCCAGAAGGGGTTTCAGAGCAGCTCCCATCTCCTCCGCCACCAGCGAATTCACACAGATGTGAGGGCCTTCTGCTGCCCTGATTGTGGGAAGGGTTTTAACCGCAGCTCCCATCTCATCAGGCACCAGCGCATCCACACTGGGGAGAGGCCCTACCAGTGCGCCACATGTGGGAAGAGGTTTCAGACCAGCTCCCATCTCCTCCTGCATGAGCAGATTCGCTCATGAAAGGAAAGGCTCTTCCCTGCCCCGACTGCGGGAAGGCCTTCAAGGAAACTCCGCCCTCATCACCCACTGGCGCATCCACACTGGGGAGAGGCCCTACGAGTGTCCCCAGTGCGGGAAGAGCTCCTCCAGCAGTTCTCACTTGACCCAACACCAACAGAGCCACCAGTAAGGGAAGCCCTGCAAATGCCCCAAATGCAGGAACAGCTTCATGCACTACTCCAGCTTCATCCTCCATTAGAGGGCCCACATTGGGAAGAGCCCTAGTGATCCATTTTCCCTGTGATCCATGCTGGGAAGACACCTGTCCATTTTCTTGCCCCTGCCAGTGGCCTGATGTGGGATGGAAGAACATGAGGGTTTGGCCATGGCAATGTCATTACATTCACTCCCACTTCAGAACATTGCCAGGGGCTGGAAAGGGACTCTCTCTCTCACTCCCTGAGGAGAAGGGTGTCCTTTCAAGGCAGGGGAAATGCATGGCCAGGAAGAGCCTGCTGTGATGTATTAGTTTTCCCTGTAAATAATTTTTCTTATCTCTTCTGTTATCAATATCATTTCTGTTTCTGTTTCTTCCTTATCTCATTGATGTTCCCAATAAATTGTTCTTATCCCAGCCCAGGATCTTTGCCTTTTCTGCTTTCCATGGGAGGTAGGAGGGCAGTGAGGGCAGCGTGGTTGTAGTGGGAGCAGGAAATTGGGGAATCCCATTCCTGAACCCCGGCCCATGGAAATGGAGCATCCCAGCTGGTCCCAGCCCTGGTGGCCATGGCAACAGCCTTGGGAGCGGGTCCCTGGCTGGGGCTGTGGGAACCTCTTCCCTCTGGTGCCCAGGGACAGGAGTGGAGGGAACGGCTGCAGCTGAGTCGGGGCAGGCTCCGGTTGGATGTCAGGAAAAGGTTTTTGCCCAGAGGCTGCTGGGGCCCTGCCCAGGCTCCCCAGGGAAGGGTCCCAGCTCCAGGGCTCTCTGAGCTGCACCAGCGTTTGGACAGCACTGCCAGGCCCAGACTGGCATTTTTGGGGTGTCCTGTGCAGGGCCAGCAGTTGGACTGGAGGATCCTGATGGGTCCAACCCAGCGCAGCCAATTCTGTGGTTCTGGGATCCCATGAGCCTGGGGATGGGGCTGCCAATGGTTGCCATGGCAACGGGCTGTGGCTGTGGCCTGAGCTGGTGTCCATGGCAACCACCCCTGGCATGGGGTCTCCATGGAGCTGCCAAGGGACCGACCATAGCAACAGGGGGCTGGTGATGGTTGCCATGGAAACTGACCATAGCAACAGGGGACTGGTGATGGTTGCCATGGAAACTGACCATAGCAACAGGGGCCTGGTGATCATTGCCTGCTAAGGATCAGATTTGTCACAGGCCCTCAGAGGGGTTCCAGGGGGACTTTCCAAGAGTCTCCAGGCTGTTCCAGAGCTGGAATTTCACAGGCAGAGACTGGGGCTCCATGGACACCTCCCAGGGCTTTCTGGGGATGGTAAAGAGCCCTGTGGTCAGAGGCAGTCACAGCCATTCCATGGTGGCATCCCAGGGGACCTTGGGCTGCAAAGGCACAGATCTGTTACAGGCACTCATGGGGGCCCATGGTGACACCCCAGGAGTCCCCAGGCTGGCAAAGAGCTGGGATGTCCCAGACACTCACAGGGGTTCCTCTTACGGGCACAGTGGGAGCTTCAGGCAAAAGCTTTGTTTCTTTATTAAAGAAACTCTTGCCGAGACGTGAGGTGGAAAAATGACGCTCAACAGCAACCATGGTTCCTTAAAACCCTGCAGGACCCCTAGACTTCTAAAATTCCTTCTATGAGAGAACACTGGGAGTGGCTGGATTCAATCCCAGCCGCAGATTTTTTCAAAGCTGTAAAAGCTTGGACAGGTGGAATTAAACTTTTACACAATTTTCCCCACAGGAATAATGATGGAATACCAGATATATTTATATAAATACAGCTCTGATTGATTCTGATCATGATTAGACAGAATGGTTCATTTACACCACAGAGTAAAGGAAGGAGTTATTGTTGTGGTCCATGGTGGTGGTGGACACAACCTTGTGCCAACGGGCAGGAGCCATGAGACCACCAGCACAGACACACAGACAGACAGACAGACACACACACACACATACATGCACACAGACACACAGACACACATATGCAGCAGCTCAGCAGTGAAGACACAGGAGGGTCCAGGCATGGAGTTCCAACATGCTTCATTGTAGAGCAACACCAAAAGTGTCCAGGGGCCAAAGACAAAGGAGGGTCCAGGGTATAAATACAGGGAAAGAGGGTGCAGAGGAGAGCACCAGGGATCCAATGCTCTGAGGGCTCAGGGGCGGTACACAGGGAAGGGACCAACAGGAAATGCCAGGGTAGATGGACAGCGTTACACACCAATGAGAAGACAGGCAAGGGAGAACTCACCAGAAAATGAACATATAAAATGAGTCGGAAAGGCCAATAGGCCAATAGGGAGGACAGAGAGGACAGAACTGAGACAAATTAACATAGTGTTGCAGAGCACCACGGGGAAGCTTTTTTTCTCACCCTGAACTTTGAGGAATGCCCAGAGCCTACGGTGTGTCTCTCCAGAGCATTTCTGCTGCCTTTTCCCTGGTAGGCTCACAGGTTTCCACAGTTGTGCAGTGTCACAATGATCTCCTTGGTTCTGCAGCCCTGCTGTGGCTGCTGTGTAACAATGGACCTGTGGTACCATGAGGTTCCAAAGTGTCACCATGGTCCGTTTGGTTCCACAAGACCTTGGTAGGCCACAATGGCCCCTTGGTTCCATAAGGTGCCTGGTGTCCCACAGCCCCTCAAAGACTGCTATGGCCTCTCAGAGTTCCCCATGGCCCGTCATGGCCTCTCAAGACCGTTAATGGCACCTCATGACTGATGGGCCCTCACAGCGCCTCACAGCCCCTCATAGCCCCAGGTGCAGGGCTCCTCCCAGAGGAGGAGGGGTCGGGCCCTGCTTGTTCTCCTTTCATTTCCATCCCTTCACACCCATGAGTGCAGAAAGGCTGAAATGGAGCCTTTCCCCAGTGTTTCCCTCAGGGTTAACTGCGGGCTTGTAGAAGTCCATCCGAAAATCCTTCATTTTTTGCCTCACAATTGTCATGAGAAAAGACTACCGAAGAGTTAAAAGTGCTGAGCCGGTTGGGAAAGAAAGTCTCCTGCTTATCTAGTGTGTTCACAAGTGATGCTTGCAGAACACGCCATGCTGTACTCGAAGGGGGCATGCTGCCCTTTTCTGGACAATTGAACTGGACTTTCTTCCAAACTCCTGAGCTGGCTGGACTGAGCTCTGGGGTGGCTCCCCCCCGCTCCATGAGAAGACCCCTCTTGCCTGTCTTCAACCACCGTGACAGACCAACAGAGATGCGAATCCCCTCATCAAGGAACCAAGAACCCCTCTGGCACCCTATTGACACCCCCATGGCACCCCCATGGCAACCTCCTTCCAGAGACTGGGACTGTACTCCCTCCCAACTCAGGGAGGGGGAAAACTTAATGTACATGTGAGCATTCAGCCATGAAAACAATGGACTTCTCCCCTCCATGGAAACCTAATTTCAGTTACCTTCCCCCAGCCAAGAACAGTATATATATTGGGGTTCGGCCCAACTGTCCTTTGAGATCTCCCCAAGACGTGTACCAGCGAGTTTCAGCGGCGGGACCTGAAGACATCACGTTTTGGTAGCTATACCCCATTCCCTGACCTTCTTTCCTCCCTTTTTTTTTCCTTGTCTTACCCTTCTCTTCCCCGGATCCCTTAACCAAACGCATATTTAACTGTGGTTATAATCAATAAATTGCACCTTGTTGATTTGTTACTGCAAAACCCCTGTGCCTCTTGTTGGTTATTTTTGCACCCAAAAATCATTCGTCACCCGTTTATTTCGGGTGGACCTTCACAACCTGTGAGCCCCGTGGAGAAGACACCTCTGTGCCCTCTGCTCAGAATTTCACTGCAGAACAGCAGGAATGCAACCCAAACCTGCCTTCAACCTGCTGGGGTGGGAAACTCCTGCACCAGCGGCTTTCTCGCCATTCTGCTGCTCATGGCCAAGACAATTTCCCTGCCCTTCTGCCAGGGCAATGCCCTGTGCCAGCTCTGCTGTGAGGCTTCCCTGGGGCAGTGCCAGCACCAGTGGTTCCTTCAGTTTTGGAACTGGAGTCAGCCAACATGACTGAGCCCTGGTGAGCTCTCAGGATGGCCGGGGACAACTGATCCACCTGGCCCACCCCAAAATTCACGCAAGTCCTGCTGGAGCCGATGGACCCAGCGGCCAAGAACAACCCCAGAGCCAGGTAGAACCACTCACCCTTTCCCAGGACACCGTGGTGGATCTACCCCACTGTGGCCAGGCATTACAGGCGACTGTGTAGGGCCCCTCACCCAGGAAACCCCACAGCCCCACAAGGCCCTGTAGACAGGTAGACCCAGCAGTCCCGTCCTGCTAGGGTACCAAATTTCCAGACCAATAAATAATTTCAACATACTTTTGACATATGAAGATTTTTTCTGGCATTTAAATTCTTTTGAGTAAATCAAGAATTTTGGGGGTGTTATATTGTATTTGCAGGGATGCTCAACGAAGGCAGCAATGTTGCATTTGACTCCATGTTCTCAGAAGGCTAATTTATTACTTTACGATATTATATTTTATTAAAGAACACTATACTATATTATACTATACTAAAGCATGCAGAAAGGATACAAGGATACTTGGTGAATGTTCAAAAGATAATAATGAAAACTCCTGACTCTTTCCAGAGTCTCGACACAGCTTGGCCATAATTGGCCAATGAGTCAAAATAACTCACACCAGAATCCAATCAAACAAATCACCTGTGGGTAAACAATCTCCAAACACATTCTGCACATGAGCACAACACAGGAGAAGCAAATGAGATAAGATTTGTTTTCCTTTTTCTCTGAGGTGTCTCAGCTTCCCAGGAGAAAAATCCTGGGCAAAGGGATTTTTTCAGAGAATGTGAATGCCACAGTGTTAGAGATGAGTAATGAGATGTTTGGCTCTCCCAACTAAAGGGTGAACATGATAAGTATGTTAAGAAAAGTTGCACAGATGTATAGTTCTGTTACTGCAATGTGTCCCCCCTGCCCAGCATTGTTATCCCGGGCTGATCTTGGTAGTCCAGCATTTGGGGAGGGGCAAATTGTTCCTAAGGGGCAAGGCTTAGCACCAGCTGTCCTCCAATCCAGTTCCAAGAAAGCAGTCTACACCAATGGACAGCGACCGAGAGTCAACAGACAGCCTTTGGGAGGAGCTAGGGCTGCCTGTTGAAACAGCAAGGATATAAAAGGGAGAGCAGTCATTGTGTGGATGAGCCAGCCACGTGGTTACCAGCCGCAAAGTGGGGGAGGCTCCCAGCACCATAATTTTTTCCTTATTTAGTGCTTTTGTTGTAAGTTTTATTAAGTTTTCAATAGACCTTTCAAAATATTGAGAAGTAAACGGTGATTTCTCACAGGGAGAAAAAGTTGTAAAAGAAAGTTTCTTTGAAATTATTCCTTTTTCTTTTAAACCCAGGCCATTCCTACCACACTGACAGTGCACCACCACCTTTCTCACCACTTGGACACCCATCCCTCCAGTCAACCCACTCCCCCTGGATTCTGCACAACTCCCAACACACCGTTTGTCTGGGGGAAGGCACAGACTGTGTAAAGGCAGCAAAACCCAGACCTGGCCTGACTTCCCTGGACCACTGGAAAGGAGGAAATCCAGATCCATGGACACACATGAACACAGAGTAAAGCTTTGCTCAAAGGGTTTATTGATTCGTATGACTGATTCTTCAGGGGAAATGGCCCAGGGCTCAAAGGGTTCAAGGGTTTCTTCCAGTGATGATCATCTCCTCATGCCACTGGAGAGGAAAAAGGACACTGGTCCTTCCAACCCTAAAAGACCAACCCCAGAAGGTGACCTCTGGAGCCCACTGGGCCGTGGCTGGGCTTTGTCCCCAGCCCTGTCCCTGCAGGCACGGCTCACCTAGGCATCCAGAGAGGCAGCCAGGCGCTTCTGCCGCAGGAGAGCCCGCAGCTCTTCAGCCACAGGGGGCTGAGGACAAAGGCAGCGTTAGAGACACACTGGGGGCACCGGGCTGCACTGGGAGGCAGGGGAGAGCAGGGGGGCCTTGGGGAAGGGGCTGTGGCAGCAATGGGGTGCAGGAGCTGCTGTGCTGCTGCCCAGAAGCACTGGGCTCCTGGCCATGAGCCACAGCTGGGGCAGGGGCTGCGTCCTGGTTCATCCAGGGGATCCTGGGGTGACAGGGATGGGAATGCAGCAGAGCCCTGCGCAAAGGCTTCCCTGGAGAGGGGCCCTGGGGCAGGGCATTTTCTGGGCTGTCAGGAGGGGTGCACTGGGCTGTGCTGGGACAGACTGGGATGGCCTGGGCTGTGGTGGCCATGCAAGGGGAGGGTCTGGCACCGGCAGAACTTGTCGTACCTACCAGAGGCGTCTCCAGGACTGCAACATTGTCTAAATCCAACTGCAGAGAGACCAGGAGACCTCACTGGTCACTGGGATGTCCCCAGTGCCAGCAAGGGATGGGGGGACACCACTGCCCCCCAATTCCCTGAGGGGATGCCCTGCAATGCCAGCAGCCCACTCACCTCCCGCAGATCATCTTGGGTTCCTTCCAGGAGTGCCTGGAAAGGAGAACAAAGGCAGGGTCTGGACTGGACCTTGTGGGGCTGTGGGGGGACACACGGGTGCAGGGAGCAGGGTGCAGGCAGAGGGATGGGAATTCAGGGCCTCCAAGGAGATCTGTTTGAGGTGGGGGGAGACCCAAAGACACTGATCTGGGGTCAATGGAGAGTCCAGGGGACAGGGCTGGGGGTATGGAAGGAGCAGGGTGTGAGGTACGGGGGAGGAGAAAGGAATTGAGGTGTAGGGACATGGGTGGGCAAGGGATGGGCTTCGTGGGGACAGAAGAGCAAGGACGAGGACGGGTGGAGACAAAACCAACAGTACTGGGAGATGCTCTGGGAGTGGGGGGTGAGTCAGGGAATTGTACAGGGAGACCCCTCTGCATGGCCAGGAAAAAAGGCAAAGGATTGAGAGGGAACATGGAAAGAAAGGCCTCAGGAATGGTCAGTGGGAGGGCACCTGGGGACCCTGAATGGGACACAGGGGAGGGACCAAAAGGGTGGGATGGGAGGCCAGAAAGGGCAGGATGTGGGGACAGTGTTTGGCTGGTGCCTCACCTTGGCCTGTGCGGGGGGGCACAGCAGGATGGAGAAGAGCAGGGCCACGCTGAGCACAGCCACCTTCCTCTTCCTCTGGCTCTGGGCAGCACTGCCTGAGGCTGCAGCAGGTGAGGAGCACCTTTATCCCTGCCGGGACTCCTCCCCGCACCCTCCCTGCCAGCCCCCAGGCCAGAGCCCAGCTTGGCACAGCCCCAGCCCTGGCCACAAGCCCAGCCCTGGCACAGAGCCCATCCCACCCCATCTGAGGCACGGATCCAGCCCCCTTGCCCGGCATCCCTCCAGCCTCCTGCACGGGGCAGCTGCCCCTGGAAGGGCCCAGGCACCTGGGGGGCCAAGGGGGGCAGCCAGGGAGACAAAAGCACCTGGGGACCCTGTGGGGACAATCCAACACAATCCATCCTCCAACAGCCCCAGTGCCAGATCCCCCATCTCCTGCTGCCCCTCCCCTCCCAGAGCTTTCCCGGTGGGACACCCCAGAGCTGAGCCTGGCCCCAAACCCAACATGTGGGAGAACAAGGGGAACAAGGGACATGTGATCAGGTGGCTGATGGGCATCTCAGGCACTGCAGGCACTGGGGAGCACTGGGCAATGCTGATCACCTGCAGACAGGCTGAGGGTTGGGGAATGGCTCAGGAGTGACAATTCCCACATCCACACAACCCGATATCCCTTTCCCTGCAGATGCCAAACCTGACCAAGCTCCATGCCCAGAGCATTGTCCAGAGGGGAATATGCCCTGCCCTGCCCCTCATCCAGTCACACCTGCAGCCATGGAGCCCTCCCAGAGCACCTGGGTCATGGC
This sequence comes from Melospiza melodia melodia, assembly GCF_035770615.1. Lineage (NCBI taxonomy): Eukaryota > Metazoa > Chordata > Aves > Passeriformes > Passerellidae > Melospiza > Melospiza melodia. The sequence goes on along the minus strand of NW_026948600.1, from coordinate 945,002 downwards.
CCTGGCTCTGGGCCCAGGCCAGCACTGGCCCTGTGCAGGATGTGCCCATCCCAGGGACATGGGGAAGTGGGCACCTGTCCCCAGGCAGCCACTCGGAGCTAACTGGGGTAACAGAGGTGCCCTGTGAGGAGGAGTGGTGTTGGTGCCCTGCCAGCATCTCTGACAAGCCCTGTTTACCCAGGCCCTGAGGCACCAGGCAGACATTCAGACATCTTGGGCTTTCCAGAAGGAAAATCCACAGTGAACTGGTTCCTGAGAGCTGTCCAAGGCTGCGATTCCTGTTTGACATTCCAGGGCATTAGTGGAGGGTTCTGCACATCTCTTTCCCCAGGCACAAAGTGGATCCATCAGAGAAGCGTTATGACCCAGCTGGGAAAACATTTCAGGCCACTGCCTTGACTGTTTGCTCTGGAACTCACCCAAGGAGACGCAGGGCCCAAGGGCGAAGATTTTCCTCAGGGGTTTTGCAGCTTTGTGCCCTTGGAGGAGAGACCAGAGTCTCCTCGTGGGAGATTTGACCAGATGGACAAGAGCTGTGACATCATTGGTGGGCTGAGGTCACCTTGGAGAGAAATTGAGGAAGTGTCTGCAGGACCCTAAATGGTGAATGAATGAAGGAGATTCTCACTGTCCTGACCCACTATCCAGCAAAACCACAGCCAAGGGAAGAGGACTGGTGGAATCAGGGGGGAAGCAGACCTTGTTGAGCCTGGTGCACACTGGGCAGTGTGAGGCGATCCCCTGCAGGTGTCCCAGCTGTCAGTGCAATACCACTGCTCTGATGGACTGGGTCCTTAAGAAACAAAAGAAGTGATCAAGCTCAGGGAAGGAGGGGATGTGATCACACTTCTCTTCTCTGGGAGTTTCTCTCTGAGGGGGGACATTCCATGAGAATTGGGATGCGGTAAAGGACAGCGCTGAGGGCAGCTGCTCCCTCTCTCTCTGGGCTTCGGAGGAGGACACTGGGAGCTGCTGCTTGGGAAAAGGAATTGGTTGAGCAGGTGGCCAGAGCAGCTTCCCCAGGCAGGTGCTGTCAGGTGCCTGCAGCACTGAAAGCGTCTCCACTTGGGGCTGCCTTGACAACTCCCCCAGCCCAGCAGACCCTGAGCCCAGATGGTGCAATCAAAGCCTCACCAGAGGGACGAGAGGACTCTTCACATAGCAGATCCAGCTGGCTTTACTAAGGAAAATCCAAGGGTCCAGTGAAGTGAGAGTGAAGAGGGAAACAGGAGCAAGCAGGAACACAACCTTTGCTGAAGGGAACCAGAGGCAAAGAGCCAGGAGCAGGGCTGGGGCCAGGGTATATAACTGGGGAAGGCAGGAGGGGTCAGGGTACAAATTATCCAATGGGGAAGGGAGCCAGGGGTGGAGTTAAGCTGGGGTGACACGGGATGCACCAATGGGGGAGCAGAGTGAGAGGGGTCTCTAAGGGAAAGCCAATGGAGGAACGGGGAGTACAGAACTTTCTGGAACTGGGGGATTGATTTGCAGAGAAAAGAAGAAACCTCACAACTTTATAAAAGTTGTAAAGCCCGGTATGTTTATTTACGGCGCCAGACGCAGACGGAGAAAATTCTCCTCAAAAGGCGTACCCCTGAAGATCTCAGGTCTCCTTTTATCCCCCCTTCCAAATGCATATGCATACAGTTTCACAGTAGGTTCATACATATTCATTCCACGTGACATTTATTGCCAGTTCTTCTTTATCAAAGGAATTCCTAGGTCAGGGGCAAATTGACCTCGTAGTTTTTTCTGTTTTTCTTTCTCTGTCTCCTTGCTGTCTCGGCATGCAGTTTTTCCTTCAGCTTTGGCCTCACAGAGTTTTAACCTCTCCTAGACACTTCACCTAATTCAGAATGGATCTCTACTCTGTCTCAGGATGAACAGCAGTCGATTGACAACAGCACATTAACATTAACAAGCAAAGAACCATGGGGAATTGCACCAGTCCCTCACCTTAACTTAAACAGTGCTGTCCTCCCATGGCATTCCAGGTTCATCTTCTCCATGGCTGTCTCCCACATCTCCCGGTTTTTTGTTTATTAAATAAACATTTCCCAGTGTTTTGTCAATTCTTTCCTTAAAACACATCAGTGCTGCTGAAACAATAACAACTATGAGAAGGACCCACAAGAAACTTTTAAGAATGGGGGCCACCCACACAGGAACGCCCCACTGCATGAGCGTTTTGTCCATCATGTCCACAACTTTATTTTCAGTAAGAAGAGACTTAATTTGCTCTTGCATTTGTTTGATGTTGGCCTGGATCGATGTGCTTTTCGATGGCAGGTTGAAACAACAAAGCCGTTTGAAATCTTCACAACCATGGACATGGGAGAGCAGCAGGAAGGTGATGGCTGCTCTGTTCTGAAGGGTGGCATGTCTGGTGGTTTCCTCGTCCACTAGAAGGTCTGATAAGGCAGGGGACGTAGCGTTGGTTTGCTTACTAAGCCAGCACTCCAGGTGAGAAAGCTCACCGAGGGCCATCACAGCTGCAACCCATGGTAGAAAGATAGAAACAGCGACCCTCTTCGTCTTGCCCCGATTATAAATTTGGTCATCACAATTTTGATTGAATTGGGAGTATGATCTTTTTTGGCGTGCCAATTGAGTTTCTCGTTTCCAGTTTTTAATTTGGGTAGTGTTTGGGGTGAGGGTAGTAAGCTGACCAAGGCTGCAGGGGCCCCCTTTGATCTTTGAGGGGATCCCTGGCCACACCCCCTCTCCACAGATGAGAAACACTCCCTTGGGAAGCACTCTGGGAAACGGAGAGGACTTAGACAATGTTTTGGCAGTATAATTGTACCAGTCAACGACATTGTATCTCTCATAAATTGGTGATATATCTTTTCTCACTATCATCTGTGGTTTGGATTTCTCATGCCAATTTTGTTAGGGTTGCTCGTAGAAAAAGTTTACACAATAAGTCGCTTTGAGGAGCCTGGTAGGTCTAGTTCTTTGGGCTCCTGTGGTGCATGTGGTAAGATCTTCATCCACTCGTCCCAGGTGTCTACCGGGGTGGGCTTCTTACCTGCATAGGGATATTCATTTGGTGACAGGGGGATTCCCACCTGACATGTAGACAGTGGGTCATTTGCACGTCCCATGGCCGTGCAAAAGTTATCTTGCTTGAGAGATTTTGCCAGTGTGATCCATACGTTTTCTGTTGGTTGTGGCACAACCCATCCAACCGCTGTTTGGATGCACAGGAGCACAATGACGGTGGCAGCAGCTGTTAAGGTATTTCGGGGTGTCTTGGGAGTGGCCATCTGGTCCTCAAGTGAGTCAGTTATCAACTGTTCGAGCACTGATAGAAACATGAATGGTCAAGTTAGTTGTCACTGTAATTTTCTTTGTTTTGTCCCTATGGTAGGGAGGGCGAGCAATTGGCAATTGGGGCAGGTGGAGACAATTGCCTTGGCTTGGTCTGTGGAAATCTTAAATTGACGTACTAAAGCTGGAGCATTCTTATGGAAGAATGCATGGCTTAGACGAGCCTGTTGAAAGATGCGGTGCAGCAAGGGAAATGTGGGTGGCACTTGCTGCCATTGCTAACAAGTGTGCTCTCTGGTTGCCCTCAGTGATGTATCTTGGCAGCTCTGTGTGCGACCGGACATGCAGGATGTGATAAGGTTGCTCTCTGTGGGAGATGAACCAAATTAATTCAGAGAGAAAGCTGTATAATTTTCTATTTTGGACTTGCTTGAGCAGGGCATGCTCTGCCTGCTCTGCTATCCCAGTGACAAATGCAGAATCTGTGACTAATTTGAAGGGTTGTTGAAATGTTCGAAACATCCTCACACCTGCAGCAAGTTCTGCAGTCGGGGGGGAACCTTCAACAACCTGGATATCAGACTCCTCCTTCTGACTGTCAGGGTCCCTCAAGGTGAACACTGACTTGTGAGATTTGCCTGAGCCATCAGTGAACTTGGTGATAGCGTTTTTGAGTGGAGTTTTACTTTTATATGATTTTGGGGCCAAATGCAGTGAATCTTTAAAAAGTCTGTGTTTAGGATAATGAATTGAAACTTTTCTGGGATAGCTGTCTAATGAAATTTGCGGATGTTCATTTGTTTGTAATAGAGAATCCAATTGTTCCAAAGTATAAGGGAGGTAAATGCACACCAGATCACAAGCTGCGAGGGTCCGGAAGCGATGTCAGCCTTTAATAATAAGTTGGCTCCAAGTTCTGGTGGGGTGGTGACTGTTTTATGTGGTTGGTGCAGCAGAAAAAGTCACTTGATGATGACGAGTGGGTTTTTTGCAGTATCATCCCACTGAAAGAGCAATGCATGGAAGTGTGGGCACTTACCAAAAATACCGAGGCTGAGGGGAAGGGACCGGTCTGTCCGATGTGCCTGGCAGTGTTTGATAGCGTTGACGACTCTCTCCAAAGCCTCACAGGCTTCTGGCGTTAACGAGCGTGGGGAAGACAGGTCGCCATCTCCTCGTAGAAGGTCCAAGAGCGGTGCCAGTTCTTCTGTGGTGAGGCCCAGGAGAGGTCAGATCCACGTGATGATGCCGCACAGCTGTTGCCTGTCTCTTAATGTCTGGGAGTGCTTGAGGTTTGAGGCACAATGGTCCTTCCTGTGATTAAAAACCCGAGGTACTTCCATGGGCTTGATAGCTGGATTTTGTCCTGAGCTATCGGAAACCCCGCACTTTCGACAGCTGTGACAGTCTTGGAAAGTGCTGTGTCTAATAAGTGTTGATGGAAGCACAGATTACTACATCATCCATGTAATGCAGGTGTAATACTCTGTCCAAAGTTTCTCTCATCTGCCTCACATTTATCACTGGACCACGGAAGAAAAGACCCTTGTCTGAAGTTTCTGGCCCTGTTGGAGAAAGTTACATGCCAAGGGCCCCGAGACCTGAGCACAGCTCCTGGTATTGCTAAGCTATTGTTCACAGGTGTGTTTGCTGTATGCTACACTGAACCCAATGAAAGGAAGAAGGGGGCAGCTTGCCTTTTTGCAACACTACCCTTGGAAGTTGTCCCACCCCTCGGCCTGGCTGGACTTCTCCTGAGTTTTGGGTGGTTCCCCACAGAAGACCCCTAACTTGTCTTACAACCGCTGTGACAGACAGACTGAGATGTAAGAAGCCTCTCCATCAAAGACCGAGACATGAAATCCCTACGTGAAAAGGCCCCCCCACACTCTTTCCAAGGACTGGGACTGAGGCCCCTAACCTGGGGGAAGTGTGTGGGGGAGGCAAGCTGACTAAAGCAAGATGGATGTTACAGGTGTGAGCAGTGGACCAAGAAGACAATGGCTCTCGCCCACTGCTGAGAACATGGACTGTGTGTACCCTTCTCTAAATACCATTTTTTCCCCAAAAAATACAATAGACTACCTTTGATTTGGTTTCAAGTTTTACCCCTTCCCCCATAAAAAAAAAAAAGAGTATAATAGAGTTCGGATGAACTGCAACCCTGAGATCTCCCCGGACGTGACCTGGTGAACTCCATTGGCTGGACATTGAAGAACTTCACTGTTTCTACTTTTGGTAGCTCTATACCTTCCTTTCTCTTCCTCCCTCTTTTTCCCTTTTCCCCACTTCCTCCCCAACGCATTTTGTTGTGGTTATTCAATACTGGTACATTTGTTTTGATTATCACTGCAATCCCCTCTACCGTGTCAGTGTTTTTTGTACTCTGAGATCAACCCACAAACCATCATGAAACCCGTTCATAAGGACAGATCACGACACTTGCATACATACTATAGAACCCTTCTGTCAAGCCTTAAAAATTCTCTACAAATTCATTTGCAACATTACTGGGTCTGGCACTGCCCAGATCTGGTGTTTGCTGCCACCACCAGTGCCCAGATCTGGAAATTCCCTTGTTCCAGCAGAGCCAAGTCCAGCAATTTTCTGGTAAAGAAAGACAAAATCTGTCAATTTCCGCTTCCGACATCGGCAATGCCAAGGTCTGGTGTTTGCTGCCACTGCCCGTACCCCAGTCTGGACATTTTTTATTCCAACACAGCCCAGGTGCAGCAATTTTTTTGAAAAAGAAGACAAAAGGCAGCAATTTCCTGGTGCCAAGACTATCACCACCCAGACCTGGTGTTTGATGGCACCGCCCATGCCCAGATCTGGACATTTCCCTGTGCCACCACAGCCCAAGTGCAGTAATTTGCTGGCAAAGAAAGCCTAAACCTGGCAGCTTCCTGGTGCTGCCACCAGCAGCACTGTCTGTGTCTCTCTGGGAGCCCCTCAGGATCCCCGGCCAGTCTCGAGTCGGCAGACACCGGGGGCAACCCCGGCACGGCTGACAGCGGGGAGACGCTCTCTGTGCCCCGAGGGTACTGAGGGCACCTGGGCTGGGCGCCTTTGCCGCAGGAGAGACACCAGAGACATTGGTAGGAGATAAAGGGCCGGGTCTTAGCAGGGGTTAATCCAAGGTTTTTTTCTAGGAGTCCCAAAGGAGCCCCTGCACCTCAGGGGGCTCCTTCTGAGAGCCCCGGGAGATGTGCCAAGGTTACATTTAAAGGGAGGTGGAAACTGAAAGGAGATAACATTTTACTGACCAATAAGTGACCTTAAGGGATGGGTATTGGTGGACAGATATTTAGGACAGCATATGGGGCAAGGCTTGGGGCGCTGACCCCCGGACGCTGGCTAATCACTCGACATCCTGGAGCAAAGCTTCTAGATGGAGGGGATGGGATGCTGAGTGATTGACAGAGAGCCAGGGTGGGGATTTGGGGGTGATCTCAGCAAGGGGAAGGGTTTACACAGGTAAAGGGAGGGGGGTACAGTCTGGAATAAATCATTTGGGAAAAATATGGGGATACAAAACAAAACTACTTCCAAGTATTACAAAGTATAAAATGCACTACAACATTTGTTATAAAGATACAGTTTTTATTTCTGTTGTTAATTATAAGCTTAGACATAATAGTGAAATAGCTGATATAAGTATGCTTGTGTTAAAATGCCTGCTTGGATGAGATAACATCCAATGAACATGAGATGAAGACACCTGGTACAGATGTGGCAGCCATCAGCACTCACTGTCTGAAGGCAGTGTGGGCCGTGGCCAAAACTGAAGATGATGATAAAAAAGGACCAAAACCACAACCAAGGCATGTGCATGCTCTAAAAAGGTGGAACCGAGGAAGAGCCATGCTAAACAGTTCTTGGAATATGGAAAGTAGTTTGGGAAAAAAGTTTACTATGCATGAGGGTCCATGAATATGCAACAGGCTGATGGAAGGAAAAGGTATCTAAGGGATATCCCGAAGATAACAGGGTGGTCTTGGTTCAGTGCCAAGATGCACCCGGCCGTAATAACCTTTGCTCCATGCTCCTTGTCTCCCCTTGTCCTTTATTAAACTCTTTGAATTTTCCCAGTAGAGTTACAATGTTTCTCCCAGCCCCAAACAGAGAGCTCTGCCCGGGGGCTCCGGACAAAGGCAGCGGTGCTCGGCAGCGGCCCCAGCCCGCCCAGGCCCGGGCATTGCCCCGCACCGGGACAAAAACCCGCCTGAAGGAGACCTTGGAAAGCCCGCCCATGGCTCCTCCGCGCCCCAAAGCTGCCGCAGCCGCGGCTCTGGAGCAGGGAGGCTCTGCGGGACCCCCGGGCCGGGCCCCCTCCCAGCTGTGCCCGCCCCGGGGCTGATGCTCGGCCCGGGCTCTCTCACTGCTCCAGCTCCCCCACGGCCCCACTGGGAGCGGGCCCCGAGCGCCCGGTGCCACAGGGCCCCGAGCCCCTGCCCGGCCCAGGGTCAGTGTCCATGGCCGGGCCCTGCCCAGGGCTGTGGCCCCTGCCTGCCCCCGGCACAACCTACGGCTCCAGCGCAGCTCCCTCCAGTCGGGCACTGCGGGCTCCAGCCAGGCACAACATTCTGGTCATGGCATCTCTGTTATCTCTGCTCACATGGGCACAACATCCCAGTCACGGCATCTCTGGTGTGTCTGCTCACATGGGCACAACATCCCGGGCATGGCATCTCTGGCGTCCCTGCTCACATGGTGTGAAAAATAGATGTATTTTATGATTGGCTTTTTGCAAATATTAAAATCAATATTATATGTGTTGTGTTAGAAAGCAATGCTGAATTAATTTTCTTAAGTACTGCGTTAAATATAGTTTTAGGTTATAAAAATTGTTAAAATAGAAACTATGCTATGTGAGATACTTTTTTTAAAGAAAGAACTTGCAGTGAGATAGCAGCCACAGGACACTGAAGTCTTTCAGAGAAGAAGAATTTATTGCCTTCTTATCAGAAGAAACAAACTTCTTCCCACCTCGAAGGCATGGTTAGGATTAGAGGGAAGAAGTTGACACTGACCAGACAGAATCCTGTGTTTGAATGGAATTTATGCATCATGTATGAATATGCAACGGGCTATTGTTTTTAAGGGTTAGTCCTTTGTTAACAGGTGTCCTTTTTCGGGCTCATGCTGCCCAAAAAAAGGTACCCGAACGCCCGTAACTCTTTGTTTTTATTATCTCATATTGTCCTAATTTAATTTGTCCAAATTTTTATTACTCTAATTGTGTCACTATTCTTTTTAACCATTTTATTACTATTAAACTTTTAAAAATTTTAAAAACAAGTGATTGGCGTTTTTCACAATTTGGTAGCAGAGGATGGTTTGCCGGCTAGGAGCAGGCTGGCTCTGTGGCAGAACTGCCGGGGGGGGCTCCCAGACTGTCAGGGTCCTGAGTCCAGGATGGCAGCATTGGCCCAGGAAGTGGGCTGAGAGAGAGAAGAGAAAAGGAGAGAAGAGAGAGAGAGGGTAAAAGAGATCCAAGGCATGCCCCCAGGGTCCCCATGCCTGGGGCTGCTCTGCCCTGCTCCTGCTCTGCAGCAAAATGGCAGCAGCAGGGGAAGGGCCAAGAACAGCACTGATAGCAAGGCCGTGAAGAGAAAGAGAGGGGGAGGGGGACTAGCACTAAAAGATAAAATCAAAGCAGAGATTGATGACTCTCCAAACCTCACAAAGCGGTTTGATTTTCTTAAGTAAGAACGTTTTTTAGTTTCTTTTTTTTTTTTTTTTGTGGTTGTTTTGTTTGTTGTTAACGAGAAGGATTTTTTCCTGAAGAAGAGGCTGCTGTAGAGAAAGCTTTTAGCTAAACCCAGAAATTTTAGAAGGAAAGCGAATAGTAAAAGTTAATGCAGTATTATCTTTCTTTTATTACTATGCTATTAAGAAGTCCTTTCCACGTACTACTGAAGCAACAATCAAAATCATGGAAAGAGAGTGAATTCATGCCAGCAGAATCAAAGGACTTGTGAAGAAACCTGAGGAACAGACTATCACATTTAGACTGTGTGATACCGAACTGACTTTCCAATGGGGACTGAGTGGCAAGAGTTTGAGAAAACCCAAATGATCCAAGAAATGTTCAAAGAATAACACTGAATTAAGAAATAAGACAACGCTTATATCACTAGTTTTGAGCACTACCTGAATAAAACATCTCCTTGGGGGAGGAAAACTTCAGATAGAAGGATCAAGAATGTTTTTGTATTCTGACCTTAGCCTGAGAATTGTACAGAGGAGAAGGGGAATTACCATTTCCATTAGTAAACTTTATTTGATTCATTCCAATACTAGACATGCTAGCTGGGTTATAAGTAAAAGTTGTGAGAGTAATTAGTGTTGTAGTTCACAAAATTTATGCTCTTATTGCAAAAAGTGTTAAAGAACTGACTTGGTTTTGTGGATGGGAATTATTAGTGCCTGTTGAATGAGAGATACCTGAAGAACAGTAAGAGACCATGTTATGAACAAAAATTCAGTTGATTTTTTTCTGTGAGAAAAAAAGTTACCACTACTGCTGGGCTGCTGCCTGTGTATGGTAATTACGGGTCGTTGTTGTTAATGGTTGTTTTTGTATTAGTAAAAGCCCTGGCTGGGGCGAGGTAATGGCCCTTCTCCGAGACAGTAACTCGTGGGGACCTTCCCAAACAGTGAGGAGAAGAGACCTGGGGGGGTGGTTTATGCAAAGTGACTCCAGGACCAGCATGCTGTGGGGGACTACGGCTCCAAACACATAGAGAAAAACCCAAAAACAACGAGCCAAATAAGAGTTGAGAGACTGGAGTGATGTCTGGATGTGAGGAGCCGAGTGCTGAGCATGCAGAGATGCTGAACACCTTCGGAGCCCCTCTCGCCCTGAGCAAGGGAGTTGTCCCGAAACCAGGACCAGGGAGGAAGGAACAGAGAAAACTGACATCGGACGGGATCACCAGGCCCTAAAGGCTCCCACGAGGACGTGATTCCCCAGCTCTGCCCCTAGTGGATAGAGCTGTGCTTATCCTCCTCCTCTGAGTTGCCCTGGGAGAGAGGATGGGAGACTGCAGCCCCACCGAGCTGCCCAATCCTGAGCTGATCACTTTTAATAAAGGCATTAAAGAGGATAAGAAGTCTCCTGGCCCTGTTTATTTCAGCTGGGAGCTCGTCCGGGATAGCCACGCTGCAAGAGGACTCAAGACTGGCCATCTTGGACCTCAAGGACAGCTGGCTACAAGGACCAGAGGGATCAGCTCAGGAGCAGCGATGCAGAGGAGCACCGGAGCACTGGACTGGTGAGAAATCCGGTGGTGGGAGTGGGAGATGAGCACGGGTGTGTGTGAATGAGACGAGGGCCGGCAGCCGGACCCTCGACCTGAGAGTGGGCCCCTCAGTACTGCGTTTTCGGTCTTTCGCAAGAAAGCCGGCCAGGAACATGGGGCAGTGCTTGGGTGCTTGGAATTAGTGTGAGTGAGTCGTCTCCTAAGGGGGAAAAAAGGCCCCCCCAACCCCCCCGGGCGTGCAGAGAGAATATTTGTATGAATGGCACGCACCCAAAGTAAGTCCTGACAGAGGGAAGTCAGGCAGATTTGTAAGTCCCTAGAAGGATTCGGGTAGCTCACAAGCCCTGCAGGCAAAGTAAGTCCTGACAAAGGAGTCAGGCACAAACCCCAGCGAAGGAGGCTGTGGTTTGCTTTTAAGTCCTGATACGGTGAAGCCTAAAAATTGGTGGGTTAGGCAAACTAAAATCAGGCAGTTGTTTTTCCTGACTGAGGGAGTCAGGCACGACCCGGATTCTTAGGCCGAGGCTTCGTGTGTTCAAGTCCTGATAGATGTAAGACCTGACGTTGGGAAAGTTGGGCAATCAAGAGATTGGGCAGTTGTTTCAGTATAAAGTCCTGAGCATCAGGCAGAAATCTGAAGTTCAGTGGAGGAGGCTGAAGCTCCTCAAACAAGTTTTTTTTTAAATTACTGGTCAGTAAAGGCACCTTTAGGATTTTTTTTACTCTTGAGACCTGAAAAATGGGAGGGTGTAATAGTAAAAAGACCGGCAAGAGACTGAGGTATATACATCCCAGTAGTCCCTTAGGAGACCTGTTAGTAAAATGGGATTCTATAGAGGCCACGGAAAGATTAGATAAAGTGAAAATGACCCATTATTGTATGGAAGTGTGGCCAGAATTAGAGGTGCAAGGAGGATGGCCTTGGTGTGGGACAAAGGATAAGTGGATGTGCCAACAACTAAATAATTATCTGACAGCTCGAGGTGATACTGATCCTGAGCAATTACTGTATGTATCTTGCTGGGTAAAGAGCACTGTTGAGGATGAAGGGGTGCGAAGTTGTTAGGTACAGAGAAAGAAAGAGGGGAATGAAGGAGGGGAGGATAGGACTAGTAAAAGATGGGACCCCCTGGATTATTTGCCTCCTTCTGCCCCTCCACTTTATAATCCTCTTCTTCAAGTACCTCAAACGGCAGGTCCAGTTCTTCCCCCAGCTGCCATCTCATTACCACCTGCTCAAATTCCTCCTCCTACCTCTTCAGCTTCCCCTGTGATAAACCCAGTATCTCCTCCGGTAACCACTCCCTCACCACCCCTTTCAGCTCCTCCAGTTCCTTCTGCATCACCACAAGTGCCTACTCCACTTGCTGCATTCTTCACCCCTTCTCCAGCTCGACTTAATATCCACTGAGGCTCTTCTCCCCCTTCAATTGCTGTCCCTTTACCTCCTCCTAGTTGGGGCACAAATGCCTCCTCGCTCGATAAACAGATTTTAAAAAGAACATCAGTGTTTACTTCCATTTATCCTCTTTTTCACATGAGCACTGAAAACAGATTTCTACGTAATAATTTTTAAAATGCATTTCCTTGTAATCACTAAGATGCACCAAACTGCAAATTTAGGACACCAAATTCAACCTCTAATTCACTTTCCATTTGATAAAACATACACTGATAATAAGCACCCCAGGCGTGCGGAGAAAATATTTGTATGAATGGCACGCACCCAAAGTAAGTCCTGACAGAGGGAAGTCAGGCAGATTTGTAAGTCCCTAGAAGGATTCGGGTAGCTCACAAGCCCTGCAGGCAAAGTAAGTCCTGACAAAGGCGTCAGGCACAAACCCCAGCGAAGGAGGCTGTGGTTTGCTTTTAAGTCCTGATATGGTGAAGCCTAAAAATTGGTGGGTTAGGCAAACTAAAATCAGGCAGTTGTTTTTCCTGACTTAGGGAGTCAGGCACGACCCGCATTCTTAGGCCGAGGTTTCGTGTGTTCAAGTCTCGATAGATGTAAGACCTGACGTTGGGAAAGTTGGGCAATCAAGAGATTGGGCAGTTGTTTCAGTATAAAGTCCTGAGCATCAGGCAGAAATTTTGGTTGATACAGGAGCAGATAAGTCCTGTCTCAACGAAGTACTAAAAAGTATAGTATAGTGAAAAAACATCTGAAGTTAGACAAACAGCTAGGTAGAAAGGATATCCAATAGCACCAAAACTGGCCAGTAAAACTAAACTTGTAATAAGTGATGTGAAAGTAAAAGGTACCTTTTTGTTGTCTTGTTGTGTGTGTGAGAGTGAGTCACAAGCAAAGTCAGCCTCAACTTCCCGGGCAGGTGGGAAGGGGGCAGTGGAAGTTTGTGTGTGTGTGACCTGCAAACCAAGATACTGTTCCCTGGGCAGGTGGGGGCTGTGGCTGAAATGTGTTTTTGTGACCTGCAAACCAGACTAGTGCTCCCCAGATGTGTGAGGGAGCCGTAGCTGTAAGAGCGTGAGTGACACGCAGACAGCCTCACAGGTGAATGTGCACCAGAGGCAACCAGAGCCAGGGCCCTTCCAGGAGGCCCAGAGATGCTGAGACCTGTGGGCCAACCCCGAGGTGAGGGGAGCCACAGTGATTTTCTAGCAATAATGATCCAGTTTGTGTCTTGAGGGTGTGAAGGAATGTGTGAGGGTGAATATAGACAAAGAATAGAGGTAATGTAGATTGTGCAGTACAAGTTTTACCACATCTCCTTAGAGGGAAGTGTACTTCCTCTAGAAGAATGGTGTAAAAAAAAATATTAAAGTGTAAGGGGTTGAAAGAAATATTTAAGCTATAAGTGAAAGTAAGAAACAGAAGCAAGAGATAAATAGATAACATCTTGAAAAATAGAACAGAAAAACCAGTGAATTAAATACACAGAAAAAATAGGTGAATAAAAATACTTTGGGAGTTAAGTTAGCTGAGAAATACAACTCCTTGCAAAATACAGAGTATGTAGAAGTTGATGAGAGAAACATGCAAGCTATGGAAAAAAGAGAAATTAACCAATAATATTTAACAGAGAAACTGAGTTTTGATAAAATCATTAAATTGCAGACCATTAATGCCTGTGTTTGAAAGCCCATTTCACGTACTCTTCATTACTAACTCGACGGTGCAGACCAAAAGGTAAAGGTTGGACTCACATCACTCTCACCCCCTGGCATTGGAGCAGGATTCAACACCAGTTTTTTTTCCCTCTGGCATTCTGGGCATTGGACCGGACTGCACCCCATTCTCCCTCTGGCCTTGGGCCAGACCATCAGTTTTTCCCTCTGGCATTGGACCAGAGTCCACATCACTCTCACCCCCCGGCACTGGACAAGATTCATCTGCTTCACAAGTTAATTCACCTGAGTAGACTTTGATTTAAAGTTGACTCTCAGAAGGAAGAGTCAAAAAGACTGAACTGTGTGGGGAAAAAAAATTGGTATCAGAGTTCTAATATTGCTTAAAATGTTTTAGACTGTTCTGTGTAAACTATGTTGGTAAAAAGTTTAAGACTGTAAATAAGTAATTCTGGTTAAGTTCCCCAATTTATTTCTAAAGACTCCAGGTTAATCCTCTACAGAACACTCCCCTGGGGGAAGACAAAATTGGTAGGGAACAGACCAAGAGAGGTTTAACCAGAGAAGCAGGTAGAAGGGACTCTAAAGAGCTTGGAAGCTTTTCCTCAGTAAAATTCCCCAAGAGGCAAGGCTGGGTGGGCAGGCTGTGCACGATGACCCATACCGGACTCTTGGGAAGGGTAGTAATGATGGCTCTGATTGCTGGTGGTGCTCAGGGGAGCCCAGCTGAGCCGTGCAGTGAATGCTACCAACCCCTCTGTGAGGAGGAAGTGAGCTCCTTGTCGAGAGTCCACATCAGTTCTAACCCTGATTGTGTTAACCTCTCCCAATTGGTCCTTTATCAGAAAAATAAGAGAGTGTATTGGATAGCATACAATACTGCCACTTTTAGGCAGCCACTTCTAGGAGAGTGCCCTATAGGGAAAGCCTGGTTGTGCTTTGAATGGGATGCTGCCAAAACAAGCTCAGCAGATCTAGTAAAAAGCAAAGAAATGGTGTAAATGGTATGAAAAATTGTTTGTTACAAGTATCTATATGAGTATACTGGAAAAGAGATAAACTCCTTTTGGAACACATTTCAGGGGAGCCTTAAACCCCTAGATTTGATCTCGTCTGGCAGCTGCACCGCTAGAGTGATAAAACCAATTTTCTTATTACCCAAAGAAACTGGATCAAGTTTGGGAGTTCCTATATATAATGATTTGGGAGAAATTAAACAGAACAGGCAAAGTGGAATAGAAATAGAGAAAATCCAAAATTGTAAAAGCCAAATTCGGATTCCAATACCTATGTTAAACAAAATTATCCGGCTCCAGGCAGTATTAAAAATAAAGAATTCGATTATTAGGAACATTTCAAACGAAATAAAAAGATTAGCATGTGTAAATAATCAAGATCAAACTCCTACACTTGATCCCAGTGAGTGGGAGAACCTGAAGATTTTCAAAAAGGATGTATGGGAAAAGGTAGTTTTTCTCAGTGTGTGTGTATTTGGAAGATTGCTCTTTTTACTATGCTTATTTATCTGTTTTAGTAGAATAGTACTTGCCGTGCAGACCAACCTGAAGAAACCAAGGAAAGTAACAAGGTTAAGTAACCATGATTACCAAAGTGCACAAAAGATTTATAGTAGATTCAAAACAAAAAAATTGTGAGTTGATGCGAGCTAAGAATTTAAGCTCGATCAAAGAACAAAAGGGGGGACTGTTATGAACAAAAATTCGGTTAATGTTTTTTTTATGAGAAAAAGTTTCAAAAAGGCAGCCAGATCACTGGCCCTGCCCAAGTTCTGTGTGTTTTGTTATTGTAATCACGGTTTGTTGAGGCTAATTGCTCCTTTTGTATCAGCAGAGCCTTGCCCGAGGCTAAGTTGTACCTTTCTCATAGTGAAGACACCTGAGAAGGTGGGGGGTTTATGCAAAGTGACTCCAAGACCACAATGCAGCATGGGTCCCCCACTGTACTGAGAAGACCCCCAAAACAACGAGCCAAATAAGAGTTGAGAGACTGGAGTGATGTCTGGATGTAAGGAGCAGAGTGCTGGGCCTGCAAGAGATGCTGGAAACCTTCATCGTTCCTCACCCTGTCTTCGAGATCCCCCGGGCCAGGTCTGGGAGGGGAGTGAGATTCACGCCAAAGGAACATCTGAAGGGCTCAGCAGGCCCTAAAGGCTCCCAAGAGGTTCTGATCCCCAGCTCTGCCCCTGGTAGACAGAGCTGTGCATTTCCTCCTCTGAGTTGCTCTGGGAGAGACGACGGGACGCTGCAGACCTGCCGAGCCGCCCAATCCTGAGCTGATCACTTTTAATAAAGGCAATAAAAAGGAGAAGAAGTCTCCTGGCCCTGTTTATTTCAATAGATGAGTCATGTGATGATTGACTCTCACAATTAATAGAAAAATATCATGTATATAAGTTAAGAAAAGTTTTATAGATTTATAGTTATGCTGCACCCCATCCCGTGGTTATCAAGGGACAGCTGGGAGGGGTGGCTTGTCACTATGACTCCCAGATGTCCCCAAGGGGTTGGGACATCTGGGAGGGCTGGCTTGTAACTATGGCCACACTTGACCCCCAATCAGGATTTAAGGAAGAGATCTCCACCACTGGACAGCAAAGAGGGGGTTGATGGACAAAACTTTGGGAGGGGTTAAAGGGTTAAAAAGGGAAAGTCTCTAGTGTGGGGGCTGAGCACATGGCCAGGAAAATCTTTTGCTCCTGGTGCTGTAACTTTTTTTCTTTATTCAGTCTTCTGTTGTATTTTTGATGAGGTTTAATAAAGCTTCCTAAACTATGAAGAGTAGCTATTTCTCACACTGTGGTCTGTGTGGAGAGTATTATTAATAATTGGTTAGCTGAGAAAGGCCATACTGACATAATGCCACTGGTTAAGCTGAAGGAGAAAAGTCAGCAGTCAGCAAGCTGAAAGGAAGAGTCAGCAGTGACCTTGCTGCAACATGAGGATAGGGAGTAGAGATTACTCCTGAATATATCCTAAGAATATGTAGAAAGTATCAAAAGTAGAACCATAGGAATGTAGAAGTAGGCGTAGGTGCTGATATGTAAGCTGACCAATCCTGAGCTCAACTTTTGCAATATGTATGAAGCTCATTATTAACTGTATTTAACCCGCCGTACTGATCAATAAAATTGAGCCTGTGATGATCAAATTGATATCCTGGTTCCCTTCCGCCGACAGGTCTGCAACCCTCACTCTTTATTACAATAAAATGCCTCTTTTTATTAGGTTTAAATCAGTTCCATATGAGCTTTTATGAGCTTTTATGCCTTTTTATCTATATATGTTTAATACCACTTTCTGCTTATTGCAACATTCCAGGAATCCCTTTTGACTCTTCTCTCCATATTCCTGCAGAAGGTCACGTCACTGTGGATTTTACACCAATAAAAATCCAGGTTGTTCAGATCCTAGGTGTGATGAGCAGGCACAATTTCCCTGGTGACACAGGGACTGAAGACAAACCCCTCTGTTGTCACTGAGAACAAAACAAAGGAGGAAGTTTCTGCCCATTGGAAAGTCCCCATTTGCCCTGAAGGACTCTGCCTCTTCTTGCTCAGCAGCAGCTCAGCAGCTGGACGCCAAGGACAAGAGAGGGAGGGGTGGTTGATTTGTGTGACAATTTAACAGCCCTTGCAAACAAGAGCTGAGTCTGTCAGTAACATCTCTGCAGAGGCAAGTCCTTGCTGAGGATGCAGAGCTGAGTCACTTGTGTTTAGTTTGCACTGAGTTAGTGGCACGGTGGGTTTTCATGCTGCAGGTGTGGCCCCTGTGACAGCAGCCTGTTCATCCTTCAGGGGGTTTGCACCCACAGGGACAGTGCTGCTCCTGCCAGCACAACACAGCTTGTCCTCATGCCAAAAAGTCTGGGCAGAACTTCTTAAAGGAACATTTTCCTTTTGCTCTCAAACCAAAGATTTAGATGCAATGGTATAATAGAAACAAATCTTTTCCCCTGTTGTCTGTTGGGACAGGAGGAAAATCCTATCACATCCAGATAGCAAGGCACTGATTTCACGTCTGCTCTGGAAATGACTTGCAGGAGCAAGTAAAGTAAATTCTCTGCTAGAACAGTGAAGTCCTGCCACTCTAAATCAGTGTGGTGCCTGAAGGGTTTTGTAGCAGGGTTGCACCTAAGTTGATGCTCAAGAAGTTTATGAGGTCCAACACAGACGTAAGGTTTGCACAGCAGAGTTTAGGCTAACAGCTAAGGGAGCATAAATTAAATGGTCTTTCCAACCCAGAAGGCTGATGAGAATTGTTGGTATTTGTGCTCTCCTTCCTTGTTTAAAGGATAGCAACATATTTGATGAGACTTTGGAATTGCAGCTAAAAGTCATGGCCAGATTAAGTCACCTAAGTGGTTGTTGTGCATTTCTAATTGTGGAGGTCAATATCAATGTAGCTGCTTCTGGTAATACAAAAAGCTCTTTCAAGACACTTCTTAAGAGAAATGTCTTTTTTCTTTTCACTCTTAACTGCAAAGCACCTCCAGGATGAACAGCAAACAGGTTATCTAAATTGTCCTTTCACAATAACAGAAAACTTCCCCTTTAATCAGCCTGAATTGCACAATTCTCATCTGTATGAAGGAATTTCATTTAGTCTCTGCTGTAAAGAAGTGATTTCTATGCAACAGGGTTGATAAAGGGAGGACCCAAATTAACAAGAGTGGTATTTGTTAACGCTGCCATTACTCATCACACACTTTAAACAAACCACACCACCCAGCCCAAAGCTAATATGGCTCTGTGTTAAACATTTCTGAGGGATTACACATCCTTGTGTGAAGATGGAATTAGGATTTAAAGCCAGTATTTCTGCATATACAAGCATTGTGCAAGAACATTTCATCTTCAAAATGGAAACCAAATATCACCTGTACAGGGTAAATGCTGCAATAACATGACTATACTTCTTCCATCAGGTTCACAGGCAGCTTAACCAATTCTGTGCTTGCAGATAATCTGTTCCAGCATCTTTTGGGGCCCTGAACCAGGAAGGTCACACTGAAATACTTTGGGACCATGAAAATTTCTTCAGATCCAAACCAGTCTCCAGGTGACACAAGTGACTGCAGACATCTCCAACAACCCAGCGGGGGCCAGGTTTGCTGTGTTCTCTTTGTCATTGTGGGTTTGTAATTCAGACTCACAGAAAGGCTTGAGTTGGAAGGGGCCTTAAAGACCCTCTAGATCCAATCCCCCTGCCATGGGCAGGGACACCTTCCACTAGACCAGGTGGCTCAGAGCCCCTGCGAGGTTTGGCAAATACCCAAAACACCTTTTCCTCTGTTTTGCAAGGTCAGATTTCCATGCTTATGTTCACAGATGGCTCCAGTCTCACACAGAGCATTGCTGATTGGTCACTCCTATCTCCACAGCCCAGCAGAGATCCTGTTTTGGATGGCTCTCACTGCTCCTAAGGCCCCAGGGATCAGCCACTGCCTTTCCTCCTTCTGCTTTCCCTTCCAGGATCAGAGATTTCCTGCTGCTTCCTCCACATCTGAGACAACTGGAGGAGATGAGGGGCTGAGGATGTGGCTTCTGACAGAGTTGATAACGCTCAGCTAAGTATTTTATTCGCCTGCCACTAAGCAATCAGGCTGCTGCTGAAATTCCTCCTGCTTGGAAAGGGCTGGTGTGAGCAGCAGGAATTGTTGCTGGCTGGAATTTTCCAAGAGCTGGACAAAAGAAGCATTTTGTGGAAGGGCACCAGCTGCCCTTGGTCAGCAGCACAAGGTGTGAGGTCCCCTTTGAAGGCCATCCCTGCTCAAGGACAGTCTGGCCTTCTCCAGTGCCCAGAGCACCTTCCAGGCTTTTGGGCTGGCCTCGTCCCTCACCCTGGAGAAGCAGGTTGCTGTTGGAACTCTCATATCCACAGTTTCTGGCTGGATTGCCGTGTCTTACCACAGACAGCCCTGAACACACCAGTACAGACTCCATCTGCAATAAAAGGGGACTTTGTTCCAGCTTTTCCCTTGGACCAGCGTGCAGCAAGCCCACCTGGGCCTCATTCAGGTCTGTGTGGGCTGGTAGTCAGCTTCTGCTGGGAATTTAAAGCTTTTGCCCTACTTTCCACAGCAAATAGTGGAGCGAACCCAGCTGCACCACCCCCCGAATTTCACTCTAAAAACCACAATTTTCATTTTCCTCTATTCAAACCTTGAAGAAAACAAACTTTTCTTGAGGGAGCTGGAGGCACAGTGTCCTCCAGGATCATTCTTGAGTAGGACAATATTGCAGGGGAAAATTGGCAAACCCAGAGTTTACTGGTGCTTAGGAAGCTTTGCTAAACCTTCCCACATGCGGTGCTCTTGCACCCTCGTGAGCTCCTGGAGCCCTCACTCAGCTCAGGCACAGTTTGGACAGAAGGGGATGGTTCCGTCTGTCACACGTGGAGACAGGAGGAGGGAAGACTTTGCAAACACTGCCACGAGGGCAGGGCTGTTTTCATTGATGGTGCCAAGGTAGTACATCATCATTGATTAAATGTGAGGTGCTGAAGGGCAAAAATTCTTAGTGATGAGGAGAGTGTGTCTCAAAACAAAACCTTTTTGCAGAAGACGTGCCTAGGCAGGGGTGATTCAGAGAATTTTAGCAGCCTCACAGAGTATCCCCACATCTGCTTTGCCACATTTTCTCTCTTTTTTTCATTGTGAATGATTTCTCCTGTCAGGGTTGCTCCTGCTTGGAGTTCTACTCTCAGTGGAGCCCCGGAGTTTTCTCAGCTGCCTCTGCAGCGAGTTCTGAGCCAACGTGGGGCTCTGCTGCCAGCCCAAATCTGCGCTTCCCCTGCCCAGCCTGAGTGCAGGTGGGGCATGTGCTGGGCATGGCCGGAGATTGGCATGGCCAAAATCCTCCAGCATTTACACCTGCTCATGGCTTTGGGTAGCACAAATGTCAGAACACACATCACAGCTAACAAATGGCATTTCTTGCAGATTGCTACAGCCACGCTGCTGATCCACAAATACACAAGAATCAATTTCAGTTGAAAAATGTCATTTATTACAAAGTGCTACACCCACACTGACAATACAGAACTATACTATACAAATCTCAATTTAGGTTAAAAACTGGAATTTATTCGATTATTACAACCTGTGTATGTAATAATATACAAATACCAACCTCAGTTAATTTCTTGCCAACCTCTACAAAAACTCACTATACACAAAGAAAAATTAGGCGTTTAACAACTTATTATATATTACTACAAGGATTAAGGCCATCTAAGAATACAAAAATACATCCATAGATATGAAAATAGAATTACATACATAAACAGATAAATATACCTATACAAATAGACTTATATACCTATACAAATACCAATATTCCTATTTTAAAAGCCATATAACAAAAATCATGTCAAAGGAGATACCTACACCACTGTACCCATAAGAAATAGGAATTAACACAGATATAACAATATCCATGTATACAGAGATAAACTGATACACATATATGTAATTTCAAACATATATGTATATATACAAATAGCATGCATTCATAACAAAATAAATATACATAAATACAAGAATATACACATGGAAATAAATCCATACAAATAGCAACCCACATACAGAAATACAGATGTAATAATCCCTGTCTATGTTCAAGTCCATGTATCTGTAAAGAACACTAAAAGCAGAGGGATCCCAGCTGCCCCATCTTCAAAGCCTCTCGCTTGGTCTACTCCTCCCGTGCAGAGCAGCTCTCCTGGACAGGTACAGGGACAGCAGATGGGACATCTGGGAAGCAAAGGGAACACTGAGTGAGTATGGGGACGTTTCCCTTGGCAGCAGCTGCTCTTCCATCAGGGCAGAGGAAACGTCAGAGCCTCCCCAGGGGGTCAGAAGGAGAAAGCAGCTGGGCGGGCCGGGCTGTGGTGAGCGCAGCCGCGGCGGGACTGTCCCGCAGCCCGGCAGCCCAGCAGAGCCGGCACAGCTCCCGGGCCCTGCGGCACAGCTGCCTTGCCCAAGGACAGCCCCTGTGCCAGCCGGGGCAGCTGCGCTGAGCAGCCCCAGCACGGGCAGGGCCCGCTCCTGCCCCGCCGGGCAGTGCCCACGGCCACAGCCCACGGCAGCCTCAGCCCCACCTGCCTCCCCGGGCCTGTGGCCTCAGCCGGGCTCTCTCCAGGCTGGCAGCAGCAGGGCCCCGTTCACTTCTCTTGCTGCTGGCCTTCAGCTCCTCCCTGCTGGCTCCCGTCAGTCTCCAGCTGTCCTCAAGGTCTTCATGGCAGCTGTGGCAAAAGTGGAGGCTCTGGAATTGCTTCCAAGGCCTGGCAGAGCTGCAGTCCCAGAGCCCTCTGTGCTCCCTGCTGGCCCCCTCCATCCCCTCAGCCCCGCCATGCTCTCGGTGAAGCCCCAGCCGCCTTCAGTTTCTTCAGCCCCTCACATTCCTCTCACCCCCCTCAGTCCCTTCTGAGCCATCCCGTCCCCTGAGACCCACCACCCTGCCAGCCTGTGCCACTTCCCTGTCACCTCAGTGCCACCAAGGCCCTCGGCTGCCCCACAGCCCTCAGCCCCAGCAGCAGCTCAGGGTCACCGTCCCTTCAGCGCCACAGCCCCCTCAGCCCCCTCAGTCTCACCGTCCTTCAGCAGCTCCTCAGGGACAGTGTCTGGGGCCAGAGGCAGCTCCCACCGCTCCAGGGACAGCCGGGGCTGGAAGTGCTGCTCCACCCGGCCCGGCCGCCAGCTCGGACCCAGCACAGGGACAGGGGACACAGGGGGCACCGGAGGGAAAAGCAAGAGGTGAAAAAGGCAGCTGAGGGGGGAAAGAGCTACAAATGCAGCCTAGGCCTACACAAACAGCAATCCTTCCATCTGTCTCTCCATCTAAACATTCCTCTTACTATATAACTATACACATTCATAAATGTAACTTCATATATATACATAAATATTTTACTCTACACATAGAAAAATCTAACTCTGAAAATCTACAAATGTAAATATATTATAAAATATAATTATATCATATCTATACCTATATACATATCCACATTTAACTACACAGATCTATCAATATATGTCTATATAAATAGAACACTATCATCTATAAATGGAACTATAACCACTAATAAATAACCATAGAAATCTATAAACATATCTACAAGCAGAGGAGTTCTACCTGCCTGATGGTCACAGGCTCTCCTCTGTCTCTTCCTGCCATGCAGGGCAGCCCTCCTGGAGATGTTGGTCAGATGGCATCTGGGAAGCAAAGGGAACGCTCAGTCAATATTAGCCCTTGTGCACCTTTCCTTTGGGCAGCAATTGTCCTTCTACCAGGGGCTGTCAAAGATGGCCTGAAAGGCAGACGCTCACTTGGCAATTTGAAGCAACCTGCCGTTAAAAGAACAGGGACCATTCCAAGTGTTCAAAAGTGTGCTTCAAAACATTGAAGTATCTCAATGAAGTCTCAGCCCCTGCAGTGCAAAGGGCACCCAGGAGAGCTTGAAACACAGTCCCAGCGGCCACAAGGAAGCTCAGCCTTGTTCTTTCTCTGAGCTGACAGAGAGACCTCAGTCCTCACTGAAATGGCTGAAGCTGAAGGTGCTGGGAGCTGAGTCATGAACCAGCTCCATTACCTGCCATCTACAAACTGCCCTCTGCAGTGAGCAGCAGCTGCTCCAACTCGACCATCAGCTCTGGCAGCAAGGGCTGGGAGGGACAGAGCTCCCTACAAGGCCTGCAGGCTGCACCAGCTGGGCTAAGGAATGGATCCACAGTGCTCCTTCTCTCCTCTTAGGCCTCCCTAATCAGGGGTCATTCAAGCTTTTCCTTCTGATACTGGAGTTACCGTGATTTTTCAATTACCTGGCCCCTGATGTTGTGCTCCTTGTTTTTCTTTTGGGTCACGACCACTGGTATTACATTTAGTCAGTGATTTGGACTTCTACCCTGACTTTTTGCTCTTTTTTTTCCCTGTTCCTTCAAGAGTCGCTCAGCCTGGCCTCCCCTGGCACCTTGCAGTAAATTTATCCACCAACTTCAGCACAAAATTGGGACACCCGGCTTGGTGACACAACTCGCACAAGGTCAGGTTTATTCCCTGCTCTCTGCCCCAGCAGAGGACTCCGTGTCAGAGCCTCTGGAGAAGCCTGGAGGGCAGGGCTCAGGGAGGTTGTGCCAGCGCAGGATTTGAACTCAAGGCACCAGGAAGCACCAACCCTGCTCAGGGCAGCCATCTCACAGCTCTCTAAACCAGTGTGGGATCTGTCCTTACCAGGCTCCTCGGGCTCCTGGGAACTGTTCCTGCAGCTCTCGGTGCCAGATGAAGCTTCCTCTGCTGCAGCTCTGTTCACAGGCTCCCCTCCTGAAGAATCAGGGGCAACACCAACATTGTCCTGAGCAGAAAAACAGAAAGAAAGGAACCCAAAGATCACTCACTATTTTGCTGGAATCATATCAGGGATACAGTAACTGTCCTTCTCCAATCCCAAAGGACATGGAGACCAGAGGAGGGAACACTGCCCACACAGCTCACATGACAAGCCTTTTAAACTCAGGATTCAGGGGGCCAAGGCGAAACTGAAGCTCTCACAAAATGACCTTTGAGACAAAACAAGAACAAAGAACACCAGAAGACACCAAGTGAGGGGACATGCCCCCACACTCTGACCCTGCCTTATCCCAGAGCTGTGAGAAATCAGCCAGCACAAAGCCAGGGCTCTCCTTGCTGCCAGCACGGCTCCCAGCCCTGCTCAGGGCTGTGTGCTGCAAACCCACAGGCAAAGCACACATTTCTGCCTGGCAGTCTCAGCACCCCCAGCCAAGCGCTCGCACAACCCATCACAAGGTGCTGCTTCTCCGAGCCCTCTGCTGCTGCCCCGCTTGTGTCATCCAGGCAAACATTGATGCACCCAGGCTATTTCCAGGATCACATTTGTGATCAGTGGCAAAAATCTGTAAATCGTTAGGATGGGGAAAAAAACCAACCCAAAAGACAGGAAAAGCCAGACAACCAAGTCGTGTTTTTATTCCTATACTCTATACTGAGGAAGCAAATGTCCACAATGAAGCAAATTACCTTTGGACACAAAGATATTCTCCCTATGACCAGTTTCAGAACATTCATCTCTTCTGCCATAGTCCGTCCATCAGAACCCTAAAGATTCTGAAGATGGTTCCAAGCCTGCAATGTTTCCTTTTATTATGGAATAAAATGCTTCTCTAAGCTGCTATGTGTGACTTTACAGAAGACAAAAGTCATGCCACTTGAGAATAAGGCATTGGCAAATCCAAAAAATCCCACTCTCCCCCTTGAGTCATAATCACAAATGTACTGCAGGCAATGGGTCAGCACATCAACAGAAAGACATACATTCTTTGGCCAACAGTGTAATAATCTGCAAAGGACAGAGTGCTGCAGTTGCAGCCCAGCCCCAGCCACGGCTCTGGGAGCGCCCACACGCTCGGCAGGGCTCACACAGCAGCAGCAGCAGCTGCAGCCCAGTCCTTGCTTTGCCTTGGCCTTCCCACCCAAAAGAGGCACAGCCCACATCTGCTGCAGCTGCAACAGAGGCATCTCTGGCATGCCCCTCCCTGCACGGGACATTTGGCCTTCAGTGCCACTTCTCCAAACACTCTTCTCCTCTTCCCCAGCAAGTAAAACCTCTTCTTCATTTCTTCTTCATCCCCTCTTTTAGAAATCTTTCTTTACCAAGAATAATTCAATAACTAAATAATAATGAAATAAGTTCAATTAAAGAAGCCTTTGCTTCTTAACCATGTAACAAGGTTCAAAAGTTCTCAGTCCAGCCCCTTTTATCCCAATCCAATGGAATTACCTGAGCAGAGGGAGATCTTTCAGACAGGGACCTCCTGATCTCCCGAATCATTTTCTCTATGGTAAGGCCCAGATCTGCTGGTGGCCATTCCTCCTCCCCAGGTGCGTTCTGTGCTGAGCTGGAGGCCGTCCATGCTGCACAGGCTGCACTGCCGGGTGGAGTGCTGGGCCCTGAAGTGCCCGGGGTGGCTGCAAGAATCCAAACACATTGGTCAGGCTCCACAACGTGGCTGTGGGACACAGAGCTCTAGTGCTACTGTGGACCAAACATCACGGGAAGCACACAGCAAAACCAGGCAGAGAATCTTTTGTCCTCCTAGGTGCCCCTTCCTAGTAGGCTTGACTTCTGGCCGAGAATGGCAGAGCCTTGTGGGAAAATACTTCAAACGGTCACTATTCAGGACCTTTTGGAAAAACAAGGCTACAACTCTTTTCTTACCTCGTGCGTCGTAGGCTGGGGGCTGCTGCTCCCTGTGGAGCTGCTGGAAGCTGCAGGGCTGGATGGCGAGCACCTCCCGCTCGGCCGGAGGCAGCTGCTCCCCGTAGAGCTCCTGCGAGCGGCTGCGGGGCCCCTCCCGCCCGAGCGGCAGCGGCCGCTCCCCGTGGAGCCCGAGCAAGTGGCAGGGCGGGATGCCGAGCACCGCCCGCTCGGCGGGTGGCGGCCGCTCCCAGTAGAGCTCCTGGAAGCGGCTCGGCCCCTCCCGCCAGGCCGGCAGCGGCCGCTCCCTGTGCAGCAGGTGGAAGCCGCAGGGCGGGCGCCGGGCGAGCAGCGGCCGCTCCCCGGGATGCTGCTGGAGGCGGCCGGGCCGGGGGCTGCGCAGCTCCCGCCCGTCCGGCAGCGCCCGCTCCCTGTGCAGCAGGAGGAAGCCGCTGGGCGGGCGCCTGGCCGGCAGCGGCGGCCGCTCCCTGGGCAGCGGCGTGAAGCGACCGCGCCCGTGCCGCCCGTCCGGCAGCGGCCGCGCTCCGGGGAGCTGCTGGGAGCCGCGGGGCGGGCGCCTGCGGCCATCCCGGCCCGCCGCCGGCCGCTGCCTGTTGGCCGCGCTCCGGCGCTTGATGCGGAGCAGGAGGTCGGGGCGGTCGCGGCGAAAGCAGGGGTTGCTGTAGTGGAGCCAGGCCCCGGCATCGCCCGGCGCAGCCGAGCCGAGCCAGTCCGGCACCTTGTGGAAGCCGTAGCGGTAGAGCTGCCGCACGAAGCTGCGGAACTGCGTGGCCCTGAAGGTGTGCGGCACCGGGGCCGGCCCATGGCCACGGCCCCTGGGGGCGCGGCCCGAGCTGAGCAGCTCTCGCTCCAAGAGGGAGCGGTCGATGAGCAGCCCCTGGGCGCGGCTGTCCCAGCGCACGGAGCGGACGCGGGGGCTGTTCACCAGGCGCCAGAGCTTGGCGGGGAAGGTGCGGGCGCTGAGCCCGGCGGGCAGCGGCAGCTCCGCCATGGCGTCGATCGCCGACTGTGGCCACAACGCCCGCAGCGCAACGGCCGCGGCTGCGCCGGCGGTGCGCGGCCTGAGGGGAGCGCTGCGCTCGGGCCCGCGGGGACGCGCGCGGCAGAGCCGGGGCTGCGGGCACAGCGCGGGCGGGGCGGCTCCGGGGCTGGCCGGGCTCGGCTCGGCTCGGCTCGGCTCGGCTCGGCTCGGCTCGGCTCGGCTCGGCTCGGCTCGGCTCTGCACGGCACGGCACAGCACAGCAGGTTATCCCCACTCTGCATCCCGTGCCTGGGTCACCATCAGTGACAGAGAGGAAGGACATTGCTCTGTTTGGGCTGGGAAAAGGATGAAAAGGGGTGATTAGAAAACATTCATTTGGTCTCCTTTTCCACAGACTAGCTGGTTTTATTTCACTATGTCTGCCTGTCTTTGGCAGAGTTGGCACATTTCTTGTGATTCGGAGTCAGCTACAGCAGCAGGAATGGGAAGCAATTTTGTTAGCATTGATATCAAGGCCAAAGTGCTGCCCCATGGATGGATGTTGCTTTCTTCAAAGGATTTTTGGCCTAGAGCTGTAGCAAACTAACACTGGTGTCTTCCCAAGCAGCGTTGCCTTTGTATTTCCACAGGAATCACCTCTTCCTTTTTTTCCCCCCATTTGGGGAGAGCTCCAATGCAAATGCCTCCTGCAGCCAACACTTGTCACTGTGGACTGACAAAGGAGATCTGGCAGTGGGGAGAGACTCCCTAGAGCTGCTGTGGAGAGCTGAAGGGGGAAGCTTTGTCCCTTAAAGTCTTGTTGGGGAGCTGCTCGTGCTCTCGGGGACGGACACCAGTGGTGTTTATCCAAGCCTTGCAAGTTCATTCCTGTAAAGAAAGAAAGTATACGGACGCCAGATAGAGAAACAAGGTGTATGGGAGAGAGACGGGGAAAAGGAGAGGGGTTATAGAGAAAGGAGCCCTCCGCAGGCAGAGATCAATCTTCATGGAGGTAATGATCGATGCTCAGTTTATTGCAAATCTCAGGGTACATTTATATGCAATGCAGGGTTCAGCAACGGGAGAATACTTATAAGTGGTTACAAAGTGTTACGTGTAGGACAAAGAGCTAACATATCTTTGGTCAGGTACACAGATTGGCAAAAGTGTCAGCAGAACATTCTGCCCCATATCTTCTCTTCACATCCCTAGAACATCTTGCTTCACATCTCTTTTCCTGGGGTACATCTTGGCAAACTTCTTTATATGTTTGCCCAAGGGCAGCATGCTTCTGGTCTAAGGCAACCTATGCAGGGTTGTGCATCTTGCTTCTATCCAGTGTCTGCTCAAAATGCTCTCTACATTCCTGAGCTTCCTGACACACCACAGAGACTTTGGGGTTGGTGTATTGGCAAACAAATTTCAGTCTGGGAACTTTTTGAAGTTCCCAGTTCTTTTCATTTTTTTTCCTTTCCTCCAGAAATACTGTCATAATCTAATGCTTCCAGAGAATCTTTTCCTACTTTTTGGGAAATTCCTTTTGCTGTCCTCCCAGACCAGGCCAATTCCCAGGGCTCCTTCCCAAAGTGAGGTGTAGCCCATGGACTCCACTCTCCAGCTGGAACAGAAGGAAGCACAGAGTTTGCTGTTGTGGGAGAGGAGCTTCTCTTTCCTGCCTGCTTTCCCTTTGGGACAGGTTGGTGTGTGCTCATTTGATAAAGGCAGGTTTAAACTCTGAAGCAGCTGTGTTTCAAACTGCTCCCTTCTCCAGCTCTTCTGTGGGTATCCTTGGACAAAAGGCCTTTTGGTGGGAGCTCTCTGTGGCCGGTTAAGGAAGGAGGTTGATACTTCAGGGTTGTGAATGCTGAAAGCAGCTGGTTTCTGGAGGTGTCCAGAACTGGGAGTGGCTCCTTTTCTCACCTGCCAGCAGAAAAGGAAGTTGCAAAGTGGGAATTTCATTTGTGGAGATGGCCACCAGGGGTGTTTGCCAAGAGATGGGCTGGCAGAGAGGCAGGTCTCATGCTAAACTGGCTGTGTGTTTGTTTTGATGGTGGAGAGGGTCAGAGATGCAGACACAGACACCAGCTGAAGGAACAGTGTAATTTACTGTAATGCAAAAGTGCAAAAAAGAGTCAGGAAAGGATAAGCTAAGCAATGCACCTCAGCATTATTACAATAGGGTTCTTCTGGTGATTAAGGAAGATCCATCACCAGGTACCCCAATGATTTCCCCTTCATCCAGAGCTGCACATCAGCTGGGGGAAGCTGTCCCAGGCAAGCCATGCAGAGCCACGGCCGGGATCCGGGAAATCCTGCGGTGCCTCCTCCTTTGGCGGCCACGAGGCTCCCGAGTGCGCTGTGAGAGTAGCCCGGCTCTGACAGTGCTGGACGAGCAATGTGCCAGAGCTTCTGCTGGGGGCACAGCTGGTGTCATTCTCCTCTTGGTTTTCTCCCCGAGCCTGCCCAGGGCTCAAGGAGGAACCAAGGCCAGGTGTGGCCATGTCAATTTTCCTCATGCAGAAAGGTGAAGACGTGTTTCACCAGTGAATGGATGCAACAATCCTTTTGATAATAACACTTGGTTAAGGAGCAGATACATGGAACATTGGTTTGGGAAGGTCACCTAGAGGGCAGCTTTGGCTCAGGTCCTGTTGTTGAGGCTTCAGTCAGGGTCTGTTGTTCAGGCCCTTCAGTATTTTGTGGTGCAAATCACACCTGTGCAGAGCTGGAAACAAACAAGTCTGTCTTTAGCACATTTGAGACAGGGAACAGGATTAGCCCTGCAAGGCCAGGCTAGGGCCAGGAGCAGAAGGCCAGCACCCTGCTTTTGCCCCCAGGCAGCCCTGCAGAGCAAGCAGCCCCTCCTGCCCAGGGTCTGAGGTGCCCAAAGCTGCCTCCCCGCTGTGCAGCTCTGCAGAGCCCGCGGGGCGCAGGGTCCTGGGCAGCCAGGGCAGCCCAGCTGCCTTGGGGCACAAGGAGTGGCCCAGAGAGAAGCTGCTGCCCTTTTCTTTGGAACTGTTCCTCAGAGTCTTGTCATTAATCCACAGTGTCTGATGTGTTTTCCTTTCCTCTCCCAAGTTTAACACAGCTTTTTGAGAAAACTGACTGATGTAGCTTCTGGTGGTGATGGTGGTGCTTTTGTCTGCAGGTGAGGGCAGGTGATTTGGACCAAGGACGGAGTCCATTGGTAACACCCCAGCTTTGCCAAGTCAAGAAAACCATTCACAATTGGGCTACCAGTGCTGAGCAGTTTTCCTAGGTTTTGGAAATCTACCACCTTAAGAAACCCAACCGATTTTCCTCCAGGAGGACACCAGCAGTAGCATGATGCCAATGTTTTCCACCCCTTTTCTGTGTCTTTTAAGAGTTCCACAGTGCCCAGCAGGAATGAAATAACCTGTGATAATGTGATTTGAGAGCTCTGTGTTGTTCATTGCCACATGAGTGTTCATGACAAGCTGGACACCCCACTCGTGGCTCTGTCGAGTTAAATTCATCGCAATTGTGTGCAAACAGCAGCCCCGAGATGCTGAGAAGAGCAAGCACAGTGGGTGGGTGTGCATGCACGCACCCGGGGGCTGACTGCTGTGTGTGCAGATGGTTTTGCACTGTTGTAAATCTTCACTCTCCCAAGCTGAAAGACTATTTCAAATATATATGTTAAATGATAATATATATTAAAAAAAATTGTCCAAAAATACATGTGCATTAAATTTCATGCGTATTATATAGTATATATTTTGACTAATATAATATAATATAATATAATATAATATAATATAATATAATATAATATAACATAACATAACATAACATAACATAACATAATTACTAACATATAATAATATAATATAATAACATATTATAAACATTATAATATATTGAATATATGAGATCATTTTTGAAGCCATTGCTTGTGGGCGTATTAGATGATCTCCTAGTGTTTGTACATTTTTGCTTTCTGCTACTGCTGATCCTAGCAGCAACTCCCTGTCAGTTCTTCCAGGTCACTTCACACAAAGGGATTCCATCATTTCAGTGCCTGTGAGAGCTTGGCACTGAAATGCCAAGTTGATTCCCAGCTCTCCAACCTCCTTCTGGATTCTGGGGCATCTCAGCACTTGTGTCCATGGCCCTTCCTTCATCCCCAGCCTGCAGCAGTCACAGTCGCTGCTGCCTCCCCCTTGCTGCAGCTCATTTGCCAAAGCTGGATCAGGATCCCTGCTGGCTTCTGGTCCCTGGGATGAGCTTCAGGGGGACACTTGGAGCACTTTCCTAAAGAGCTGCCCGTGGGATGAGGGATTTGTCCTCCCTGGGTGGCTCCTGCTTGGATTCTGTGCTCATGGAGCCCCGGAGTTTTCTCAGCAGCCTCTGCAGCGAGTTCTGAGCCAACGCGGGGCTCTGCTGCCAGCCCAAATCTGCGCTTCCCCTGCCCAGCCTGAGTGCAGGTGGGGCAGGTGCTGGGCATGGCCGGAGATTTGCGTGGCCAAAATCCTCCAGCATTTACATCTACTCATGGCTTTGGGTAGCACAAATCTACACTTCCGTTGAAACATTGCATTTATTGTAGATAGTTACACCCGCACTACTAATGTACAAATACACAAACATTAACTTAAGTTTAAAAATGAAATTTATTTTAAATTGCCACAGCTATGCTACCAATATAGAAACACAGAAATATCAATTTATGATTAAAATCTAATTTATTCTGAGAATTGTGATATGTAAATATATACAGATATCAACTTCAGTGAAAAAAAAATTACTTTATTGCAACCCTCTGCAGCAACTCACTGTACACACATACTGAAGTTACTGAACTGAAGTATAACAATTAAATTTATTACATATTAGTACAGCCATACAGCCCATATACAAATACAGAAACATCAATATCCCTCTCTAAAGAATCCCAGATCCAGAACTAAAGAAATAGAATTTTAGAACTATACAACTCCATACATAATAAATAGAAGTAAATACCTATATAGGCATACAATATAGAGATGTAAACATGCATTACATATTTCATGACATGTAACATGACAGTATAATACAAAGATAACAAACCTGTCTATAAATACACAAATATCAATGGACACAATAAAAAAATCCATACAACCCCAGCAATAGAAATGCACAGCTACAAAGCTGTACAAGTATGTAAACAGATGAATATACACGCATCAATATAACAATATACACACATAATATCCCTATACAAATATCAGTCAGTGTATGTAAATATCCCTATACTTGTAACTATCCAAATCTAGCTGCTCATCCATTAACACCGCTAGATCAGGAGGGATTGCAGCCGCCGATGTTCCCAGGCTCTCGCTCGGTCTCCTCCTCCCGAGCAGAGCAGCTCTCCTGGGCAGGGACAGCAGATAGGACATCTGGCAAGCACAGGGAACACTGAGTGAGGGTGGGGACGTTTCCCTTGGCAGCAGCTGCGCTTCCATCAGGGCAGAGGAAATGCCAGAGCCTCCCCAGGAGGGTCAGAAGGAAAAGCAGCCGAGCGGGCCAGGCTGTGGGGAGCTGTTCACTTCTTTCTGGCATCCCAGTTGCTCTGAGGGAACTCCCTCATGTCAGGTTATTGAACCACCTCTGCACTTACCAAGACTGTGGCCCCCAAATCAATCAGCATTTATGTCTCCAGCTGCTTGCACCAATGACAGGGAATGTCCTCTAACAGTGCTGGGGCACAAAGTTACCTTGCACAGGTCATCTGACAGGGCCTTGTTCTTTCTGTGCTTCCTGTGTTTCTCCTTACCTTCCACTTGGAATTTTTACAGCATTTCTTTTTCTTTCCCCTTGATAAGTGCTGAAATGCGTGTTTCTCTTCCAAGTTTCAGTTTGTTCAGTGATCCTGTCAAGCCTTATCTTAGAAGTTTTTATCAGGGAATTGAGTGTTAATTTCAGCAATTTTGGTGATTTTCTGTGAGATTTATGCAAGAGTCCTGTTCATTGGGCAATATTTAGGAAGGTACAAAAGAGAAAAAAGGATGTTCTGTATGTCAGTTCACTAGTGGAATATTCATGCATAGAGAGAGTGATTAGCTGAATTTTACATCTACTCCTAACCTGAAAGTGTAACAGGTAATTTGGGTTGAAATTAAAGCAAAATTTCTCCTTCTATCAGCCTGTATTCAAATGTAAAATAAATAGAGCGGGGTGAGAATGTCAGTGTTCAGTTCCTGAAGTGCCTTATAAGGTGTTCTTAAAGTAATGGAGATAAAATCTGGGTGGGCATTCCTAATTTCCAGACACTCATTGTCAATTTCATTGACTCTGAAAACAGCAGAGATGTGCACATCATACCTGATCAATCCATTTGGGGATGTTTTAGGTTCAGATTCTCTGAGGCTTTAGATTTTTAGGTCTCTAGACAATGCTTCCAGGAATCTAAATTGCTTTCAGAAATGAAACTTTTCTTCTTTTTTCCTCAGTCTTTGCACTCATGTGCACCAGAGACCTTCAGTGAATGGATTCCACTCTAATCCATCTCCAAGCTGAATCTCCCAGCTGTGTTCACACTGGTGGTTTGTGTGTCTCTTCTGCACAATGCAGTTTCCAAATCTTCGTTCCTTATTATCTCTGCCCTTCTTTTTCTGTTTTAGCTTGCAAATGCATGCAGATGTATCAGAAATGATACACCTAATTTCTGATGCATAAGTTCCTGTCTAGCAATTTCATTTTATCCTGTTCTGATGTCATGCTAGCCTTATATGTTTTATTCTAAGTGGACTCCTGTTTTCTTGCATGTGCAAGTTTTACAACGCAATGCTCTCATTCACCTGCTTTCATGAAACCCTTCATTAACATTAGCACAAGTAACTCAGTGATTCCCTTCTGCTTTGTAGAAGATTTGGGAAATTCAAGCCCTGCTCGGCTACAGAAAAACACATAGTGCTTGGTAATTCCCCTAAGAGCTTAAGGTAATGGTAAACAACTGCAGCTTATTCATTTCACAGAAATTGGGAGAAAAGGCATTGCAAATATTGAGGAGTGTAGTGCAATAATGATGGGCATCCCTCAGTTATCCACACAGACTGATGTCACTGGCAAAATTCCCTATTTTCCAAAGGTTTTCATTTGCTTTGGCTGTACTTCGTATGGCTGCAGGTCACATTTCCCTTGATTTAAGGAAGTATCTTGGCAGGTATTCTTGGTGATGTATCTTGCTAATTCTGCCCTTGGAGGAATTACTCAGTTCTGCAGTCCTTATTACACGCCCTGTTCTAAAAGACTTTTATGCTATTTTTCCTCTCTCTGTGTTTTCACACTTGTTCAACAAGGTTTTCTTTCTAACAATATTAATCACAATATCCCAAAGGGTTAAAAAATGCTTAGATATTTTTTCCCTAAGTATTTATTAAAGAAAAATAATAATTTAAAAAAAAACCTGTATGCATGCTGGATGTAAAATACAAAGAGAAATAAACTTGAGAGTTCTCCCAAAAACCTTAAGAAAAAACCCCATGTATTCTATAAAACTCAGAGTATTCATCTACAAAATGGGCTTGTTCTAGAAGAGAAAATTTGTGCAACAGTTCTGCACAGAATTCTATGCTTTCAGGCTTTTTGCCCTTCAGGGGCAGTGCCATTCTCTCAACTGTAATGCTCTGAGCATGTTCTGCTCACCATGGCAGCTTTCTGCTCTGCCCAGGTACAGATCATCCTCCCAGCAAAGGGGGAGTGCAGCCACCACAACTCGCAGCACCTTCCCACAGAGCAAGAACCTGAAGGAGAGAGATGGCTTTCACCAGCTGCTGCGGGTTATAACACTGCCACCTCAGCTGCTGAAAGCCTGAATTTCTGTGTTGCAGTGTGTTAGTTTATTCTGTCAAATGTTCTGTTATATAGTGGTATGTTCAAGTGTTCCCTGAGTTATTACAGTTAGTCTCTCCCCTGTGTTATGCCCTCCTACCCCAGTGTCTCTCAAGGAATCCCCTCCCTCCTCACCAGATTTTTCCCTGTCTGTCAACACAACCCGGCCCCTTTGCCCCATCCCTCAGCCCAAACCCTACCCTTTGTTCCAGAAAGTTCTCTGTCCCTCACCCCAAGATCAAATCCCTATCCCAACGCTCTCTCCTCCCCTTGTTCTGATTTGTTGTAGCCCTCAAAACCACACCCCGAGAGTCGTTTATTGGTTACTATATGGTGTCCACTCCTTGTTTTGAAAGATTTTAGAAACCTGTGCACAGGGGTGTTGGGACTTCTCTGAACACCTGTTCCCTTTGGGAATTCTGACTTGTAGAACCTTCCCCCTGCCTCTCCTGATGAATTTCCTGCACTTTACACCGCAGAAGAGCCTCCTGTGCTTCCTCCACTCAGTCCTCCAGGGGTCTTTGCTGCTCGGCATTTGGCCTAGAGGTTCTGGCTCAGGCAAAACCCCAACCTAGCCAGTTCCCCACTCTTGCCATTGTCCCTGGAGCATCACAGAGCTAGCCAGGGCTGCGGAGGGCAGTGACAGTGACCCATGCCCTGGCATGTCACAGCCCCCAGAGCCACACCTGCCAGGCCACAAGCCCCAGCCCTGGTGCCCACTGCGGCCTCAGGGGCTCCTGGGCATCCTCACCCTGAGTGCAAAGGCAGCCTCAGGAGACCCCCAGGGCGCTCTGGATCCAGGCTGCAGACACCCTAAAGCCAGCACTGAAAGGGACATGGATGGGGACTGCAGCTGGATCTTCCAGTGCTCACCAGCCCTGACTACTCTCTGAGTGAACCCAAACCTCATTGGCAGCACCTTGAGCACATTGACCCTGCTCGCCCCTCCTGGAACGTGGTGTTCCCACATCCTACACCAGCCCTTTGCA
Source organism: Melospiza melodia melodia (assembly GCF_035770615.1). Classification (NCBI taxonomy): domain Eukaryota; kingdom Metazoa; phylum Chordata; class Aves; order Passeriformes; family Passerellidae; genus Melospiza; species Melospiza melodia. The sequence goes on along the minus strand of NW_026948600.1, from coordinate 909,337 downwards.
GGGAGTGACCAGCTCCCAGCTGCTCTGCTACCCTGGCATTACTTTCTGTTTGCCAGCAATGAACTTAAAGGATACACTCCTGAGAAACCTAGCACAACATTTGCCTCTCAGGAGCTCTTTGGCAAAAAAAAGTCCACTAATCCCTAGTTTTTGCACAGAGAAGGAGGTCCTGACATAAGGCACAGGCACAGGCAGGGCTCTGGCATATGAATTCCTGAGCCACAGGATTCCACCCATTGTTGTTCCTAGCTACTGTGCTGATATTTTAGAGCCAGTTTCGGAGAGGGGCTGCTCCTGACAGGGTAGGAGAATTTGGAGAAAAAAAAGGTGCAGGAGATAACAAAAAAAAAAAACCAAGAGGGAAAACCCTTAGAAATACAGAGTAGAACAGAAGTCCTTGGAGATGGTTCAATAGAAAATGCCAGCAGCAGTGAGCAGAGCCCGAGGTTGCTCACTGCCACCCCAGGGGCTCCTCAGTCCCCGGCTGGTTTGTGTCTGATGCAGCCCTGCCTGGAAAGGGCTCCAGGCTCTGGTGTTCCCAGCTCGCTCCAGGCTACATTCTTAGCAGCACTGAAAGAAGAGGTCAAACAAAGAGCCATTTTCTGTCCTGCCTGCAAACATTTCTCCTTCAGTGCCACTGCCAGAGATCATCCCTCTGTCAGCTTGGCAGTGTGTCTGCTGCATCCTTGTCCCTGTCCCTTGCATCAGCTCCTGCACATGGACACTCCCTGCCCGCACATCATGAACAGAGAGAGCTGTGTCAGAAGAGCAATGAGTGCATTTTCTTGGCTGTGAGGTGCAAAGCTCTGTTTCGTGTCAGATACAAATAGGCGATGTGTGTATTTGTGAATGCAAAATGTGTGGACCTCGACAATGGGAGAGCTGTGAATTCTAATAATAACTGAGGAAAATAAAGCATGGGAAAAGGCCTTTGAACCTATCTTTTGTTTGCAATTAACCCTAGTTGATTTAGGTGTTTTGGAATTAAGGTGTTAAAGATGTTGCTTTTTCCTTGCATTTAATCCATAAAAAGCTCTGCAATAATAACCTTTTGAAGTATAATTTTAGAATATTACTTGTATCCTTGAAACTGTAGCTTTGGAATATATATAAAGGAAATATGCTTATCTCACGCCTAATTGAAGCAGAGAAAAACAGCTTGAGAAAGGAAGATGAACATCACCTCAAGGGTTTATGGTTTCGACCAAAGGGAAGCTGGACATCACTGTTATGAGATTTATGGTCTCTGCAATTAAAAGGTGGACCCACATCTGGGGATCCGGACCCTACCAGATGGGATTCGTCTTTCTTCTTTCGGAAACTGGACCGTCACCATCTGGGGATACTCCTTTGAGATACATCCTGAGAAATTTAAATCACAGTAGTGTATGGAATTGTGATGTAATAATTTGGAATAAGAATTGCTGCTGAGTAAAAGATTGGAAATAGAAACTGCTAAAAAAAACTGATGGGTACTCCTATAAATACCTGTAACCCTCAATTATCAGTGTGCAGTTGGAGGGAAAACATCTCCCACTGTACCCAGCACTGTATTGCTCACACTTTACCATATTAAATAATAAATTGATTGCTGCTTGAATATTGGCCGAGTCAAGCTTCTTATTCGTAACAATGACTCGGCCTTGTCTGTCACGGCTCAGCTGGCTGCACTGCTGGAACTCTGTAGAGGGCTGATCCGGGAAGCTCTCTTTGCTGGGGCAACCTGAGCCAGCAGGGATTTTCCTTTTCTTTAAGATTTTTTTTTCCTTCCCTTGCATTTTTTATCCTTTGTATAGATAACTATAGAATGTGTTATAATAGAGATAAATAAGAAAAATGTGTTATAATAAACAGACTCTAAGGAGATTTCTTTCCTGCCTAGGGACCGCAGGGCATAGGGGAAGAGGGGAAAAGGTGCTTGTGCTCAGCCAGGTGCCCAGGGTCTGCAGTGGGCAAGGGGAAATGGCCAGAAGCCCCTTGGCCTTTGGTGGTTCTGCTGAAGCCTTTGTGCTGCCCACAGAGCGGCTGGGCAGGGGCCAGAGCTGCAGGGATCCCTGCCAGAGCGGTGCCTGGAGATGGCCACAAGCCCTGTGCCAGGCGGGAAGGGCCATCGTGCCCTCCTGCCCGGGTGCTGCTGGCTGCTTTGCTGAGAGCTCCCAGGCGCCTCTGGATGGGGCTCCTCTGGAGCTGCTGTGGGGCTGCGGCGCTGCTGCCTGCAAGCTTGGCCAGGCTGGGGGAGACCCTGAGGGGCTGAGGCACTGCTAAGCCTTGAGCAATTGGCTGGCAGAGGCCATAGGCAGCCCCCTGGAATCAGGCGTTGGAACCCTGGTCCTGGCCTTTCAGGGCTGTGAGGCCAGCTGTTGTGGGGCTGGGCGTGTGCCTTCCCTGTGCTCCAGACTGCAGCCTCCCACCCCTCAGCCTTAGGCATTGAGCTCCACTGCCTGATTGCCAAGTCTTGTTCCTGTTGCTGTGGGGGAGGCCGAGCTCTGTGGCTTTAGGCCCCATTGAGCCAGAAGAGCAGCAGCTTTGAGCCCACAGGGGCCACAGAAAGGCCCTCTTGGACCACGAGCGTTCCTGTCCTTGCCAGGCCAGGGACACATGAGAGTGCAGCGGACACCTTCAGAGTGCCACGCTGGCTTTGCACTGGGCCACCTCCCTGTGCTGTGCACGGCTGGCTCTTTGCTTTGCCGCTCTCGGCCTTGTGTCGTCGTACTCCTTTGGCTGCCTGCAGCCAGGGGCAGCCCTATCAGGAGGCTGAAAGGCCCCGTCTCCAACATCTCAAGGGGGAAATGGAGCTCTCCCGGCCCTCAGCCCACGCTGTAAGCAGAGCAGAGCCTTTTCCCCAGCCCCGATGGCTTTCTGCCTGCTTCTGGCCCCTGGCCACCATGACCCACTGCACTCGCTCTGAGTCACCTACAGCATGCCTGGTGCCTCTTGATTTGCTGACCCTGGGATGTGAGGCTCACTGAGGGAAAGGTGGCTGTCCCAGTGCTGAGGGCACACGTGGCTCACTGAGCCGACTTGAGGCTTCCCCAGCAGCTTGCAGGTGCCTTAGGTGTCATGTTACAGTGCTTGTGCTCCTGCCTCCTCCTGTCCCTCTTCTCACCCTCACCCAACCTGCACCCTCTGACCTACCTTCAATAAATCCTGTTGCATCAGACACGGTGTCAAGAGCCCTCCCTCGGCTGCCGGTCGAGCGCACATTACAACCTCCGGGCATGAGAGCAAGGTGGGCTGGGGGAGCTGCTCTCTCAGACCAAGAGGGAACGGCTCTCCACAGCACCTGCCCATGGACCTTCCCCGCACCAAATGAAATCATCTCCAAGTTTAGCTAGTGAGCTAGTAAGGTAGAACTCATTCATTGCCTGGAAATCTGGCACTAGTCTCTAAGTTCCATTAGGTTTCTTTATTGCTAACCTACCAGTATTACATTTTGACTCCCATTCTTCCAATTGTCCTGATGTCAGGAATTTATTGGTTGTTGGCTCTATTCCTTTCCTAGCTTCTAATCTTCAAGGGTATTGCTTTCTGACTACTGGCCTAACTCTTGTCTGTAGCTCAATTTTCATAGGGTCTGCTCGTTTGGATGTTCCTGGGCTATGAGTATCCCATACTCTTGGATACACCTGATTCAATACTTGCTCTAAATAGTTCTTCTTCTTTGTTGCTCTTGTGTCAATTGTCAGTCCTACTGCTAAAAGTGCTCATTTGTCTTCAGGTACCTTCCATTTAAGTTTTCTTTTTCTAAACAGAACTGTTGCTTCCAAATTTTCAAGCAAATCCCTGCCTAGGACAGATTTGGCTTAGTTGGGTAAATAAAGAAACGGATGCATTCCCAGCTTCTTCTTGATTTTACATTGAAGTGGTTTCAGGAAGAAAATTTTTTCTGGCTGGCCTATAGTGGCTCCTATTGCTTGAGATAGTTTTCACTTTTGGGTATCAGCGCTTGATTCAAGAGTGAAAATGTGTCTCAACAATTTCTTAAAAATTCAACTTCTTTATCATTCTTTAGCTGTATTTTAACCGGTGGCCTGCTAGGGTAAGAATTGCCAGTCTCGGTCATTTCTTATCATCTAGAGTGGCTGCAAGAGTTTTGTGTACTTTGTCTGCTAACTCTGGGCACTGGAGTTATTTCCAGTGTCCTGATTTCTTACAAGATGCACATTGATTTGGCCCCAGCTTGGTCTGTGGCTGCTTTGGACCTCCTCTGCCTCTGATATTGTTGCCCCTGCCTCTGCTTCATCCAGAGGCGTGCCACGTCCTCTCCCTGGTGCCAATCCAGAGCTGCCACCATGGCTGCAGGGAGCTCTTTTCCTTTTTCTCTCTCTTGATTATCATCCACTTTCTATGCTTTTCTCATTCATGCCTTTAATCTCTCTTTACAGGCTCTTTCAGCTTCTCAAGTTTCTGCCTGACATCTGGGTTACATTGCCCTGACATCAGGGAAACCCACTGCTGCTTTGCCATATGCCACCAGGGATCCAGGGCTGTGCCTTTACGTGCAGCTGCTCAGAGCCTGTCCACAAAGTCAGCGGGTGACTCGTGCTGTCCCTGTGTAACGTTATCTCTTACTGACCAAGTTATTGCTTTTGGAAGGGCATTTTTTAATTCCAATGTGACCAGTTCCTGGTATCTGGTTAACATTGCACAGCTGCCTGCATCGTTCGCGTCCCACAAAGGGCTTACAATAGGACACAGCTGGTGCACTGTACCTTGTAAGGCTCCACTAGCAATTTGTGCCTGCACACGTGCTCTGGCTACCTTGATCACCAGCTCTTCTGCTGGTTGTGTTAGCTCTGTCAATATGAAATCAGTATCACCTCACTCTGGCTCTTGATTCTTGACTATGAACTCCAGTCTTTTTGCTACTTTGCTAGGGTTTTCTCTATCCATTGTAACTTTTTCCCACCAGCTGTTCAGGTCACTAGTAGAAAAGCAGATGTTCACCTCATGGCTCCTCCTGGGGGACTCAAGACTTGCCTTAAGGGGGTGACTAAAGGCAAAGCTTTCTTGGTTTTATTCCTTGGCTTGCTTGTCACTGGGGATCTCTGAAATTGTCCCCTCACCTGGGGACAATTACTCATCTCATCCTCACTGCCATTTGGCTTTCATTCAGGGGCCGGAGTGGTTGCCTGAGGGGGAGTGTACCTGAGCTGGCCTGGACTAACTGGGCTCTAAGTCTTGGACACATAGAACACAATCTTCCTGGTGCATTGGAGCCAATTTTAAACATCTCTGCCCTATGCTGAATGCTGAACGACATCTCTTTCTTTTCTGCCTCTTATCTGTTTCCAAAGTTAGGACTAAAGGTCCTGTGGGGCCAAATCAAAGCCACATTCTTTCTGACACTCAGGTTTATTCTTCAGGGTGAAAAACATGTCTGCATATATCACAGGACCTCATTTTTCTTCTTGGCCTAAAAATAACATCAACTGTAACAGTGTATGGTAAAGTTCCATTAGGGCGTGACTTCTCACCACTTTCTAATGGATACCAAGCCTACCACTGGGAAGAGTATTTCTTCCGATTACCTTTCCTTCAAAAATTACCCTCTGGGATTCCTCCCAAATCTTTCTCATCTGCTAAATTACATTCTAGTGGACTCTTTTTAATACCATCTTTACTTCTTGTGTTATTCATTCTTCATGCTATCTAAATTTCCAAACTTATCAGGATGTATTAGTACTTCTCTTTTTCTTCTCTTTATCCCCTGTAGACTACACTTAACCCATACGGGCTGTCTCTGAGTCACCCTGCACCAATATACTTTCTCATAGTCCTAAACAAGCAATGAAAACAAAAGGATTCCACGTTCCACACAATCTACAAGGAATTGGGGTATGATCGGACATAAAACGAGTTTTGCAAAACACTGCCTGAATTCATACTCAGGAGTATATATTCATGTAAACCTAGAGGTCACAACCCTTGACTTTTGATGGAGTGTCTAAAAGCGTAGGTGACTGCTCCATGTTGCTCAAACTCTTCTCAAACTCAGACGGGCTTGGTGCTGTGCCCCTTTCCCTGGGGTATTCCGGTTCGTGTTTATTTATCAGTGATCGTAGAATGGTTTGTTTTCATGTACCCCGTATTTTCCCCAAGTTGGGTAACCGCTAGGTTATGCCCTCCCTCAAAGCTCTCCCTCATGCCATTCCCCACTCTTTGTTCCAGCTCCTTCCCTGCCTCTCAAGATAATCCAGCTCTTTATTCCTGAACCTTCCCTGTCACTTTTGCCTTGGACCGATCCCTGACTGCACCCCCGCTTTGGAATTCCTCTATTGCTGGAAGCCCCACTGGCCCATGGGACCTCCCCTCTCCCCTCATCTGTCCTAATTAGTGCCAAGCAATTGATGGAATCCCCTCGCTCCTCCCCTGCAGATTCCTTCTTGCTCAATCGTTTGTATCCACCCCCTGAGTTGTACCCCGATAAAATCCCGTGCAGCACAGAAGTGCTGGCGGCTCTCGTGCTGAATCCTTCCCTTGGAATAAACCTTTGCCTGTGGAACCTCACCATTGAGGAGCCTCCTCCTTCTCTTTGGCCTGCTCTGTGCTGCAGTTAGTAGATCCTGAACCACTGAGCAGTGGCTCACCAGGGTCAGCGGCGGGCAGAACCCACGCCTTGGCCGTTCCCCACTCCTGGCGCAGCGCCGCAGTTTTCCCAAGAGCCAGCCCGGGCTCCGCTGGGCTGCGTCAATGGGGAACCCGTCCCAGTGCCCAACCGTGCTCTGGGTGAAAAACCTTTTCCTGCTATGGAAATGAAACTTGCCCTGTCCCAGCTGCCTGCCCTTTTCTCCAGTCCTGTCACTGGTCCCAACAGTGACGAGAGCTGCAGCAGCCCCTCTGATTCCCCTCAGGAGGATGTTGAAGACCACAATGACGCCCTTTACCCTCTTCCAGGCTGAACAAAATGGCCTCAGCTGCATCTAGGCCTTCCCCTCCAGACCACACTCCATCCTTGCAGTCCTCCTTTGCATTCTGGCTAATGGCTTCGTAACTTTTTCTCTTGTGCTGCCCAAAACTGCGCCCGTCTGCTTCCAGCGCTTCTCTTGGCTGCTGCTTCAGGGTGTGGCCACCATCATCAGAGACACAGAAGAGCTTCTCCTCCCAGAGTTGTCCTTATCCTCCGCACTTCCAAGTCTCTGCCTTGATGTTCACTGGGGAACTTGCCACTTTGTGGCCGCTCCTTGCTGTGCTCAGCAGGGACACAGTTTTGTTTGGACATGAGCTGCCGGAGCACGACATGCAGCAACTGAGGCTGAGAATAGCAGAGGCTGGGCAGATTCCATTTTTTCCAGAATGTGGGAAAGAGAGTGAGAAAAGCGCAAGGAAATTTCAGACTGTTACTTTGCAATTTAATTGCCCTGGGAAACTCAGCGATGGATGGTGCTCTGGTGCTACTGCAAATGCCTTCCATGAGAAAAATTCATTTCAGGAAGGAGCAACATCATCTGACAGAGACCAAGTGTGTCAGCAGTTGCTCCAGGTGCTTCTTCCATCAGCCCTTGCAGGAAGGAGCACAGCCCCTAATGCACGTGGGCTTTGGCTCCTTCTGGCACAGAAGCCCCCCGGGGGCACAGGTCTCTGGGGCAGGAGTCAGGCACCAGCGCTGCCAGGGCTCGGGAGGGGCAGGTCTGCTTGGCCGGGGACGCTGCCACACCTGCTGATGTCAGCGCTCACCGGGCCCCAGGCCTCAGAGCAGCATTCGTGCCCGGGCCCGCACGTTCCTTGTGCCTTTAACACCGCCGGGTTTAGGATGGCCACCAGCCGGGACGTGTCCCAAGGAGGCCCTGCCAGCTTCCCTGAAAGGCCCCGTGCCCTTCCCAGCGCGGCTGCGTCAGCAGCCCTGGGGGCTCCTACTGCTGCCCTGGGCCCGCAGAGCAGGGCAGCCTTCGCTGATGCTCTGAGCCCTTCCTAAAGATCCTGTCCGCCTGCCTTAGACACCTGGGGCCCGTCATTCCTTCCAACCTGGGCCTCTTTGGGTGGGCTGGGGGTGGCCCCATGCAGGCAGCCGTGGGCGCAAGGGCCCTTGGTGACACGATGCAGCACAGTCATTGTGACATGGAACCGGGTGTCCAAGGGACCTCTGTGACACCTGGTGACATAGGAGCTGGCGGTGACAAGAGCACGCCACAGTGCTCAGAGCAGGCGACGGGACAGGACGGGAGAGAGCAGTGCCGTGGGGAGCCCCCGCACAGTGCGCTCGTTCGCGTCCCACCCGAAGCTTTTCTGAGGGGTTGTTCCTGCAGCTGAGCTCGAGGCCAGACCACAGGACTTGCTGACCCGTGGTCTCCCTGAGGCTTCTCTTCTGCAGGTGCCCTTGAGGCCAGATCATAGTCCTTGTCAGTAGTCTCCTGTCCTTGTGGCAGGAGCCCTTGTGACCGAGTGCAGGACTTGCTGTCCTGCAGCCTTCCTGAGGCTTCTTTCTTGAAGGTGCCTTCCAGGCACCACTGCAGGACGTGCTGATTTGGAGCTTTTCCAAGGCATCTCTCCTGCAAATAGCCACAAATCCAGTCAGAGACATGGAGCAGAGACTCCCGGGAGTGCCCGAGCTGGCCTGGGTGGAGGAGGAGGAAGAAGGCCCTGGAGCTGCCCCGGCACAGCAGACTGAAGAGGTGGTGCCCTTCCAGCCACCGCAGGAGGGTGAGTGGCAGAGCTGGGCCACAGGACTGGTGCCTGCTGCCAGCTTGGCCCCACGCCATGCCGTGCCATTGTGTGCGGTGCCATGCTATCCCCTGGGGACATGCCCACGGCCAGGACAGAAGTGGGGCCGGGCAGACACCCCGCAGTGGCCGTGCTCCATCCCCTGGCACATCCCGGCGCTCTCTGCCTGGGCAGCGCAGGGCTGGGCCGTGCTCTCCGGCCTCTCCCGCAGCCCCTCAGCTCTGGCTGTGCTCGCTCTTTGCCAGATGCAGCCCTGGAGTGCACACAAGAGCAGGAGTCCAGCCGTGGCCGCTTCCGCAGAACAGCGCAGGTACCTGCAGCCACCCCCACCTGGGCTGGGCCTGCTGTCCCTGCTCAGCCCAGCACCGTGTGTGCCGCACTGCATGCAACATCCCCGGCTCCTTGCCCTTCTCCTACAGTTCGTTTGCAACTTCCTCAAGAGAATTGAGGAGCAAGAGACCATTGCCATGGGCGTAGGCCTCAGACCATACTCGCCCATCTTCTACAGCAAGACCAGTGCTGCCCTGCTGTCTATGCTTGTAGAGGAACATTTTTACACTCCAAAGCAAGTAAGCAGCCTGTGGCCAGGCTTTGATCCTCCCAGCAATTGCTTGGCCTCCCAAGCCACGCATGCTGGTTGCTGTGAGCCTTTCAGGCCACATGGCAGTGTGGTGGCAAGGGAAGCACTCCTCTGGGGAAGCTGGGATCATTGCTCCCTCTGGCAGCTTTCCAAGTCTCCCTGTGCCTTCTCCAGGTGCCTGCCATGGTGAGCTACATCCACCAGTGGCTCATGGCCAATGATTCTGCTGAGCACAGGCTGGACAAGACCCTGCTGCATCTCACCGAAGCACAGCCAAATGACGCAGTCATGACGCTCCTGCGTGTGGCTCCGTCCTGTGACAGGTATGGGGCCCACCTACCCACAGGGCTCAGGCCTCCCCAGCCCATCACCCTGTACAGCCTGCCCCACGTGTCTCAGCAACAGAAACTTCCAGGGCCCTCTGGCTGCTCCCTTTCCCAGCCCTGCCAGGCCAGCCCCTGAGCCTGCTGCCATGCTCCCTTGCCGCCTCTCAGGGCTCTGTCCCCACAGGCCTGGGCTGTCGGGCTGCTGCGGGCAGGGGGCCAGTGGGCACAGGCAGAAATGGCAGCCAGCTCAGCTGCCCCTGGTGCTGGGTCTGACACCCCCCTGAGACACAACTCTAACCCTGCAGAGCTGCCATGGCTATGTGGAAGACCATCATGGGCTCAGCCAGGACTGTGGAGCTGGCGCAGCTGATCCTCCTGGATGTGCTGGGGAGCTGGCCAGAGTACAGCACCTGCACCTCCGATGGGGACGAAACGGCTGTCTTTGCCCTGGCTGTGAGTTTCTGCAACTGGCCTTTGCTGGCCCCAAGACTGCCTCTCCAGCAGCTCTCCATCCTCCTTCCCCCACTGCATCTCCCTGCCTCAGGCGCTGGCCTGAAACCTGGCCCAGGGGCAGCTTCAGGCCCACCAGGCCCCGTGCTCCCCCTGCCAAGGTCTCTCCGGGCCTCTCCCTGCCACGCTCGGGCCCTGCCACATGGACACCTCGGCACTGAGCGCTGTCTCGGGGGGCTTTGTCCTTTGCAGGCAACTGTGGTGATGTGGAAGATCCTCCAGGAGCCCTGTCTCCCACGGATCTTGAGGCTGTATTTCCCCCGCCTATTTGTGCATCTGCTATTCCAAGTGTTCTTCAGCACTCTGGATATGCCAGAGGCGGTGGACACCTTCTGGAAGGGATGCCAGGAAGAGCACGGCCTTGCCACCAGCCCCAACAGGTGCTCCATGCCACTCCTCCTGTCCCTGCCACGTGGCCTGCCAAGGAGCCAGTGCTGCCAGTGTGACCTGGGCTTTGCTCTGCACACAGGTTTGCAGTGCGCACCCTGAAGTCCCTGCTCTGCCTTCTCCGCTGCGAGGATGTGGTGGTGGCAATGGAGCGCAGGTGTGCCTGGGACACGCTGCTCTCTCTTGACACTCACCACTTTGCCGTGGCTCTGCTGGCCAGGTGAGACCCCCTTCTCCCCACTGCCTCTGACATTGCTGCTCTGTGCCCAGGTGCCCCACAAAGAGCCTATGCTCATGGGCCAGAGGGCCTTGTCACTGAGGGTCGGCCAAGCACACTGGAAAAGGCTGGCAGAGGAGGGTTCCCCTGAGCAACCAACTCCCAGATGGCCCATGTCCCCTTGCTGGAAGGCTGCTGGGGAAAGATGAGAACTGGATGAGTCACGCCTGGGAGAGGTTTGCCTCACTGGCTCAGGCTCTTGTTTCCTTTTTCCCCTCTTCAGAGAAATTCGCCGCTTAGCCATCCACTTTTGTTCCGCGGTTGCATTCTACCTGCTCGCCCTGCTCGGCCAAGAGATGCCATACTGGGATTTCCCTGCCCTGGCATTCCTTGTGGAGGTGAGCCTCAAGGCCAGCGCTGCCTGGCTGAGCTGCCTCCCAGCTCTCTGGCCTCTCGCAGCCACAGCTGCCAGGACAGTGTCCGTGCCCTGTGCTGCTGCCTGGGCCCGGCCCTGTGCGCTGCTGGGCTCCTGCCGGCCGGCTCCCCTGTCACTGCCCTGTGCCTTTCAGGTCCTCGAGTGCCTGGACTTGAGCGAATGCAGTGACAGCGTTCTGGAGATCCTTGCACAGAACCTGCAGAGCGAGCACATGGCCAGGCGTTACTTGGCACTCCGAGGCCTCGTAGTGCTGGGCAAGAATCCCTTGATGGTGAGAAGGGGGCAGTGGCTGAAGCCGTGCAGGCAGCGTGGGGCTGGGCAACGCAGTCGCTTGGCCTTGCCTGGCCTTCGGCCGCTGGGGCAGCTGCTCCCAGCTCTCCTGCCTCCCGCTTCAGCTGCCCCAGTGCTTCGGGACAGGCCTTTGGCCTCTGGGCCCTGCAGCAGCAGGGCGGCCTTTCACAAAGTGGTGTTCCGCACAGGCCGAAAAAATGCAGAGCCTGACTGAAAGTCTTGTGGAGCTCCTGGAGGAAAATGACAACGACATGATCAGGATGACCATCCTTCTACTCAGATATTTGCTCCTGGATAATGGTGGCCCCATAGCCACCCCCGTGGCCCTGCAGCTGGCTGAGACGCTCCTGCCACTCTTTGACAGCGTAAGACTCTGTGCCCACAGCCACGGCCACTGGCTGCTGCCGGGACACTTGGTGCCCTGTGCAGATGCAGGCCTGTGCCCTGGGGGACCTGAAGCAGCTGATGCTCAGGTCTTTTGCCCTTTCCTTTCATCCAGGACGATATGCAGCTGCAGCTGAGCTCCATGGCTTTCTTTCAAGAGATGCTGGACCTGTTAACAGAAGAGGCAAGAAAGGCCCTCAAGTCCCACGTGCGCCAGAGCCTGCTCCCTCTCTACTTCCACTGCCATGATGAGAATCAGATTGTTGCTGAGGTGAGCACTTGTGGCCAGCTGCTGTCCCCCTGGCGGGGGCTTGGGCTGCCTCCTGCCCTGGCACCTTGCGGGCTGCAGCCTCCTCCAGCCTGTGCCACTGGGATGCTCCTGTGCCCTGGACTGTGGGGCCATCTGTGCATCTCTGCTGCTCTCCAGGCCTCCCGGGAAACGCTGCATTCCTCAGCCAGATTCCTGAAGAGGAGGCATATCGAACAAATGCTACATGAGGATCAGAGCTTTGGCGAGTGCCTGGTAAGAGCAGCCGAGAACCCCCAGCCTCAGCATGGCCAAGGTCCCTGAAGGCGGTGCTCAGCGTGCGGGGCTTGCAGCTGTGCCTGCTGCTGCAGCCAGAGGCCGGGCGGACTCTTCTCCAGGCTCCTGTGGGCCAGAGCCAGGTGCCCATGGAACCCCGGCACGGCCTGGCTGCGGGGCGGCACCGCGGCTCCCCGGGCAGCAGCCGGCCCTCTGGGCCCTGCCCCCGGGAGCCCTTGGCCAGCGGCTGCTGGCCGCGCCTCAGGGCTGTGCGGGCAGGGGAGGCCGGGGCTGGGCGCAGGCAGTGCCCGGCCCAGGGGCTGAGCCCGCGCCAACCCTTCCCTCCTGCCGCTCTCTGCAGCTGGCAGAGGACAGGAGCCGAGCGGCCGAGCACCTGCGCCGGGCCCTGCACTACCTGCAGAGCCCACAGGAGCCCCTGCGAGAGGCGGCCGTCAGGTTCATGGGTGAGTCCCGAGCACGGGCTCCCTCCCCGACCCGCCGCAGCTCGGCCCGGGCCCCGCCTGCTGCCCCGGCAGCGCCAGCCGGACCCGGCGCCGTGGAGCCCCGCCCAGCCCGGGCATCGCTGCTTCCGCCCTCTGGCAGCCGTGCCCTGGGGCAGAAGCGTGCGGCAAGGGCCGGGCTGAGCCCTGCCGGGCCAGCAGCGCGTGTGGCCACAGCGCCAGCAGCGCTGGTGGCAGGGAGCTGTGCCGCTGGCGCCGTGACAGGCTCTGTGTTCACAGGCATGGCGGGGCAGCACCTGAGGGGGCAGCAGCAGGAGCTCCAGCTGATCTGCAGTGGTGAGTGAATGAGGGCAGCAGGCTGATCGCAGGGGCTGGCGGGGGCAGCTGCAAGCCCTGCCCCGGCTGCGGAGGGCTCTGCTCCCGTGAGATTGCAGAGCCACGTGTGCCATTCGTGGCCAGCACCTTCAGACTGATCCCCTTGCTCCCTGCGGGCCATGGCAAGAGATGGCCGGGATGGCCCTGGCAGGGGGCTCTCCTCATCTTTCTGCACATGTGGGATCTGACCTTGCCTCTGTTCCTCTCTCTTGCAGCCCTTGAAGAAATGGCATCTGACAGCAGTCCTGCCATCAGAGATGCTGCAGTTGAATTTTGTTTAGTTCTCCGGGCTGTACAGAGAGCTCCCTACTCCCCATGGCGCAGGCTGCGAGATCGATTCCGCAGTGCATGGAGGAAATGGCCTCGTCTGTGCGGCACTGCCTTGCTGTTCTGCTGGAGCTCCCCGGAGAGGTGATCTGCAAGACTGTCTGCTGGGGCCATTTGAGCCAGCAGAAATTTTCTTTTTCTTCTTCAAGATTTTTGTGTTTTTATTTTTGTTGGTTTTGAGTATGTCAATATAGAATATCTTTCAATACACAGAGTCCCAGGATCTTTCTTTTCCTGCACCGGGTCTAGAAGGCATAGGGGAAGAGGGGGAAAAGGGTGCTTGTGCACAGCCAGCGGCCCAGGCGTGCAGTGTCGCAGGGAAAATGGCCAGAAGCCCCTTGGCCTTTGGTGGTTCTGCTGAAGCCTTTGTGCTGGTGACAGAGCGGCTGGGCAGGGGCCAGAGCTGCAGGGATCCCTGCCAGAGCGGTGCCTGGAGATGGCCACAAGCCCTGTGCCAGGCGGGAAGGGCCATCGTGTCCTCCTGCCCGGGTGCTGCTGGCTGCTTTGCTGAGAGCTCCCAGGCGCCTCTGGATGGGGCTCCTCTGGAGCTGCTGTGGGGCTGCGGCGCTGCTGCCTGCAAGCTTGGCCAGGCTGGGGGAGACCCTGAGGGGCTGAGGCACTGCTAAGCCTTGAGCAATTGGCTGGCAGAGGCCATAGGCAGCCCCCTGGAATCAGGCGTTGGAACCCTGGTCCTGGCCTTTCAGGGCTGTGAGGCCAGCTGTTGTGGGGCTGGGCGTGTGCCTTCCCTGTGCTCCAGACTGCAGCCTCCCACCCCTCAGCCTTAGGCATTGAGCTCCACTGCCTGATTGCCAAGTCTTGTTCCTGTTGCTGTGGGGGAGGCCGAGCTCTGTGGCTTTAGGCCCCATTGAGCCAGAAGAGCAGCAGCTTTGAGCCCACAGGGGCCACAGAAAGGCCCTCTTGGACCACGAGCGTTCCTGTCCTTGCCAGGCCAGGGACACATGAGAGTGCAGCGGGCACCTTCAGAGTGCCACGCTGGCTTTGCACTGGGCCACCTCCCTGTGCTGTGCATGGCTGGCTCTTTGCTTTGCCGCTCTCGGCCTTGTGTCCTCGTACTCCTTTGGCTGCCTGCAGCCAGGGGCAGCCCTATCAGGAGGCTGAAAGGCCCCGTCTCCAACATCTCAAGGGGGAAATGGAGCTCTCCCGGCCCTCAGCCCACGCTGTAAGCAGAGCAGAGCCTTTTCCCCAGCCCCGATGGCTTTCTGCCTGCTTCTGGCCCCTGGCCACCATGACCCACTGCACTCGCTCTGAGTCACCTACAGCATGCCTGGTGCCTCTTGATTTGCTGACCCTGGGATGTGAGGCTCACTGAGGGAAAGGTGGCTGTCCCAGTGCTGAGGGCACACGTGGCTCACTGAGCAGACTTGAGGCTTCCCCAGCAGCTTGCAGGTGCCTTAGGTGTCATGTTACAGTGCTTGTGCTCCTGCCTCCTCCTGTCCCTCTTCTCACCCTCACCCAACCTGCACCCTCTGACCTACCTTCAATAAATCCTGTTGCATCAGACACGGTGTCAAGAGCCCTCCCTCGGCTGCCGGTCGAGCGCACATTACAACCTCTGGGCATGAGAGCAAGGTGGGCTGGGGGAGCTGCTCTCTCAGACCAAGAGGGAACGGCTCTCCACAGCACCTGCCCATGGACCTTCCCCGCACCAAATGAAATCATCTCCAAGTTTAGCTAGTGAGCTAGTAAGGTAGAACTCATTCATTGCCTGGAAATCTGGCACTAGTCTCTAAGTTCCATTAGGTTTCTTTATTGCTAACCTACCAGTATTACATTTTGACTCCCATTCTTCCAATTGTCCTGATGTCAGGAATTTATTGGTTGTTGGCTCTATTCCTTTCCTAGCTTCTAATCTTCAAGGGTATTGCTTTCTGACTACTGGCCTAACTCTTGTCTGTAGCTCAATTTTCATAGGGTCTGCTCGTTTGGATGTTCCTGGGCTATGAGTATCCCATACTCTTGGATACACCTGATTCAATACTTGCTCTAAATAGTTCTTCTTCTTTGTTGCTCTTGTGTCAATTGTCAGTCCTACTGCTAAAAGTGCTCATTTGTCTTCAGGTACCTTCCATTTAAGTTTTCTTTTTCTAAACAGAACTGTTGCTTCCAAATTTTCAAGCAAATCCCTGCCTAGGACAGATTTGGCTTTGTTGGGTAAATAAAGAAACGGATGCATTCCCAGCTTCTTCTTGATTTTACATTGAAGTGGTTTCAGGAAGAAAATTTTTTCTGGCTGGCCTATAGTGGCTCCTATTGCTTGAGATAGTTTTCACTTTTGGGTATCAGCGCTTGATTCAAGAGTGAAAATGTGTCTCAACAATTTCTTAAAAATTCAACTTCTTTATCATTCTTTAGCTGTATTTTAACCGGTGGCCTGCTAGGGTAAGAATTGCCAGTCTCGGTCATTTCTTATCATCTAGAGTGGCTGCAAGAGTTTTGTGTACTTTGTCTGCTAACTCTGGGCACTGGAGTTATTTCCAGTGTCCTGATTTCTTGCAAGATGCACATTGATTTGGCCCCAGCTTGGTCTGTGGCTGCTTTGGACCTCCTCTGCCTCTGATATTGTTGCCCCTGCCTCTGCTTCATCCAGAGGCGTGCCACGTCCTCTCCCTGGTGCCGATCCAGAGCTGCCACCATGGCTGCAGGGAGCTCTTTTCCTTTTTCTCTCTCTTGATTATCATCCACTTTCTATGCTTTTCTCATTCATGCCTTTAAGTCTCTCTTTACAGGCTCTTTCAGCTTCTCAAGTTTCTGCCTGACATCTGGGTTACATTGCCCTGACATCAGGGAAACCCACTGCTGCTTTGCCATATGCCACCAGGGATCCAGGGCTGTGCCTTTACGTGCAGCTGCTCAGAGCCTGTCCACAAAGTCAGCGGGTGACTCGTGCTGTCCCTGTGTAACGTTATCTCTTACTGACCAAGTTATTGCTTTTGGAAGGGCATTTTTTAATTCCAATGTGACCAGTTCCTGGTATCTGGTTAACATTGCACAGCTGCCTGCATCGTTCGCGTCCCACAAAGGGCTTACAATAGGACACAGCTGGTGCACTGTACCTTGTAAGGCTCCACTAGCAATTTGTGCCTGCACACGTGCTCTGGCTACCTTGATCACCAGCTCTTCTGCTGGTTGTGTTAGCTCTGTCAATATGAAATCAGTATCACCTCACTCTGGCTCTTGATTCTTGACTATGAACTCCAGTCTTTTTGCTACTTTGCTAGGGTTTTCTCTATCCATTGTAACTTTTTCCCACCAGCTGTTCAGGTCACTAGTAGAAAAGCAGATGTTCACCTCATGGCTCCTCCTGGGGGACTCAAGACTTGCCTTAAGGGGGTGACTAAAGGCAAAGCTTTCTTGGTTTTATTCCTTGGCTTGCTTGTCACTGGGGGTCTCTGAAATTGTCCCCTCACCTGGGGACAATTACTCATCTCATCCTCACTGCCATTTGGCTTTCATTCAGGGGCCGGAGTGGTTGCCTGAGGGGGAGTGTACCTGAGCTGGCCTGGACTAACTGGGCTCTAAGTCTTGGACACATAGAACACAATCTTCCTGGTGCATTGGAGCCAATTTTAAACATCTCTGCCCTATGCTGAATGCTGAACGACATCTCTTTCTTTTCTGCCTCTTATCTGTTTCCAAAGTTAGGACTAAAGGTCCTGTGGGGCCAAATCAAAGCCACATTCTTTCTGACACTCAGGTTTATTCTTCAGGGTGAAAAACATGTCTGCATATATCACAGGACCTCATTTTTCTTCTTGTCCTAAAAATAACATCAACTGTAACAGTGTATGGTAAAGTTCCATTAGGGCGTGACTTCTCACCACTTTCTAATGGATACCAAGCCTACCACTGGGAAGAGTATTTCTTCCGATTACCTTTCCTTCAAAAATTACCCTCTGGGATTCCTCCCAAATCTTTCTCATCTGCTAAATTACATTCTAGTGGACTCTTTTTAATACCTTCTTTTCTTCTTGTGTTATTCATTCTTCATGCTATCTAAATTTCCAAACTTATCAGGATGTATTAGTACTTCTCTTTTTCTTCTCTTTATCCCCTGTAGACTACACTTAACCCATACGGGCTGTCTCTGAGTCACCCTGCACCAATATACTTTCTCATAGTCCTAAACAAGCAATGAAAACAAAAGGATTCCACGTTCCACACAATCTACAAGGAATTGGGGTATGATCGGACATAAAACGAGTTTTGCAAAACACTGCCTGAATTCATACTCAGGAGTATATATTCATGTAAACCTAGAGGTCACAACCCTTGACTTTTGATGGAGTGTCTAAAAGCGTAGGTGACTGCTCCATGTTGCTCAAACTCTTCTCAAACTCAGACGGGCTTGGTGCTGTGCCCCTTTCCCTGGGGTATTCCGGTTCGTGTTTATTTATCAGTGATCGTAGAATGGTTTGTTTTCATGTACCCCGTATTTTCCCCAAGTTGGGTAACCGCTAGGTTATGCCCTCCCTCAAAGCTGTCCCTCATGCCATTCCCCACTCTTTGTTCCAGCTCCTTCCCTGCCTCTCAAGATAATCCAGCTCTTTATTCCTGAACCTTCCCTGTCACTTTTGCCTTGGACCGATCCCTGACTGCACCCCCGCTTTGGAATTCCTCTATTGCTGGAAGCCCCACTGGCCCATGGGACCTCCCCTCTCCCCTCATCTGTCCTAATTAGTGCCAAGCAACTGATGGAATCCCCTCGCTCCTCCCCTGCAGATTCCTTCTTGCTCAATCGTTTGTATCCACCCCCTGAGTTGTACCCCGATAAAATCCCGTGCAGCACAGAAGTGCTGGCGGCTCTCGTGCTGAATCCTTCCCTTGGAATAAACCTTTGCCTGTGGAACCTCACCATTGAGGAGCCTCCTCCTTCTCTTTGGCCTGCTCTGTGCTGCAGTTAGTAGATCCTGAACCACTGAGCAGTGGCTCACCAGGGTCAGCGGCGGGCAGAACCCACGCCTTGGCCGTTCCCCACTCCTGGCGCAGCGCCGCAGTTTTCCCAAGAGCCAGCCCGGGCTCCGCTGGGCTGCGTCAATGGGGAACCCGTCCCAGTGCCCGACCGTGCTCTGGGTGAAAAACCTTTTCCTGCTATGGAAATGAAACTTGCCCTGTCCCAGCTGCCTGCCCTTTTCTCCAGTCCTGTCACTGGTCCCAACAGTGACGAGAGCTGCAGCAGCCCCTCTGATTCCCCTCAGGAGGATGTTGAAGACCACAATGACGCCCTTTACCCTCTTCCAGGCTGAACAAAATGGCCTCAGCTGCATCTAGGCCTTCCCCTCCAGAACACACTCCATCCTTGCAGTCCTCCTTTGCATTCTGGCTAATGGCTTCATAACTTTTTCTCTTGTGCTGCCCAAAACTGCGCCCGTCTGCTTCCAGCGCTTCTCTTGGCTGCTGCTTCAGGGTGTGGCCACCATCATCAGAGACACAGAAGAGCTTCTCCTCCCAGAGTTGTCCTTATCCTCCGCACTTCCAAGTCTCTGCCTTGATGTTCACTGGGGAACTTGCCACTTTGTGGCCGCTCCTTGCTGTGCTCAGCAGGGACACAGTTTTGTTTGGACATGAGCTGCCGGAGCACGACATGCAGCAACTGAGGCTGAGAATAGCAGAGGCTGGGCAGATTCCATTTTTTCCAGAATGTGGGAAAGAGAGTGAGAAAAGCGCAAGGAAATTTCAGACTGTTACTTTGCAATTTAATTGCCCTGGGAAACTCAGCGATGGATGGTGCTCTGGTGCTACTGCAAATGCCTTCCATGAGAAAAATTCATTTCAGGAAGGAGCAACATCATCTGACAGAGACCAAGTGTGTCAGCAGTTGCTCCAGGTGCTTCTTCCATCAGCCCCTGCAGGAAGGAGCACAGCCCCTAATGCACGTGGGCTTTGGCTCCTTCTGGCACAGAAGCCCCCCGGGGGCACAGGTCTCTGGGGCAGGAGTCAGGCACCAGCGCTGCCAGGGCTCGGGAGGGGCAGGTCTGCTTGGCCGGGGACGCTGCCACACCTGCTGATGTCAGCGCTCCCCGGGCCCCAGGCCTCAGAGCAGCATTCGTGCCCGGGCCCGCACGTTCCTTGTGCCTTTAACACCGCCGGGTTTAGGATGGCCACCAGCCGGGACGTGTCCCAAGGAGGCCCTGCCAGCTTCCCTGAAAGGCCCCGTGCCCTTCCCAGTGCGGCTGCGTCGGCAGCCCTGGGGGCTCCTACTGCTGCCCTGGGCCCGCAGAGCAGGGCAGCCTTCGCTGATGCTCTGAGCCCTTCCTAAAGATCCTGTCCGCCTGCCTTAGACACCTGGGGCCCGTCATTCCTTCCAACCTGGGCCTCTTTGGGTGGGCTGGGGGTGGCCCCATGCAGGCAGCCGTGGGCGCAAGGGCCCTTGGTGACACGATGCAGCACAGTCATTGTGACATGGAACCGGGTGTCCAAGGGACCTCTGTGACACCTGGTGACACAGGAGCTGGCGGTGACAAGAGCACGCCACAGTGCTCAGAGCAGGCGACGGGACAGGACGGGAGAGAGCAGTGCCGTGAGGAGCCCCCGCACAGTGCGCTCGTTCGCGTCCCACCCGAAGCTTTTCTGAGGGGTTGTTCCTGCAGCTGAGCTCGAGGCCAGACCACAGGACTTGCTGACCCGTGGTCTCCCTGAGGCTTCTCTTCTGCAGGTGCCCTTGAGGCCAGATCATAGTCCTTGTCAGTAGTCTCCTGTCCTTGTGGCAGGAGCCCTTGTGACCGAGTGCAGGACTTGCTGTCCTGCAGCCTTCCTGAGGCTTCTTTCTTGAAGGTGCCTTCCAGGCACCACTGCAGGACGTGCTGATTTGGAGCTTTTCCAAGGCATCTCTCCTGCAAATAGCCACAAATCCAGTCAGAGACATGGAGCAGAGACTCCCGGGAGTGCCCGAGCTGGCCTGGGTGGAGGAGGAGGAAGAAGGCCCTGGAGCTGCCCCGGCACAGCAGACTGAAGAGGTGGTGCCCTTCCAGCCACCGCAGGAGGGTGAGTGGCAGAGCTGGGCCACAGGACTGGTGCCTGCTGCCAGCTTGGCCCCACGCCATGCCGTGCCATTGTGTGCGGTGCCATGCTATCCCCTGGGGACATGCCCACGGCCAGGACAGAAGAGGGGCCGGGCAGACACCCCGCAGTGGCCGTGCTCCATCCCCTGGCACATCCCGGCGCTCTCTGCCTGGGCAGCGCAGGGCTGGGCCGTGCTCTCCGGCCTCTCCCGCAGCCCCTCAGCTCTGGCTGTGCTCGCTCTTTGCCAGATGCAGCCCTGGAGCGCACACAAGAGCAGGAGTCCAGCCGTGGCCGCTTCCGCAGAACAGCGCAGGTACCTGCAGCCACCCCCACCTGGGCTGGGCCTGCTGTCCCTGCTCAGCCCAGCACCGTGTGTGCCGCACTGCATGCAACATCCCCGGCTCCTTGCCCTTCTCCTACAGTTCGTTTGCAACTTCCTCAAGAGAATTGAGGAGCAAGAGACCATTGCCATGGGCGTAGGCCTCAGACCAGACTCGCCCATCTTCTACAGCAAGACCAGTGCTGCCCTGCTGTCTATGCTTGTAGAGGAACATTTTTACACTCCAAAGCAAGTAAGCAGCCTGTGGCCAGGCTTTGATCCTCCCAGCAATTGCTTGGCCTCCCAAGCCACGCATGCTGGTTGCTGTGAGCCTTTCAGGCCACATGGCAGTGTGGTGGCAAGGGAAGCACTCCTCTGGGGAAGCTGGGATCATTGCTCCCTCTGGCAGCTTTCCAAGTCTCCCTGTGCCTTCTCCAGGTGCCTGCCATGGTGAGCTACATCCACCAGTGGCTCATGGCCAATGATTCTGCTGAGCACAGGCTGGACAAGACCCTGCTGCATCTCACCGAAGCACAGCCAAATGACGCAGTCATGACGCTCCTGCGTGTGGCTCCGTCCTGTGACAGGTATGGGGCCCACCTACCCACAGGGCTCAGGCCTCCCCAGCCCATCACCCTGTACAGCCTGCCCCACGTGTCTCAGCAACAGAGACTTCCAGGGCCCTCTGGCTGCTCCCTTTCCCAGCCCTGCCAGGCCAGCCCCTGAGCCTGCTGCCATGCTCCCTTGCCGCCTCTCAGGGCTCTGTCCCCACAGGCCTGGGCTGTCGGGCTGCTGCGGGCAGGGGGCCAGTGGGCACAGGCAGAAATGGCAGCCAGCTCAGCTGCCCCTGGTGCTGGGTCTGACACCCCCCTGAGACACAACTCTAACCCTGCAGAGCTGCCATGGCCATGTGGAAGACCATCATGGGCTCAGCCAGGACTGTGGAGCTGGCGCAGCTGATCCTCCTGGATGTGCTGGGGAGCTGGCCAGAGTACAGCACCTGCACCTCCGATGGGGACGAAACGGCTGTCTTTGCCCTGGCTGTGAGTTTCTGCAACTGGCCTTTGCTGGCCCCAAGACTGCCTCTCCAGCAGCTCTCCATCCTCCTTCCCCCACTGCATCTCCCTGCCTCAGGCGCTGGCCTGAAACCTGGCCC
The DNA here is from genome assembly GCF_035770615.1 of Melospiza melodia melodia. NCBI lineage: Eukaryota > Metazoa > Chordata > Aves > Passeriformes > Passerellidae > Melospiza > Melospiza melodia. The sequence continues at coordinate 887,364 of NW_026948600.1, read as the reverse complement.
AGGGGCAGCTTCAGGCCCACCAGGCCCCGTGCTCCCCCTGCCAAGGTCTCTCCGGGCCTCTCCCTGCCACGCTCGGGCCCTGCCACATGGACACCTCGGCACTGAGCGCTGTCTCGGGGGGCTTTGTCCTTTGCAGGCAACTGTGGTGATGTGGAAGATCCTCCAGGAGCCCTGTCTCCCACGGATCTTGAGGCTGTATTTCCCCCGCCTATTTGTGCATCTGCTATTCCAAGTGTTCTTCAGCACTCTGGATATGCCAGAGGCGGTGGACACCTTCTGGAAGGGATGCCAGGAAGAGCACGGCCTTGCCACCAGCCCCAACAGGTGCTCCATGCCACTCCTCCTGTCCCTGCCACGTGGCCTGCCAAGGAGCCAGTGCTGCCAGGGTGACCTGGGCTTTGCTCTGCACACAGGTTTGCAGTGCGCACCCTGAAGTCCCTGCTCTGCCTTCTCCGCTGCGAGGATGTGGTGGTGGCAATGGAGCGCAGGTGTGCCTGGGACACGCTGCTCTCTCTTGACACTCACCACTTTGCCGTGACTCTGCTGGCCAGGTGAGACCCCCTTCTCCCCACTGCCTCTGACATTGCTGCTCTGTGCCCAGGTGCCCCACAAAGCACCTATGCTCATGGGCCAGAGGGCCTTGTCACTGAGGGTCGGCCAAGCACACTGGAAAAGGCTGGCAGAGGAGGGTTCCCCTGAGCAACCAACTCCCAGATGGCCCATGTCCCCTTGCTGGAAGGCTGCTGGGGAAAGATGAGAACTGGATGAGTCACGCCTGGGAGAGGTTTGCCTCACTGGCTCAGGCTCTTGTTTCCTTTTTCCCCTCTTCAGAGAAATTCGCCGCTTAGCCATCCACTTTTGTTCCGCGGTTGCATTCTACCTGCTCGCCCTGCTCGGCCAAGAGATGCCATACTGGGATTTCCCTGCCCTGGCATTCCTTGTGGAGGTGAGCCTCAAGGCCAGCGCTGCCTGGCTGAGCTGCCTCCCAGCTCTCTGGCCTCTCGCAGCCACAGCTGCCAGGACAGTGTCCGTGCCCTGTGCTGCTGCCTGGGCCCGGCCCTGTGCGCTGCTGGGCTCCTGCCGGCCGGCTCCCCTGTCACTGCCCTGTGCCTTTCAGGTCCTCGAGTGCCTGGACTTGAGCGAATGCAGTGACAGCGTTCTGGAGATCCTTGCACAGAACCTGCAGAGCGAGCACATGGCCAGGCGTTACTTGGCACTCCGAGGCCTCGTAGTGCTGGGCAAGAATCCCTTGATGGTGAGAAGGGGGCAGTGGCTGAAGCCGTGCAGGCAGCGTGGGGCTGGGCAACGCAGTCGCTTGGCCTTGCCTGGCCTTCGGCCGCTGGGGCAGCTGCTCCCAGCTCTCCTGCCTCCCGCTTCAGCTGCCCCAGTGCTTCGGGACAGGCCTTTGGCCTCTGGGCCCTGCAGCAGCAGGGCGGCCTTTCACAAAGTGGTGTTCCGCACAGGCCGAAAAAATGCAGAGCCTGACTGAAAGTCTTGTGGAGCTCCTGGAGGAAAATGACAACGACATGATCAGGATGACCATCCTTCTACTCAGATATTTGCTCCTGGATAATGGTGGCCCCATAGCCACCCCCGTGGCCCTGCAGCTGGCTGAGACGCTCCTGCCACTCTTTGACAGCGTAAGACTCTGTGCCCACAGCCACGGCCACTGGCTGCTGCCGGGACACTTGGTGCCCTGTGCAGATGCAGGCCTGTGCCCTGGGGGACCTGAAGCAGCTGATGCTCAGGTCTTTTGCCCTTTCCTTTCATCCAGGACGATATGCAGCTGCAGCTGAGCTCCATGGCTTTCTTTCAAGAGATGCTGGACCTGTTAACAGAAGAGGCAAGAAAGGCCCTCAAGTCCCACGTGCGCCAGAGCCTGCTCCCTCTCTACTTCCACTGCCATGATGAGAATCAGATTGTTGCTGAGGTGAGCACTTGTGGCCAGCTGCTGTCCCCCTGGCGGGGGCTTGGGCTGCCTCCTGCCCTGGCACCTTGCGGGCTGCAGCCTCCTCCAGCCTGTGCCACTGGGATGCTCCTGTGCCCTGGACTGTGGGGCCATCTGTGCATCTCTGCTGCTCTCCAGGCCTCCCGGGAAACGCTGCATTCCTCAGCCAGATTCCTGAAGAGGAGGCATATCGAACAAATGCTACATGAGGATCAGAGCTTTGGCGAGTGCCTGGTAAGAGCAGCCGAGAACCCCCAGCCTCAGCATTGCCAAGGTCCCTGAGGGCGGTGCTCAGCGTGCGGGGCTTGCAGCTGTGCCTGCTGCTGCAGCCAGAGGCCGGGCGGACTCTTCTCCAGGCTCCTGTGGGCCAGAGCCAGGTGCCCATGGAACCCCGGCACGGCCTGGCTGCGGGGCGGCACCGCGGCTCCCCGGGCAGCAGCCGGCCCTCTGGCCCCTGCCCCCGGGAGCCCTTGGCCAGCGGCTGCTGGCCGCGCCTCAGGGCTGTGCGGGCAGGGGAGGCCGGGGCTGGGCGCAGGCAGTGCCCGGCCCAGGGGCTGAGCCCGCGCCAACCCTTCCCTCCTGCCGCTCTCTGCAGCTGGCAGAGGACAGGAGCCGAGCGGCCGAGCACCTGCGCCGGGCCCTGCACTACCTGCAGAGCCCACAGGAGCCCCTGCGAGAGGCGGCCGTCAGGTTCATGGGTGAGTCCCGAGCACGGGCTCCCTCCCCGACCCGCCGCAGCTCGGCCCGGGCCCCGCCTGCTGCCCCGGCAGCGCCAGCCGGACCCGGCGCCGTGGAGCCCCGCCCGGCCTGGGCATCGCTGCTTCCGCCCTCTGCCAGCCGTGCCCTGGGGCAGAAGCGTGCGGCAAGGGCCGGGCTGAGCCCTGCCGGGCCAGCAGCGCGTGTGGCCACAGCGCCAGCAGCGCCGGTGGCAGGGAGCTGTGCCGCTGGCGCCGTGACAGGCTCTGTGTTCACAGGCATGGCGGGGCAGCACCTGAGGGGGCAGCAGCAAGAGCTCCAGCTGATCTGCAGTGGTGAGTGAATGAGGGCAGCAGGCTGATCGCAGGGGCTGGCGGGGGCAGCTGCAAGCCCTGCCCCGGCTGCGGAGGGCTCTGCTCCCGTGAGATTGCAGAGCCACGTGTGCCATTCGTGGCCAGCACCTTCAGACTGATCCCCTTGCTCCCTGCGGGCCATGGCAAGAGATGGCCGGGATGGCCCTGGCAGGGGGCTCTCCTCGTCTTTCTGCACATGTGGGATCTGACCTTGCCTCTGTTCCTCTCTCTTGCAGCCCTTGAAGAAATGGCATCTGACAGCAGTCCTGCCATCAGAGATGCTGCAGTTGAATTTTGTTTAGTTCTCCGGGCTGTACAGAGAGCTCCCTACTCCCCATGGCGCAGGCTGCGAGATCGATTCCGCAGTGCATGGAGGAAATGGCCTCGTCTGTGCGGCACTGCCTTGCTGTTCTGCTGGAGCTCCCCGGAGAGGTGATCTGCAAGACTGTCTGCTGGGGCCATTTGAGCCAGCAGAAATTTTCTTTTTCTTCTTCAAGATTTTTGTGTTTTTATTTTTGTTGGTTTTGAGTATGTCAATATAGAATATCTTTCAATACACAGAGTCCCAGGATCTTTCTTTTCCTGCACCGGGTCTAGAAGGCATAGGGGAAGAGGGGGAAAAGGGTGCTTGTGCACAGCCAGCGGCCCAGGCGTGCAGTGTCGCAGGGAAAATGGCCAGAAGCCCCTTGGCCTTTGGTGGTTCTGCTGAAGCCTTTGTGCTGGTGACAGAGCGGCTGGGCAGGGGCCAGAGCTGCAGGGATCCCTGCCAGAGCGGTGCCTGGAGATGGCCACAAGCCCTGTGCCAGGCGGGAAGGGCCATCGTGTCCTGCTGCCCGGGTGCTGCTGGCTGCTTTGCTGAGAGCTCCCAGGCGCCTCTGGATGGGGCTCCTCTGGAGCTGCTGTGGGGCTGCGGCGCTGCTGCCTGCAAGCTTGGCCAGGCTGGGGGAGACCCTGAGGGGCTGAGGCACTGCTAAGCCTTGAGCAATTGGCTGGCAGAGGCCATAGGCAGCCCCCTGGAATCAGGCGTGGAACCCTGGTCCTGGCCTTTCAGGGCTGTGAGGCCAGCTGTTGTGGGGCTGGGCGTGTGCCTTCCCTGTGCTTCAGACTGCAGCCTCCCACCCCTCAGCCTTAGGCATTGAGCTCCACTGCCTGATTGCCAAGTCTTGTTCCTGTTGCTGAGGGGGAGGCCGAGCTCTGTGGCTTTAGGCCCCATTGAGCCAGAAGAGCAGCAGCTTTGAGCCCACAGGGGCCACAGAAAGGCCCTCTTGGACCACGAGCGTTCCTGTCCTTGCCAGGCCAGGGACACATGAGAGTGCAGCGGGCACCTTCAGAGTGCCACGCTGGCTTTGCACTGGGCCACCTCCCTGTGCTGTGCACGGCTGGCTCTTTGCTTTGCCGCTCTCGGCCTTGTGTCCTCGTACTCCTTTGGCTGCCTGCAGCCAGGGGCAGCCCTATCAGGAGGCTGAAAGGCCCCGTCTCCAACATCTCAAGGGGGAAATGGAGCTCTCCCGGCCCTCAGCCCACGCTGTAAGCAGAGCAGAGCCTTTTCCCCAGCCCCGATGGCTTTCTGCCTGCTTCTGGCCCCTGGCCACCATGACCCACTGCACTCGCTCTGAGTCACCTACAGCATGCCTGGTGCCTCTTGATTTGCTGACCCTGGGATGTGAGGCTCACTGAGGGAAAGGTGGCTGTCCCAGTGCTGAGGGCACACGTGGCTCACTGAGCCGACTTGAGGCTTCCCCAGCAGCTTGCAGGTGCCTTAGGTGTCATGTTACAGTGCTTGTGCTCCTGCCTCCTCCTGTCCCTCTTCTCACCCTCACCCAACCTGCACCCTCTGACCTACCTTCAATAAATCCTGTTGCATCAGACACGGTGTCAAGAGCCCTCCCTCGGCTGCCGGTCGAGCGCACATTACAACCTCCGGGCATGAGAGCAAGGTGGGCTGGGGGAGCTGCTCTCTCAGACCAAGAGGGAACGGCTCTCCACAGCACCTGCCCATGGACCTTCCCCGCACCAAATGAAATCATCTCCAAGTTTAGCTAGTGAGCTAGTAAGGTAGAACTCATTCATTGCCTGGAAATCTGGCACTAGTCTCTAAGTTCCATTAGGTTTCTTTATTGCTAACCTACCAGTATTACATTTTGACTCCCATTCTTCCAATTGTCCTGATGTCAGGAATTTATTGGTTGTTGGCTCTATTCCTTTCCTAGCTTCTAATCTTCAAGGGTATTGCTTTCTGACTACTGGCCTAACTCTTGTCTGTAGCTCAATTTTCATAGGGTCTGCTCGTTTGGATGTTCCTGGGCTATGAGTATCCCATACTCTTGGATACACCTGATTCAATACTTGCTCTAAATAGTTCTTCTTCTTTGTTGCTCTTGTGTCAATTGTCAGTCCTACTGCTAAAAGTGCTCATTTGTCTTCAGGTACCTTCCATTTAAGTTTTCTTTTTCTAAACAGAACTGTTGCTTCCAAATTTTCAAGCAAATCCCTGCCTAGGACAGATTTGGCTTTGTTGGGTAAATAAAGAAACGGATGCATTCCCAGCTTCTTCTTGATTTTACATTGAAGTGGTTTCAGGAAGAAAATTTTTTCTGGCTGGCCTATAGTGGCTCCTATTGCTTGAGATAGTTTTCACTTTTGGGTATCAGCGCTTGATTCAAGAGTGAAAATGTGTCTCAACAATTTCTTAAAAATTCAACTTCTTTATCATTCTTTAGCTGTATTTTAACCGGTGGCCTGCTAGGGTAAGAATTGCCAGTCTCGGTCATTTCTTATCATCTAGAGTGGCTGCAAGAGTTTTGTGTACTTTGTCTGCTAACTCTGGGCACTGGAGTTATTTCCAGTGTCCTGATTTCTTGCAAGATGCACATTGATTTGGCCCCAGCTTGGTCTGTGGCTGCTTTGGACCTCCTCTGCCTCTGATATTGTTGCCCCTGCCTCTGCTTCATCCAGAGGCGTGCCACGTCCTCTCCCTGGTGCCGATCCAGAGCTGCCACCATGGCTGCAGGGAGCTCTTTTCCTTTTTCTCTCTCTTGATTATCATCCACTTTCTATGCTTTTCTCATTCATGCCTTTAAGTCTCTCTTTACAGGCTCTTTCAGCTTCTCAAGTTTCTGCCTGACATCTGGGTTACATTGCCCTGACATCAGGGAAACCCACTGCTGCTTTGCCATATGCCACCAGGGATCCAGGGCTGTGCCTTTACGTGCAGCTGCTCAGAGCCTGTCCACAAAGTCAGCGGGTGACTCGTGCTGTCCCTGTGTAACGTTATCTCTTACTGACCAAGTTATTGCTTTTGGAAGGGCATTTTTTAATTCCAATGTGACCAGTTCCTGGTATCTGGTTAACATTGCACAGCTGCCTGCATCGTTCGCGTCCCACAAAGGGCTTACAATAGGACACAGCTGGTGCACTGTACCTTGTAAGGCTCCACTAGCAATTTGTGCCTGCACACGTGCTCTGGCTACCTTGATCACCAGCTCTTCTGCTGGTTGTGTTAGCTCTGTCAATATGAAATCAGTATCACCTCACTCTGGCTCTTGATTCTTGACTATGAACTCCAGTCTTTTTGCTACTTTGCTAGGGTTTTCTCTATCCATTGTAACTTTTTCCCACCAGCTGTTCAGGTCACTAGTAGAAAAGCAGATGTTCACCTCATGGCTCCTCCTGGGGGACTCAAGACTTGCCTTAAGGGGGTGACTAAAGGCAAAGCTTTCTTGGTTTTATTCCTTGGCTTGCTTGTCACTGGGGGTCTCTGAAATTGTCCCCTCACCTGGGGACAATTACTCATCTCATCCTCACTGCCATTTGGCTTTCATTCAGGGGCCGGAGTGGTTGCCTGAGGGGGAGTGTACCTGAGCTGGCCTGGACTAACTGGGCTCTAAGTCTTGGACACATAGAACACAATCTTCCTGGTGCATTGGAGCCAATTTTAAACATCTCTGCCCTATGCTGAATGCTGAACGACATCTCTTTCTTTTCTGCCTCTTATCTGTTTCCAAAGTTAGGACTAAAGGTCCTGTGGGGCCAAATCAAAGCCACATTCTTTCTGACACTCAGGTTTATTCTTCAGGGTGAAAAACATGTCTGCATATATCACAGGACCTCATTTTTCTTCTTGTCCTAAAAATAACATCAACTGTAACAGTGTATGGTAAAGTTCCATTAGGGCGTGACTTCTCACCACTTTCTAATGGATACCAAGCCTACCACTGGGAAGAGTATTTCTTCCGATTACCTTTCCTTCAAAAATTACCCTCTGGGATTCCTCCCAAATCTTTCTCATCTGCTAAATTACATTCTAGTGGACTCTTTTTAATACCATCTTTTCTTCTTGTGTTATTCATTCTTCATGCTATCTAAATTTCCAAACTTATCAGGATGTATTAGTACTTCTCTTTTTCTTCTCTTTATCCCCTGTAGACTACACTTAACCCATACGGGCTGTCTCTGAGTCACCCTGCACCAATATACTTTCTCATAGTCCTAAACAAGCAATGAAAACAAAAGGATTCCACGTTCCACACAATCTACAAGGAATTGGGGTATGATCGGACATAAAACGAGTTTTGCAAAACACTGCCTGAATTCATACTCAGGAGTATATATTCATGTAAACCTAGAGGTCACAACCCTTGACTTTTGATGGAGTGTCTAAAAGCGTAGGTGACTGCTCCATGTTGCTCAAACTCTTCTCAAACTCAGACGGGCTTGGTGCTGTGCCCCTTTCCCTGGGGTATTCCGGTTCGTGTTTATTTATCAGTGATCGTAGAATGGTTTGTTTTCATGTACCCCGTATTTTCCCCAAGTTGGGTAACCGCTAGGTTATGCCCTCCCTCAAAGCTGTCCCTCATGCCATTCCCCACTCTTTGTTCCAGCTCCTTCCCTGCCTCTCAAGATAATCGAGCTCTTTATTCCTGAACCTTCCCTGTCACTTTTGCCTTGGACCGATCCCTGACTGCACCCCCGCTTTGGAATTCCTCTATTGCTGGAAGCCCCACTGGCCCATGGGACCTCCCCTCTCCCCTCATCTGTCCTAATTAGTGCCAAGCAACTGATGGAATCCCCTCGCTCCTCCCCTGCAGATTCCTTCTTGCTCAATCGTTTGTATCCACCCCCTGAGTTGTACCCCGATAAAATCCCGTGCAGCACAGAAGTGCTGGCGGCTCTCGTGCTGAATCCTTCCCTTGGAATAAACCTTTGCCTGTGGAACCTCACCATTGAGGAGCCTCCTCCTTCTCTTTGGCCTGCTCTGTGCTGCAGTTAGTAGATCCTGAACCACTGAGCAGTGGCTCACCAGGGTCAGCGGCGGGCAGAACCCACGCCTTGGCCGTTCCCCACTCCTGGCGCAGCGCCGCAGTTTTCCCAAGAGCCAGCCCGGGCTCCGCTGGGCTGCGTCAATGGGGAACCCGTCCCAGTGCCCGACCGTGCTCTGGGTGAAAAACCTTTTCCTGCTATGGAAATGAAACTTGCCCTGTCCCAGCTGCCTGCCCTTTTCTCCAGTCCTGTCACTGGTCCCAACAGTGACGAGAGCTGCAGCAGCCCCTCTGATTCCCCTCAGGAGGATGTTGAAGACCACAATGACGCCCTTTACCCTCTTCCAGGCTGAACAAAATGGCCTCAGCTGCATCTAGGCCTTCCCCTCCAGACCACACTCCATCCTTGCAGTCCTCCTTTGCATTCTGGCTAATGGCTTCATAACTTTTTCTCTTGTGCTGCCCAAAACTGCGCCCGTCTGCTTCCAGCGCTTCTCTTGGCTGCTGCTTCAGGGTGTGGCCACCATCATCAGAGACACAGAAGAGCTGCTCCTCCCAGAGTTGTCCTTATCCTCCGCACTTCCAAGTCTCTGCCTTGATGTTCACTGGGGAACTTGCCACTTTGTGGCCGCTCCTTGCTGTGCTCAGCAGGGACACAGTTTTGTTTGGACATGAGCTGCCGGAGCACGACATGCAGCAACTGAGGCTGAGAATAGCAGAGGCTGGGCAGATTCCATTTTTTCCAGAATGTGGGAAAGAGAGTGAGAAAAGCGCAAGGAAATTTCAGACTGTTACTTTGCAATTTAATTGCCCTGGGAAACTCAGCGATGGATGGTGCTCTGGTGCTACTGCAAATGCCTTCCATGAGAAAAATTCATTTCAGGAAGGAGCAACATCATCTGACAGAGACCAAGTGTGTCAGCAGTTGCTCCAGGTGCTTCTTCCATCAGCCCCTGCAGGAAGGAGCACAGCCCCTAATGCACGTGGGCTTTGGCTCCTTCTGGCACAGAAGCCCCCCGGGGGCACAGGTCTCTGGGGCAGGAGTCAGGCACCAGCGCTGCCAGGGCTCGGGAGTGGCAGGTCTGCTTGGCCGGGGACGCTGCCACACCTGCTGATGTCAGCGCTCCCCGGGCCCCAGGCCTCAGAGCAGCATTCGTGCCCGGGCCCGCACGTTCCTTGTGCCTTTAACACCGCCGGGTTTAGGATGGCCACCAGCCGGGACGTGTCCCAAGGAGGCCCTGCCAGCTTCCCTGAAAGGCCCCGTGCCCTTCCCAGTGCGGCTGCGTCGGCAGCCCTGGGGGCTCCTACTGCTGCCCTGGGCCCGCAGAGCAGGGCAGCCTTCGCTGATGCTCTGAGCCCTTCCTAAAGATCCTGTCCGCCTGCCTTAGACACCTGGGGCCCGTCATTCCTTCCAACCTGGGCCTCTTTGGGTGGGCTGGGGGTGGCCCCATGCAGGCAGCCGTGGGCGCAAGGGCCCTTGGTGACACGATGCAGCACAGTCATTGTGACATGGAACCGGGTGTCCAAGGGACCTCTGTGACACCTGGTGACACAGGAGCTGGCGGTGACAAGAGCACGCCACAGTGCTCAGAGCAGGCGACGGGACAGGACGGGAGAGAGCAGTGCCGTGAGGAGCCCCCGCACAGTGCGCTCGTTCGCGTCCCACCCGAAGCTTTTCTGAGGGGTTGTTCCTGCAGCTGAGCTCGAGGCCAGACCACAGGACTTGCTGACCCGTGGTCTCCCTGAGGCTTCTCTTCTGCAGGTGCCCTTGAGGCCAGATCATAGTCCTTGTCAGTAGTCTCCTGTCCTTGTGGCAGGAGCCCTTGTGACCGAGTGCAGGACTTGCTGTCCTGCAGCCTTCCTGAGGCTTCTTTCTTGAAGGTGCCTTCCAGGCACCACTGCAGGACGTGCTGATTTGGAGCTTTTCCAAGGCATCTCTCCTGCAAATAGCCACAAATCCAGTCAGAGACATGGAGCAGAGACTCCCGGGAGTGCCCGAGCTGGCCTGGGTGGAGGAGGAGGAAGAAGGCCCTGGAGCTGCCCCGGCACAGCAGACTGAAGAGGTGGTGCCCTTCCAGCCACCGCAGGAGGGTGAGTGGCAGAGCTGGGCCACAGGACTGGTGCCTGCTGCCAGCTTGGCCCCACGCCATGCCGTGCCATTGTGTGCGGTGCCATGCTATCCCCTGGGGACATGCCCACGGCCAGGACAGAAGAGGGGCCGGGCAGACACCCCGCAGTGGCCGTGCTCCATCCCCTGGCACATCCCGGCGCTCTCTGCCTGGGCAGCGCAGGGCTGGGCCGTGCTCTCCGGCCTCTCCCGGAGCCCCTCAGCTCTGGCTGTGCTCGCTCTTTGCCAGATGCAGCCCTGGAGCGCACACAAGAGCAGGAGTCCAGCCGTGGCCGCTTCCGCAGAACAGCGCAGGTACCTGCAGCCACCCCCACCTGGGCTGGGCCTGCTGTCCCTGCTCAGCCCAGCACCGTGTGTGCCGCACTGCATGCAACATCCCCGGCTCCTTGCCCTTCTCCTACAGTTCGTTTGCAACTTCCTCAAGAGAATTGAGGAGCAAGAGACCATTGCCATGGGCGTAGGCCTCAGACCATACTCGCCCATCTTCTACAGCAAGACCAGTGCTGCCCTGCTGTCTATGCTTGTAGAGGAACATTTTTACACTCCAAAGCAAGTAAGCAGCCTGTGGCCAGGCTTTGATCCTCCCAGCAATTGCTTGGCCTCCCAAGCCACGCATGCTGGTTGCTGTGAGCCTTTCAGGCCACATGGCAGTGTGGTGGCAAGGGAAGCACTCCTCTGGGGAAGCTGGGATCATTGCTCCCTCTGGCAGCTTTCCAAGTCTCCCTGTGCCTTCTCCAGGTGCCTGCCATGGTGAGCTACATCCACCAGTGGCTCATGGCCAATGATTCTGCTGAGCACAGGCTGGACAAGACCCTGCTGCATCTCACCGAAGCACAGCCAAATGACGCAGTCATGACGCTCCTGCGTGTGGCTCCGTCCTGTGACAGGTATGGGGCCCACCTACCCACAGGGCTCAGGCCTCCCCAGCCCATCACCCTGTACAGCCTGCCCCACGTGTCTCAGCAACAGAGACTTCCAGGGCCCTCTGGCTGCTCCCTTTCCCAGCCCTGCCAGGCCAGCCCCTGAGCCTGCTGCCATGCTCCCTTGCCGCCTCTCAGGGCTCTGTCCCCACAGGCCTGGGCTGTCGGGCTGCTGCGGGCAGGGGGCCAGTGGGCACAGGCAGAAATGGCAGCCAGCTCGGCTGCCCCTGGTGCTGGGTCTGACACCCCCCTGAGACACAACTCTAACCCTGCAGAGCTGCCATGGCCATGTGGAAGACCATCATGGGCTCAGCCAGGACTGTGGAGCTGGCGCAGCTGATCCTCCTGGATGTGCTGGGGAGCTGGCCAGAGTACAGCACCTGCACCTCCGATGGGGACGAAACGGCTGTCTTTGCCCTGGCTGTGAGTTTCTGCAACTGGCCTTTGCTGGCCCCAAGACTGCCTCTCCAGCAGCTCTCCATCCTCCTTCCCCCACTGCATCTCCCTGCCTCAGGCGCTGGCCTGAAACCTGGCCCAGGGGCAGCTTCAGGCCCACCAGGCCCCGTGCTCCCCCTGCCAAGGTCTCTCCGGGCCTCTCCCTGCCACGCTCGGGCCCTGCCACATGGACACCTCGGCACTGAGCGCTGTCTCGGGGGGCTTTGTCCTTTGCAGGCAACTGTGGTGATGTGGAAGATCCTCCAGGAGCCCTGTCTCCCACGGATCTTGAGGCTGTATTTCCCCCGCCTATTTGTGCATCTGCTATTCCAAGTGTTCTTCAGCACTCTGGATATGCCAGAGGCGGTGGACACCTTCTGGAAGGGATGCCAGGAAGAGCACGGCCTTGCCACCAGCCCCAACAGGTGCTCCATGCCACTCCTCCTGTCCCTGCCACGTGGCCTGCCAAGGAGCCAGTGCTGCCAGTGTGACCTGGGCTTTGCTCTGCACACAGGTTTGCAGTGCGCACCCTGAAGTCCCTGCTCTGCCTTCTCCGCTGCGAGGATGTGGTGGTGGCAATGGAGCGCAGGTGTGCCTGGGACACGCTGCTCTCTCTTGACACTCACCACTTTGCCGTGGCTCTGCTGGCCAGGTGAGACCCCCTTCTCCCCACTGCCTCTGACATTGCTGCTCTGTGCCCAGGTGCCCCACAAAGAGCCTATGCTCATGGGCCAGAGGGCCTTGTCACTGAGGGTCGGCCAAGCACACTGGAAAAGGCTGGCAGAGGAGGGTTCCCCTGAGCAACCAACTCCCAGATGGCCCATGTCCCCTTGCTGGAAGGCTGCTGGGGAAAGATGAGAACTGGATGAGTCACGCCTGGGAGAGGTTTGCCTCACTGGCTCAGGCTCTTGTTTCCTTTTTCCCCTCTTCAGAGAAATTCGCCGCTTAGCCATCCACTTTTGTTCCGCGGTTGCATTCTACCTGCTCGCCCTGCTCGGCCAAGAGATGCCATACTGGGATTTCCCTGCCCTGGCATTCCTTGTGGAGGTGAGCCTCAAGGCCAGCGCTGCCTGGCTGAGCTGCCTCCCAGCTCTCTGGCCTCTCGCAGCCACAGCTGCCAGGACAGTGCCCGTGCCCTGTGCTGCTGCCTGGGCCCGGCCCTGTGCGCTGCTGGGCTCCTGCCGGCCGGCTCCCCTGTCACTGCCCTGTGCCTTTCAGGTCCTCGAGTGCCTGGACTTGAGCGAATGCAGTGACAGCGTTCTGGAGATCCTGGCACAGAACCTGCAGAGCGAGCACATGGCCAGGCGTTACTTGGCACTCCGAGGCCTCGTAGTGCTGGGCAAGAATCCCTTGATGGTGAGAAGGGGGCAGTGGCTGAAGCCGTGCAGGCAGCGTGGGGCTGGGCAACGCAGTCGCTTGGCCTTGCCTGGCCTTCGGCCGCTGGGGCAGCTGCTCCCAGCTCTCCTGCCTCCCGCTTCAGCTGCCCCAGTGCTTCGGGACAGGCCTTTGGCCTCTGGGCCCTGCAGCAGCAGGGCGGCCTTTCACAAAGTGGTGTTCCGCACAGGCCGAAAAAATGCAGAGCCTGACTGAAAGTCTTGTGGAGCTCCTGGAGGAAAATGACAACGACATGATCAGGATGACCATCCTTCTACTCAGATATTTGCTCCTGGATAATGGTGGCCCCATAGCCACCCCCGTGGCCCTGCAGCTGGCTGAGACGCTCCTGCCACTCTTTGACAGCGTAAGACTCTGTGCCCACAGCCACGGCCACTGGCTGCTGCCGGGACACTTGGTGCCCTGTGCAGATGCAGGCCTGTGCCCTGGGGGACCTGAAGCAGCTGATGCTCAGGTCTTTTGCCCTTTCCTTTCATCCAGGACGATATCCAGCTGCAGCTGAGCTCCATGGCTTTCTTTCAAGAGATGCTGGACCTGTTAACAGAAGAGGCAAGAAAGGCCCTCAAGTCCCACGTGCGCCAGAGCCTGCTCCCTCTCTACTTCCACTGCCATGATGAGAATCAGATTGTTGCTGAGGTGAGCACTTGTGGCCAGCTGCTGTCCCCCTGGCGGGGGCTTGGGCTGCCTCCTGCCCTGGCACCTTGCGGGCTGCAGCCTCCTCCAGCCTGTGCCACTGGAATGCTCCTGTGCCCTGGACTGTGGGGCCATCTGTGCATCTCTGCTGCTCTCCAGGCCTCCCGGGAAACGCTGCATTCCTCAGCCAGATTCCTGAAGAGGAAGCATATCGAACAAATGCTACATGAGGATCAGAGCTTTGGCGAGTGCCTGGTAAGAGCAGCCGAGAATCCCCAGCCTCAGCATGGCCAAGGGCGGTGCTCAGCGTGCGGGGCTTGCAGCTGTGCCTGCTGCTGCAGCCAGAGGCCGGGCGGACTCTTCTCCAGGCTCCTGTGGGCCAGAGCCAGGTGCCCATGGAACCCCGGCACGGCCTGGCTGCGGGGCGGCACCGCGGCTCCCCGGGCAGCAGCCGGCCCTCTGGCCCCTGCCCCCGGGAGCCCTTGGCCAGCGGCTGCTGGCCGCGCCTCAGGGCTGTGCGGGCAGGGGAGGCCGGGGCTGGGCGCAGGCAGTGCCCGGCCCAGGGGCTGAGCCCGCGCCGACCCTTCCCTCCTGCCGCTCTCTGCAGCTGGCAGAGGACAGGAGCCGAGCGGCCGAGCACCTGCACCGGGCCCTGCACTACCTGCAGAGCCCACAGGAGCCCCTGCGAGAGGCGGCCGTCAGGTTCATGGGTGAGTCCCGAGCACGGGCTCCCTCCCCGACCCGCTGCAGCTCGGCCCGGGCCCCGCCTGCTGCCCCGGCAGCGCCAGCCGGACCCGGCGCCGTGGAGCCCCGCCCAGCCTGGGCATCGCTGCTTCCGCCCTCTGGCAGCCGTGCCCTGGGGCAGAAGCGTGCGGCAAGGGCCGGGCTGAGCCCTGCCGGGCCAGCAGCCCGTGTGGCCACAGCGCCAGCAGCGCCGGTGGCAGGGAGCTGTGCCGCTGGCGCCGTGACAGGCTCTGTGTTCACAGGCATGGCGGGGCGGCACCTGAGGGGGCAGCAGCAAGAGCTCCAGCTGATCTGCAGTGGTGAGTGAGTGAGGGCAGCGGGCTGACCGCGGGGGCTGGCGGGGGCAGCTGCAAGCCCTGCCCCGGCTGCGGAGGGCTCTGCTCCCGTGAGATTTCAGAGCCACGTGTGCCATTCGTGGCCAGCACCTTCAGACTGATCCCCTTGCTCCCTGCTCCCTGCGGGCCATGGCAAGAGATGGCCGGGATGGCCCTGGCAGGGGGCTCTCCTCGTCTTTCTGCACATGTGGGATCTGACCTTGCCTCTGTTCCTCTCTCTTGCAGCCCTTGAAGAAATGGCATCTGACAGCAGTCCTGCCATCAGAGATGCTGCAGTTGAATTTTGTTTAGTTCTCCGGGCTGTACAGAGAGCTCCCTACTCCCCATGGCGCAGGCTGCGAGATCGATTCCGCAGTGCATGGAGGAAATGGCCTCGTCTGTGCGGCACTGCCTTGCTGTTCTGCTGGAGCTCCCCGGAGAGGTGATCTGCAAGACTGTCTGCTGGGGCCATTTGAGCCAGCAGAAATTTTCTTTTTCTTCTTCAAGATTTTTGTGTTTTTATTTTTGTTGGTTTTGAGTATGTCAATATAGAATATCTTTCAATACACAGAGTCCCAGGATCTTTCTTTTCCTGCACCGGGTCTAGAAGGCATAGGGGAAGAGGGGGAAAAGGGTGCTTGTGCACAGCCAGCGGCCCAGGCGTGCAGTGTCGCAGGGAAAATGGCCAGAAGCCCCTTGGCCTTTGGTGGTTCTGCTGAAGCCTTTGTGCTGGTGACAGAGCAGCTGGGCAGGGGCCAGAGCTGCAGGGATCCCTGCCAGAGCGGTGCCTGGAGATGGCCACAAGCCCTGTGCCAGGCGGGAAGGGCCATCGTGTCCTCCTGCCCGGGTGCTACTGGCTGCTTTGCTGAGAGCTCCCAGGCGCCTCTGGATGGGGCTCCTCTGGAGCTGCTGTGGGGCTGCGGCGCTGCTGCCTGCAAGCTTGGCCAGGCTGGGGGAGACCCTGAGGGGCTGAGGCACTGCTAAGCCTTGAGCAATTGGCTGGCAGAGGCCATAGGCAGCCCCCTGGAATCAGGCGTGGAACCCTGGTCCTGGCCTTTCAGGGCTGTGAGGCCAGCTGTTGTGGGGCTGGGCGTGTGCCTTCCCTGTGCTCCAGACTGCAGCCTCCCACCCCTCAGCCTTAGGCATTGAGCTCCACTGCCTGATTGCCAAGTCTTGTTCCTGTTGCTGAGGGGGAGGCCGAGCTCTGTGGCTTTAGGCCCCATTGAGCCAGAACAGCAGCAGCTTTGAGCCCACAGGGGCCACAGAAAGGCCCTCTTGGACCACGAGCGTTCCTGTCCTTGCCAGGCCAGGGACACATGAGAGTGCAGCGGGCACCTTCAGAGTGCCACGCTAGCTTTGCACTGGGCCACCTCCCTGTGCTGTGCACGGCTGGCTCTTTGCTTTGCCGCTCTCGGCCTTGTGTCGTCGTACTCCTTTGGCTGCCTGCAGCCAGGGGCAGCCCTATCAGGAGGCTGAAAGGCCCCGTCTCCAACATCTCAAGGGGGAAATGGAGCTCTCCCGGCCCTCAGCCCACGCTGTAAGCAGAGCAGAGCCTTTTCCCCAGCCCCGATGGCTTTCTGCCTGCTTCTGGCCCCTGGCCACCATGACCCACTGCACTCGCTCTGAGTCACCTACAGCATGCCTGGTGCCTCTTGATTTGCTGACCCTGGGATGTGAGGCTCACTGAGGGAAAGGTGGCTGTCCCAGTGCTGAGGGCACACGTGCCTCACTGAGCAGACTTGAGGCTTCCCCAGCAGCTTGCAGGTGCCTTAGGTGTCATGTTACAGTGCTTGTGCTCCTGCCTCCTCCTGTCCCTCTTCTCACCCTCACCCAACCTGCACCCTCTGACCTACCTTCAATAAATCCTGTTGCATCAGACACGGTGTCAAGAGCCCTCCCTCGGCTGCCGGTCGAGCGCACATTACAACCTCCGGGCATGAGAGCAAGGTGGGCTGGGGGAGCTGCTCTCTCAGACCAAGAGGGAACGGCTCTCCACAGCACCTGCCCATGGACCTTCCCCGCACCAAATGAAATCATCTCCAAGTTTAGCTAGTGAGCTAGTAAGGTAGAACTCATTCATTGCCTGGAAATCTGGCACTAGTCTCTAAGTTCCATTAGGTTTCTTTATTGCTAACCTACCAGTATTACATTTTGACTCCCATTCTTCCAATTGTCCTGATGTCAGGAATTTATTGGTTGTTGGCTCTATTCCTTTCCTAGCTTCTAATCTTCAAGGGTATTGCTTTCTGACTACTGGCCTAACTCTTGTCTGTAGCTCAATTTTCATAGGGTCTGCTCGTTTGGATGTTCCTGGGCTATGAGTATCCCATACTCTTGGATACACCTGATTCAATACTTGCTCTAAATAGTTCTTCTTCTTTGTTGCTCTTGTGTCAATTGTCAGTCCTACTGCTAAAAGTGCTCATTTGTCTTCAGGTACCTTCCATTTAAGTTTTCTTTTTCTAAACAGAACTGTTGCTTCCAAATTTTCAAGCAAATCCCTGCCTAGGACAGATTTGGCTTTGTTGGGTAAATAAAGAAACGGATGCATTCCCAGCTTCTTCTTGATTTTACATTGAAGTGGTTTCAGGAAGAAAATTTTTTCTGGCTGGCCTATAGTGGCTCCTATTGCTTGAGATAGTTTTCACTTTTGGGTATCAGCGCTTGATTCAAGAGTGAAAATGTGTCTCAACAATTTCTTAAAAATTCAACTTCTTTATCATTCTTTAGCTGTATTTTAACCGGTGGCCTGCTAGGGTAAGAATTGCCAGTCTCGGTCATTACTTATCATCTAGAGTGGCTGCAAGAGTTTTGTGTACTTTGTCTGCTAACTCTGGGCACTGGAGTTATTTCCAGTGTCCTGATTTCTTACAAGATGCACATTGATTTGGCCCCAGCTTGGTCTGTGGCTGCTTTGGACCTCCTCTGCCTCTGATATTGTTGTCCCTGCCTCTGCTTCATCCAGAGGCGTGCCACGTCCTCTCCCTGGTGCCGATCCAGAGCTGCCACCATGGCTGCAGGGAGCTCTTTTCCTTTTTCTCTCTCTTGATTATCATCCACTTTCTATGCTTTTCTCATTCATGCCTTTAAGTCTCTCTTTACAGGCTCTTTCAGCTTCTCAAGTTTCTGCCTGACATCTGGGTTACATTGCCCTGACATCAGGGAAACCCACTGCTGCTTTGCCATATGCCACCAGGGATCCAGGGCTGTGCCTTTACGTGCAGCTGCTCAGAGCCTGTCCACAAAGTCAGCGGGTGACTCGTGCTGTCCCTGTGTAACGTTATCTCTTACTGACCAAGTTATTGCTTTTGGAAGGGCATTTTTTAATTCCAATGTGACCAGTTCCTGGTATCTGGTTAACATTGCACAGCTGCCTGCATCGTTCGCGTCCCACAAAGGGCTTACAATAGGACACAGCTGGTGCACTGTACCTTGTAAGGCTCCACTAGCAATTTGTGCCTGCACACGTGCTCTGGCTACCTTGATCACCAGCTCTTCTGCTGGTTGTGTTAGCTCTGTCAACATGAAATCAGTATCACCTCACTCTGGCTCTTGATTCTTGACTATGAACTCCAGTCTTTTTGCTACTTTGCTAGGGTTTTCTCTATCCATTGTAACTTTTTCCCACCAGCTGTTCAGGTCACTAGTAGAAAAGCAGATGTTCACCTCATGGCTCCTCCTGGGGGACTCAAGACTTGCCTTAAGGGGGTGACTAAAGGCAAAGCTTTCTTGGTTTTATTCCTTGGCTTGCTTGTCACTGGGGGTCTCTGAAATTGTCCCCTCACCTGGGGACAATTACTCATCTCATCCTCACTGCCATTTGGCTTTCATTCAGGGGCCGGAGTGGTTGCCTGAGGGGGAGTGTACCTGAGCTGGCCTGGACTAACTGGGCTCTAAGTCTTGGACACATAGAACACAATCTTCCCGGTGCATTGGAGCCAATTTTAAACATCTCTGCCCTATGCTGAATGCTGAATGACATCTCTTTCTTTTCTGCCTCTTATCTGTTTCCAAAGTTAGGACTAAAGGTCCTGTGGGGCCAAATCAAAGCCACATTCTTTCTGACACTCAGGTTTATTCTTCAGGGTGAAAAACATGTCTGCATATATCACAGGACCTCATTTTTCTTCTTGGCCTAAAAATAACATCAACTGTAACAGTGTATGGTAAAGTTCCATTAGGGCGTGACTTCTCACCACTTTCTAATGGATACCAAGCCTACCACTGGGAAGAGTATTTCTTCCGATTACCTTTCCTTCAAAAATTACCCTCTGGGATTCCTCCCAAATCTTTCTCATCTGCTAAATTACATTCTAGTGGACTCTTTTTAATACCATCTTTACTTCTTGTGTTATTCATTCTTCATGCTATCTAAATTTCCAAACTTATCAGGATGTATTAGTACTTCTCTTTTTCTTCTCTTTATCCCCTGTAGACTACACTTAACCCATACGGGCTGTCTCTGAGTCACCCTGCACCAATATACTTTCTCATAGTCCTAAACAAGCAATGAAAACAAAAGGATTCCACGTTCCACACAATCTACAAGGAATTGGGGTATGATCGGACATAAAACGAGTTTTGCAAAACACTGCCTGAATTCATACTCAGGAGTATATATTCATGTAAACCTAGAGGTCACAACCCTTGACTTTTGATGGAGTGTCTAAAAGCGTAGGTGACTGCTCCATGTTGCTCAAACTCTTCTCAAACTCAGACGGGCTTGGTGCTGTGCCCCTTTCCCTGGGGTATTCCGGTTCGTGTTTATTTATCAGTGATCGTAGAATGGTTTGTTTTCATGTACCCCGTATTTTCCCCAAGTTGGGTAACCGCTAGGTTATGCCCTCCCTCAAAGCTCTCCCTCATGCCATTCCCCACTCTTTGTTCCAGCTCCTTCCCTGCCTCTCAAGATAATCCAGCTCTTTATTCCTGAACCTTCCCTGTCACTTTTGCCTTGGACCGATCCCTGACTGCACCCCCGCTTTGGAATTCCTCTATTGCTGGAAGCCCCACTGGCCCATGGGACCTCCCCTCTCCCCTCATCTGTCCTAATTAGTGCCAAGCAACTGATGGAATCCCCTCGCTCCTCCCCTGCAGATTCCTTCTTGCTCAATCGTTTGTATCCACCCCCTGAGTTGTACCCCGATAAAATCCCGTGCAGCACAGAAGTGCTGGCGGCTCTCGTGCTGAATCCTTCCCTTGGAATAAACCTTTGCCTGTGGAACCTCACCATTGAGGAGCCTCCTCCTTCTCTTTGGCCTGCTCTGTGCTGCAGTTAGTAGATCCTGAACCACTGAGCAGTGGCTCACCAGGGTCAGCGGCGGGCAGAACCCACGCCTTGGCCGTTCCCCACTCCTGGCGCAGCGCCGCAGTTTTCCCAAGAGCCAGCCCGGGCTCCGCTGGGCTGCGTCAATGGGGAACCCGTCCCAGTGCCCGACCGTGCTCTGGGTGAAAAACCTTTTCCTGCTATGGAAATGAAACTTGCCCTGTCCCAGCTGCCTGCCCTTTTCTCCAGTCCTGTCACTGGTCCCAACAGTGACGAGAGCTGCAGCAGCCCCTCTGATTCCCCTCAGGAGGATGTTGAAGACCACAATGACGCCCTTTACCCTCTTCCAGGCTGAACAAAGTGGCCTCAGCTGCATCTAGGCCTTCCCCTCCAGACCACACTCCATCCTTGCAGTCCTCCTTTGCATTCTGGCTAATGGCTTCATAACTTTTTCTCTTGTGCTGCCCAAAACTGCGCCCGTCTGCTTCCAGCGCTTCTCTTGACTGCTGCTTCAGGGTGTGGCCACCATCATCAGAGACACAGAAGAGCTTCTCCTCCCAGAGTTGTCCTTATCCTCCGCACTTCCAAGTCTCTGCCTTGATGTTCACTGGGGAACTTGCCACTTTGTGGCCGCTCCTTGCTGTGCTCAGCAGGGACACAGTTTTGTTTGGACATGAGCTGCCGGAGCACGACATGCAGCAACTGAGGCTGAGAATAGCAGAGGCTGGGCAGATTCCATTTTTTCCAGAATGTGGGAAAGAGAGTGAGAAAAGCGCAAGGAAATTTCAGACTGTTACTTTGCAATTTAATTGCCCTGGGAAACTCAGCGATGGATGGTGCTCTGGTGCTACTGCAAATGCCTTCCATGAGAAAAATTCATTTCAGGAAGGAGCAACATCATCTGACAGAGACCAAGTGTGTCAGCAGTTGCTCCAGGTGCTTCTTCCATCAGCCCCTGCAGGAAGGAGCGCAGCCCCTAATGCACGTGGGCTTTGGCTCCTTCTGGCACAGAAGCCCCCCGGGGGCACAGGTCTCTGGGGCAGGAGTCAGGCACCAGCGCTGCCAGGGCTCGGGAGTGGCAGGTCTGCTTGGCCGGGGACGCTGCCACACCTGCTGATGTCAGCGCTCACCGGGCCCCAGGCCTCAGAGCAGCATTCGTGCCCGGGCCCGCACGTTCCTTGTGCCTTTAACACCGCCGGGTTTAGGATGGCCACCAGCCGGGACGTGTCCCAAGGAGGCCCTGCCAGCTTCCCTGAAAGGCCCCGTGCCCTTCCCAGCGCGGCTGCGTCGGCAGCCCTGGGGGCTCCTACTGCTGCCCTGGGCCCGCAGAGCAGGGCAGCCTTCGCTGATGCTCTCAGCCCTTCCTAAAGATCCTGTCCGCCTGCCTTAGACACCTGGGGCCCGTCATTCCTTCCAACCTGGGCCTCTTTGGGTGGGCTGGGGGTGGCCCCATGCAGGCAGCCGTGGGCGCAAGGGCCCTTGGTGACACGATGCAGCACAGTCATTGTGACATGGAACCGGGTGTCCAAGGGACCTCTGTGACACCTGGTGACATAGGAGCTGGCGGTGACAAGAGCACGCCACAGTGCTCAGAGCAGGCGACGGGACAGGACGGGAGAGAGCAGTGCCGTGAGGAGCCCCCACACAGTGCGCTCGTTCGCGTCCCACCCGAAGCTTTTCTGAGGGATTGTTCCTGCAGCTGAGCTCGAGGCCAGACCACAGGACTTGCTGACCCGTGGTCTCCCTGAGGCTTCTCTTCTGCAGGTGCCCTTGAGGCCAGATCATAGTCCTTGTCAGTAGTCTCCTGTCCTTGTGGCAGGAGCCCTTGTGACCGAGTGCAGGACTTGCTGTCCTGCAGCCTTCCTGAGGCTTCTTTCTTGAAGGTGCCTTCCAGGCACCACTGCAGGACGTGCTGATTTGGAGCTTTTCCAAGGCATCTCTCCTGCAAATAGCCACAAATCCAGTCAGAGACATGGAGCAGAGACTCCCGGGAGTGCCCGAGCTGGCCTGGGTGGAGGAGGAGGAAGAAGGCCCTGGAGCTGCCCCGGCACAGCAGACTGAAGAGGTGGTGCCCTTCCAGCCACCGCAGGAGGGTGAGTGGCAGAGCTGGGCCACAGGACTGGTGCCTGCTGCCAGCTTGGCCCCACGCCATGCCGTGCCATTGTGTGCGGTGCCACGCTATCCCCTGGGGACATGCCCACGGAGAGGACGGAAGAGGGGCCGGGCAGACACCCCGCAGTGGCCGTGCTCCATCCCCTGGCACATCCCGGCGCTCTCTGCCTGGGCAGCGCAGGGCTGGGCCGTGCTCTCTGGCCTCTCCCGCAGCCCCTCAGCTCTGGCTGTGCTCGCTCTTTGCCAGATGCAGCCCTGGAGCGCACACAAGAGCAGGAGTCCAGCCGTGGCCGCTTCCGCAGAACAGCGCAGGTACCTGCAGCCACCCCCACCTGGGCTGGGCCTGCTGTCCCTGCTCAGCCCAGCACCATGTGTGCCGCACTGCATGCAACATCCCCGGCTCCTTGCCCTTCTCCTACAGTTCGTTTGCAACTTCCTCAAGAGAATTGAGGAGCAAGAGACCATTGCCATGGGCGTAGGCCTCAGACCATACTCGCCCATCTTCTACAGCAAGACCAGTGCTGCCCTGCTGTCTATGCTTGTAGAGGAACATTTTTACACTCCAAAGCAAGTAAGCAGCCTGTGGCCAGGCTTTGATCCTCCCAGCAATTGCTTGGCCTCCCAAGCCACGCATGCTGGTTGCTGTGAGCCTTTCAGGCCACATGGCAGTGTGGTGGCAAGGGAAGCACTCCTCTGGGGAAGCTGGGACCATTGCTCCCTCTGGCAGCTTTCCAAGTCTCCCCGTGCCTTCTCCAGGTGCCTGCCATGGTGAGCTACATCCACCAGTGGCTCATGGCCAATGATTCTGCTGAGCACAGGCTGGACAAGACCCTGCTGCATCTCACCGAAGCACAGCCAAATGACGCAGTCATGACGCTCCTGCGTGTGGCTCCGTCCTGTGACAGGTATGGGGCCCACCTGCCCACAGGGCTCAGGCCTCCCCAGCCCATCACCCTGTACAGCCTGCCCCAGGTGTCTGAGCAACAGAGACTTCCAGGGCCCTCTGGCTGCTCCCTTTCCCAGCCCTGCCAGGCCAGCCCCTGAGCCTGCTGCCATGCTCCCTTGCCGCCTCTCAGGGCTCTGTCCCCACAGGCCTGGGCTGTCGGGCTGCTGCGGGCAGGGGGCCAGTGGGCACAGGCAGAAATGGCAGCCAGCTCGGCTGCCCCTGGTGCTGGGTCTGACACCCCCCTGAGACACAACTCTAACCCTGCAGAGCTGCCATGGCCATGTGGAAGACCATCATGGGCTCAGCCAGGACTGTGGAACTGGCGCAGCTGATCCTCCTGGATGTGCTGGGGAGCTGGCCAGAGTACAGCACCTGCACCTCCGATGGGGACGAAACGGCTGTCTTTGCCCTGGCTGTGAGTTTCTGCAACTGGCCTTTGCTGGCCCCAAGACTGCCTCTCCAGCAGCTCTCCATCCTCCTTCCCCCACTGCATCTCCCTGCCTCAGGCGCTGGCCTGAAACCTGGCCCAGGGGCAGCTTCAGGCCCACCAGGCCCCGTGCTCCCCCTGCCAAGGTCTCTCCGGGCCTCTCCCTGCCACGCTCGGGCCCTGCCACATGGACACCTCGGCACTGAGCGCTGTCTCGGGGGGCTTTGTCCTTTGCAGGCAACTGTGGTGATGTGGAAGATCCTCCAGGAGCCCTGTCTCCCACGGATCTTGAGGCTGTATTTCCCCCGCCTATTTGTGCATCTGCTATTCCAAGTGTTCTTCAGCACTCTGGATATGCCAGAGGCGGTGGACACCTTCTGGAAGGGATGCCAGGAAGAGCACGGCCTTGCCGCCAGCCCCAACAGGTGCTCCATGCCACTCCTCCTGTCCCTGCCACGTGGCCTGCCAAGGAGCCAGTGCTGCCAGTGTGACCTGGGCTTTGCTCTGCACACAGGTTTGCAGTGCGCACCCTGAAGTCCCTGCTCTGCCTTCTCCGCTGCGAGGATGTGGTGGTGGCAATGGAGCGCAGGTGTGCCTGGGACACGCTGCTCTCTCTTGACACTCACCACTTTGCCGTGGCTCTGCTGGCCAGGTGAGACCCCCTTCTCCCCACTGCCTCTGACATTGCTGCTCTGTGCCCAGGTGCCCCACAAAGCGCCTATGCTCATGGGCCAGAGGGCCTTGTCACTGAGGGTCGGCCAAGCACACTGGAAAAGGCTGGCAGAGGAGGGTTCCCCTGAGCAACCAACTCCCAGATGGCCCATGTCCCCTTGCTGGAAGGCTGCTGGGGAAAGATGAGAACTGGATGAGTCACGCCTGGGAGAGGTTTGCCTCACTGGCTCAGGCTCTTGTTTCCTTTTTCCCCTCTTCAGAGAAATTCGCCGCTTAGCCATCCACTTTTGTTCCGCGGTTGCATTCTACCTGCTCGCCCTGCTCGGCCAAGAGATGCCATACTGGGATTTCCCTGCCCTGGCATTCCTTGTGGAGGTGAGCCTCAAGGCCAGCGCTGCCTGGCTGAGCTGCCTCCCAGCTCTCTGGCCTCTCGCAGCCACAGCTGCCAGGACAGTGCCCGTGCCCTGTGCTGCTGCCTGGGCCCGGCCCTGTGCGCTGCTGGGCTCCTGCCGGCCGGCTCCCCTGTCACTGCCCTGTGCCTTTCAGGTCCTCGAGTGCCTGGACTTGAGCGAATGCAGTGACAGCGTTCTGGAGATCCTGGCACAGAACCTGCAGAGCGAGCACATGGCCAGGCGTTACTTGGCACTCCGAGGCCTCGTAGTGCTGGGCAAGAATCCCTTGATGGTGAGAAGGGGGCAGTGGCTGAAGCCGTGCAGGCAGCGTGGGGCTGGGCAACGCAGTCGCTTGGCCTTGCCTGGCCTTCGGCCGCTGGGGCAGCTGCTCCCAGCTCTCCTGCCTCCCGCTTCAGCTGCCCCAGTGCTTCGGGACAGGCCTTTGGCCTCTGGGCCCTGCAGCAGCAGGGCGGCCTTTCACAAAGTGGTGTTCCGCACAGGCCGAAAAAATGCAGAGCCTGACTGAAAGTCTTGTGGAGCTCCTGGAGGAAAATGACAACGGCATGATCAGGATGACCATCCTTCTACTCAGATATTTGCTCCTGGATAATGGTGGCCCCATAGCCACCCCCGTGGCCCTGCAGCTGGCTGAGACGCTCCTGCCACTCTTTGACAGCGTAAGACTCTGTGCCCACAGCCACGGCCACTGGCTGCTGCCGGGACACTTGGTGCCCTGTGCAGATGCAGGCCTGTGCCCTGGGGGACCTGAAGCAGCTGATGCTCAGGTCTTTTGCCCTTTCCTTTCATCCAGGACGATATCCAGCTGCAGCTGAGCTCCATGGCTTTCTTTCAAGAGATGCTGGACCTGTTAACAGAAGAGGCAAGAAAGGCCCTCAAGTCCCACGTGCGCCAGAGCCTGCTCCCTCTCTACTTCCACTGCCATGATGAGAATCAGATTGTTGCTGAGGTGAGCACTTGTGGCCAGCTGCTGTCCCCCTGGCGGGGGCTTGGGCTGCCTCCTGCCCTGGCACCTTGCGGGCTGCAGCCTCCTCCAGCCTGTGCCACTGGAATGCTCCTGTGCCCTGGACTGTGGGGCCATCTGTGCATCTCTGCTGCTCTCCAGGCCTCCCGGGAAACGCTGCATTCCTCAGCCAGATTCCTGAAGAGGAAGCATATCGAACAAATGCTACATGAGGATCAGAGCTTTGGCGAGTGCCTGGTAAGAGCAGCCGAGAATCCCCAGCCTCAGCATGGCCAAGGTCCCTGAGGGCGGTGCTCAGCGTGCGGGGCTTGCAGCTGTGCCTGCTGCTGCAGCCAGAGGCCGGGCGGACTCTTCTCCAGGCTCCTGTGGGCCAGAGCCAGGTGCCCATGGAACCCCGGCACGGCCTGGCTGCGGGGCGGCACCGCGGCTCCCCGGGCAGCAGCCGGCCCTCTGGCCCCTGCCCCCGGGAGCCCTTGGCCAGCGGCTGCTGGCCGCGCCTCAGGGCTGTGCGGGCAGGGGAGGCCGGGGCTGGGCGCAGCCAGTGCCCGGCCCAGGGGCTGAGCCCGCGCCAACCCTTCCCTCCCGCCGCTCTCTGCAGCTGGCAGAGGACAGGAGCCGAGCGGCCGAGCACCTGCGCCGGGCCCTGCACTACCTGCAGAGCCCACAGGAGCCCCTGCGAGAGGCGGCCGTCAGGTTCATGGGTGAGTCCCGAGCACGGGCTCCCTCCCCGACCCGCCGCAGCTCGGCCCGGGCCCCGCCTGCTGCCCCGGCAGCGCCAGCCGGACCCGGCGCCGTGGAGCCCCGCCCGGCCTGGGCATCGCTGCTTCCGCCCTCTGGCAGCCGTGCC
This sequence comes from Melospiza melodia melodia, assembly GCF_035770615.1. NCBI lineage: Eukaryota > Metazoa > Chordata > Aves > Passeriformes > Passerellidae > Melospiza > Melospiza melodia. The sequence continues at coordinate 860,896 of NW_026948600.1, read as the reverse complement.
CTGGGGCAGAAGCGTGCGGCAAGGGCCGGGCTGAGCCCTGCCGGGCCAGCAGCGCGTGTGGCCACAGCGCCAGCAGCGCCGCCGGCAGGGAGCTGTGCCGCTGGCGCCGTGACAGGCTCTGTGTTCACAGGCATGGCGGGGCGGCACCTGAGGGGGCAGCAGCAAGAGCTCCAGCTGATCTGCAGTGGTGAGTGAGTGAGGGCAGCGGGCTGACCGCGGGGGCTGGCGGGGGCAGCTGCAAGCCCTGCCCCGGCTGCGGAGGGCTCTGCTCCCGTGAGATTTCAGAGCCACGTGTGCCATTCGTGGCCAGCACCTTCAGACTGATCCCCTTGCTCCCTGCTCCCTGCGGGCCATGGCAAGAGATGGCCGGGATGGCCCTGGCAGGGGGCTCTCCTCGTCTTTCTGCACATGTGGGATCTGACCTTGCCTCTGTTCCTCTCTCTTGCAGCCCTTGAAGAAATGGCATCTGACAGCAGTCCTGCCATCAGAGATGCTGCAGTTGAATTTTGTTTAGTTCTCCGGGCTGTACAGAGAGCTCCCTACTCCCCATGGCGCAGGCTGCGAGATCGATTCCGCAGTGCATGGAGGAAATGGCCTCGTCTGTGCGGCACTGCCTTGCTGTTCTGCTGGAGCTCCCCGGAGAGGTGATCTGCAAGACTGTCTGCTGGGGCCATTTGAGCCAGCAGAAATTTTCTTTTTCTTCTTCAAGATTTTTGTGTTTTTATTTTTGTTGGTTTTGAGTATGTCAATATAGAATATCTTTCAATACACAGAGTCCCAGGATCTTTCTTTTCCTGCACCGGGTCTAGAAGGCATAGGGGAAGAGGGGGAAAAGGGTGCTTGTGCACAGCCAGCGGCCCAGGCGTGCAGTGTCGCAGGGAAAATGGCCAGAAGCCCCTTGGCCTTTGGTGGTTCTGCTGAAGCCTTTGTGCTGGTGACAGAGCAGCTGGGCAGGGGCCAGAGCTGCAGGGATCCCTGCCAGAGCGGTGCCTGGAGATGGCCACAAGCCCTGTGCCAGGCGGGAAGGGCCATCGTGTCCTCCTGCCCGGGTGCTGCTGGCTGCTTTGCTGAGAGCTCCCAGGCGCCTCTGGATGGGGCTCCTCTGGAGCTGCTGTGGGGCTGCGGCGCTGCTGCCTGCAAGCTTGGCCAGGCTGGGGGAGACCCTGAGGGGCTGAGGCACTGCTAAGCCTTGAGCAATTGGCTGACAGAGGCCATAGGCAGCCCCCTGGAATCAGGCGTTGGAACCCTGGTCCTGGCCTTTCAGGGCTGTGAGGCCAGCTGTTGTGGGGCTGGGCGTGTGCCTTCCCTGTGCTCCAGACTGCAGCCTCCCACCCCTCAGCCTTAGGCATTGAGCTCCACTGCCTGATTGCCAAGTCTTGTTCCTGTTGCTGAGGGGGAGGCCGAGCTCTGTGGCTTTAGGCCCCATTGAGCCAGAAGAGCAGCAGCTTTGAGCCCACAGGGGCCACAGAAAGGCCCTCTTGGACCACGAGCGTTCCTGTCCTTGCCAGGCCAGGGACACATGAGAGTGCAGCGGGCACCTTCAGAGTGCCACGCTAGCTTTGCACTGGGCCACCTCCCTGTGCTGTGCACGGCTGGCTCTTTGCTTTGCCGCTCTCGGCCTTGTGCCCTCGTACTCCTTTGGCTGCCTGCAGCCAGGGGCAGCCCTATCAGGAGGCTGAAAGGCCCCGTCTCCAACATCTCAAGGGGGAAATGGAGCTCTCCCGGCCCTCAGCCCACGCTGTAAGCAGAGCAGAGCCTTTTCCCCAGCCCCGATGGCTTTCTGCCTGCTTCTGGCCCCTGGCCACCATGACCCACTGCACTCGCTCTGAGTCACCTACAGCATGGCTGGTGCCTCTTGATTTGCTGACCCTGGGATGTGAGGCTCACTGAGGGAAAGGTGGCTGTCCCAGTGCTGAGGGCACACGTGCCTCACTGAGCAGACTTGAGGCTTCCCCAGCAGCTTGCAGGTGCCTTAGGTGTCATGTTACAGTGCTTGTGCTCCTGCCTCCTCCTGTCCCTCTTCTCACCCTCACCCAACCTGCACCCTCTGACCTACCTTCAATAAATCCTGTTGCATCAGACACGGTGTCAAGAGCCCTCCCTCGGCTGCCGGTCGAGCGCACATTACAACCTCCGGGCATGAGAGCAAGGTGGGCTGGGGGAGCTGCTCTCTCAGACCAAGAGGGAACGGCTCTCCACAGCACCTGCCCATGGACCTTCCCCGCACCAAATGAAATCATCTCCAAGTTTAGCTAGTGAGCTAGTAAGGTAGAACTCATTCATTGCCTGGAAATCTGGCACTAGTCTCTAAGTTCCATTAGGTTTCTTTATTGCTAACCTACCAGTATTACATTTTGACTCCCATTCTTCCAATTGTCCTGATGTCAGGAATTTATTGGTTGTTGGCTCTATTCCTTTCCTAGCTTCTAATCTTCAAGGGTATTGCTTTCTGACTACTGGCCTAACTCTTGTCTGTAGCTCAATTTTCATAGGGTCTGCTCGTTTGGATGTTCCTGGGCTATGAGTATCCCATACTCTTGGATACACCTGATTCAATACTTGCTCTAAATAGTTCTTCTTCTTTGTTGCTCTTGTGTCAATTGTCAGTCCTACTGCTAAAAGTGCTCATTTGTCTTCAGGTACCTTCCATTTAAGTGTTCTTTTTCTAAACAGAACTGTTGCTTCCAAATTTTCAAGCAAATCCCTGCCTAGGACAGATTTGGCTTAGTTGGGTAAATAAAGAAACGGATGTATTCCCAGCTTCTTCTTGATTTTACATTGAAGTGGTTTCAGGAAGAAAACTTTTTCTGGCTGGCCTATAGTGGCTCCTATTGCTTGACATAGTTTTCACTTTTGGGTATCAGGACTTGATTCAAGAGTGAAAATGTGTCTCAACAATTTCTTAAAAATTCAACTTCTTTATCATTCTTTAGCTGTATTTTAACCGGTGGCCTGCTAGGGTAAGAATTGCCAGTCTCGGTCATTTCTTATCATCTAGAGTGGCTGCAAGAGTTTTGTGTACTTTGTCTGCTAACTCTGGGCACTGGAGTTATTTCCAGTGTCCTGATTTCTTACAAGATGCACATTGATTTGGCCCCAGCTTGGTCTGTGGCTGCTTTGGACCTCCTCTGCCTCTGATATAATTGCCCCTGCCTCTGCTTCATCCAGAGGCGTGCCACGTCCTCTCCCTGGTGCCGATCCAGAGCTGCCACCATGGCTGCAGGGAGCTCTTTTCCTTTTTCTCTCTCTTGATTATCATCCACTTTCTATGCTTTTCTCATTCATGCCTTTAAGTCTCTCTTTACAGGCTCTTTCAGCTTCTCAGGTTTCTGCCTGACATCTGGGTTACATTGCCCTGACATCAGGGAAACCCACTGCTGCTTTGCCATATGCCAGCAGGGATCCAGGGCTGTGCCTTTACGTGCAGCTGCTCAGAGCCTGTCCACAAAGTCAGCGGGTGACTCGTGCTGTCCCTGTGTAACGTTATCTCTTACTGACCAAGTTATTGCTTTTGGAAGGGCATTTTTTAATTCCAATGTGACCAGTTCCTGGTATCTGGTTAACATTGCACAGCTGCCTGCATCGTTCGCGTCCCACAAAGGGCTTACAATAGGACACAGCTGGTGCACTGTACCTTGTAAGGCTCCACTAGCAATTTGTGCCTGCACACGTGCTCTGGCTACCTTGATCACCAGCTCTTCTGCTGGTTGTGTTAGCTCTGTCAACATGAAATCAGTATCACCTCACTCTGGCTCTTGATTCTTGACTATGAACTCCAGTCTTTTTGCTACTTTGCTAGGGTTTTCTCTATCCATTGTAACTTTTTCCCACCAGCTGTTCAGGTCACTAGTAGAAAAGCAGATGTTCACCTCATGGCTCCTCCTGGGGGACTCAAGACTTGCCTTAAGGGGGTGACTAAAGGCAAAGCTTTCTTGGTTTTATTCCTTGGCTTGCTTGTCACTGGGGGTCTCTGAAATTGTCCCCTCACCTGGGGACAATTACTCATCTCATCCTCACTGCCATTTGGCTTTCATTCAGGGGCCGGAGTGGTTGCCTGAGGGGGAGTGTACCTGAGCTGGCCTGGACTAACTGGGCTCTAAGTCTTGGACACATAGAACACAATCTTCCTGGTGCATTGGAGCCAATTTTAAACATCTCTGCCCTATGCTGAATGCTGAATGACATCTCTTTCTTTTCTGCCTCTTATCTGTTTCCAAAGTTAGGACTAAAGGTCCTGTGGGGCCAAATCAAAGCCACATTCTTTCTGACACTCGGGTTTATTCTTCAGGGTGAAAAACATGTCTGCATATATCAGAGGACCTCATTTTTCTTCTTGGCCTAAAAATAACATCAACTGTAACAGTGTATGGTAAAGTTCCATTAGGGCGTGACTTCTCACCACTTTCTAATGGATACCAAGCCTACCACTGGGAAGAGTATTTCTTCCGATTACCTTTCCTTCAAAAATTACCCTCTGGGATTCCTCCCAAATCTTTCTCATCTGCTAAATTACATTCTAGTGGACTCTTTTTAATACCATCTTTACTTCTTGTGTTATTCATTCTTCATGCTATCTAAATTTCCAAACTTATCAGGATGTATTAGTACTTCTCTTTTTCTTCTCTTTATCCCCTGTAGACTACACTTAACCCATACGGGCTGTCTCTGAGTCACCCTGCACCAATATACTTTCTCATAGTCCTAAACAAGCAATGAAAACAAAAGGATTCCACGTTCCACACAATCTACAAGGAATTGGGGTATGATCGGACATAAAACGAGTTTTGCAAAACACTGCCTGAATTCATACTCAGGAGTATATATTCATGTAAACCTAGAGGTCACAACCCTTGACTTTTGATGGAGTGTCTAAAAGCGTAGGTGACTGCTCCATGTTGCTCAAACTCTTCCCAAACTCAGACGGGCTTGGTGCTGTGCCCCTTTCCCTGGGGTATTCCGGTTCGTGTTTATTTATCAGTGATCGTAGAATGGTTTGTTTTCATGTACCCCGTATTTTCCCCAAGTTGGGTAACCGCTAGGTTATGCCCTCCCTCAAAGCTGTCCCTCATGCCATTCCCCACTCTTTGTTCCAGCTCCTTCCCTGCCTCTCAAGATAATCCAGCTCTTTATTCCTGAACCTTCCCTGTCACTTTTGCCTTGGACCGATCCCTGACTGCACCCCCGCTTTGGAATTCCTCTATTGCTGGAAGCCCCACTGGCCCATGGGACCTCCCCTCTCCCCTCATCTGTCCTAATTAGTGCCAAGCAACTGATGGAATCCCCTCGCTCCTCCCCTGCAGATTCCTTCTTGCTCAATCGTTTGTATCCACCCCCTGAGTTGTACCCCGATAAAATCCCGTGCAGCACAGAAGTGCTGGCGGCTCTCGTGCTGAATCCTTCCCTTGGAATAAACCTTTGCCTGTGGAACCTCACCATTGAGGAGCCTCCTCCTTCTCTTTGGCCTGCTCTGTGCTGCAGTTAGTAGATCCTGAACCACTGAGCAGTGGCTCACCAGGGTCAGCGGCGGGCAGAACCCACACCTTGGCCGTTCCCCACTCCTGGCGCAGCGCCGCAGTTTTCCCAAGAGCCAGCCCGGGCTCCGCTGGGCTGCGTCAATGGGGAACCCGTCCCAGTGCCCGACCGTGCTCTGGGTGAAAAACCTTTTCCTGCTATGGAAATGAAACTTGCCCTGTCCCAGCTGCCTGCCCTTTTCTCCAGTCCTGTCACTGGTCCCAACAGTGACGAGAGCTGCAGCAGCCCCTCTGATTCCCCTCAGGAGGATGTTGAAGACCACAATGACGCCCTTTACCCTCTTCCAGGCTGAACAAAGTGGCCTCAGCTGCATCTAGGCCTTCCCCTCCAGACCACATTCCATCCTTGCAGTCCTCCTTTGCATTCTGGCTAATGGCTTCATAACTTTTTCTCTTGTGCTGCCCAAAACTGCGCCCGTCTGCTTCCAGCGCTTCTCTTGGCTGCTGCTTCAGGGTGTGGCCACCATCATCAGAGACACAGAAGAGCTTCTCCTCCCAGAGTTGTCCTTATCCTCCGCACTTCCAAGTCTCTGCCTTGATGTTCACTGGGGAACTTGCCACTTTGTGGCCGCTCCTTGCTGTGCTCAGCAGGGACACAGTTTTGTTTGGACATGAGCTGCCGGAGCACGACATGCAGCAACTGAGGCTGAGAATAGCAGAGGCTGGGCAGATTCCATTTTTTCCAGAATGTGGGAAAGAGAGTGAGAAAAGCGCAAGGAAATTTCAGACTGTTACTTTGCAATTTAATTGCCCTGGGAAACTCAGCGATGGATGGTGCTCTGGTGCTACTGCAAATGCCTTCCATGAGAAAAATTCATTTCAGGAAGGAGCAACATCATCTGACAGAGACCAAGTGTGTCAGCAGTTGCTCCAGGTGCTTCTTCCATCAGCCCCTGCAGGAAGGAGCGCAGCCCCTAATGCACGTGGGCTTTGGCTCCTTCTGGCACAGAAGCCCCCCGGGGGCACAGGTCTCTGGGGCAGGAGTCAGGCACCAGCGCTGCCAGGGCTCGGGAGGGGCAGGTCTGCTTGGCCGGGGACGCTGCCACACCTGCTGATGTCAGCGCTCCCCGGGCCCCAGGCCTCAGAGCAGCATTCGTGCCCGGGCCCGCACGTTCCTTGTGCCTTTAACACCGCCGGGTTTAGGATGGCCACCAGCCGGGACGTGTCCCAAGGAGGCCCTGCCAGCTTCCCTGAAAGGCCCCGTGCCCTTCCCAGCGCGGCTGCGTCGGCAGCCCTGGGGGCTCCTACTGCTGCCCTGGGCCCGCAGAGCAGGGCAGCCTTCGCTGATGCTCTGAGCCCTTCCTAAAGATCCTGTCCGCTTGCCTTAGACACCTGGGGCCCGTCATTCCTTCCAACCTGGGCCTCTTTGGGTGGGCTGGGGGTGGCCCCATGCAGGCAGCCGTGGGCGCAAGGGCCCTTGGTGACACGATGCAGCACAGTCATTGTGACATGGAACCGGGTGTCCAAGGGACCTCTGTGACACCTGGTGACACAGGAGCTGGCGGTGACAAGAGCACGCCACAGTGCTCAGAGCAGGCGACGGGACAGGACGGGAGAGAGCAGTGCCGTGAGGAGCCCCCGCACAGTGCGCTCGTTCGCGTCCCACCCGAAGCTTTTCTGAGGGGTTGTTCCTGCAGCTGAGCTCGAGGCCAGACCACAGGACTTGCTGACCCGTGGTCTCCCTGAGGCTTCTCTTCTGCAGGTGCCCTTGAGGCCAGATCATAGTCCTTGTCAGTAGTCTCCTGTCCTTGTGGCAGGAGCCCTTGTGACCGAGTGCAGGACTTGCTGTCCTGCAGCCTTCCTGAGGCTTCTTTCTTGAAGGTGCCTTCCAGGCACCACTGCAGGACGTGCTGATTTGGAGCTTTTCCAAGGCATCTCTCCTGCAAATAGCCACAAATCCAGTCAGAGACATGGAGCAGAGACTCCCGGGAGTGCCCGAGCTGGCCTGGGTGGAGGAGGAGGAAGAAGGCCCTGGAGCTGCCCCGGCACAGCAGACTGAAGAGGTGGTGCCCTTCCAGCCACCGCAGGAGGGTGAGTGGCAGAGCTGGGCCACAGGACTGGTGCCTGCTGCCAGCTTGGCCCCACGCCATGCCGTGCCATTGTGTGCGGTGCCACGCTATCCCCTGGGGACATGCCCACGGAGAGGACGGAAGAGGGGCCGGGCAGACACCCCGCAGTGGCCGTGCTCCATCCCCTGGCACATCCCGGCGCTCTCTGCCTGGGCAGCGCAGGGCTGGGCCGTGCTCTCCGGCCTCTCCCGCAGCCCCTCAGCTCTGGCTGCGCTCGCTCTTTGCCAGATGCAGCCCTGGAGCGCACACAAGAGCAGGAGTCCAGCCGTGGCCGCTTCCGCAGAACAGCGCAGGTACCTGCAGCCACCCCCACCTGGGCTGGGCCTGCTGTCCCTGCTCAGCCCAGCACCGTGTGTGCCGCACTGCATGCAACATCCCTGGCTCCTTGCCCTTCTCCTACAGTTCGTTTGCAACTTCCTCAAGAGAATTGAGGAGCAAGAGACCATTGCCATGGGCGTAGGCCTCAGACCATACTCGCCCATCTTCTACAGCAAGACCAGTGCTGCCCTGCTGTCTATGCTTGTAGAGGAACATTTTTACACTCCAAAGCAAGTAAGCAGCCTGTGGCCAGGCTATGATCCTCCCAGTAATTGCTTGGCCTCCCAAGCCACGCATGCTGGTTGCTGTGAGCCTTTCAGGCCACATGGCAGTGTGGTGGCAAGGGAAGCACTCCTCTGGGGAAGCTGGGACCATTGCTCCCTCTGGCAGCTTTCCAAGTCTCCCCGTGCCTTCTCCAGGTGCCTGCCATGGTGAGCTACATCCACCAGTGGCTCATGGCCAATGATTCTGCTGAGCACAGGCTGGACAAGACCCTGCTGCATCTCACCGAAGCACAGCCAAATGACGCAGTCATGACGCTCCTGCGTGTGGCTCCGTCCTGTGACAGGTATGGGGCCCACCTACCCACAGGGCTCAGGCCTCCCCAGCCCATCACCCTGTACAGCCTGCCCCACGTGTCTCAGCAACAGAGACTTCCAGGGCCCTCTGGCTGCTCCCTTTCCCAGCCCTGCCAGGCCAGCCCCTGAGCCTGCTGCCATGCTCCCTTGCCGCCTCTCAGGGCTCTGTCCCCACAGGCCTGGGCTGTCGGGCTGCTGCGGGCAGGGGGCCAGTGGGCACAGGCAGAAATGGCAGCCAGCTCGGCTGCCCCTGGTGCTGGGTCTGACACCCCCCTGAGACACAACTCTAACCCTGCAGAGCTGCCATGGCCATGTGGAAGACCATCATGGGCTCAGCCAGGACTGTGGAGCTGGCGCAGCTGATCCTCCTGGATGTGCTGGGGAGCTGGCCAGAGTACAGCACCTGCACCTCTGATGGGGACGAAACGGCTGTCTTTGCCCTGGCTGTGAGTTTCTGCAACTGGCCTTTGCTGGCCCCAAGACTGCCTCTCCAGCAGCTCTCCATCCTCCTTCCCCCACTGCATCTCCCTGCCTCAGGCGCTGGCCTGAAACCTGGCCCAGGGGCAGCTTCAGGCCCACCAGGCCCCGTGCTCCCCCTGCCAAGGTCTCTCCGGGCCTCTCCCTGCCACGCTCGGGCCCTGCCACATGGACACCTCGGCACTGAGCGCTGTCTCGGGGGGCTTTGTCCTTTGCAGGCAACTGTGGTGATGTGGAAGATCCTCCAGGAGCCCTGTCTCCCACGGATCTTGAGGCTGTATTTCCCCCGCCTATTTGTGCATCTGCTATTCCAAGTGTTCTTCAGCACTCTGGATATGCCAGAGGCGGTGGACACCTTCTGGAAGGGATGCCAGGAAGAGCACGGCCTTGCCGCCAGCCCCAACAGGTGCTCCATGCCACTCCTCCTGTCCCTGCCACGTGGCCTGCCAAGGAGCCAGTGCTGCCAGTGTGACCTGGGCTTTGCTCTGCACACAGGTTTGCAGTGCGCACCCTGAAGTCCCTGCTCTGCCTTCTCCGCTGCGAGGATGTGATGGTGGCAATGGAGCGCAGGTGTGCCTGGGACACGCTGCTCTCTCTTGACACTCACCACTTTGCCGTGGCTCTGCTGGCCAGGTGAGACCCCCTTCTCCCCACTGCCTCTGACATTGCTGCTCTGTGCCCAGGTGCCCCACAAAGCGCCTATGCTCATGGGCCAGAGGGCCTTGTCACTGAGGGTCGGCCAAGCACACTGGAAAAGGCTGGCAGAGGAGGGTTCCCCTGAGCAACCAACTCCCAGATGGCCCATGTCCCCTTGCTGGAAGGCTGCTGGGGAAAGATGAGAACGGGATGAGTCACGCCTGGGAGAGGTTTGCCTCACTGGCTCAGGCTCTTGTTTCCTTTTTCCCCTCTTCAGAGAAATTCGCCGCTTAGCCATCCACTTTTGTTCCGCGGTTGCATTCTACCTGCTCGCCCTGCTCGGCCAAGAGATGCCATACTGGGATTTCCCTGCCCTGGCATTCCTTGTGGAGGTGAGCCTCAAGGCCAGCGCTGCCTGGCTGAGCTGCCTCCCAGCTCTCTGGCCTCTCGCAGCCACAGCTGCCAGGACAGTGCCCGTGCCCTGTGCTGCTGCCTGGGCCCGGCCCTGTGCGCTGCTGGGCTCCTGCCGGCCGGCTCCCCTGTCACTGCCCTGTGCCTTTCAGGTCCTCGAGTGCCTGGACTTGAGCGAATGCAGTGACAGCGTTCTGGAGATCCTGGCACAGAACCTGCAGAGCGAGCACATGGCCAGGCGTTACTTGGCACTCCGAGGCCTCGTAGTGCTGGGCAAGAATCCCTTGATGGTGAGAAGGGGGCAGTGGCTGAAGCCGTGCAGGCAGCGTGGGGCTGGGCAACGCAGTCGCTTGGCCTTGCCTGGCCTTCGGCCGCTGGGGCAGCTGCTCCCAGCTCTCCTGCCTCCCGCTTCAGCTGCCCCAGTGCTTCGGGACAGGCCTTTGGCCTCTGGGCCCTGCAGCAGCAGGGCGGCCTTTCACAAAGTGGTGTTCCGCACAGGCCGAAAAAATGCAGAGCCTGACTGAAAGTCTTGTGGAGCTCCTGGAGGAAAATGACAACGACATGATCAGGATGACCATCCTTCTACTCAGATATTTGCTCCTGGATAATGGTGGCCCCATAGCCACCCCCGTGGCCCTGCAGCTGGCTGAGACGCTCCTGCCACTCTTTGACAGCGTAAGACTCTGTGCCCACAGCCACGGCCACTGGCTGCTGCCGGGACACTTGGTGCCCTGTGCAGATGCAGGCCTGTGCCCTGGGGGACCTGAAGCAGCTGATGCTCAGGTCTTTTGCCCTTTCCTTTCATCCAGGACGATATCCAGCTGCAGCTGAGCTCCATGGCTTTCTTTCAAGAGATGCTGGACCTGTTAACAGAAGAGGCAAGAAAGGCCCTCAAGTCCCACGTGCGCCAGAGCCTGCTCCCTCTCTACTTCCACTGCCATGATGAGAATCAGATTGTTGCTGAGGTGAGCACTTGTGGCCAGCTGCTGTCCCCCTGGCGGGGGCTTGGGCTGCCTCCTGCCCTGGCACCTTGCGGGCTGCAGCCTCCTCCAGCCTGTGCCACTGGGATGCTCCTGTGCCCTGGACTGTGGGGCCATCTGTGCATCTCTGCTGCTCTCCAGGCCTCCCGGGAAACGCTGCATTCCTCAGCCAGATTCCTGAAGAGGAAGCATATCGAACAAATGCTACATGAGGATCAGAGCTTTGGCGAGTGCCTGGTAAGAGCAGCCGAGAATCCCCAGCCTCAGCATGGCCAAGGGCGGTGCTCAACGTGCGGGGCTTGCAGCTGTGCCTGCTGCTGCAGCCAGAGGCCGGGCGGACTCTTCTCCAGGCTCCTGTGGGCCAGAGCCAGGTGCCCATGGAACCCCGGCACGGCCTGGCTGCGGGGCGGCACCGCGGCTCCCCGGGCAGCAGCCGGCCCTCTGGCCCCTGCCCCCGGGAGCCCTTGGCCAGCGGCTGCTGGCCGCGCCTCAGGGCTGTGCGGGCAGGGGAGGCCGGGGCTGGGCGCAGGCAGTGCCCGGCCCAGGGGCTGAGCCCGCGCCGACCCTTCCCTCCTGCCGCTCTCTGCAGCTGGCAGAGGACAGGAGCCGAGCGGCCGAGCACCTGCGCCGGGCCCTGCACTACCTGCAGAGCCCACAGGAGCCCCTGCGAGAGGCGGCCGTCAGGTTCATGGGTGAGTCCCGAGCACGGGCTCCCTCCCCGACCCGCCGCAGCTCGGCCCGGGCCCCGCCTGCTGCCCCGGCAGCGCCAGCCGGACCCGGCGCCGTGGAGCCCCGCCCGGCCTGGGCATCGCTGCTTCCGCTCTCTGGCAGCCGTGCCCTGGGGCAGAAGCGTGCGGCAAGGGCCGGGCTGAGCCCTGCCGGGCCAGCAGCGCGTGTGGCCACAGCGCCAGCAGCGCCGCCGGCATGGAGCTGTGCCGCTGGCGCCGTGACAGGCTCTGTGTTCACAGGCATGGCGGGGCGGCACCTGAGGGGGCAGCAGCAAGAGCTCCAGCTGATCTGCAGTGGTGAGTGAGTGAGGGCAGCGGGCTGACCGCGGGGGCTGGCGGGGGCAGCTGCAAGCCCTGCCCCGGCTGCGGAGGGCTCTGCTCCCGTGAGATTTCAGAGCCACGTGTGCCATTCGTGGCCAGCACCTTCAGACTGATCCCCTTGCTCCCTGCTCCCTGCGGGCCATGGCAAGAGATGGCCGGGATGGCCCTGGCAGGGGGCTCTCCTCGTCTTTCTGCACATGTGGGATCTGACCTTGCCTCTGTTCCTCTCTCTTGCAGCCCTTGAAGAAATGGCATCTGACAGCAGTCCTGCCATCAGAGATGCTGCAGTTGAATTTTGTTTAGTTCTCCGGGCTGTACAGAGAGCTCCCTACTCCCCATGGCGCAGGCTGCGAGATCGATTCCGCAGTGCATGGAGGAAATGGCCTCGTCTGTGCGGCACTGCCTTGCTGTTCTGCTGGAGCTCCCCGGAGAGGTGATCTGCAAGACTGTCTGCTGGGGCCATTTGAGCCAGCAGAAATTTTCTTTTTCTTCTTCAAGATTTTTGTGTTTTTATTTTTGTTGGTTTTGAGTATGTCAATATAGAATATCTTTCAATACACAGAGTCCCAGGATCTTTCTTTTCCTGCACCGGGTCTAGAAGGCATAGGGGAAGAGGGGGAAAAGGGTGCTTGTGCACAGCCAGCGGCCCAGGCGTGCAGTGTCGCAGGGAAAATGGCCAGAAGCCCCTTGGCCTTTGGTGGTTCTGCTGAAGCCTTTGTGCTGGTGACAGAGCAGCTGGGCAGGGGCCAGAGCTGCAGGGATCCCTGCCAGAGCGGTGCCTGGAGATGGCCACAAGCCCTGTGCCAGGCGGGAAGGGCCATCGTGTCCTCCTGCCCGGGTGCTGCTGGCTGCTTTGCTGAGAGCTCCCAGGCACCTCTGGATGGGGCTCCTCTGGAGCTGCTGTGGGGCTGCGGCGCTGCTGCCTGCAAGCTTGGCCAGGCTGGGGGAGACCCTGAGGGGCTGAGGCACTGCTAAGCCTTGAGCAATTGGCTGGCAGAGGCCATAGGCAGCCCCCTGGAATCAGGCGTTGGAACCCTGGTCCTGGCCTTTCAGGGCTGTGAGGCCAGCTGTTGTGGGGCTGGGCGTGTGCCTTCCCTGTGCTCCAGACTGCAGCCTCCCACCCCTCAGCCTTAGGCATTGAGCTCCACTGCCTGATTGCCAAGTCTTGTTCCTGTTGCTGAGGGGGAGGCCGAGCTCTGTGGCTTTAGGCCCCATTGAGCCAGAAGAGCAGCAGCTTTGAGCCCACAGGGGCCACAGAAAGGCCCTCTTGGACCACGAGCGTTCCTGTCCTTGCCAGGCCAGGGACACATGAGAGTGCAGCGGGCACCTTCAGAGTGCCACGCTGGCTTTGCACTGGGCCACCTCCCTGTGCTGTGCACGGCTGGCTCTTTGCTTTGCCGCTCTCGGCCTTGTGTCGTCGTACTCCTTTGGCTGCCTGCAGCCAGGGGCAGCCCTATCAGGAGGCTGAAAGGCCCCGTCTCCAACATCTCAAGGGGGAAATGGAGCTCTCCCGGCCCTCAGCCCACGCTGTAAGCAGAGCAGAGCCTTTTCCCCAGCCCCGATGGCTTTCTGCCTGCTTCTGGCCCCTGGCCACCATGACCCACTGCACTCGCTCTGAGTCACCTACAGCATGCCTGGTGCCTCTTGATTTGCTGACCCTGGGATGTGAGGCTCACTGAGGGAAAGGTGGCTGTCCCAGTGCTGAGGGCACACGTGCCTCACTGAGCAGACTTGAGGCTTCCCCAGCAGCTTGCAGGTGCCTTAGGTGTCATGTTACAGTGCTTGTGCTCCTGCCTCCTCCTGTCCCTCTTCTCACCCTCACCCAACCTGCACCCTCTGACCTACCTTCAATAAATCCTGTTGCATCAGACACGGTGTCAAGAGCCCTCCCTCAGCTGCCGGTCGAGCGCACATTACAACCTCCGGGCATGAGAGCAAGGTGGGCTGGGGGAGCTGCTCTCTCAGACCAAGAGGGAACGGCTCTCCACAGCACCTGCCCATGGACCTTCCCCGCACCAAATGAAATCATCTCCAAGTTTAGCTAGTGAGCTAGTAAGGTAGAACTCATTCATTGCCTGGAAATCTGGCACTAGTCTCTAAGTTCCATTAGGTTTCTTTATTGCTAACCTACCAGTATTACATTTTGACTCCCATTCTTCCAATTGTCCTGATGTCAGGAATTTATTGGTTGTTGGCTCTATTCCTTTCCTAGCTTCTAATCTTCAAGGGTATTGCTTTCTGACTACTGGCCTAACTCTTGTCTGTAGCTCAATTTTCATAGGGTCTGCTCGTTTGGATGTTCCTGGGCTATGAGTATCCCATACTCTTGGATACACCTGATTCAATACTTGCTCTAAATAGTTCTTCTTCTTTGTTGCTCTTGTGTCAATTGTCAGTCCTACTGCTAAAAGTGCTCATTTGTCTTCAGGTACCTTCCATTTAAGTGTTCTTTTTCTAAACAGAACTGTTGCTTCCAAATTTTCAAGCAAATCCCTGCCTAGGACAGATTTGGCTTAGTTGGGTAAATAAAGAAACGGATGTATTCCCAGCTTCTTCTTGATTTTACATTGAAGTGGTTTCAGGAAGAAAACTTTTTCTGGCTGGCCTATAGTGGCTCCTATTGCTTGACATAGTTTTCACTTTTGGGTATCAGGACTTGATTCAAGAGTGAAAATGTGTCTCAACAATTTCTTAAAAATTCAACTTCTTTATCATTCTTTAGCTGTATTTTAACCGGTGGCCTGCTAGGGTAAGAATTGCCAGTCTCGGTCATTTCTTATCATCTAGAGTGGCTGCAAGAGTTTTGTGAACTTTGTCTGCTAACTCTGAGCACTGGAGTTATTTCCAGTGTCCTGATTTCTTACAAGATGCACATTGATTTGGCCCCAGCTTGGTCTGTGGCTGCTTTGGACCTCCTCTGCCTCTGATATTGTTGCCCCTGCCTCTGCTTCATCCAGAGGCGTGCCACGTCCTCTCCCTGGTGCCGATCCAGAGCTGCCACCATGGCTGCAGGGAGCTCTTTTCCTTTTTCTCTCTCTTGATTATCATCCACTTTCTATGCTTTTCTCATTCATGCCTTTAATCTCTCTTTACAGGCTCTTTCAGCTTCTCAAGTTTCTGCCTGACATCTGGGTTACATTGCCCTGACATCAGGGAAACCCACTGCTGCTTTGCCATATGCCACCAGGGATCCAGGGCTGTGCCTTTACGTGCAGCTGCTCAGAGCCTGTCCACAAAGTCAGCGGGTGACTCGTGCTGTCCCTGTGTAACGTTATCTCTTACTGACCAAGTTATTGCTTTTGGAAGGGCATTTTTTAATTCCAATGTGACCAGTTCCTGGTATCTGGTTAACATTGCACAGCTGCCTGCATCGTTCGCGTCCCACAAAGGGCTTACAATAGGACACAGCTGGTGCACTGTACCTTGTAAGGCTCCACTAGCAATTTGTGCCTGCACACGTGCTCTGGCTACCTTGATCACCAGCTCTTCTGCTGGTTGTGTTAGCTCTGTCAACATGAAATCAGTATCACCTCACTCTGGCTCTTGATTCTTGACTATGAACTCCAGTCTTTTTGCTACTTTGCTAGGGTTTTCTCTATCCATTGTAACTTTTTCCCACCAGCTGTTCAGGTCACTAGTAGAAAAGCAGATGTTCACCTCATGGCTCCTCCTGGGGGACTCAAGACTTGCCTTAAGGGGGTGACTAAAGGCAAAGCTTTCTTGGTTTTATTCCTTGGCTTGCTTGTCACTGGGGGTCTCTGAAATTGTCCCCTCACCTGGGGACAATTACTCATCTCATCCTCACTGCCATTTGGCTTTCATTCAGGGGCCGGAGTGGTTGCCTGAGGGGGAGTGTACCTGAGCTGGCCTGGACTAACTGGGCTCTAAGTCTTGGACACATAGAACACAATCTTCCTGGTGCATTGGAGCCAATTTTAAACATCTCTGCCCTATGCTGAATGCTGAATGACATCTCTTTCTTTTCTGCCTCTTATCTGTTTCCAAAGTTAGGACTAAAGGTCCTGTGGGGCCAAATCAAAGCCACATTCTTTCTGACACTCGGGTTTATTCTTCAGAGTGAAAAACATGTCTGCATATATCACAGGACCTCATTTTTCTTCTTGGCCTAAAAATAACATCAACTGTAACAGTGTATGGTAAAGTTCCATTAGGGCGTGTGTGGAGAGTATTATTTATAATTGGTTAGCTGAGAAAGGACAGACGGACATAATGCCACTGGTTAAGCTGAAGGAGAAAAGTCAGCTGTCAGCAAGCTGAAAGGAAGAGTCAGCAGTGACCTTGCTGCAACATGAGGATAGGGAGTTGAGATTAGTCCTGAATATATACTGAGAATATGTAGAAAGTATCAAAAGTAGAACCATAGGAATGTAGAAGTAGGCAAAGGTGCTGGTATGTAAGCTGACCAATCCTGAGCTCAACTTTTGCAATATGTATGAAGCTCATTATTAACTGTATTTAACCCGCCGTACTGATCAATAAAATTTAGCCTGTGATGATCAAACTGATGTCCTGGTTCCCTTCCGCCGACAAATGGTGGAGAATGCGGGCATAACCGAATCTCTGCCCTTTTTCTCGGATTAAAAGAAAAAGGGATTACGCCACGGTCGAGGAAGTTGGGTTTGGGTCCTTGCAGCTGGGACGGTGCCGGAATTTGAAGCACCCTTAAGGTTCACAACGGTGACTTAAGCCAATACATGTCGCAGGAGCCTGGAGAGCTGCAACAGCGCGCGCTGATTAATAGGTATGGATAGGCAAGCGGCATATGATTTATTTACCGCCTATTTAGAGCGGCGTGGGATAATAGGGATAGATTTAAAAAAGGAGTTACCAGGGATATTAGCTTATGGCCATGCTAAGGGTATCTTTTCTAATCCTCATACAGTTCATGAGTTATATGAGTGGAGAAAGTTTGGAGAAATATTGTGGGATACAGTACTAGACGATGATAAGTCAGCAAAGAAATTCGGGAAGTTATGGCGGGTGGTGTATAACACGTTACTTCAGCAGGTCTCTGAGAGAAAGGCAGCAGAAAGGGCAACAGAAGCTCATAAGAGGAATATAGGGTATGGTCGTGAAGATGATCCCCTGGCACCTTCTGTAACTAAGGTACTTATGCCTAAGAGTCCCCAGCAAAGTGGTGTGGAGGATTTTCCTATAGGCGCAGTGGAACCGTCTGCACCGTTCCTGTCAGAGGGGGAGTGCGAGTCGGATGGTGGGGGTAAGAGCAAACCAGCTTTGCCTCCGCCACCAGCTTCAGGCGGGTCGGATGGTGGGGGTGGGAGCAAGCCAGCTTCGCCTCCGCCGCCAGCTTTGCCTCCGCCGCCAGCCTTGCCTCCACCGCTTCCCCTCAGTGAGACGGCTCCGGTTACAGCTTCGGTGGGGGAAGGGCCCATTCCCCCACCCGAGCGGGCTACAGCGGCGGGGTGGATTGCCCCCCGCAGGCCGGCTCCGCGTGAGTCGGCTCCGGTTTCACTGTCAGCTCCAGCGGGGCTTCCCCCGCGCGAGCCAGCCCCTGCTTCACTGCCCCCCCTGCGCGAAAACTCGGTGTCTGCACCGAAGCGCCAGCAGCATAGCACCCTTAAAGGGCCAGATCCCATCCCAGGGGCACACCGTGATCCATGGGGGGAGATGGCTAAACAGAGGAGGGAAGCTTGGGCTGCTTTGGCGAAAGAAGTAATGCAAATGGGGGATGGTGAGGCGGTGGAAATAGCTTCTAGTCTTGCATGTCCAGTTACATACACACCACAGTATGATGGACAGGGGAACCTTACACATAATATAGCAGAATATACTCCCTTAGATTGGAAGCTGTTAACTCAGCTATGTTCTACGGTTAGTCAGTTTGGAGTAAAAAGTGAACCTGTTAAGCAAATGTGAGATTATCTTTTTAATACTCAGGTTTTATGTCCTAATGATTTAAGAGGAATAGTTCGGTTGATATTTACTCAGCATCAGCAGTTATTATTTAATGCCCATTGGCACGCGTTGGTAAATGAATCGGTTGCTGTACAACGAGCCCAGGGAGACCCATTACATGGAGTAATAGTAGAGGAGCTGATGGGCTTAGGGGCATTTTTACGTACAGAGGCACAGATGATATCGGGAGCAGATAAACTTAGAGAGTCTATGTGGTTAGTGCGTGCTACAATAGACATGGTTAAAGAGCCAAGAGGGTTACCGGCTTATATGGGCATTAAACAAGGTAGGGAAGAATAATTTGGAAATTTTATCGATAGAACAGCTACTGCTATAGATCGGGCTGGTGTTGCAGGGCACTATTGAAGCAGGTGTGCCTTGCAAAATAGCAATCCAGTAACCCAAAGACTGTTGGCTACTTTAGGGGCAAATTAGACTATTGAGGAAGCATTAGAGCGAATGGCATTAATGCCAACAGCTTCACAGGCATTTATAGCAGAAGCCTTAAAGGAATTAGGATTAGGGTTGCAAAAGCATAGTCTACTCAAAATCAGGTGTTAGCTGCTCTTGCTCCTCTCCAAAGCGGCTCACTGGCAGTCACGCAAGGAGGCTCGAGACCATTCATCAAGTGTTACCGATGCGGCAATGAGGGACAGACACAAGTTGCCTCAGTGACATCAGAGACACCAGCTGCTGCCGTAACATCGCTGCTACCTCCTGTCTGCAACCCGCAACAACACGGAGCCTCGGCTTGGATTTATCAGCAGCAGTAGACGTCACACTAATGATGAACCGGCCTGAGAGGATACCCACTGGAGTAAAGGGTCCTCTTATATTAAATGGACAAACATGTGGAGCATTATTGCTGGGACGTTCCTCTATAATTATGTTGGGATTATTTGTTTTGCCTGGTGTTATCGATGCCGACTTTACAGGGGAAATACAAATTATGGCTTACACCCTTTATCCTCCGATTAAAATTACAAAAGGACAACGCATTGCTCAATTGGTACCACTGTCACAAATGACATCAGGAATACAATCATTTACTGGGCAAGCACGGGATGAAAAAGGTTTTGGCTCTACTGGTGTTACACTTTTAACTGTGGATTTACAAAATAGACCAAAACAAAAGGTTGAAATTACCTATGGGCATCAAAGCATAACCCTTTATGGATTATTGGATACAGGAGCAGATACTAGCATCATTTCTCCAGAAGCATGGCCACAACATTGGCCTCTATTTCCTTCATCAAACATGCTCACAGGAGTGGGAGGATTTACATTGGCAAGCAGGTCACCGTCTTTGTCTGTGTGCATTGAGAATCAACAAATATCTGCTGTCTTTTCAATTGTTCAACTGCCTCCTACAGTTTCCTGTTTAATTGGAAGGGACATTTTAACACAATTGGGAGTGGTGTTAACTAATCAGCACCCTTTGGGGTAATTGCCATTGCTTGGACTTTCCCCATTCCACTCACCTGGAAAACGGATACACCGGTGATGGTTAAGCAATGGCCATTAAAAGGGGAGAGTCTTATGCATGCCCATGAATTGGTACAGGAACAATATACAAAAGGGCACCTACGACTGTCCACAAGCCCTTGGAATACACCTATTTTTGTAATCAAAAAGAAATCAGGGAAATATCGTTTGATACATGATTTGAGGGCTGTAAATGACCAAATGGAACCAATGTGGGCCTTACAGCCTGGTCTTCCAAATCCAGCTATGATTCCAGAACACTGGCCACTTTTAATTATTGACCTAAAGGATTGTTTTTTCACTATTGGGCTGCATCCTGATGACATGAAGAGATTTGCTTTTACTTTACCAGCAATAAATCGTGGGGAACCGGATAAAAGATTTGAATGGACATCTCTTCCACAGGGCATGCGCAACTCCCCCACTTTATGTCAGCTTTATGTTGATGCAGCATTACAGCCACTACGTCGTAAATGGCCAGCAACTATAATATATCATTACATGGACGATATTTTGTTTGCACAGCAACAGCCATTCTCCTCTTTACAGATTAACACCATTATAAATACTCTTGCTGCATATTCACTTGTTATTGCTGCAGAGAAAATTCAGACTACAAAGCCCTGGAAATATTTGGGATGGACTTTGACGGATCAAATAGTGATACCACAAAAATTGGAATTACAATTGGACATTAAAACTCTACATGATGCACAGAAGTTGCTGGGAGACTTACAGTGGCTGAAGCCTATTGTGGGAATACCAAATCACTTATTAGAAGCCCTACGGCCTTTGTTAAGAGGCGTGGACCCTACTACTCCTGTACACCTGACAAAGGAACATCATCTTGCCTTGCAGCAAATTAGTAACTGTGTACAGCAAGGGTATGTGTCTCGTCGACAACTCGACCACCCCATTGACCTTACTATTTGGAATAGCCCTTGCCACTTGCTTGGTGCTCTCTCTCAGTTGCAAAAGAAAACGGGGGAGATACAGGTGTTGGAATGGTTGTCACCACCACTACAGCACAAAAAAACAATATCTTCAAAAACTGAACAATTGGCTGCATTAATCAAAAAGGGGCGTCTCAGAATTTTTGAAGTGGATGGTAGAGAACCTGCTACTATTAGATTACCTATGGAAAAAGAAACCTTGGACTGGTACTTGATAAATTCAAAGAATTTACAAGAAGCATTATTGATGTCACCTGCTAAAGTAGAGACTAGTAAATTAGTGCCTAGAGTTTTGCAATGGATGACAGAATGGAACTGGATTACTCGACCTTTGAGAGAAGAAAACCCCATAGAAGGAGCTACTACAGTTTTTACAGATGCAGGAAAGAAATCAAGGCGTGCTGCTGTTACCTGGCAAGAAAAAGGACAATGGAAGCATCAACTCCTCACAGCAGACCCTGCAGATAGCTTACAAACTTTGGAATTGTTAGCAGTAGTATGGGCGGTGTCCAACTTACAGGAGCCTTTAAATGTGGTCACAGACTCTATGTATGTTGCAGGAGTAGTCAAACGAATAGAGGAAGCAGCAATTAAGGAAGTGAATAATAAACGATTGTATGAGTTACTGATACAGCTAAGGAAAGCTTTACGGGAAAGAGCAAACGGTACCCTTAAGCAGTATATTGAAAAACATCAAGATTTGGCAGATCCACAAGCATGTTTGGCTAAGGTTTTGTATGTGATTAATCATTTATGCATTTTTGGGGAAGATGATACTCCCCCTGCAATGAAACATCATCCGAGGTCAGGACAGGAAAATAATAAGGAAACAGAGGTCTGGGTTAAATATAAGAACCCAAGTACAGGATTATGGGAAAAACCTGCAAAAGTATTATATTGGGGTCGGGGGTATCTTTGTGTTTCCTCACCTACAGGGCCTTTGTGGGTGCCTGCTAAGTGGACTAAACCTGTTTTTGATGCAGCCTCTGGTGGATCGTCTTACGGAGGAGGACAGGGAGCGACTGGGAAAGAAACTGCTTCTAGTCCTACAACCACTACTGTTACAATTGAAGGGGTACTCGGAAGCGGTGGACAGAGCACTGACACGTCACTACCGGACGGCCCAGGAGTTGATTCATTTCATTGACTCATTATCAACTTTTCACTTAACAGATCCAGCGAAACTACATTGCCTTGACTGTCACAATCCACATTGTGCTGCCTGGATAGCTCTACGTTGTGGGGGTTGTAAAAGAACTTTTTGGATAGAACAATCACTATTACGGGATTTGTGGTGTCATACTTGTGAACACAAGCATACGTGGGGAAAAAGCTGGCAAGATGAATTAAGGAGACAAACGGGGCAAAACGCATATATAGCTTTAAATCATTATGAGTCTCCTGAACAGAAGGTTCTTGCTTATTATCGATGGGAAATACAATGTATTGTGAATAGAATTAAGGTTCAAAGTAAATCACGTATAGTTTCTATAAGGTGTAGGAAATTAGTGCCTTTAACACAGCATTCAGTTGTAGGACCCTTCCAAGGGGATCCTGATAGAGCATTAGATTGCTGCATTGATAAGTTGCAAAAATTAAGTTTGAAAGTGGCAGGACCAGTGAAATTAGGAGCAGCAAGATTGAAGACAGATAAGAAAAAGAAGGCAAAAAAGGGAACGGTCTCATTTGAATAGGGGTATCAGTGATTGCTAATTAATTTTCTATGATTAGAACACTTTTACAGTTGTGGGACCCTCAGAAGGATATAGTTGTTGAGGAGGATAACGAACAAGAACTACGATTACGAAATAAGATACACCTTGTGTTGAAGAAAGACCTTGAGCTGTTAGCCTCATATAGTAAAAAGGCTGAAGAGGCTTGGCGATCACCACCATTGAATTGGTTGCTTTGGATTGAAGAACCAGAATTTTATACTGGTCCTTACTTACATTTGCTTCCTTGTTATGTTTGCAAAAAGGATAAAGATAAATGCTATGCATGGGTAGCTTTGCATTGTGCAGATTGTAATCAGGTTTATTGGTATTCACAGAAGTCATTGGGATATTTATGGTGTACATCTTGTTTTGGAAAGTGGATTCGAAATCATATATGGGTTAGAGCTCTTGAACAAAGTACTGGCCTGCCAGGACGGACAGGATTACAGCTCTTTGAGAGTGCAGAACAAGTGGTTATAGCATATCTTAGGTGGAAGTTACAGGAAAACCTTAGAATATTTGAAATTACTAAAGCCTCACGCATCATAGCAGCTCGCTGTAAAGCTGATTTGCCTTCAAACTTACCTCATGCTATACCTGTGAGCAAGGATGCTGATTTAGAATTAGATCAGTATATTCAAAAATTGACTCAGCCTTACAATAGACAATCTAGCAAACCAGGGAAAAGACAGCGAAGAAAGGAAAAACAGCGCAAGCAGAAGGAAGAAAAGGAGAAGCAAAGCAAGCAAAAAGAAAAAATGAGGTTTGTTTTTATTATACTGCTCAATGCTGTAGCAAGTGAAGCAGTAGGAGTAACACACTTTAGTCAACCAAGAGAAAATTTATGGGTGACACTTGCTAATCAAACTAACCAATCATCACTTTGTCTTAGTCTTGGAGGAGTCACTAACCCATTTCGAACATGCCTGGTGGGACTTCCGGTGTGGTCTCCTGGAGAATTTTGTAGTTTGATAAACAATCAAACCTTATGTATGTCTAACATGTCAAACATCACATTGCCGGTGCAACAAGGGTATACTGCAGGTCAGAGTGATGGCTATCGTCAATGCTTACTAATCCAATCACTTAACACCTCTTTGCATTCTCCTCCTGAAGAATTGGATCTTTTTGGAAGTACAAATGCCAGCATATCTAACACTACAGCTGGTGGATGGTTTAGCTTCAAACTTTCGGGTGCTCAGAATTTAAACCAACCTAAAGAAACATGGGCCACCCTAGATTCATCCCTGAATGTGAGTGAATTCTCTCCACAGCATTACAGTCAATGTAACAGCACAAATATCACGGCACCAATGAAATTACCCACAGGAATATTTTTGATTTGTGGAGACAGGGCATGGAATGGTATACCAGCTAAACCACAGGGTGGACCCTGTTTTTTGGGAAAATTGTCACTGTTT
Organism: Melospiza melodia melodia; assembly: GCF_035770615.1. Classification (NCBI taxonomy): domain Eukaryota; kingdom Metazoa; phylum Chordata; class Aves; order Passeriformes; family Passerellidae; genus Melospiza; species Melospiza melodia. The sequence goes on along the minus strand of NW_026948600.1, from coordinate 837,336 downwards.
CATCCTAATGTGTCCTTGCTAATGCAGCTGAGTCAAAATTCAAACAGGAGAAAACGTAGCATACATGACTTAGACTGCAGCAAGATAGGAGATCCACGGTTTTGGGGCACATTCAAACAGGTGGTGGTTTCAACTATCTTACCAGGAGGATCTGCCAATAAAGCCATGAATTTAGCAAAACAATTAGGATGCTGGGCAAGGGATGAGCTGAACAAGACATCACAAATCCTAGACATGCTAACTGCAGATGTGCAAAGTGTTAACCATGCTGTTTTGCAAAATAGAGCTGCTGTAGATTTTTTGCTCTTAGCACAAGGACATGGATGTGAAGAGTTCGAGGGAATGTGTTGCATGAATCTGTCTGATCATTCAGTGTCCATTCACACTAAGATAAAAGAACTGCAACAGGGACTTCACAAACTTAAAGAAGAAGACGGTTTAGGAATTGACGAATGGCTAAAAGGCTTAGGACTTGGACCGTGGCTAAGGAACCTTGTGATCTATGCTATAGGACTGCTGGGTGTAATTTTACTGTTTTTGCTTATTTTGCCTTGTATCTTTAACTGTATTCAAAACATGGTCAGCTGTACAATAGCAAAAACATGGCAAACTAATCTCCTTGCACAAGAAGAAAATGGGGGAAATGTGGAGAGTATTATTAATAATTGGTTAGCTGAGAAAGGCCACACTGACATAATGCCACTGGTTAAGCTGAAGGAGAAAAGTCAGCAGTCAGCAAGCTGAAAGGAAGAGTCAGCAGTGACCTTGCTGCAACATGAGGATAGGGAGTTGAGATTAGTCCTGAATATATCCTAAGAATATGTAGAAAGTATCAAAAGTAGAACCATAGGAATGTAGAAGTAGGCGTAGATGCTGATATGTAAGCTGACCAATCCTGAGCTCAACTTTTGCAATATGTATGAAGCTCATTATTAACTGTATTTAACCCGCCATACTGATCAATAAAATCGAGCCTGTGATGATCAAATTGATGTCCTGGTTCCCTTCCGCCGACACATCTCTCACTCGGACATGCTCACAAACAAAGGAGGAACAGGGCCTCAGTGGCCCGAAGAGCTGCCCACAGAACCAGCAGGACCTGGATGAGTGGGATTGCAGAAGCGGCGCGGGGAGAACATCCAGGCAGGCTGCCAGGGGCTGAGGCTGGGGCAAGGGAAAATCTGCAGTGGGAAGGAAACAACAAAGCATCTGGTATTTTGAAACACAGCTAGAGTTTTTCTGTGCATTCTGACTATGAGTCACCAATGGTAGGCTGTGAAATTCCTAATACCTGTCTGGCCCTTGGGACTGAGCTGTGGGATGAAGCTCTGGGCGGAGACCTGGGAGAGATCCTAGAGTGAGCCAGGGTTCCCCATGTCAGAGCAGAGCCTGGAACAGCAGGAAGGGATCCATGGCAGCCTCGTTGCCCCTCTGCCCTTTCACAAACAACCATGGGCCAAAATACAGCCTGAAGCACATTGTGAGAGAACTGCTCAAAGGGAATGGTGAGAGCATTCCCCTCAGCCTTGTCCTGGGGCTCAGCAGCCGAGGGCTCTGGATGCACATCTGGACACACCGAGCCCAGAACAGCGGGAAGGGATCCATGGCAGCCTCGCTGCCCCGCTGCTGCTTCCATGCCCGTCAGGGCGGTTTCCCAGCCTGGCCTGGCTGCAGCTTCTCCCCAGCCTCTGCAGGAAGGCATTGGGTATCAGCTGCCACACAGCCCCAACTCACCAGGGATCCCCTGCATTTTCCCGGTCCCCAGTAACATCCTGAGGTGTGGCTGCTAGGAGGAGGGAGGGCCATAGCCAGCCCCAAAGGCCTGGGGAGATCAGGATTTTCCTGATCCTTACCCATGTCTTGGACAAGTATTGCCTCCTGAAGAGGCCACCTCCTGGATGTGCAATGATTCCATCTGATCCAGCTGTGCCTCTTCCTTTCTCAAGGGATGGACAGAGAGGCTCTATGGAAGGTGGCATTTCCTGCAGGAAGGGAGGCGATGCCAGGCACAGCCACAGGAGGTAATTGCTGTGCCTCTGGGCCTGAGCCCAGCTGAGGCTTGAGCTGCCCTCTCCGCTGCTTGGCACTGCGGGCACAGCCCGGACAAGACGGGCACAGCCCAGAGGAATTATCCCGAGCAGGCTCATGGCAATCGGGTACTGAGCTGTCCTGCTGGGCTCCCTCCGTGGGAGACACGTCCCGAAACCTGGGAGCGGCTGCACGGGGTGCCTGTGGTGGGGAAAGGGCAGAGGGGGAGATCAAGGCTCCAGTGTGTCCTGAGAGGGCCTGGCTGTGTGCCCCTGGGCTGTGGGAGCTGTTCCATGGGCAGGTGGGCAAGCAGGAGGGAGGGACGGAGTTCGGTAGTGACAGCTGTGGCGCTGCAGATTTCCCCAGGCATTTAGTGAGGATTTCCTGTGTGGGAGGGAGAGAGCCCCAGGGCCCTGGGCTGCTCCAGCTGCCCCTCCAGGCATGTTGCACCAGACCTGCAAAGAGCGTGGAGAGTGACCAGGAGCCACAGACTTTCAAAGCCTTACCCCACCCCCTTGCAGCGCCCAATTCCCCAAGGGAGAAGGGGATCCCAGCACACCATGGAAATGGTTCTGTAGGATCTGTGCTCCCTCCTTGACTGGGATCATGACTTGGATTACTTGGAAATGCTAGTAAATGGTACTTTGAAGACCTTGCCAGATGTTGGAGACATGTTCTGAATGTACCTTTCCTGACAGAATACTCCGTGTCAGTGTGGCAAGAGCTCACTCATGAGCCAGTTCCCTTAAGTTCCTCTGAAGGTTGATCAGTTCTGGAAACCTTGCCCTGCTCCCTTCTGGAGCCCTGAGAGATCCCACAGAATCGCTGTCAGTGGGAAGAAGGAGCATTTAGCTGTCCATCCTCCTCCCATGTGCAATGGCACTGTGTCCTTCCGTGTGCTCTGTGCAGCCACAGAGAAGAGCAGAGAGGGAAGGGGCTGGGCTCAGGGCTGTGCCCCGGGGCTGAGCCTTTCTCAGCTCCTTTGCTACCCCCAGGGAGCCTGAGCTGCTTCTGCTGCCACTGCCAAGCCCTGGCCCTGCCTGGGGCTGGGTTTGGAGCTGCTGGCAGCTCCAGGGAGTCCTTTCTGCCCCGACTGCCCCGCAAGGGGCTCCTTCCATCCCAGTGTAGAGCCACTGCAGGCACAATGTCCCCCTGGCCCTGCTCCTGAGCAGAAGGCAGAGCCAAGGGAGTGCCTTGGAGGGCACCAATCACCCAGGTGCCCTCACTGCCACTCTGGCCTGAAGGAGAATCTTCAGCAGTGCTATTGGAGCTGTTGTGTCCTGCCTTTCTTTGCAGCTGAGCCTGTTGCTAAAGGTGATCTGGCTTCCCAGCCCACGTTCAGGATTGAGCCTGTGGGAGATGGTGAGGGTAGGTCAAGGCCTTTCCCCTGGGAGAGCTGCCAGCACAGAGCCTAATGCTCGACCAGGGGGGCATCGCTGCGAGTGCCAGGACAGAGCCATGCACGTGTGTGCCCACGCCCTGCATGATCCACTCACAACTTCTGCTCAGCACTGGCAGCTGTTTGGAGGAGGGTGGGCACTGGCCTAGCTGAAAAAGACAAAATGTTTTTTGATTACACCCGATTTTGCATAAGCATGACGTCCTAATAATGCCATCAAAGTAATGGAGAATCGTTCCATCTGTTAAGGTGTACTTTTTGTTTCTCAAGTGATGGGCCAAATATCAGGACAGAAGAAGGTGTTTCCCCAATGAAGCAGAGGCCGATTGGCAGCCCCTGCTGCAGGAAGGAAGGCCAAGCCAAACACAGGCACGGGCACAGGCTCAGAAGGTAATTGCTGTGCCATGCTCAGCGGGGCTCAGCCCTTGGCAGGGCTGTGTGGCTGCAGCTCTTCCACTAGGGCCTGCCCTTGCACGGCCCAGCACCAGCCAAAGCTGGAGGCACCTCTGGAGGCCTTGAGGCATCTGGAGCTCGTTCACAGCCCCGGGGAAAGGGGACTCGTGCACCAACGTCCCTCCCACTGCAGCTGCTCCGGAGCTGGCCCTGGTTGCCCAGAGGCCCAAGGCACAGGAGCAGCCCCGAGCGGGAGCCCTGCCGCAAGCCCAGGGCCAGAGCCAACCTTGGCTCCCGACTGGGCAGGGGCTGCACTGGGCTCTGACAGGGCCTGACTCTGTGCCCTAGGGCTGGGGGAGCTGTCACCGGGAAGGGAGGGCCAGGGCTGGAAGTGGCTGCTCGGGAATGGGTTTGGCCCGTGTCCCGCCAAGCACCAACTGCCCATGCAGCTGCACAGCCCCCAGGCTCTCCTCCCGGCCTGCTGGGCTTTGTTGGGTGGCACAGCCTGTGCCAAGGGGCGGCAAGGTGCCTGCAGGCCCCAGCACTGGGGGAAACGGAGAACGTCCTGCCCGCATCCACCATGCTGCCAGCTCAGCAGTGCAGCACAGCACGGGCTGACGCTCCCCATTGCTCCCACAGGTGCAGCTGGAAACACAGCACATGTTCCTGATGCCCAGAAGGGCTCTGGAAGGGGTTTCTGCCAGGGAACAGGCTTCTGGCTAGGGTTACTGGCAGGCCTGCTTGTTTTGGAGCTGATCTTCATCTTATGCTGTGTCTGAATTTGGACTTGCTGGAAGAGAAAAGGGTGAGTGTTTAGTTCACCTTTCCCTCAAACAGCTACTTTTGAAATTTTACTTCAGACAGTAAACCTTCCCAGTGAGGCTGCAGTGTAGGTGTGGCCAGTCCATGATTGTCCAAAGAACTCTGCTGAGGATTCTGCTGCTGCCCAGAGCTTTCATTGGCCTCCTAAATGCTGGGCCTTGTCCTGGGGGGCCCGCTGGGGCTGCAGCCAATTCTGGCTCCCACTGAGGCTGCCTGGCCAAGAGCAGCCCCAGGGGCACAGGGCAGAGGAAAAGAACGGTGGGGAGGAGCAAAAGCAGGGACGAGATTGCCCTTGAAAGGCAGGGGCGCTCTGGGGCCCGCTCCTGGCCAGGGAGCCTGCCCAGAGCCGTGTCCTGCTGGCCGGGGCCTTGAGGGACAGCTGTGCAGCTGGGCCAGGCTGTGCCAGCAGCTCCAGCCGTGCTAGGGAGCCTTGCCAGCTCTGGGCCCTGCTGTGCAGGAGGCTCCCTGTGTGCCACTGGCAGCTGGGGCCTCAGCCACCTCCTCTTTCCACAGCTCCACCTCTGGACAAGGGTTGTAAGACAGTGGCTGCACCTCACACCCAAACAGCAAGAGCAGCTCCTCCGGCAGTTAGAAGGGCCTGCACAGCCCTGTCAAGAGTTCTGAAAAGAAGACTCCAGAACAGCCATCGTCAAGGAAATCTCCTATTCTCCTGGAGATCCCACTGACACCTCCTCTCTCCATGTATATCCCCAAACTACTTCCATCTCCTTTTTGATCCTCTTCTTTCCCGTCCCGACTTCTTCTATAGACCCCAGGAGCAGCCCAGCACCCTACAGCCCCTCCTGAGACTAACATGTCATTTCCTCTGCCCCTGAGACCCCTGGTCCTGCCATATAAACAACACTGAAATTATCCGTGCTCTCTGCCAGGCTAGGTGATGGCCCTTTCTTTAGCTGCACTAAAGGGAAGGTGCCGTCACACCAGTGTCTGGGTGGCAGCAGCAGCAAAGCCCAGCCAGCAGCAGCACTGGCTGAGCTCCATGGCCAGGAGCAGCCGTGGATGCCCACGGTGTGGGCAGGCAGGAGCCAGGCAGGGGCTGCTATGACCAGCGGCAGGGTCCCGAGGGCTGGGGGAGCCCAGGGGGCAGGCAGCAGCATGGGGCTCCCTAGAAAAAGAAACCCCATTTGCTTAGTTTTTCAGTTTTAGAAATTAGAAATTTGTAGAAATATTTCAAAATATATTTTCTGTAGAGAGACACCCCCAAATATATCTTCCCAATTACTATAGTGTTTAAAGATTTTTGTAAGTAGTTTTAGAATCGAGAGAATACGTGACCCCATTTTGTCTTCACTTTTCATTCTTAGAAATATTTAGAAATATCTTTTGTAGGGAGAGATCCTGAAATGTTTCATTCCTGTTTCCACAACACATCTCTATTTTTGAAACTAGTTTTAGAGTTCTGGAAAATATTTCCCCCTTTTACAATAAAAAACAAAATTGCAAAATTGCATTTCAGTGGTAATCTTTATTCTAGGAAGAACTAAGACCCCTTCAGCCAGCCAGCCTGCTGCAGAGGCTCTTTTCCCGCAGGAGCTTTGTACCTAGTCACAACCAACATACGTAAAGCATTTTCCCAGATATTTCCTGGGATTTTTGACAAGCTCCCATCTTAGTCTTCTCAGACAAACTTTGAGCACAGTGGGAATGTCTTCAAGTTGCCATCTTTGTTTGCTTCTGGTGGAACTCCCTCAGTTCTCGAGCAAGGCCTTCTCTCAGCTTCCTGCTGGCCCCGGGCTCTCCTCCCGGCCTGCTGGGCTTGGTTGGGTGGCACAGCCTGTGACGTTGCTCCCACACGTGACTGAGGGCACTGCTTAAGCAGAACCTATCCGTCCTCTCTGCAAAAACATTTATCACTGAAAGACACGAGGTTTCTGAAATAATTTGGGGAAAGTGTTGGTCATGAAGCTTCTCCACCAAAGGTGGGGCTTTCCAGGTGATATCAGCACACGTTTCAGGGTGGGCAGGTGCCTTACTGCGCAGAGAACTGTCTCCCAACCCACTGGGCCTGAGGGGCATTTACTCTACCACAATGCCAAGATTTTGGCTGCAACAGGAGGAGGAGCTGTGCTGAGTGAGAAGCTGAATCAGAAGCTTCAGAGTGCTCAGAAAGTCCTCACAAATAGGTCCCTGTCAGTGGGGATGTGGATCATTCCTCTTGGGTTCAGCTGCAAACAGGGCATTTTGAGTAACATTTGCAGCCTGTACTGGCTCCCTCAGGCCGTACACAGGCCAAGGCAGCAAAAGAACCTTGGAAAAAAGCATTAATTTCATAAAAGTGGTGTTGGGAAAGCAGGAGATAGCAAAGCACTGCTGAAAGCACGCAGTGTATATAATGTAAAATTATTGTTTATTGATATACTGCAACATATTGTTCTAATGGTGGGAGGGAAAAGAAATAATGATCAGTTATCTCACTAATAATGTTCATTTTCTCGTCCAGTATTGCCAGCAGGTTGAGTCAATTGTTAAGCATGACAGTTGGGCTTTAATATCTCAGCTGTAGATTACAGTCACAGCAGTCTAGTTTAATAATTGGATTTCTTTCTCCCTCATTTTGACTAATAGCATACTTATAGCAATTATCAAAATTCATCATAGCACAAAAATAAACCATTTGAAACCTCACCAAAAATGCCAGCAGAAGAGAGCTCTGCTTAGCATTTAGTGGAGAATTCAGAACAGTTTCTTGGAGAACAAGGAACAGCTTCTCTGATAATTCAACAGCCACAATCTGAACATGGACACTCAGTGAAAGCCAAGAGTGCTTCAGGTGAGCCAAGGCAGTGTTGAATAGGTTGCTGTCACTAAAAAAGCGCATTCAAACTTCACGGGAAATTCCCTCTGAAAATGCAAATTCATATGTGGTTCTTTAGCTATAGGTAGTTCAGCCAAGCCATGGCAGTTTACCAGCACTGGCAGAAAGTTGTTTTAACACTGCATCATCAAACTGTTCTGGAGACTTCACAGTCTGCCTTGGAATGGCTGTAGGTGCCAAGTGGACACAGCTTCTGCTGTGAGGAACTTAAAATCCTCCTTACTGCTCTTCCAGACTCTTTAAAGACAAGGTTTAACCTCCAGCATGAGCACAGCTCTGCAGAAGCTCCTTTACCCCAAAACCTATAGGCATCAAGGCACCCAGCAGAAATCCTGCACATTCCCAGCATGCCAGAGAGAAATGGGGCTTATTCAAGGACTGACAAATAGGCAAGATTCTGAGAGGTGAGAGTGGAATGAAAATAGAAAACTTGAGAAAAGCCTGGTGTTTATAGTTTTGGGAGAAAGGGCAGCAGGACTGTAAGCTGCGTGCTCACTATCTCCTCCTCCAGGTGCACACAGGGACGGAGCAGCCCCAGTGAGTGGTTTCAGGCATTGAAACCACTGTAAACTTGGAATCAATTCACAAGTGAAAATAAAGACAGAGTAATCACAGAATCCCAGACTGGTTTGGGCTGGAGGGACCTCAAAGCCCACCCAGTGCCACCCCTGCCATGGCAGGGACACCTCCCACTGTCCCAGGCTGCTCCAAGCCCCAGTGTCCAGCCTGGCCTTGGGCACCGCCAGGGATCCAGGGGCAGCCACAGCTGCTCTGGGCACCCTGTGCCAGGGCCTGCCCACCCTCACAGGGAGGAATTTCTTCTTAACATCTGACCAAGTACCTGGTTACACAGACACCAGGAACTGTCTCACTCTGCAGCAGGCTGCAGTGAATGTCTGCTGAAATATGACGCACAGAATCCACCACGGGTTCCTCCTGCACGCATTGCCTGCACTCCTCTCAGGACACAGCTCTCAAAACCAGCCCCAGAGTGCTCCTGCTGCCCAGAAGGAGAAGGGAAAGGGCTGTGTTCTGGCTACAGCCTTGGCAAGAGCTCAGCAAGAGCCATCGGTGTCACCGCAGCCCGAGAGACAGAACAGGGAGAGAATTTCTATTTGCCCTTTGAAGCTGAGAAGGGACCAGTTTGTGTCTGAACAGCATTCCTTCACGCCTCCCCATATTATCTAAAAGTAGGAGACTTAGCAATTAAGCAACCCTCAGATGAATAATTGAGGAAAACTAAAGACTGGAAAGATACCAAAGGCTTCCCTCACAGGACTGCAGAGTGATGCATTGCTTTGGAACTGCAGATAAACCAGGCCACAACCAACCTCATCCTCTGGCCACTATCTAAGAGCCAGAAGGAAAAGACTGGAAGCAAGAAAACACCAGCTTACTACAAGTTTTGCCCTGAAACTCCATTGGCACAGGAGCCCCAGGCCTTCCTGCATGATGCTTCGTGACTCCACGATGCTGTTACAGCCTCGCTCAGCTGCTGCACAGCCCATGCATCGTTCACTTGAGCAGCCTGAGCCTGGGAACACCAGAGAGTATCATCAGAGCTCAGGGAATGCTGCTCTAATTGTTGTTTTGCAATGTTATGTGGATAAATGATCATCTGGGGAAAGAAACATGGTGTATGTATAGCTAATCTACTTAGAATTTGTTGTAAATTAATCATATTGAATATTAAAACTATTTCCTATTCTCATGTTAAAATAACTCCTCAGTATTTTCGTCTGATCTTACCAGAAATGATGAAGCTGTACTTTGCTGTCCACCTCTCCCATTCTTACGTCTTGCACTGCCAGGAAAGTGCTAAATAGAGGAATTGCCAGCTCCCTGCAGCAGAGAGCTGATCTTCTGGGCCCTGTGACACACAGATGAGGGAGTCAAACCACAGAGGCCTTTGGAGGCTAAAATCCTGTGTCTCTGTGGTGCTCACAGCAGCTGGTCCCAGGCAAGAGGTGAGCAGCTGCACAGGTGACCCGAGGGCTGTGGGGAGTTTGAAATCCCACATATTTTGTTCATGTGTCAAATCTGGGCTCTGTTTCCTGTGCTCACCCCATAAACTCCATAGGTGAACTCACTAAAAATGGCATCCCAAAGATCCCTGCAGATCAGCTAAGTGCAGATATCAGGTCAAAGACTGGACTCACTTGCCTTGGAGATCCTTTCCAGCTTTCGTGATGCCTGACTCTATAAACTGAAGCTGGTCTTTTGCTCATACTGCATTTTTGTCATAGCTTCTGAATCAATCCCTTCAGAACATCAGCTGAACAAGTATTGCTCTCCAGGCAGCTTCTCACACAGTAGAGGGATGGGCAATAGAAACCACACCATTTTTTTTACAAAGGTGTCTTTGTTCTTTTCTAGGACAATTTTGGAATCAAGTGCTGTAGCACAAACATGTTTCTTCAGGTTTACAATAGCCTCTCACCTTTACTGGTTCTGCAAAGCAAATTGGGTGCTGAATACCACTCACACATGAATTAGTGGCCAATTGGCCAAAAGTTCTCTTTCTTGTCTCCAGCCCAGCTTTAGCCATGACTCTGCACACTCAGAAATCACAGGGCAATGGAACATTTGTCCTCTTAACAGCAGTAATGCAAGATGACTGCAGATGAAATTTTACATTCTAATTAATACTTGGTCCCCAGTGATGCTCCTGAGTGTCCTGGCTGTTCAGAGTTGTCCCAGCTCCCTCAAACACAACTGCACCAGCCAGGACATCTCATTTCACGGCCCGTGGCAGCAGAAACGCACTGCTACAAGGCTCTGAGGCCAGTGGGCTGCACTACAGAGCAGATAATCTCCAGCAGGGGTTGGAGGAAGAGTTCTGCTTTGAGCTCACCTGAAGATGATCAATAGCTGCACCCACCAAATTTGTTTTGTTGTTGCCCATCAGAACTAAGGAGAAGAATTTCTCAGGAGCTCCTGCCAACCATTGCCGTGAGCTATTTGAACTCATGTCCTTGTCCCTTTCCCAGGTCTGCTGTGTGAGGAGCCACCTCCACAGTGCTGCCAGACACCCTGGGGCCACCAACCCCTCGCTGGAAGGGTTCCAGCCCGGTACTGCCAGCTCTGCGCGTGCTGGGGATGTCACCTCCTGCACACACACCTCGTAAACGCCCTATAAACCCCCGGCACTGGAGTGATGTGTGTGCATTACTATCAAGGTATGTCACTACTTCCATAATAAAATTATTTCAGGGGGTTGTAAGTCAGCTATACAACTCTCTTTGGGCTAAAACTTGGCATGTCCCCATATGCAAACACACTCACACAGCCTGATTTCTGGGAAGGGGAGATACTGTGCATTACTCCTGAATTCTGCACAGGGGCAGAGGGTATTCTCACGGGCAGAAGCTGCAGAGCACCTGCGAGGCCAGTGGGGGAAGGCAGAGACTGCTGGAAATGGGAGAGCCACAAACCCACCCACCACTGCCATTCCAGCCTTCTTTCCATCGCCCAGCTCCGGGAAAAGGAGGACGGCATCTTGTCTGCTCTTGGGGAGGGGTAGCAGAGGGTTACATGCTTTCCCAGCTCTGTCTGAAACTTGGAGGGTACAGGGACACTTCAGAGTCCCCCTGCATAGGCTGCTTCAAAGGAGGAGTCCTTGGAAGCTCACCGGCACTAAACCCATCCTTTAAACAAGCTTTCCTTTGCAAGAGTTTGGATGCTCCTTGACTGTTACTGCAAACTGCAGAGGGAAAACATGTTTGCAGTGCCGGGACAACCCCGGGATGTTGTGTTGTTTCTGTAGAAGTTGGACTTTTCTGTTCCCCCCATCATGTAATGGTTCTGCGCTGGTTATCTTCTCCTTCTCTTGTGAGGCCAGTTATCCCAACTCCTTCCCAGTTGCCTTGGACACTGATGTATCCTTTCTCAAATCCCTCCCCGGTGCCCTGTCCGTCACTCGGCACTCGCACCCTTCTCTCTAGAAACTTCCAGCTAGAGCATTGAGTGATTGGTTCAGGGACCAGGGCCCCACCCTCAAGTTATCCCCATTGGGGTTCTCCCTAAGTCAATCTTTTGTATCCCGCCCCCCTCAAACTCTATTCGCCAGAGGGTCGACTCCTCCCCTGTCTCCCTCCCTCCTTAGAAGCTGTTGCAGGAGCGTCCCCCGTTCCCTGTCCGGCTGTCGGTTCCGCTGGGACCCAGTGAGCCTGGATTCCCCACGGCTGGAGAGCGCTCTCTTTTTTCTGCTGGCTGCAGCCATAAGCCGTGCCACGTCCCACCGCAAGGTGTGGCTGCTGTCACAGCACAGGGCGTTTGCCTCAGGCGCTGTCCCGAGCCACGGAGATCGGGACAGTGCTGCCCTGCTGCGAGCGGTGCTGGATAGCTGGCCGGGCCGTCCGAGAAGGACAATCCTTGCCCAGCTTGACCGCTTCACTGGGACATGGCTGCTGTTAAAGAGTGTAAATCCCACTGCTCACAGAGGTCCCTCCTGCAGGGCCCTGCGAGCTTGGCACTGTCATAGGAAGAAGAAATCTGCTGCAGGAAGCTTCATCCAACAGTGCCTGCACAGTTAGTGGGAAGAGGGGAGGGATTTTTAAGAAGCATAAAGAAAAGGGGAGCATAGAGAAAAAGGGAGCCTCTTGCTGTCTCTTGAAATCTCCCCCAGCCTGAACAAGCTCTCTTTGGGGCTAGAGACTCCCAGAAGCAGAATGGGGCAGTGCCTGCTGTAAACACAGCATCCTTGTGATGTCTGCAGCTGCAGGTGTTTGTACACTTGACCTTTTGTGATAAACAGTAAGGACATTTCCTTCCTACTTACTCTGCAAGTCTTCTAGGAAACACACCAAACTCCAGGCAGTCATTTGCTGTGATGTTTTGTTCCCTGAATGACACAAAACTCCACCTTTATGTCAGTGTTGCTCTGGTTTGCTGGGTCAAAATCCATCTCTGGCCTGAGGGAGATGAGTCATTTGCCCGGGTGCTTCCACTCCTGCTGCAGCCCTGAGATGGTCCACATATAGAAAGAAGAGATGTAGGGAAAGAACTGCAACAACATATTATCATGTAATCAGGTGGTAAAAAAAGGGGAGTGTAATTGAAAGTAAGCATATTCTTTAATTTCATGACACTATATTTAGTGATATTAGTGGTTTGAGCATTGCTGTACATCCTCCCAACTAGAAATTATCTGGTTCCACCATGTGGACTCAGGAGAATGAAACAGCTCCAGCTTTTCAGGGAGGAGGCAGCACTAGGACCACAGTGACTGTTTCACACAGTAGACCTGAGCACACAGTTTGCTCCAGCTCGGAGCATGGGCTCATCCCAGCCTAAGAACTCCTGAAGGCTAAATGATTAGAAATAGCATTACCACAGGATCTATGATGGCTATCATGAGATAATCATCGCACATCTGGATTTTAAGACACAGAGCATAGTCCGGTGCTTTCCAGTCCCTGGTGACATGACCTAATAGCAACACGTGCCTGGAGCTGCGCTAGTGCAGCACTCTGTGCTGGGGGAAGGAGGCACTGCTGGGCTGGGAGAGCACACAATTGGCAGCCCATGGCTGTGATTTACACAAAGCTGTTTGTGTCTTGTAAATAGATTTCTTTTCCTTCAGTGGTAGGGAGCCAGGAGATGCATTGGTCAGCAGCAGAACAGAGAACATCTTGGTGCAGAGCCAGGAGCAGGGGAAGGACAAGCCTTCCAGCACAGGGTACTCACATGGCTTTTGAAATGGAGAGCTGCAGCAAATGTGGAAGGGTAAATAAGGCCAGGAAATCTTTTGCTCTGTGAATGAACTCCCTGCTATTTATGATGCCGAGTTTCCAGGGATGTTGCTTTGGAGCTGGGCTCCTGCTGGGCAAATGATTCTTCCCAAACTGAGGTGGGTGCCATGTTATCATTCCCTGGCTCTACCTGTCCCTATCTGGCTGCTCCTCAAAGCTCTGGCTTCAGCCCAGTCTTCTGCCTTCTGAGCAGCAAGATTTAAATGGTCCTTATCATTCAAAAGACTTGACTTCAAATTGAAATTTTAACAACTGATTTAATCAGCTCCCTCTGATCTAATGGTTTTGGTGTCTGGGAACAGTGCAGACAGGACTGAGATGCTCAGTACAGGCTGCAAAACCTGCTGGAAATGCATGACAGTATTTAGGTTGTTCATGACACTCCCCTGCCATTTCCTCATGCTGTTCCTGCCCTGTACTGGGTGGGCGAGGCTGTGCATGCCCTTTGAGATGAGATGAACTTTTGGGGTCAGCTGCCTAATTGCCAGGAGGTGCCAAACTGTTTGGGTCATGGGTGTCCTCTGCCTGCCCTGCAATTCATAGCCACCATTTCTCTCACCTCTTACTTCTTCTCCCTGGTACCTGTGCCATTACTTCAGCTTCTCAAACCTTTTTTTCTGTTTCTCCTCCCCTCTGGAAGTTGTCGGATCTTCTCTTCTCTTCCCAGGGAAGTGATGTGGGCTCATTTTCCTACTCCAGTCTTCACACCTGGTTTGTTCCTTCCATGTGCTGGCAGATGGATGTGGAGAAAACATCAGAGAGTGAACCAAGTCATTTACACCAAGAGAGATTAGATTATGTTATCACTGGCTTGTTTAGAATCATGGAATCAGAGAATCCTTAAAGTTGGGAAAGACCTTCACAAAAATCAGTTCCAACCATCAAGCACCACCATCACTATGTTCACCACTAAACCACACCCAAGTCCCGCATCAATAGGTCTTCTGAGCTCTTCAGGGATGGTGATTCTACCAGTGCCCTGGGCAGCCTCTTCCAATGCTTTACAACCTTTTCCAAGAAGAAATGTTCCCTAATTTCCAATCTAAACCTCTCCTGGTGCAAGTTGAGACCTTTTCCTTTTGTCCTGTCTCTGTTCCCATGGGAGCAGAGCCCCACCTGGCTCCACCCTCCTGTCAGGGACTTGGGGAAAGCCACGAGGCTCCCCCTGAGTCTCCTTTTCTCCAGGCTGAAACCTGGAGAAACTCAAACTCATAGTTTGAATTGATTCAGAGGAACCAACAAATCTGTTTTAGGTACTGTTAAATGATGCTGGCTGCTCTTAGTAGTAAAAACCAGAAAACAAAGGAGATATGCCCAGCAGCTCAGTGTGGTGAGTTGTGCTAGGAAAGAGCCCACTCCAGACTCCAATGGCACGAGCATCAGCACCAGATTCTGCCTGGGATAACCTCTGTGAATTCCTCCCTCAACTTAGGCAGCTGAAATAATAACTGATCCACATGAACCAAATCTTGACAGTGGGTACATTTTTCCCTACTGTTTCCAAACAAATATCAAACATAAACAGTGAGAAATTATTTCATCTCTCCTAATGAGTGGCAGCAGGAGAACTCAGCAATATGTTAAGAGAAAATCTCCCTGATACTCTGAATTAAACTTCTCCTGGAGTGAAGCAAGAACCCTTGTGATTGAAAAACTCCCTTTTCAGACTCACAGATTGTTTTTATAAAGTATTTAAAAAAAAGTATAATGTTCCAAAACTCAGCCAGGAAAGCAGTGGTAATAAATCTTCCCTAATGCCTCTGAAATTAAACTATGCTTAGCCTGAATTTTTTCAGTTTGGAGTGGATGTATACACAATATTGCTAACATATCCCTGCAGTAGATGTGTGCAGTGTGTGCTGCACTGCCCAGCTGCTGGCTCTGTCACCCCAGAAACTGCTGCTCCATCCCCACGGGCTGCAGGCCCCCATGGGCAGGGCTGGGCTCTGGGGGCTGCTCCCCTGCACGGCCTCCCCTTCACATCCCTGGCAGAGCCATGGGCAGCTGCCTGTGGCCCCCGAGCGCGCTCAGGAACTGACCACTGCTGCTGGAGGCCTTGGTGCTGAGCCCCTGAGTCATCTCTCACTCGGACATGCTCACAAACAAAGGAGGAACAGGGCCTCAGTGGCCCGAAGAGCTGCCCACAGAACCAGCAGGACCTGGATGAGTGGGATTGCAGAAGCGGCGCAGGGAGAACATCCAGGCAGGCTGCCAGGGGCTGCGGCTGGGGCAATGGGAAATCTGCAGTGTGAAGGAAACAACACAGAATCTGGTATTTTGAAACACAGCTAGAGTTTTTCTGTGCATTCTGACTATGAGTCACCAATGGTAGGCTGTGAAATTCCTAATACCTGTCTGGCTCTTGGGGCTGAGCTGTGGGATGAAGCTCTGGGAGGAGACCTGGGAGAGATCCTAGAGTGAGCCAGGGTCTCCCATGTCAGAGCAGAGCCCGGAACAGCGGGAAGGGATCCATGGCAGCCTCGCTCCCCCTCTGCCCTTTCACAACCATGGGCCAAAATACATCCTGAAGCACATCGTGAGAGAACCGCTCAAAGGGAATGGTGGGTGCATTCCCACAGCCTTGTCCTGAGGCTCAGCAACCGAGGGCTCTGGCTGCACGTCTGGACACGCCGAGCCCGGAACAGCGGGAAGGGATCCATGGATCCATGGCAACATCGATGCCCTACTGCTCCTTCCATGCCCTGCAGGGCTGTTTCCCCGCCTGGCCTGGCTGCAGCTTCTCCCCAGCCTCTGCAGAAAGGCATTGGGCATCAGCTGCCACACAGCCCCAACTCACCAGGGATCCCCTGCATTTTCCCAGTCCCCAGTAACATCCTGAGGTGTGGCTGCTTGGAGGAGGGAGGGCCATAGCCAGCCCCAAAGGCCTGGGGAGATCAGGATTTTCCTGATCCTTATCCATGTTTTAGACAAGTATAGCCTCCTGAAGAGGCCACCTCCTGGATGTGCCATGATTCCATCTGATCCAGCTGTGCCTCTTCCTTTCTCAAGGGATGGACAGAGGGGCTCTATGGAAGGTGGCATTTCCTGCAGGAAGGGAGGCGATGCCAGGCACAGCCACAGGAGGTAATTGCTGTGCCTCTGGGCCTGAGCCCTGCTGAGGCTTGAACTGCCCTCTCTGCTGCTTGGCACTGCGGGCACAGCCCGGACAAGATGGGCACAGCCCAGACAAGATGGGCACAGAGGAATTCTCCCGAGCAGGCTCAGGGCACTCGGGTACTGAGCTGTCCTGCTGGGCTCCCTCCGTGGGAGACACGTCCCGAAACCTGGGAGCGGCTGCAAGGGGTGCCCATGGTGGGGAAAGGGCAGAGGGGGAGAGCAAGGCTCCAGTGTGTCCTGAGAGGGCCTGGCTATGTGCCTGTGGGCTGTGGGAGCTGTTCCATGGGCAGGTGGGCAAGCAGGAGGGAGGGACGGAGGTTGGGAGCGACAGCTGTGGCACTGCAGATTTCCCCAAGCATTTAGTGAGGGTTTCCTGTGTGGGAGGGAGAGAGCCGCAGGGCCCTGGGCTGCTCCAGCTGCCCCTCCAGGCATGTTGCACAGCACCTGCAAAGGGCGTGGAGAGTGACCAGGAGGCACAGGCTCCCCCAGCCTTACCCCACCCCCTTGCAGCGCCCAGTTCCCCAAGGGAGAAGGGGATCCCAGCACACCATGGAAATGGTTCTGTTGCATCTGTGCTCCCTTCTCGACTGGGATCATGACTTGGATTAGTTGGAAATGCTGGTGAATGGTGCTTTGAAGACCTTGCCAGATGTTGGAGGCATGTTCTGAATGTACCTTTCCTGACAGAATAATCTGTGTCAGTGTGGCAAGAGCTCACATATGAGCCAGTTCCCTTAAGTTCCTCTGAAGGTTGATCAGTTCTGGAAACCTTGCCCTGCTCCCTTCTGGAGCCCTGAGAGATCCCACAGGATCACTGTCAGTGGGAAGAAGGGGCATTTAGCTGTCCATCCTCCTCCCATGTGCAATGCCACTGTGTCCTGTGTGCTCTGTACAGCCACAGAGAAGAGCAGAGAGAGAAGGGGCTGGGCCCAGGGCTGTGCCCCGGGGCTGAGCCTTTCTCAGCTCCTTTGCCACCCCCAGGGAGCCTGAGCTGCTCCTGCTGCCACTGCCAAGCCCTGGCCCTGCCTGGGGCTGGGTTTATTGCTGCTGGCAGCTCCAGGGAGTCCTTTCTGCCCCGACTGCCCCGCAAGGGGCTCCTTCCATCCCAGTGTGGGCCACTGCAGGCACGAGGTCCCCCTGGCCCTGCTCCTGAGTGGAAGGCAGAGACAAGGGGAGGGCACCAATCACCCAGGTGCCCTCACTGCCACTCTGGCCTGAAGGAGAATCTTCAGCAGTGCTATTGGAGCTGTTTTGTCCTGCCTTTCGTTGCAGCTGAGCCTGTTTCTAAAGATGATCTGGCTTCCCAGCCCACGTTCAGGATTGAGCCTCTGGGAGATTGTGAGGGTACGTCAAGGCCTTTTTCCTGGGAGAGCTGCCAGCTCAGATCCCAAAGCTCGGCCAGGGGGGCATCGCTGCAGGTGCCAGGACAGAGCCATGCATGTGTGTGCCCTTACCCTGTACAATCCACTCACAACTTCTGCTCAGCACTGGCAGCTGTTTGGAGGAAGGTGGGCCCTGGCCCAGCGGAAAAAGCCTAGATGATTTGTTGATTTTACCAGATTTTGCATAAGCATGACATCCTGAACATGCCATCAAAGTAATGGAGAACAGTTCCGTCTTTTAAGGTGTACTTTTTGTTTCTCAAGTGGTGGGCCAAAAGGCAGGACAGAAGGAGGTGTTTCCCCAACGAAGCAGAGGCCGATTGGCAGCCCCTGCTGCAGGAAGGAAGGCCAAGCCAAACACAGGCATGGGCATGGGCACAGGCTCAGAAGGTAAATTGCTGTGCCATGCTCAGCGGGGCTCAGCCCTTGGCGGGGCTGTGTGGCTGCAGCTCTTCCCCCAGGGCCTGCCCTTGCATAGCCCGGCAGCAGCCAAAGCTGGAGGCGCCTCTGGAGCTCGTTCACAGCCCTGGGGAAAGGGGACTCATGAACCAACATCCCTCCCACTGCAGCTGGGCTTTGTTGGGTGGCACAGCCTGTGCCAAGGGGCAACAAATTGCCTGCAGGCCCCAGCTCTGGGGGAAATGGAGAACATCCTGCCCACATCCACAGTTCTGCCAGCTCAGCAGTGCAGCACAGCACGGGCTGACATTCCCCATTGCTCCCACAGGTGCAGCTGGAACCACAGCACATGTTCCTGATGCCCAGAAGAGCCTTGGAAAGGGTTTCTGTAAGGGAACAGGCTTCTGGTTAGGGTTACTGGCAGGCCTGCTTGTTTTGGAGCTGATCTTCATCTTATGCTGTGTCCGAATATGGTCTTGCTGGAAGAGAAAAGGGTGAGTGTTTAGTTCACCTTCCCCTCAAACAGCTACTTTTGAAAGTCTACTGTACATAGGAAACATTCCCAGTGAGGCTGCAGTGTAGGTGTGGCCAGTCCATGATTGTCCAAAGAACTCTGCTGAGGGTTCTGCTGCTGCCCAGAGCTTTCACTGGCCTCCTAATTGCTGGGCCTTGTTCTGGGGGGCCCGCTGGGGCTGCAGCCAGTGCTGGCTCCCACTGAGGCTGCCTGGCCAAGAGCAGCCCCAGGGGCACAGGGCAGAGGCAAAGCATGGTGGGGAAGAGAAAGAGCAGGGACAAGATTGCCCATGAAAGGCAGAGGCGCTCTGGGGCCCGCTCCTGGCCCGGGAGCCTGCCCAGAGCCGTGCCCTGCTGGCCAGGGCCTTGAGGGACAGCTGTGCAGCTGGGCCAGGCTGTGCCAGCAGCTCCAGCCGTGCTGGGGAGCCTTGCCAGCTCTGGGCCCGGCTGTGCAGGAGGCTCCCTGTGTGCCACTGGCAGCTGGGGCCTCAGCCACCTCCTCTTTCCACAGTTCCGTCACTGCACAAGGGTTGTAAGACAGTGGCTGCACCTCACACCCAAACAGCAGGAGCAGCTCCTCCAGCAGTTAGAAGAGCCTGGGTAGCCCTTCAAGAGTTCTGAGAAGAAGACTCCAGAACAGCCATTGACAAGGAAATCTCCTATTCTCCTGGAGATCCCACTGCCACCTCCTCTCCCCATGTATATCCCCAAGCTACTTCCATCTCTTTTTTGATCCTCTTCTGTCCTGTCCCGACTTCTTCTATAGACCCCAGGAGCAGCCCAGCACCCTACAGCCCCTCCTGAGCCCAACATGTCCTTTCCTCTGCCCCTGAACCCCCTGGCCATGACCTCTAAACAACACTGAAGTTGTCCCTGCTCTCTGCCAGGCTAGGTGATGGCCCCTTCTGTTGTTGCACTACAGGGAAGGTGCCGTCATCCCAGTGTCTGGGTGGCAGCAGCAGCAAAGCCCAGCCGGCAGCAGCACTGGCACAGCTCCATGGCCAGGAGCAGCCGTGGATGCCCACGGTGTGGGCAGGCAGGAGCCAGGCAGGGGCTGTTGTGACCAGCGGCGGGGTCCCGAGGGCTGGGGGAGCCCAGGGGGCAGGCAGCAGTATGGGGCTGAAGAGAAAAAGAAGCCCCATTTGCTTAGTTTTTCAGTTTTAGATTTTAGAAATTTGTAGAAATATTTCAAAACATTTTTTCTGTAGAGAGACACCCCCAAATATATCTTCCAAATTGCTATTAAGATTTTTGTAAGTAGTTTTAGAATCAAGAGAACGAGTGACCCCATTTTTTCATTTTTAGAATTATTTAGAAATATCTTTTGTAGAGAGCAATCCCCAAATGCTCTCTCCTGTTTCAATCCTGTTTACACAACACATCTGTATTTTTGAAACTAGTATTATTGTTCTGGAAAATATTTTCCCCTTATACAATTGTTGAGATGAAGGGAGAACGACCATCCTTTAATGCATCGAACTCAAGTTTATTGATCGATCAGTCACTTTAAATAACAGTGTTAACGAACTTCATGCATATTCCAAAATCCAGGTTCATGATAGGCTAACAGAGAAAACTCTAACCACTCCTTTTGTTTTACAATACCGTTAATTGTTTACACAAAACAAACCCAGTGTTCCCACTGTGATATGAAAGGTTCCCAAAATTTCCACATCTGTTCTCAGGGTGCCATCTTTTCCCAGAGAGGGTGTTTGCTTGTTATGGGAAGACTGCCTGAGAACCTTATTGTTTATAAAGTGATGCCTGAGAAAGTCTAATTGTTTATAGAAATCAGGCTGGGAACTGCTTTTGGAACTGCTTTGCAACTACCTTTTACTTTTCTCTCAATTGTATGCCTTCATGGCCTTTTTCTTTAAGCCGTGCTTGAACTAAACTCTCCACATACAATAAAAAATAAAATTGCATTTCAGTGGTAATCTTTATTCTAGGAAGAAGTAAGACCCCTTCAGCCAGACAGCCTGCTGCAGAGGCTCTTTTCCCGCAGGAGCTTTGTACCTAGTCACAACCAACATATATAAAACCTTTTCCCTGTTACTTAAGATTTTTGACAAGCTCACGTCTTAGTCTTCTCAGACAAACTATGAGCACAGTGGGCATCTCTTCAACTTACCATCTTTGTTTGCTTCTGGTGGAACTCCCTCAGTTCTAGAGCAGGGCCTTCTCTCAGCTTGCTGCTGGCTCCGGGCTCTCCTCCCGACCTGCTGGGCTTTGTTGGGTGGCAAAGCCTGTGCCAAGGGGTGGCAAGGTGCCTGCATGCCCCAGCTCTGGGGGAAACGGAGAATGTCCTGCCTGCATACACCGTGCTGCCAGCTCAGCAGTGCAGCACAGCACAGGCTGACGCTCCCCATTGCTCCCACAGGTGCAGCTGGAACCACAGCACATGTTCCTGATGCCCAGAAGGGCCTTGGAAGGGGTTTCTGTCAGTGAACAGGCTGCTGGCTGGGCTTCCTGGCAGGCCTGCTTGTTTTGGAGCTGATCTTCATCTTACGCTCTGTCCAAATTTGGACTTACGAGAAGACAGTGAGTGTTTAGTTCACCTTTCCCTCAAACAGCTTTTTTTGAAAGTCTACTGTACATAGGAAACATTCCCAGTGAGGCTGCAGTGTAGGTGTGGCCAGTCCATGATTGTTTAAAGAACTCTGCTGAGGGTTCTGCTGCTGCCCAGAGCTTTCATTGGCCTCCTAATTGCTGGGCCTTGTCCTGGGGGGCCCGCTGGGGCTGCAGCCAGTGCTGGTTCCCACTGAGGCTGCCTGGCCAAGAGCAGCCCCAGGGGCACAGGGCAGAGGCAAAGCACAGTGGGGAAGAAAGAGAAAGAGCAGGGACGAGATTGCCCTTGAAAGGCAGGGGAAGGGAGAATGTCGCTTACCTGAGAGTGCCCCAAAGAGCAGCTGGAAGGGTGCCGGCTGATCAAGGACCCCTGAGGAGCGGAGGGAGGGCATATCAGCTGACGGAGTTTCCTGAGGAGCGGCTGGGCAGAGTGGGGGTGTGCATTGGCGGGGAGGAGCGGCCGGAGCGCTTGCACGGTCCGGTGGTGGGGAGGCCGGCAGGGCTGTCGGTGTAGGCTCAGCCCGGCCGGTGGGCACGGCCAACGCCGCCCGCCCGCAGGACCATGGCGCAGGTCCTGTTTGAGGCGGACCTGCACGGGCTGCTGAAGCTGGACACGCTGATCCCGAACGCGCCGCCTGCGCGATGGCAGCGCAAGGCCAAGGAGAGATGCCCCGGGCCCAGCCCCGTCGGCGTGTCGCCCAGGAAGCCGGCCAATCGCTCCCACAGCTCCAGCAAGACGCCGTCCAAGACACCCGGTGAGCACCGGCCACCAGCGGCAGAGGTTGAGTGCGGGAGCCTCGCCCAGGCTGCATGTCTGTAGCCACGGGGCTCTGGGCTCCCTGCCACGCTGCTGCTCAGGCAGGAGGAGGTGGGCTGTGCTCCTGACAGCCACCCACCTCCTTGCCAGCATGAGGGGCAGAGCTCTGAGCACTGGGGCTGGCCAGCTGCTGTTCGCCCAGCTGAGCCTTGCTGGCACACAGCTGTATGCTAGGACGAGTGTGGGCAGAACTGTCAGCTGACAGCTTTACATCCTGTGATCATTTCTGTATCTTCCCCTTATCTCTGGATCTGGAATTGTTGCACTAGACCCAAGTGCACACAGTCCCTAACCAACTTGGTGGCAGGGAGGAAAATATAAGTTAGTTGTGACTGGGTGGCATGAGACCTCAGAGTCCTACTTGTCTGGTGGGTGTGATGTGGAAGAGTGTTGGGTTTACTTCCATGAAAGCTCTAATACAGGCTGTTAAATAGCTGTAAGACAATATTTTCATATGTGAATGCAGGTAAATCTTGATCCAAAATTCAAAGCACCCCCAAAAAGGCTGGGGGGGATTGCTACATTCCCAACCGCAGCACTATGCAGATGGAGATGGCAAATTTCCTCCTAAGCAAAAAGAATGACCCTGCTGAGGATTCCCCTACCAAGAAGGTGAGCATGTTGCTAAGTTACAATTGCTTCAACAACCGCTACTCCTTCCTGCCCCTTTACAGAGCAGTAAACTATAGGTTCTATCAAGTGGGCACATGGGACTGACAAGTCCCAGCCATCACTACTTGCAGCTCTGGGCTTCAGGAGCCTAGGATGAGACTGAAGCTGTAGAGACTGCCATGCACTCTAAGCCTATGCTGCTTCTGGAAGCAAAATTTAGCTTTTGACTAATGAGGCTTTAAAATGTAGCAGGCAACACAAACACAAAGCTGTAAGCCTATGCAAAGTGAAACTGCTGGTGGTAGCTATTCTAGGACAATGTCTCCACCGGGAACACTTCTGGAATGTTTTACACTGTGTTCTGAAATCTGTTTATGAAGCATTTGGTCGCTTTGTGGCTGTGGCTTTTCCCACTGGCAATAACACTGAATTTGCCATTGTGTGAAAATGTGAGCAGGACGATATATGAAAGTCTGAGGAAAAATTGCTTTGACCTGCCTCTGTGTGACTGACCCTTGCAGCACAGGCAAACATCTTCAGATTCTAAGAAAAGGAGACTTAGGTGTCTGTTTAAATTGCAGTGTGGGAATTGTTTTCAATGCATTGCACTGAGGGTGATTTGTCTCTGTAGGAGCAACAGAAAGCCTGGGCAGTGCATCTGAATGGTTTTGATGTAGAAGAGGCAAAGATCCTCCACCTCAGTGGAAAACCACAGAATGCTCCAGAAGGTATGATACAGAGTCTGTGTGAGCTGAATCACCACCAGAGATCAGGTCAGGGGAACAGCAACACAGAGGCTCTGTGTGTGGTCACAGGAGAAATCAACTGGTTTCTGAGAGCTGTACAGGCTGGAGTCTCCTTTCTTAAGGTTCCTGAGGTCGAGGGAGGGCATAACAGTTACAGTGAATTTATTTAGGAGAGGTGCTATGACTGCCAGTTGATCACCTGTTACAGGGCTTGCAAGGGTCTTCAGGGTGGAGAGAGAGATGAGAATCTTGACCTCATGTTCAGAAGGCTTGATTTATTATTTTATGATATATATTACATTATTACTATACTAAAAGAAATAGAAGGAAAGTTCTCAGAAGCTAGCTAAGCTAAGAATAGAAAAGGAATGAATAACAAAGGGCTGTGTCTCAGCAGAGGGTGAGACCCAGCTCTGCTGTGAGTGGTCAGTAAACCCAAACATTCACCCAAGACCAATCACGCATCCACCTGTTGCATTCCACAGCAGCATATAACAATTTGTTTACATTTTGTTGCTGAGGCCACAGCTTCTCAGAAGGGAGAAAAATCCTAAAGAAAGGATTTTTATGAAAAGATGTCGGTGACATTTCACCTATACTGCAGGTTCCAAACCTTCATGAAGTTTGTAAGAGCATCAAACCCTCTGCTGTGCATTTTCTAGCTTAAACTGCAACTAAATATAATGGGATTCAAAAACCCAAGTGTTTGTTAAATTTGTTTCCATGAATGACGAAATTGTAGCTCACCCCTGTTCAGCAGTTCATACTGCCAGTGATTTTAGTGCACTGCAGGCTTGTGAGTGTTTCTCTTACGACTTCATTTTCACTCCAAGGGATTCCTAGGTGGGTGAGCAGCACTCAGCTGGGAGGAAACTAACTCAGGTTAAGAAACCTGTTCCCCTGCACACAGGCTATCAGAATAACCTGAAAGTGCTCTACAGTCAGAAAATGGCACCTGGATTCAGCAGGAAGAATAGCAGAAATATTCCCTCAAAGCCAGAACGGGTCTTGGATGCACCAGAGATGTTCAACGACTACTGTAAGTAGGCTACAGGGCTGAGTGCTGGGCATCCAGAACATTCTGCACTGGATTGCTGTTCCTAGGACAGTGTAACTGGGCTGTCTGTATTATTTTGTGTACCCAGGCTAGCACAGACCCCTTCTGGAGTGTCTCTGTGTGGCCTTACTGGGACAGTGGTCTAGGGCACAGTGTAGATGCCTTGGAGCAGGGTACCTGGCCCCAGCAGCTGGGCATAGTGACACTCAGAAGCCTGCCCCTCACCTGTACGTGTGTGTGTGCACATGTGCACCCACACCTACTGCAGCAGCACGGATGAAGGGCAGGGCTCTCTAGCCAAGCATGGTGTGACCTTTCAAATTGTAGATCTGAATTGCATTGCATTGCTCTTTCAAATTGTAGATCTGAATCTCATAGACTGGAGCTCCCAGAACTTCCTGGCAGTGGTTCTGGATGACACTGTTTATTTGTGGAATCACACTACTAGGGAGATTATCCCCCTGCTGCAGATGGAGCATCCAGATGTTTACATTTCCTCTGTGTCATGGATTAAAGATGGAGACTACCTTGCTGTTGGCACAAGTAGTGCTGAGGTTCAGGTGAATGCAGGAGTAAAACTAGAGGTGTTTTCAAGGGATTGACAGAACTGGGGACAAAACCTTGGCTGGCAGAGGAAGGATGCCATGCACCTGACTTGTCTTCCCTGGTGTGGGGTGGAACTGCCCAGTGTGCAAGGCAGCGTTTCATTTGGGGGTTTTCTGATAAGTAGCGTTACCTTCTGTGCTATAGTCATGAGATACACACTTTCTCTGTTCCCTTACTGAGAAAGCTGAATGCCAGAGCCTGTGCAGTGAGGTTCCTAGGGCATAGAAACAGGCTTGGGTTTCTGCTGAAGAACTTTTTGCTTTGCCTCTCCAGCTATGGGACGTTGAGCCGCAGAAACATCTCTGAACCATGACCAGCCATTGTGCCTGTGTGGGAACCCTCAGCTGGAACAGCTGCATCCTCTCCAGGTAAAGCAGTGGGTCAAGGGCAGTTTCCAGTTGTTGCAAACTCCTATCCATCGATCTATGTTTGGCATGGGTTAGGTATGGCAGAGAGAAGTTGGTCCTGGCTTGGGATCCTTAATCAGCCTTATCTGTTGGGGCTGTGAGGAGAAGGCCTCTTTCCTGTATTGCAATTTGTGCTGAAGTTGTAAAGAGCTTGTGTGGGTGTTTCACTCACACCAACAGACCTGTGTTGCTGGTAACACTGGTAGAAACCCAGTGGCAGCTATAGCAGTCTTGCAACAACAAAAAATGGATTTGGGTGAAAATGTGCAGCTTGACCCTGCAAACCTTCTCTTCTCTCTGCAGTGATGCTTGGACTGGGCACATCCATCACCACGATGTCCGAGTGGCTGAGCATCACGTGGCCACCCTTGCTGGCCACACACAGGAGGTGTGCAGACTCAGATGGTCTCTGGATGGCCGCTACCTGGCCAGTGGTGGCAGTGACAGTCTGGTGAACGTCTGGCCATGTACCCAATGTGGGGGTGGCAACTTTGCTCCTCTACAGACCTTCACTTAGCACCAGGGTGCTGTCAAGGTGAGCACAGAGCTGCCACAGGCGGATATGTGTGTGCAAGGCAGGCATGCAGCACTGTCTGGGTGCAGGTTGTCTCTGGTATGTTTTAAAATGAACTCTCCTCTCTCAGGCTGTGGCGTGGTGCCCATGGCAGATGAATGTTCTAGCCACTGGAGGTGGCACTAGTGACAGACATATCCGCATCTGGAACGTGTGTTCTGGCGCCTGCCTCAGTGCTGTTGATACCCATTCCCAGGTGAGAGCTGAACATCAGCTTGGAGACAAACTCCTTCTGGCAGCACACCTACACAGAGCTGCTGGCTCCTCAGGCCCAGATGCACAGGGAAGGAGGGGGACCATGCTTGCCTCCGAGTGGTGAGCATCAGCACATGCACCTTGTCTCACCTGTGTTACTGCCTCTTTGCAGGTGACTTTTATCCTATGGTCCACAAACTACAAGGAGCTCATTTCAGGCCATGGCTTTGCACAGAATCAGCTGGTTATATGGAAGTATCCAAGAATGAACAAGGTTGCAGAGCTGCAAGGTAGGTGGACAGGGCCTGGGTGGGGGGCTGTCAGAGGTTGAAGACAGCTGCACTCCTTGGTTGGAGCCTGCAGCATCACTGATACAGGCCAGTATCCAGGGCCATGCTGCTAGGAGTAAGGCATGCCCACGGGGCTGTGGAAGAGATACCACTGATCCAAGTGTATGCTTGGAGTCTGAAATCATGCTGCCACAGCCACTGGGGAGACAGCTGTGAAAGTTGGCAGGGCTCATGGGAGCATACAGGAGTAAATGTGCATGTGCTGATCAGCTCAGCCCTGATTGCACATTCCTTCTCCTCCTCAGGTCATACTGATAGAATCTTGAACCTGACCATGAGCCCTGATGGTACAGCAGTGGCCTCAGCAGCTGCTGATGAAACACTGCAGATCTGCCGCAGTTTTGAGATGGATCCCATAAAGAAGAAGAAGAAGGAGAAGGCAAACAGTGCCAAAAGCAGTATTCTTCACCAGAGCGTCCGCAGAGAGCACGGGATTGTTGTGGGGAGGGGGATATTTGGTTTTACACACTGTACAGTATTTTAAATGTTAATGAACTGCTTAACTTGACTTTTTCTTCATAGAGTCTGATGGAAGAAAAAGCCATGGCTCCTAAACCCAAGTCCTTCTCCCTGAGGATGGGGATCTGGGCAAGGAGTGGAGACCTAGGTCTTAATGGCCAGTTTAGAGGCCCCTGAGCTTAGAACAGCCTAGCAGAAGGATGCTGTGCAAGGGCTGTACTTCTGTTTCTGTCCCAGCTAAGATAGATATGTCACCTACCCCATCTAGATGCTGACTACAAGAACAGCAGCTCTACCACAGGCTCAACTGAAAGCACAGCATGGCTGTGGCCTCAGTTTGTGTTGTCCTGGCCTGTCTCACAAGCCCAGGGACACCTTCCTATGGCTCTGCAGGCAGATCTCAGTTTGTCTTGTTAGCTACAGGCAGCCATCACTGCCTGCCTATGGTGCTGGAGTAGAATAGCTGTTGGAAGAAAAGGAGGGAGGGAAATATAGAGCAACAGCTGTAATCATCCTAAAGGCTGGAAAGAGGCTGGCTCTGGCATAAAGCCTGATGCAAAACAAAAGGTTGGCTTACACTGCCACAGCCAGCCTGGATGTCATGCGAGAGCCACGCAAAGCACCACCAACCCTGTGCTCAGCCTTCAGTCACGTATTCTTCCAACAACTCTGATCTCCCTTCCCCTCCTGCTGACAGGAGGCCCTGGTGCCTCACTGAGGCTTCATGCAGGGGAGCAAGCACCAGGGCTCAGCTGACATTTATTGGAGCTTGACTCCCCTACACTTGGAAAAATGCCTTTTTTCCAGGCTGAACTGTGCTGGAGCAAGTTGCAGGAAATACATCTGAGCCCTCACCTGTTGGGAATTAAGCTGACTAGAGACTGGAAAAGTACAAGGCCGTGGCTAATTCCAAGTCATGCACCTGCAAGATAGTGTGTCCTTGGGCCTAGCTGAGTATGATAAAGGAGTGGACAGAGAGACGTGAGAAGTAGAGAACGTAGACCCAAAGGAATGAGGAAGAGTTGATGGTATAGTTTAACCAATAGATTGCTTGGCTTACAGAATATTCATAAGCTTATTATTTGCTGTACAAGTGTTTGATGCTTTCTTCAATAAATGGGACCTGTTGATGACCATCTGGTGTCCTGGTCTCCTTCCTTCGACACTCACTTGACCAACAACCAGCTCAGCCAGGCTGCTTTGCACGGTGGAGCTGCAGTGTCTGAGGTTGTTGGGCTGCACCAGACGCATCAAGCCTGTCCTTCAGCTGCACCAGCATTGCCAGAGGCTGCTGGGAACACTGCACAGCTGATAAGCACCTTGGCCTGTACAAAGCAGCTCCACCAAGCCTGTGCCTCCCATCAGCCCTCAGTGATTAGCTGAGGGTGGATTATTAACTGTTTTCACATTTCCCTCAGCACAGTACCACACTGTGCCTAGCATCAGCTCTGCCTCCTGAGCCTTACAGCAGCTGGAACCTTCAAAGGTTCCCACTTGTGCTCTGCCAAGGCCAGTGAGTGTGTAACCACAGCCACCAGAGCACACCCCTCCCACACACACATAAAGCTGATATGGGGGGCACAGTCTCAAAAAACAGCCACTGAGCCAGCACCTTCCCAGCAGTGCTGCTGGTGCATCCCCATTTGGCCACTTGGGAAAGATCAGGACATCCAAGGATGGAGCTCTCCCTCAGACACAAATCCTCGGGCCACAGCTGTCTCTAAAGGGGAAGCAGGCAGGAACCCAGATGCAAGGCTGGGCTCTTCCACAGAGCTGTGCTGTTGTTGTAGGAGCCCTGTCCGACACCCCTGCACTTGGTGCTGGGAGTTAGCACAGACTTGCCCTGTAGGGCCACAGCTGATTAGGCCTTCCCTGGTCCCTGGCCTGGAAGGAAAGCTTTATATGCCAAAAAGTTCCTGTCATTTTTTCAGTCCCATGTAAGAGAAGCTCAGCTTTCTCACAGACTCTTTCTTTCTCCTTAGCACATGCCCCACACCCAGATGCTGTGCACTACATAGCCCTTAGAGGACCTCTGAGCATTACCAGAGGGTAATGATACTGCAGGGTCTTTGACCCCATGCTGGTCTCTCACAGTCCTGGAGTGAGGAGGAGCAGAGGAAGGAAGTGGGCACGGATCCAGCAGGCCCAGTAAACACAGCCCTGTAAGGTGTGAATTCAGTTCACAGCATGACAGCATATTAATTATCAAGTGCCATGGCCAGCCCATAGAAGAGCACAGCTAACAGTGTTATGAATAAGAAGCTTGACTAGGCCAATATTCAAGCAGCAATCAATTTATTATTTAATATGGTAAATATGAGCAATACAGCGCTGGGTACAGTGGGGGAAGTTTTCCCTCCAACTGCACACTGATAATTGAGGGTTACAGGTATTTATAGGAGTACCCATCAGTTTTTTTCAGCAGTTTCTATTTCCAATCTTTTACTCATCAGCAATTCTTATTCCAAATTATTACATCACAATTCTATACACTATTGTGATTTTAATTTCTCAGGATGTATCTCAAAGGAGTATCCCCAGATGGTGACGGTCCAGTTTCCGAAAGAAGAAAGACGACTCCCATCTGGTGGGGTCCAGCTCCACAGATGTGGGTCCACCTTTTAATTGCAGAGACTCTAAATCTCGTAACAGTGATATCCAGCTTCCCTTTGCTCAAAACCATAAACTCTTGAGGTGATGTTCGTCTTCCTTTCTCAAGCTGTTTTTCTCTGCTTCAATAAGGTCTGAGATAACAATATTTCCTTTATATATATTCCAAAGCTACAGTTTCAAGAATACAAGTAATATTCTAAAATTATACTTCAAAAGGTTATTATTGCAGAGCTCCTTATGGATTAAATGCAAGCAAAATGCAACATCTTTAACACCTTATTTCCAATACTCCTAAATCAACTAGGGTTAATTGCAAACAAAATTAGGTTCAAAGGTCTTTTTCCATGCTTTATTCTCCTCAGTTATTATTAGAATTCACAGCTCTCCCATTGTCGGGGTCCACACGTTTTGCATTCACAAATACACACATCGCCTGTTTGTCCCTGACACAAAACACTGAGACAGAGTAAAGATCGATTCTGAATTAGGTGAAGTGTCTAAGAGAGGTGAAAAGTCTGTGAGACCAAAGCTGAAGGAAGAACTCGCATGCCGAGACAGCAAGGAGACAGAGAAAGAAAAACAGAAAAGACCACAAGGTCGATTTGCCCCCGACTTAGAAATTCCTTTGATAAAGAAGAACTGGTGCTAAATGTCACGCAGAATGAATATGTATGAACATATTGTGAAACTGTATGCATATGCATTTGGAAGGGGGATAAAAGAAGACCCGAGGTCTTCAGAGGTACCCATGCCTTGTTGGGGGACTTGCGTCCGACGCGCGTCGTAAATAAACATACCGGGCTTTACAACTTTTATAAAGTTGTGAGGTTTCTTCTTTTCTCCGCAAAACAACACAGCTTTGTATCTCACAAACAAGAAAATGCAATCCTTGCTCTTCTGACACAGCTCTCTCTGTTCATGATGTGGGGCAGGGAGTGCTGATGATGTGCAGGAGCTGATGCAAGGGACAGGGACAAGGATGCAGCAGGCACAGTGCCAAGCTGACAGAGGGATGATTTCTGGCAACGGCACTGAAGGAGAAGAGTTTGCAGGCAGGACAGAAAATGGCTCTTTGTTTCACCTCTTCTTTCAGTGCTGCTAAGAATGTAGCCTGGAGCAAGCAGGGAACACCAGAGCCTGGAGCCCTTTCCAGGCAGGGCTGCATCAGACACAAACCAGCAGGGGACTGAGGAGCCCCTGGGGTGGCAGTGAGCAACCTCGGGCTCTGCTCACTGCTGGTGGCATTTTCTATTGATCCATCTCCAAGGACTTCTGTTCTACTCTGTATTTCTAAGTGTTTTCCCCCTTGTTTGTTTTTGGTTGTCTCCTGCACCTTTTCTTCTCCAAATTTTCCTACCCTGTCAGCAGGAGCCCCTGTCCAGAACTGACTCTAAAATATCAGCAAAGCAGCCTAGGAACAACAAGGGTGGAATCCTGCGGCTCAGGAATTCCTATGCCAGAGCCCTGTCTGTGCCTTAGGCTTTGTCACGACCTCCTTCTCTGAGCAAAAACTAGGGATTAGTGGAGTTTTTTGTGAAAGAGCTCCTGAGGAGCAAATGTTGTGCTAGGTTTCTCAGGAGTGTATCCGTTAAGTTCATTGCTGGCAAACAGAAAGTAATGCCAGGGTAGCAGAGCAGCTGGGAGCTGGTCACTCCCTGCAAAGGGCTGGTGTAGGATGTGGGAACACCACGTTCCAGGAGGGGCGAGCGGGATCAATGTGCTCAAGGTGCTGCCAATGAGGTTTGGGTTCACTTAGAGAGTAGTCAGGGCTGGTGAGCACTGGAAGATCCAGCTGCAGTCCCCATCCATGTCCCTTTCTGTGGGGACATGGCTTTAGGGTGTCTGCAGCCTGGATCCAGAGCGCCCTGGGGGGCTCCTGAGGCTGCCTTTGCACTCAGGGTGAGGATGCCCAGGAGCCCCTGAGGCCGCACTGGAGACCAGGGCTGGGGCTTGTGGCCTGGCAGGTGTGGCTCTGGGGGCTGTGACATGCCAGGGCATGGGTCACTGTCACTGCCCTCCGCAGCCCTGGCTAGCTCTGTGATGCTCCAGGGACAACGGCAAGAGTGGGGAACTGGCTAGGTTAGGGTTTTGCCTGAGCCAGAACCTCTAGGCCAAATGCCGAGCAGCAAAGACCCCTGGAGGACCGAGTGAAGGAAGCAGAGGAGGCTCTTCTGAGGTGTAAAGTGCAGGAAATTCATCAGGAGAGGAAAGGGGAAGGTTCACAGGGCAGAATTCCCAAAGGGAACAGATGTTGAAAGAAGCCCCAGCGCCCCTGTGCATGGGTTTCTAAAATCTTTCAAAACACGGGGTGGACACCATATAGTAACCAATAAGTGACCCTTGGGCTGTGGTTTTGAGGGCTACAACAAACAAGAACAAGGGGAGGAGAGAGCGTTGGGAGAGGGATTGGATCTTGGGGTGAGAGACAGGGAACTTTCTGGAACAAAAGGTAGGGTTTGGGCTGAGGGATGGGGCAAAGGGGCTGGGTTTTCTTGATAGACAGGGAAAAATCTGGTGAGGAGGGAGAGGATTCCTTGAGGGACACTTGGGTAGGAGAGCATAACACAGGGGAGAGACTAACTGTAATAACTTGGGGAACACTTGAACATACTGCTACATAACAGAACATTTGACTCAATAAACTAACTCACTGCAACACAGAAATTCAGGCTTTCGGCAACTGAGAGGTGGCAGTGTTAGTACCCACAGCAGCTGGTGAAAGCCATCTCTCTCCTTCAGGTTCTTGCTGTGCGGGAAGGTGCTGCGAGTTGTGGTGGCTGCACTCCCCCTTTGCTGGGAGGATGATCTGTACCAGGGCAGAGCAGAAAGCTGCCATGGTGAGCAGAACATGCTCAGAGCATTACAGTTCAGAGAATGGCACTGCCCCTGAAGGGCAAAAAGCCTGAAGGCATAGAATTCTGTGCAGAACTGTTGCACAAATTTTCCCTTCCAGAACATGCCCATTTTTGTATGCTGTAAATGAATACTCTGGGTTTTATAGAATGGGGTTTTTACTTAAGGTTTTTGGGAGAACTCTCAAGTTTATTTCTGTTTGTATTTTACATCCAGCATGCATACAGGTTTTTTTTTAATTATTATTTTTCTTTAGTAAATACTTAGGGAAAAATACCTAAGCATTTTTTAATTATTTGGGATATTGTGATTAATATTCTTAGAAAGAAAACCTTGTTGAACAAGTGTGAAAACACAGAGAGAGGGAAAATAGCATAGACGTCTTTTAGAACAGGGCGTGTAAAAAGGACTGCAGAACTGAGTAATTCCTCCAAGGGCAGAATTAGCAAGATATATCACAAAGAGTAACTGCCAAGATACTTTCTTAAACCAAGGGAAATGTGACCTGCAGCCATACGAAGCACAGCCAAAGCAAATGAAAACCTTTGGAAAAGAGGGAATTTTGCCAGTGACATCAGTCTGTCTGGATAACTGAGGGATGCCCATCAATATTGCATACATTCCTCAATATTTGCAATGCCTTTTCTCCCAATTTCTGTGATATGAATAAGCTGCAGTTGTTTACCATTAGCTTAAGCTCTTAAAGGAATGACCAAGCACCATTTATGTTTTTCTGTAGTTGAGCAGGACTTGAGTTTCCCAAATCTTCTACAAAGCAGAAGGGAATCACACAGCTACTTGTGCTAATGTTAATGAAGGGTTTCATGAAAGCAGGTGAATGAGAGCATTGCATTGTAAAACTTCCACATGCAAGAAAACAGGAGTCCACTTAGAATAAACCATATAAGGCTAGCATGACATCAGAACAGGATAAAATGAAATTGCTAGACAGGAACGGATGCGTCAGAAATTAGGTGTATCATTTCTGATACATCTGCATGCATTTGCAAGCTAAAACAGAAAAGGAAGGGCAGAGATAATAAGGAATGAAGATTTTAAAATTGCACTGTGCAGAAGAGACACACAAACCACCAGTGTGAACACAGCTGGGAGATTCAGCTTGGAGATGGATTAGAGTGGAATCCATTCACTGAAGGTCTCTGGTGCACATGAGTGCAAAGCCTGAGGAAAAAGGAGAAAAGTTTAATTTCTGAAAGCTGTTTAGATTGCTGGAAGCATTGTCGAGAGACCTAAAAATCTAAAGCCTCAGAGAATCTGAACCTAAACCATCCCCAAATGGATTGATCAGGTATGATGTGCACATCTCTGCTGTTTTCAGAGTCAGTGAAATTGACAATGAGTGGCTGGAAATTAGGAATGCCCACCCAGATTTTATCTCCATTACTTTAAGAACACCTTAATAAGGCACTTCAGGAACTGAACACTGACATTCTCACCCTGCTCTATTTACTTTACATTTGAATAAAGGCTGGTAGAAGCAGAAATCGGGCTTAAATTTCTCCCCAAATTACCTGTTGCACTTTCAGGTTAGGAGTAGATGTAAAATTCAGCTAATCACTCTCTCTATGCATGAATATTCCACTAGTGAACTGACATACAGAGCATCCTTTTTCTCTTTTGCACCTTCCTAAATGGTGCCCAATGAACAGAACACATGCATAAATCTCACAGAAAATCACCAAAATTGCTGAAATTAACACTCAATTCCCTGATAAAAGCTTCTAAGAAAAGGCTTGACAGAATCACTGAACAAACTGAAACTTGGAAGAGAAACACCCATTTTAGCACTGATCAAGGGGAAAGAAAAATAAATGCTGTAACAATTCCTAGTGGAAGGGAAGGAGAAACACAGGAAGCACAGAAAGAACAAGGCCCTGTCAGATGACCTGTGCAAGGTAACTTTGTGCCCCAGCACTGTTAGAGGACATTCCCTGTCATTGGTGCAAGCAGCTGGAGACATAAATGCTGATTGATTTGGGGGCCACAGTCTTGGTAAGTGCAGAGGTGGTTCAATAACGTGACATGAGGGAGTTCCCTCAGAGCAACTGGGATGCCAGAAAGAAGTGAGCAGCTCCCCACAGCCTGGCCCGCTCGGCTGCTTTTCCTTCTGACCCTCCTGGGGAGGCTCTGACATTTCCTCTGCCCTGATGGAAGCGCAGCTGCTGCCAAGGGAAACGTCCCCACCCTCACTCAGTGTTCCCTGTGCTTGCCAGATGTCCCATCTGCTGTCCCTGCCCAGGAGAGCTGCTCTGCACGGGAGGAGGAGACCGAGCGAGAGCCTGGGAACATCGGCGGCTGCAATCCCTCCTGATCTAGCGCTGTTTATGGATGTGTAGCTAGATTTGGATAGTTACAATTATAGGGATATTTACATACACTGACTGATATTTGTATAGGGATATTATGTGTGTATATTGTTATATTGATGCGTGTATATTCATCTGTTCACATACTTGTACAGCTCTGTAGCTGTGCATTTCTATTGCTGGGGTTGTATGGATTTTTTTTTTGGTCCATTGATATTTGTGTATTTATAGACAGGTTTGTTATATTTGTGTTATATTGTCATGTTATATGTCATGAAATATGTAATGCATGTTTACATCTCTATATTGTTATGTCTATATATGTATTTACTTCTATTTATTATGTATGGAGTTGTATAGTTCTAAAATTCTATTTATTTAATTCTGGATCTGAGATTCTTTAGAGAGGGATATTGATGTTTCTGTATTTGTATATGGGCTGTATGGTTGTAGTAATATGTAATAAATTTAATTGTTATACTTCAATTCAGTAACTTCAATATTTGTGTACAGTGAGTTGTTGCAGAGGGTTGCAATAAAGTAATTTTTTTTTCACTGAAGTTGATATTTGTATATATTTACATAGCACAATTCTCAGAATAAATTAGATTTTAATCATAAATTGATATTTCTGTGTTTCTATATTGGTAGCACAGGTGTTGCAATTTAAAATAAATTTCATTTTTAAACATAAGTTAATGTTTGTGTATTTGTACATTAGTAGCGCAGGTGTAATTATTAGCAATAAATGCAATGTTTCAACTGAAGTAAGTGTAGATTTGTGCTACCCAGAGCCATGGGCAGATGTAAATGGTGGAGGATTTTGGCCATGCCAATCTCCGGCCATGCCCAGCACCTGCCCCACCTGCACTCAGGCTGGGCAGGGGAAGCGCAGATTTGGGCTGGCAGCAGAGCCCCACGTTGGCTCAGAACTCGCTGCAGAGGCTGCTGAGAAAACTCCGGGGCTCCATGAGCACAGAATCCAAGCAGGAGCCACACGGGGAGGACAAATCCCTCATCCCACGGGCAGCTCTTTAGGAAAGTGCTCCAAGTGTCCCCCTGAAGCTCATCCCAGAGAGCAGAAGCCAGCAGGGATCCTGAGCCAGCCCTGCTGCCTTTGGCAGCACTTTGGCAAATGAGCTGCAGCAAGAGGGAGGCAGCAGCGACTGTGACTGCTGCAGGCTGGGGATGAAGGCAGGGCCATGGACACAAGTGCTGAGATGCCCCAAAATCCAGAAGGAGGTTGGAGAGCTGGGAATCAACTTGGCATTTCAGTGCCAAGCTCTCACAGGCCCTGAAATGATGGAATCCCTTTGTGTGAAGTGACCTGGAAGAACTGACAGAGAATTGCTGCTAGGATCAGCAGTAGCAGAAAGCAAAAATGTACAAACACTAGGAGATCGTCTAATACGCCCACAAGCAATGGCTTCAAAAATGATCTCATATATTCATTATACTATACTATACTATACTATACTATACTATACTATACTATACTATTATATTATATTATATTATATTATATTATATTATATTATATTATATTATATTATATTATATTATATTAACCAAAATATATAATATATAATATGCATGAAATTTAATGCGCATGTATTTTTGGACAATTTTATTTTTTGATATATATTTTCATTTAACATATATATTTGAAATAGTCTTTCAGCTTGAGAGCGTGATGATTTACAACAGTGCAAAACCATCTGCCCACAGAGCAGTCAGCCTCCGGGTGCGTGCATGCACACCCACCCACTGTGCTTGCTCTTCTCAGCATCTCGGGGCTGCTGTTTGCACAGAATTGGGATGAATTTAACTCGACAGAGCCACGAGTGGGGTGTCCAGCTTGTCATGAACACTCATATGCCAATGAACAACACAGAGCTCTCAAATCACATTATCACAGGTCATTTCATTCATGCTAGGCACTGTGGAACTCTTAAAAGACACAGAAAAGGGGTGGAAAACATTGGCATCATGCTACTGCTGGTGTCCTCCTGGAGGAAAATCTGTTGGGTTTCTTAAGGTGGTAGCTTTCCAAAACCTAGGAAGACTGCTCAGTAGTGGTAGCCCAATTGTGAATGGTTTTCTTGACTTGGCAAAGCTGGGGTGTTACCAATGGACTCTGTCCTTGGTCCAAATCACCTGCCCTCACCTGCAGACAAAAGCACCACCACACCAAGCAGCAGCTACATCAGTCAATTTTCTCAAAAAGCTGTGTTAAATTTGGGAGAGGAAAGGAAAACACATCAGACACTGTAGATTATTGACAAGACTCTGAGGAACAGTTCCAAAGCCAAGGGCAGCAGCTTCTCTCTGGGCCACTCCTTGTGCCCCAAGGCAGCCGGGCTGCCCTGGCTGCCCAGGACCCTGCGCCCCGCGGGCTCTGCAGAGCTGCACAGCGGGGAGGCAGCTTCGGGCACCTCAGCCCCTGGGCAGGAGGGGCTGCTTGCTCTGCAGGGCTGCCTGGGGGCAAAAGCAGGGTGCTGGCCTTCTGCTCTGGGCCCCAGCCTGGCCTTGCAGGGCTAATCCTGTTCCCTGTCTCAAATGTGCTAAAGACAGACTTGTTTGTTTCCAGGTCTGCACAGGTGTGATTTGCACCACAAAATACTGAAGGGCCTGAACAACAGACCCTGACTGAAGCCTCAACAACAGGACCTGAGCCAAAGCTGCCCTCTAGATCACCTTCCCAACCCAATGTTCCATGTATCTGCTCCTTAAACAAGTGTTATTATCAAAAGGATTGTTGCATCCATTCACTGGTGAAACACGTCTTCACCTTTCTGCATGAGGAAAATTGACATGGCCACACCTGCCCTTGGTTCCTCCTTGAGCCCTGGGCAGGCTCGGGGAGAAAACCAAGAGGAGAATGACACCAGCTGTGCCCCCAGCAGAAGCTCTGGCACATTGCTCGTCCAGCACTGTCGGAGCTGGGCTACTCTCACAGCGCTCTCGGGAGCCTCGTGGCCACCAAAGGTGGAGGCACTGCAGGATTTCCCGGTTCCCGGCCGTGGCTCTGCAGGGCTGGGCTGGGACAGCTTCCCCCAGCTGATGTGCAGCTCTGGATGAAGGGGAAACCATTGGGGTACCTGATGATGGATCTTCTGTAATCACCAGAAGGACCCTTTTGTAATAATGCTGAGGTGCATTGCTTAGCTTATCCTTTCCTGACTCTTTTTTGCACTTTTGCATTACAGGAAATCACATTATTCCTTCTGCATCTCTGACCCTCTCCACCATCAAAACAAACACACAACCAGTTTAGCATGAGACCTGCCTCTCTGCCAGCCCATCTCTTGGCAAACACCCCTGGTGGCCGTCTCCACAAATGAAATTCCCACTTTGCAACTTCCTTTTCTGCAGGCAGGTGAGAAAAGGAGCCACTCCCAGTTCTGGACACCTCCAGAAACCAGCTGCTTTCAGCATTCACAACCCTGAAGTATCAACCTCCTTCCTTAACCTGCCACAGAGAGCTCCCACCAAGAGGCCTTTTGTCCAAGGATACCCACAGAAGAGCTGGAGAAGGGAGCAGTTTGAAACACAGCTGCTTCAGAGTTTAAACCTGCCTTTATCAAATGAGCACACACCAACCTGTCCCAAAGGGAAAGCAGGCAGGAAAGAGAAGCTCCTCTGCCACAACAGCAAACTCTGTGCTTCCTTCTGTTCCAGCTGGAGAGTGGAGGCCATGGGCTGCACCTCACTTTGGGAAGGAGCCCTTAGAATTGGCCTGATCTGGGAGGGCAGCAAAAGGAATTCCCCAAAAAGTAGGAAAAATTCTCTGGAAGCATTAGATAATGACAGTATTTCTGGAAGAAAGCAAAAAATAAAAAAAAGAATTGGGAACTTCAAAAAGTTCCCAGACTGAAATTTGTTTGCCAATACGACAACCCCAAAGTCTCTGTGGTGTGTCAGGAAGCTCAGGAATGTAGAGAGCATTTTGAGCAGACACTGGATAGAAGCAAGATGCACAACCCTGCATACGTGCCTTAGAACAGAAGCATGCTGCCCTTGGGCAAACAATATAAAAAAGTTTGCCAAGACGTACCCCAGGAAAAGAGATGTGAAGCAAGATGTTCTAGGGATGTGAAGAGAAGATATGGGGCCGAATGTTCTGCTGACACTTTTGCCAATCTATATACCTGACCAAAGATATGTTAGCTCTTTGTCCTACACGTAACACTTTGTAACCACTTATAAGTATTCTCCCGTTGCTGAACCCTGCACTAGCATATAAATGTACCCTGAGATTTGCAATAAACTGAGCATCGATCATTACCTCCATGAAGATTGATCTCTGCCTCCGGAGGGCTCCTTTCGCTATTACCCCTCTCCTTTTCCCCGTCTCTCTCCCATACACCTTGTTTCTCTACCTGGCATCCATATACCTTCTTTCTTTATCTGCAAGACTTGGATAAACACCACTGGTGTCCGTCCCGCAGAGCACGAGCAGCTCCCAAACAAGACTTCAAGACTAAGGGACAAAGCTTCCCCCTTCAGCTCTCCACAGCAGCTCTAGGGAGTCTCTCCCCACTGCCAGATCTCCTTTGTCAGTCCACAGTGACAAGAGCTGGCTGCAGGAGGCATTTGCATTGGAGCTCTCCCCAAATGGGGGGAAAAAAAAAGAAGAGGTGATTCCTGTGGAAATACAAAGGCAACGCTGCTTGGGAAGACACCAATATGAGTTTGCTACAGCTCTAGGCCAAAAATCCCTTGAAGAAAGCAACATCCATCCATGGGGCAGCACTTTGGCTTTGATATCAATGCTAACAAAATTGCTTCCCATTCCTGCTGCTGTAGCTGACTCCGAATCACGAGAAATGTGCCAACTCTGCCAAAGACAGGCAGAGATAGTGAGATAAAACCAGCTAGTCTGTGGAAAAGGAGACCAAATGAATGTTTTCTAATCACCCCTTTTCATCC
The DNA here is from genome assembly GCF_035770615.1 of Melospiza melodia melodia. Classification (NCBI taxonomy): domain Eukaryota; kingdom Metazoa; phylum Chordata; class Aves; order Passeriformes; family Passerellidae; genus Melospiza; species Melospiza melodia. Next base: position 797,578 of record NW_026948600.1, on the reverse strand, counting down.
TTTTCCCAGCCAAAACAGAGCAATGTCCTTCCTCTCTGTCACCGATGGTGACCCAGACACGGGATGCAGAGTGGGGATAACCTGCTCTGCTGTGCTGTGCTGTGCCATGCTGTGCAGAGCCGAGCCGAGCCGAGCCGAGCCGAGCCGAGCCCGGCCAGCCCCGGAGCCGCCCCGCCCGCGCTGTGCCCGCAGCCCCGGCTCTGCCGCGCGCGGTCCCGCGGGCCCGAGCGCAGTGCTCCCCTCAGGCCGCGCGCCGCCGGCGCAGCCGCGGCCGTTGCGCTGCGGGCGTTGTGGCCACAGTCGGCGATCGATGCCATGGCGGAGCTGCCGCTGCCCGCCGGGCTCAGCGCCCGCACCTTCCCCGCCAAGCTCTGGGGCCTGGTGAACAGCCCCCGCGTCCGCTCCGTGCGCTGGGACAGCCGCGCCCAGGGGCTGCTCATCGACCGCTCCCTCTTGGAGCGAGAGCTGCTCAGCTCGGGCCGCGCCCACAGGGGCCGTGGCCATGGGCCGGCCCCGGTCCCGCACACCTTCAGGGCTACGCAGTTCCGCAGCTTCGTGCGGCAGCTCTACCGCTACGGCTTCCGCAAGGTGCCGGGCTGGCTCGGCTCGGCCGCGCCGGGCGATGCCGGGGCCTGGCTCCACTACAGCAACCCCTGCTTTCGCCGCGACCGCCCCGACCTCCTGCTCCGCATCAAGCGCCGGAGCGCGGCCAACAGGCAGCGGCCGGCGGCGGGCCGGGATGGCCGCAGGCGCCCGCCCCGCGGCTCCCAGCAGCTCCCCGGGGCGCGGCCACTGCCGGACGGGCGGCACGGGCGCGGTCGCTTCACGCCGCTGCCCAGGGAGCGGCCGCCGCTGCCGGCCGGGCGCCCGCCCAGCGGCTTCCTCCTGCTGCACAGGGAGCGGACGCTGCCGGACGGGCGGGAGCTGCGCAGCCCCCGGCCCGGCCGCCTCCAGCAGCACCCCGGGGAGCGGCCGCTGCTCGCCCGGCGCCCGCCCTGCGGCTTCCACCTGCTGCACAGGGAGCGGCCGCTGCCGGCCCGGCGGGAGGGGCCGAGCCGCTTCCAGGAGCTCTACGGGGAGCGGCCGCCGCCCGCCGAGCGGGCGGTGCTCGGCATCCCGCCCTGCCACTTGCTCGGGCTCCACGGGGAGCGGCCGCTGCCGCTCGGGCGGGAGGGGCCCCGCAGCCGCTCGCAGGAGCTCTACGGGGAGCAGCTGCCTCCGGCCGAGCGGGAGGTGCTCGCCATCCAGCCCTGCAGCTTCCAGCAGCTCCACAGGGAGCAGCAGCCCCCAGCCTATGACGCACGAGGTAAGAAAAGAGTTGTAGCCTTGTTTTTCGAAAAGGTCCTGAAAAGTGACCGTTTGAAGTATTTTCCCACAAGGCTCTGTCATTCTCGGCCAGAAGCTGTCAAGCCTACTAGGAAGGGGCACCTAGGAGGCCAAAAGATTCTCTGCCTGGTTTTGCTGTGTGCTTCCCGTGATGTTTGGTCCACAGCAGCACTAGAGCTCTGTGTCCCACAGCCACGTTGTGGAGCCTGACCAATGTGTTTGGATTCTTGCAGCCACCCCGGGCACTTCAGGGCCCAGCACTCCACCCGGCAGCGCAGCCTGTGCAGCATGGACGGCCTCCAGCTCAGCACAGAACGCACCTGGGGAGACGGAATGGCCACCAGCAGATCTAGGCCTTGCCGTAGAGAAAATGATTCAGGAGATCAGGAGGTCCCTGTCTGAAAGATCTCCCTCTGCTCAGGTAATTCCATTGGATTGGGATAAAAGGGGCTGGACTGAGAACTTTTGAACCTTGTTACATGGTTAAGAAGCAAAGGCTTCTTTAATTGAACTTATTTCATTATTATTTAGTTATTGAATTATTCTTGGTAAAGAAAGATTTCTAAAAGAGGGGATGAAGAAGAAATGAAGAAGAGGTTTTACTTGCTGGGAAAGAGGAGAAGAGTGTTTGGAGAAGTGGCACTGAAGGCCAAATGTCCCGTGCAGGGAGAGGCATGCCAGAGATGCCTCTGTTGCAGCTGCAGCAGATGTGGGCTGTGCCTCTTTTGGGTGGGAAGGCCAAGGCAAAGCAAGGACTGGGCTGCAGCTGCTGCTGCTGTGTGAGCCCTGCCGAGCGTGTGGGCGCTCCCAGAGCCGTGGCTGGGGCTGGGCTGCAGCTGCAGCTCTCTGTCCTTTGCAGATTATTACACTGTTGGCCAAAGAATGTCTGTCTTTCTGTTGATGTGCTGACCCATTGCCTGCAGTACATTTGTGATGATGACTCAAGGGGGAGAGTGGGATTTTTTGGATTTGCCAATGCCTTATTCTCAAGTGGCATGACTTTTGTCTTCTGTAAAGTCACACATAGCAGTTTAGAGAAGCATTTTATTCCATAATAAAAGGAAACATTGCAGGCTTGGAACCATCTTCAGAATCTTTAGGGTTCTGATGGATGGACTATGGCAGAAGAGATGAATGTTCTGAAACTGGTCATAGGGAGAATATCTTTGTGTCCAAAGGTAATTTGCTTCATTGTGGACGTTTGCTTCCTCAGTATAGAGTATAGGAATAGAAACACTACTTGGTTGTCTGGATTTTCCTGTCTTTTGGGTTGGTTTTTTTCCCCACCCTAACGATTTACAGATTTTTGCCACTGATCACAAATGTGATCCTGGAAATAGCCTGGGTGCATCAATGTTTGCCTGGATGACACACGCGGGGCAGCAGCAGAGGGCTCGGAGAAGCAGCACCTTGTGATGGGTTGTGTGAGCGCTTGGCTGGGGGTGCTGAGACTGCCAGGCAGAAATGTGTGCTTTGCCTGTGGGTTTGCAGCACACAGCCCTGAGCAAGGCTGGGAGCCGTGCTGGCAGCAAGGAGAGCCCCTGGCTTTGTGCTGGCTGATTTCTCACAGCTCTGGGATAAGGCAGGGTCAGAGCGTGGGGGCACGTCCCCTCACTTGGTGTCTTCTGGTTTTCTGTGTTCTTGTTTTGTCTCAAAGGTCATTTTGTGAGAGCTTTAGTTTCGCCTTGGCCCCCTGAATCCTGAGTTTAAAAGGCTTGTCATGTGAACTGTGTGGGCAGTGTTCCCTCCTCTGGTCTCCATGTCCTTTGGGATTGGAGAAGGACAGTTACTGTATCCCTGATATGATTCCAGCAAAATAGTGAGTGATCTTTGGGTTCCTTTCTTTCTGTTTTTCTGCTCAGGACAATGTTGGTGTTGCCCCTGCTTCTTCAGGACGGGAGCCTGTGAACAGAGCTGCAGCAGAGGAAGCTTCATCTGGCACCGAGAGCTGCAGGAACAGTTCCCAGGAGCCCGAGGAGCCTGGTAAGGACAGAGCCCACACTGGTTTAGAGAGCTGTGAGATGGCTGCCCTGAGCAGGGTTGGTGCTTCCTGGTGCCTTGAGTTCAAATCCTGCGCTGGCACAACCTCCCTGAGCCCTGCCCTCCAGGCTTCTCCAGAGGCTCTGACACGGAGTCCTCTGCTGGGGCAGAGAGCAGGGAATAAACCTGACCTTGTGCGAGTTGTGTCACCAAGCCAGGTGTCCCAGTTTTATGCTGAAGTTGGTGGATAAATTTACTGCAGGGTGCCAGGGAAGGCCAGGCTGAGCGACTCTTGAAGGAACAGGGAAAAAAAAGAGCAAAAAGTCAGGGTAGAAGTCCAAATCACTGACTAAATGTAATACCAGTGGTTGTGACCCACAAGAAAAACAAGGAGCACAACATCAGAGGCCAAGTAATTGAAAAATCACGGCAACTCCAGTATCAGAAGGAAAAGCTTGAATGACCCCTGATTAGGGAGGCCTAAGAGGAGAGAAGGAGCACTGTGGATCCATTCCTTAGCCCAGCTGGTGCAGCCTGCAGGCCTTGTAGGGAGCTCTGTCCCTCCCAGCCCTTGCTGCCAGAGCTGATGGTCGAGTTGGAGCAGCTGCTGCTCACTGCAGAGGGCAGTTTGTAGATGGCAGGTAATGGAGCTGGTTCATGACTCAGCTCCCAGCACCTTCAGCTTCAGCCATTTCAGTGAGGACTGAGGTCTCTCTATCAGCTCAGAGAAAGAACAAGGCTGGGCTTCCTTGTGGCAGCTGGGACTGTCTGTGTTTCAAGCTCTCCTGGGTGCCCTTTGCACTGTGGGGGCTGAGACTTCATTGAGATACTTCAATGTTTTGAAGCACACTTTTGAACACTTGGAATGGTCCCTGTTCTTTTAAGGGCAGATTGCTTCAAATTGCCAAGTGAGCGTCTGCCTTTCAGGCCATCTTTGACAGCCCTTGGTAGAAGGACAATTGCTGCCCAAAGGAAAGGTGCACAAGGGCCAATATTGACTGAGCGTTCCCTTTGCTTCCCAGATGCCACGTGACCAACATCTCCAGGAGGGCTGCCCTGCATGGCAGGAAGAGACAGGGGAGAGCCTGTGACCATCAGGCAGGTAGAACTCCTCTGCTTGTAGATATGTTTATAGATTTCTATGGTTTTAATTATTAGTGGATATAGTTCCATTTATAGAGGATAATGTGCTATTTCTATGGACATATATTGATAGATCTGTGTAGTTAAATGTGGATTTGTATATAGTTATAGATGTGATATATTTTATTATATATTTACATTTATATATTTTCAGAGTTAGATTCTTATATGTGTGGAGTAAAATACTTATATAAATAAATATATATATGTATGAAGTTACATTTATAAACATGTATAGTTATATAGTAGGAGGAACAGGAATGTTTAGATGGAGAGATTGATGGAAGGATTGCTGTTTGTGTAGGCCTAGGCTGCATTTGTAGCTCTATCCCCCCTCAGCTGCCTTTTTCACCTCTTGCTTTTCCCCCTGTGTCCCCTGTGTCCCCTGTCCCTGTGCTGGGTCCGAGCTGGCGGCCGGGCCGGGCGGAGCAGCACTTCCAGCCCCGGCTGTCCCTGGAGCGGTGGGAGCTGCCGCTGGCCCCAGGCACTGTCCCTGAGGAGCTGCTGAAGGACGGTGAGACTGAGGGGACTGAGGGGGCTGTGGCGCTGAAGGGACGGTGACCCTGAGCTGCTGCTGGGGCTGAGGGCTGTGGGGCAGCCGAGGGCCTTGGTGGCACTGAGGTGACAGGGAAGTGGCACAGGCTGGCAGGGTGGTGGGTCTCAGGGGACGGGATGGCTCAGAAGGGACTGAGGGGTGTGAGAGGAATGTGAGGGGCTGAAGAAACTGAAGGCGGCTGGGGCTTCACCGAGAGCATGGCGGGGCTGAGGGGATGGAGGGGGCCAGCAGGGAGCACAGAGGGCTCTGGGACTGCAGCTCTGGCTCTGGGACTGCAGCTCTGCCAGGCCTTGGAAGCAATTCCAGAGGCTCTGCTTTTGCCACAGCTGCCATGAAGACCTTGAGGACAGCCGGAGACTGACGGGAGCCAGCAGGGAGGAGCTGAAGGCCAGCAGCGAGAGAAGTGAACGGGGCCCTGCTGCTGCCAGCCTGGAGAGAGCCCGGCTGAGGCCACGGGCCCGGGGAGGCAGGTGGGGCTGAGGCTGCCGTGGGCTGTGGCCGTGGGCACTGCCCGGCGGGGCAGGAGCGGGCCCTGCCCGTGCTGGGGCTGCTCAGGGCAGCTGCCCCAGCTGGCACAGGGGCTGTCCTTGGGCAAGGCAGCTGTGCCAGCAGGGCCCGGGAGCTGTGCCGGCTCTGCCGGGGCTGCAGGACAGTCCCGCCGCAGCTGCGCTCACCACAGCCCGGCCCGCCCAGCTGCTTTCTCTTTCTGACCCCCTGGGGAGGCTCTGACATTTCCTCTGCCCTGATGGAAGTGCAGCTGCTGCCAAGGGAAACGTCCCCACACTCACTCAGTGTTCCCTTTGCTTCCCAGATGTTCCATCTGCTGTCCCTGTCCCTGTCCAGGGGAGCTGCTCTGCACGGGAGGAGGAGACCGAGCGAGAGGCTTTGAAGATGGGGCAGCTGGGATCCCTCTGCTTTGAGTTCTGTGTAGACATGTCTAGAATTGCATTATCCATTTGGATAGACATGTCTATCCATCTCTAGACATATCTGTTATGTAGAAATGTCTAAAGATATCATTTGGATATGCACATTTGTCGGTTGCTATTTGTATAGGAGTATTTTTGTATGTGTGGTGTTTAGGGATGTACCCTCTGTATATATGTACGTGTATATATATATATTTGTTTGTAATTACATCTATGTATATTTCTATCTAAGTATACATGGATGTTATTGTATCTGTGTTTTGTTCTGTTTCCTATATATAAAGTTGTGTTGCTATTTATTCATTTGTAGTTATATGTAATAAATTAAGTTGTTAAATGCCTAATTGATCTTTGTGTATAGTGAGTTGTTGTAGAGGTTGGCAATAAATTTAGTTTTGTTAACTGAATTAGTATTTGTATATTTTTACACAGACTGGTTGTAATAATCTAATAAATTCCTGGTTTTAACTTAAATTGAGATTTGTATAGTTCTATATTGTCAGCGTGAGTGTAGCAATTTGTAATAAATGACATTTTTCAGCTGAAATTGATTCTTGTGTATTTGTGGATCAGCAGTGCTGGTGTAGCAATCTGCAAGAAATGCCATTTGTCAGCTGCGATGGGTGTTCTGTGATCTGTGCTACCCAAAGCCATGAGCAGGTGTAAATGCTGGAGGATTCTGGCCATGCAAATCTCCGGCCATGCCCAGCACATGCCCCACCTGCACTCAGGCTGGGCAGGGGAAGCGCAGATTTGGGCTGGCAGCAGAGCCCCACGTTGGCTCAGAACTCGCTGCAGAGGCTGCTGAGAAAACTCCGGGCTCCACTGAGAGTAGAACTCCAAGCAGGAGCAACCCTGACAGGAGAAATCATTCACAATGAAAAAAAGAGAGAAAATGTGGCAAAGCAGATGTGGGGATACTCTGTGAGGCTGATAAAATGCTCTGAATCACCCCTGCTTAGGCACGTCTTCTGCAAAAAGGTTTTGTGAAAAAGTGAATACCTCCCATGAAATACAGATTGCACTTTCCCCTTCACTTACCTTGCTGTGTGAGTGGAGACACTCCTTATCACTGAGAATTTTTGCCCTACAGCACCTCACATTTAATCAAAGATGATGTACTACCACTTGGCACCATCAATGAAAACAGCCCTGCCCTCGTGGCAGCGTTTGCAAAGTCTTCCCTCCTCCTGTCCCCACATGTGACAGACGGAACCATCCCCTTCTGTCCAAACTGTGCCTGAGCTGAGTGAGGGCTCCAGGAGCTCAGGAGGGTGCAAGAGCACTGCACGTGGGAAGGTTTAGCAAAGCTTCCTAAGCACCAGTAAACTCTGGGTTTGCCAATTTTCCCCTGCAATATTGTCCTACTCAAGAATGATCCTGGAGGACACTGTGCCTCCAGCTCCCTCAAGAAAAGTTTGTTTTCTTCAAGGCTTGAATAGAGGAAAATGAAAATTGTGGTTTTTAGAGTGAAATTCGGGGGGTGATGCAGCTGGGTTCGCTCCACTATTTGCTGTGCAAAGTAGGGCAAAAGCTTTAAATTCCCAGCAGAAGCTGACTACCAGCCCACACAGACCTGAATGAGGCCCAGGTGGGCTTGCTGCACGCTGGTCCAAGGGAAAAGCTGGAACAAAGTCCCCTTTTATTGCAGATGGAGCCTGTACTGGTGTCTCCAGGGCTGTCTGTGGTAAGACACGGCAATCCAGCCAGAAACTGTGGATATGAGAGTTCCAACAGCAACCTGCTTCTCCAGGGTGAGGGACGAGGCCAGCCCGAAAGCCTGGAAGGTGCTCTGGGCACTGGAGAAGGCCAGGCTGTCCTTGAGCAGGGATGGCCTTCAAAGGGGACCTCACACCTTGTGCTGCTGACCAAGGGCAGCTGGTGGCCTTCCAAAAAATGCTTCTTTTGTCCAGCTCTTGGAAAATTCCAGCCAGCAACAATTCCTGCTGCTCACACCAGCCCTTTCCAAGCAGGAGGAATTTCAGCAGCAGCCTGACAGCTTAGTGGCAGGAGAATAAAATACTCAGCTGAGCGTTATCAATTCTCTGTCAGAAGCCACATCCTCAGCCCCTCATCTCCTCCAGTTGTCTCAGACGTGGAGGAAGCAGCAGGAAATCTCTGATCCTGGAAGGGAAAGCAGAAGGAGGAGAGGCGGTGTCCGGTCCCTGGGGCCCTGGGAGCAGTGAGAGCCATCCAAAACAGGATCTCTGCTGGGCTGTGGAGATAAGAGTGACCCCAATCAGCAATGCTCTGTGTGAGACTGGAGCCATCTGTGAACGTGAGCATGGAAATCTGACCTTGCAAAACAGAGGGAAAGGTGTCCTTGGGTATTTGCCAAACCTCGCAGGGGCTCTGAGCCACCTGGTCTAGTTGAAGGTGTCTCTGCCCATGGCAGGGGGATTGGATCTAGAGGGTCTTTAAGGCCCCTTCCAACTCAAGCCCCTCTGTGATTCTGAATTACAAACCCACAATGACAAAGAGAACACAGCAAACCTGGCCTCCGCTGCGTTGCTGGTGGTTGCTGCAGTCACTTGTGTCACCTGGAGACTGGTTTGGATCTGGAGAAATTTTCATGGTCCCACAGTATTTCAATGTGACCTTCCTGGTTCAGGGCCCCAAAAGATGCTGGAACAGATTATCTGCAAGCACAGAATTGGTTAAGCTGCCTGTGAACCTGATGGGAGAAGTATAGTCATGTTATTGCAGCGTTTACCCTGTACAGGTGATATTTGGTTTCCATTTTGAAGATGAAATGTTCTTGCACAATGCTTGTATATGCAGAAATACTGGCTTTAAATCCTAATTCCATCTTCACACAAGGATGTGTAATCCCTCAGAAATGTTTAACACAGAGCCATATTAGCTTTGGTCTGGGTGGTGTGGCTTGTTTAAAGTTTGTGATGAGTAATGGCAGTGTTAACAAATACCACTCTTGTTAATTTGGGTCTTCCCTTTATCAACCCTGTTGCTTCTTTACAGCAGAGACTAAATGAAATTCCTTCATACAGATGAGAATTGTGCAATTCAGGCTGATTAAAGGGGAAGTTTTCTGTTATTGTGAAAGGACAATTTAGATAACCTGTTTGCTGTTCATCCTGGAGGTGCTTTGCAGTTAAGAGTGAAAAGGAAAAGGGCATTTCTCTTAAGAAGTGTCTTGAAAGAGCTTTTTGTATTACCAGAAGCAGCTACATTGATATTGACCTCCACAATTAGAAATGCACAACAACCACTTAGGTGACTTAATCTGGCCATGACTTTTAGCTGCAATACCAAAATCTCATCAAATATGTTGCTATCCTTTAAACAAGGAAGGAGAGCACAAATACCAACAATTCTCATCAGCCTTCTGGGTTGGAAAGACCATTTAATTTATGCTCCCTTAGCTGTTAGCCTAAACCCTGCTGTGCAAACCTTACGTCTGTGTTGGACCTCATAAACTTCTTGAGCATCAACTTAGGTGCAACCCTGCTACAAAACCCTTCAGGCACCACACTGATTTAGAGTGGCAGGACTTCACTGTTCTAGCAGAGAATTTTATTTACTTGCTCCTGCAAGTCATTTCCAGAGCAGATGTGAAATCAGTGCCTTGCTATCTGGATGTGATAGGATTTTCCTCCTGTCCCAACACACAACAGGGGAAAAGATTTGTTTCTATTATACCATTGCATCTAAATCTTTGGTTTGAGAGAAAAAGGAAAATGTTCCTTTAAGAAGTTCTGCCCAGACTTTTTGGCATGAGGACAAGCTGTGGTGTGCTGGCAGGAGCAGCACTGTCCCTGTGGGTGCAAACCCCCTGAAGGATGAACAGGCTGCTGTCACAGGGGCCACACCTGCAGCATGAAAACCCACCGTGCCACTAACTCACTGCAAACTAAACACAAGTGACTCAGCTCTGCATCCTCAGCAAGGACTTGCCTCTGCAGAGATGTTACTGACAGACTCAGCTCTTGTTTGCAAGGGCTGTTAAATTGTCACACAAATCAACCACCCCTCCCTCTCTTGTCCTTGGCGTCCGGCTGCTGAACTGCTGCTGAGAAAGAAGAGGCAGAGTCCTTCAGGGCAAACGGGGACTTTCCAATGGGCAGAAACTTCCTCCTTTGTTTTGTTCTCAGTGACAACAGAGGGGTTTGTCTTCAGTCCCTGTGTCAGCAGGGAAATTGTGCCTGCCCATCACACCTAGGATCTGAACAGCCTGGATTTTTATTGGTGTAAAATCCACAGTGACCTGACCTTCTGCAGGAATATGGAGAGAAGAGTCAAAAGGGATTCCTGGAATGTTGCAATAAGCAGAAAGTGGTATTAAACATATGTAGATAAAAAGGCATAAAATCTCATAAAAGCTCATATGGAACTGATTTAAACCTAATAAAAAGAGGCATTTTATTGTAATAAAGAGTGAGGGCTGCAGACCACAGTGTGAGATATAGCTACTCTTCATAGTTTAGGAAGGTTTATTAAACCTTATCAAAAATAGAACAGAAGACTGAATAAAGAAAGAAGGTTACAGCACCAGGAGCAAAAGATTTTCCTCGCCATGTGCTCAGCCCCCTCACACTGGAGACTTTCCCATTTAACCCTTTAACCCCTCCCAAAGTTTTGTCCATCAACCCCGTCTTTGCTGTCCAGTGGTGGAGATCTCTTCCTCAAATCCTGACTGGGGGTCAAGTGTGACCATAGTGACACGCCAGCCCTCCCAGATGTCCCAACCCCTTGGGGACATCTGGGAGTCATAGTGACAAGCCACCCCTCCCAGCTGTCCCTTGATAACCACGGGATGGGGTGCAGCATAACTATAAATCTATAAAACTTTTCTTGACTTATATACATGATATTTTTCTATTAATTGTGAGAGTCAATCATCACATGACTCATCTATCACAACAGGGAAAGAAGTTTCTGGTGGGAGGAACACTGGTTTTAAAGGTAGGACCAGCTCTTGAGGTTTGATTTATTCCCTCTTTCAGATTACAAGGAAGTCATGGTGTTCCAGAGTAGAAGCTGGTCCCAAAAGTTTGAGAACAGGGTGTGATAAGATCACCAGGGTATTTTATCCGTATCTAGGAAGAAGCCCTGCAGAGCTTCTCTTTAGCTTTGACTGAAAGTAGAAGTCCTGTTTTTACCAAGAATTTTGATCTCTTCGTGTTTTGGAGAAAGAAAAAGAAAACCCCAAACCACCTGAAATTTACATTGAGGTAAGGGGTATCACAGAGGGATGAGGGCTCACCAAAGCAAGAGACCCTCCTGTAATTTAAACTGTTCTTTCAATAATACCAATAATTTCTCAGTACATGTTGATTTCAGCAGGCACCAGATTCCCTCTTCTTGTTCTGGCCTTTCACATATCACTAAGGGAAGGTGAGGCTGTGTCATTGTCATTCGGATTTTTAATTCTTCAGAAGTCAAAACTGAATTCAAGTAAAGTTCATTAAACTGCAATTTACATATATGATAAATAGGTATGATTCGTGCTGATAAAAATTGAAACAGCAATCAATATTGATACAGTAATTGATATTTGAGAATAATAAAATAGTTAGAAGTTGTAATGCCAAACAAGAGAGGGAGAGGAGGGGCTCCACCCCCCCCCCCCCTTCCCAGCAGATGTTGTCAAGGACCACAGGAAAGAAGCTGAAGATAAAGTTGCTAAAAATGAGCAAAAACCTGGTTGGGTCCCAGAAAATGCTACTTATAAGGGATTTATTGCCTTGATATGTAGATGCAGTGATACGTTAGTCTTGGCTTACATTGTACTGGCTTGGTGCACATGTGTAACCCAAACATGAATAAAAGGACACAGAAGAAGACTACAGAGCCTTCATCAGTGACGACCCCCAAAGACTTGTGTGACCACCAAACCGAGTGGTGGCACATGTACGGTAAAGGTGGTAATGAAGGCAGAGATAGAGATATGACGAACCAAAAATGGGAGGAGATGGTATTGACACATGGCATTTAAGGGGTGATTTTTACTTAGCAAGCTCGTACGTGATGTTGCAAGGGTCCCAGAACCCTGCCCTCCGTACCCCGTGGTTGTCTTTTGCTTATGCACTATTATTGAAACCAAATTATCCCTTATTTTAATCAAATTATATTGTATCCAATTTTATTTTTTTTTATTTTAACTATTCAATTAAAATTGTTACTACTTTTAATATTGTTTGGCTTTTTTTATGATAGGATAATTGGGCAAACATAACAATTTTGGTGCCGACATCCGTGACTCTCTTAACTCCGGGGAGGTGGATAGTTTCTGGGAAGGAGCTCCCCACCAGACTTTTAAGTGGTCCCAAGGCTAGACCACTCTCCCTTGGGAAAAGAGAGGTTTTATTACAACAACGCATAAGCAAATTAGTTTTTAAGAGCACGCAAGAGAGGCTCCCATCAGAGTGCCGGCTTATAGGAGAGAGAGTATCCATTGAAAACTGCTTTGTGCACGAAGACCCTCATGAGAAAAGGAGGCTGTGAGTATCACGGGGTTTTGGGTCGGGGTGCGGCTGTATATGTGTGTGAGTGTGTGTGGAGTGTCTGAGACGGGGGCAGGGCAGTCCCAGACCCCCGAAGTGAGCAGGACCTCCCTGTACCGCGTTTTCGTGCCCTCCGAGAGGACGCCGGCCAGAAAAGGAGGGAAGTGAATGAAAAGGGAACGAGTGGGGACCCTGGGAGGGTTTGATCCAGGGGGAAGGAGGGGATCCCTGGTCCAGGCACCTGTGGGAGGGTCCTTGAGCAGGATTGACTCAGTAGGGAGACTGAGAAAGAGAGTGAATGAATAGGTTCAATTTCCTTGGAGGGGTTGGTAGCAGGCAATTTAGTATGTGATTAGATGGTGAGAGGACGGGGCTAATAGATTGAGAAAGAGGGAGAGATAGGAGTGGAACAAGTAGATTGCAGAGGGAGAGGTAGGAGTGGAACAGGTAGATTGAAAAGGCAGTGTGACAGAGTAGTAAGTGAGGAAGTTGAGACACAAGGTGAGTGTGGGAAACTAAGGCTCTCCTGGTACCGGGGATTTCTTAGTTTGTTGCCGACAGGAATGGGTCAGGGAAAAAGTAAGTTCCTTGACCCAGGGGCTGCCGGTTGTAGGAAAAATTCGCAGTGGTTTGAGGTATCTGGGAACCATGAGGGGGGTTCTCAGAGGGGGGAGCATTCCTCAGTACAGCCCACTGGGGATGATAATACGGTTTTGGGATGAATGGGAATCCTGAAGGGAAGAAAATCAAGAAAGTCAGAGGACAGTGCCTAAAGGACATAATATAGGAAAAGTTTTGAGCGAGCATCAGAAAAAATATGAGTCGCCGGCAGAATGGTTAAAAAGATTTAAAAGAGACTTGCAATTATATTCAGGTATAGATATTAATACTGCAGTAGGGCAGGTTCTGTTAAAAATTCAGTTGGTGACCGGATCTTGCAGTGACATCAGGGAAAAGCTGGAAAAATTAGAAGATTGGCAGGACAGGGGACTTCACTTCAAGAGTTACTGAGAGAAGCACCAAGGGTGTTTGTAAAGAGAAATGAGAAAAAGCAGAAAACAGATGCCAGAATTTTGGTGGCAGCAGTTCAAGAAATGCAGGCAGCTTTGAATACAGAAAAATCTGCAGGGAAAAACAAACGGCGAATGTCAGGATCTAGTTTTAGGAACACAAGACCTGTGCATTTTTCCCGCCACAAGAAAAGATACTTAAAAAATTCTTGTTCTACTTTAAAGGATGCGGGACCTACCTGTTTTTATTGTCATAAAAAGGGGCACCTGCAAAAAAATTGCAGACAGAAACGGCAAGATGAGAAAACTTCTCAGGAGAATCAGAGAGGGCAAGAGTTTTTTGTTTAATGAAGAGGACCAAAATACAACCAGAAGAAGCCTTGAAAATAAAACTAAAAGTAGGTCCTCAGAGCGAAGAAGTTATATTTTTAGTCAATACAGGAGTTTCTCAGTCCACAGTGACAAAATGGCGCTAGGAACACAGGGTTTATATGGGAGATAAAAAGGTCTTATATGCAGCAACCCAGGACCAACAGGGGAAAAGACAGGTGAGAACATCTTGGGGGAGTACATATAAGGAAAAAAAGAAGTTCATGATACCAAGAAACCCTGTTGAATCCCCAAAGGCCTGCAAAAGCCTTTGGGCAAGATCATTGCATTTAGAGGAGTGTCTCACTTTAATTCATTATCTTTGCCCTTAGGTATTGCGGTTCCAGTGGTAGGCCCCTGGACCTCCACAAAACTACTACTTCCTGAGATTTCATTACTGGGTGAGGAGCTCAGTTGTGCTGAAAGCAGAGGCCTGTCCCAGCAGCTGTCACCCGAGTGGGGCCCAGGGGCCAGTGACCGCTGCCAGCAGCAGGAATGCGGGCAGGATGAGGATGCCCTGGCTTGGCTTTTGTCTCTTGAACAAGGCGGGCTCAGGGCAGTGCAGAGCAGGCTGGGAAGCAGAGGCGGGAGCCTTTCGAGGCTGTGAGCCTTAAAGATCAGCCCCTGCAGCACTCAGATGCAGGTGGCCCCGTGTCCAAGGCTGTGGGGGCCTTCAGAACGTGCAGGTGGATTTTGCATGGCTGTGGCCTGCTGCCGGCTCTGGGCCCAGGAGTGCCTATGGCTGCAGCAGGAAGGGTGCCTGAAGGTTTGCTGCCTGCTTTGGTGGCATGGCTGCAGGGGCCAGTGCTGTGAGAGCCCCCTGCGTGAGAGCTGGTGAGAGCTGAGCTCTTGGGGACAGCGCTGTGCCCCAGGCCAGGAAGAGCAGCAGTGCCCAGTGCCAGGAGTGGTGTCAGTGGGAGCCCCTGTGCACAGGGACCCCCAGCCCCGGGGTGGCGGTGCCAGCAACCCCAGGGACCTCCAGCCCTGCGAACCCGGATCAAGAGGAACCCACAAGTGTGCAAACTCTGCCTGCGCCCAAAAGAATGGCAAAAAGTAGAGATGTTTTAAAAAGAAACAGTATTTATTTGCTGAAGATCGGCAAAAGCTCGGATTTACAGAACATGTTTCATTATAACAATCCTTATAGCAACAACAACCACAACAATGTACAGAACATATTTACATGGGATCTGATGGACTAACAATCTTCAAAACATATTTACAGAAAACTTCTAACGTACTGAACGTATTTACAAGCAACTTCCAAACTTTGAAATGCATTTACAAAGGCATCCCAGCTGTGCCATCATCTGCATCAGTCCTGGAAGAAAGGAAGCAGCAGAGCTGGACTCAGCTGCCAGCACTGGGCCCAGCAGCGCTGGGAGCTGGGCCCCGGGGCTGGGCCGGGGCTGGCAGAGCTGGCGTGGCCCCAGGCAAGCGCAGGGCAGGCCGGGACTGGTGCTTTTGCCACCACAATCCAGGCCCCCTGCGGGCACCGTGTCCCTGAGCGAGGCCATCCAGCCCAGCCCCAGCCTGGCGTCAGGGGACCCAGTGTGTGTGTGGGCAGGGCGTGGGAAGCATCTGCCTGTCTTACCTGTGGGGCTCCATCTTCATCCAAGGACCATGGGCTCCTCCTCATCATCCTCATCGACTTTCATGTCCTCAGTGTTATCCTCCTCATCAAACTCCATCTCTTCTATGTTGTCCTCCTCCTCTACTTCCATGTCGTCAACAGGATCTTCCTCATCTACCTCCATCATCTCCTCCATCTCCAGCTCCATGTCCAGAGTCTCTAGCACTCTGCAAGGGGTAGCACAATCTCCCATTGGGCTTCCTGTCCCACACCATCCATACCCACATGGCTGCAGCCTGCCCAAGCTGGGTGCCCCCTGCCTGGCATGGCACTGTGCCTCCATGGGCACAGCAGTGCACATCTTGCTGCGATTGGCGCTCCAGAGCAGGCAGCAGGAAAAGCCCAGGCAGCAGCAGCAGCTCAGCGCTGAGGGTCAGAGCGCAAAGCGAGCGGCAACTGACCCTTGGCAGCCGGTGAAGTGTCTGCTGTGCTCGTTTCCAGGTCCTGGACGTTCCACCTGGAACCCTCTGGGAGCTGTGATGTCACTGAAATTTCATGGCCACTGCGCAGTGGGAGATGGGGATGGCAGAATGATCAAATCCTTGAATGGTTTGGCTTGGAAGGGACCCTAAAGATCATCTGGTTCCAAGCAGAGCAAGCTCCCAGCAGAGCAGGTTGCTGGACCCCTGTCCCACCTGGCCTTGGATGTTGCTGGGGATGGGGCATCCACAGCCTCTCTACACTGGTCCTTGTGTCCAGGACAAGCACCCTGAGAGTAAAGAACTTCTTCCCGTCATCAAATCTCTTCCACCTCTTGCAGTTTGATCCCATTCCTCCTTGTCCTGTCACTACAGTTCCTGAGAAAGAATTGTCTCCTACTTCCCTGTGGGTCTGGCTGTTCCTGCAGGGTCACACATGTGGCTGAGCCTGCAGACAGGAGAGAGAGAAGCCTTGTAACCAGTCAGAGAAAATGGGGAAAGTGACAAGAGAGATGAGAGTAGGAGGAAAAAGTAGAGACATGCAAGGAATTTGTTTTGGTGGGCTGTGGGATTCATGCCTTTTATTGGAGGCCAGGTTCCCTGGTGCACTCACTTCCTGTGTGGTGGCCTATCCACAGCCAGCCTCTGTGAGGTAATGGAACTCCCAGAGCTGGGAGCATGCTTGCTTAAACTGCTGTGAACGAGGCGAGAGATGGATCTTTGTGTGGAACTGCAAACATTGTATATTGCAATGAAGAAGGTCCAGGGAGGGAGACAAAACGGGGATGGGGACACAGGGTTTTATATGGGGGAGAACGGCAGCGGAGCATTACAGTAAGCCAGGAACAATAGGGTATAAGAGAGTGGGGACCATTCTAGAGGGAGTACATATAAGGAAAATACAGCATTTGAATTGGGTGATACCAGTAAAACATGCTGCATCAGCATCAGCCTGCAAATGCCCATGGGTGACACCATTGCATTCAGACCAGTGTCTCTCTTTTACCTTGGTCACTTTGCCCTGAGGTATTACAGTTCCAATTGTAGGCCCCTGGGCCCTCACCTCTCCCTCCTTTTTGTTTTCTGTAAAAAAGGCTTCTGCCACAGAGTTTTGTAGGCATTTAGCAAAAAATGACACAATAACCAGCACAATGAATACAATAAACAAAGCCCACAAAACAGTCTTAACTAGAGATGCGAGCCAGCTGTTGATCCCCCAGTGTTTTAAAAGTCCACTGAACCAGTCATTGTTGCCTTTCGTCTGGATCTTGTTTCCTTGATCTTTTAGCAGCTGGATGCTCTGGTATACTGACTCTCTATGTGACAGCAAGTTGAAAAAACACATGCCTTCAAATGCCTGTCAGCCATGGCCATGGAGAAGAAATTAGGACTTGACTGTGGAAGCACCCAGCTGAAAGCACGCGGCTCAGGGAGGAGCATCCAGATTCCTGCTGCAGCGGAAACAAACGGCAGCATCCTCTGACTTTAGCTCATGTAGTATCTGGAGGCTTGGGTGGCCTAAAAGTGAACAGATAAAGAGAAGGTGAAACGTAAGTTCTGGTTCCACTAAACTTTCTCTTCTGTAAGCCAAGGGTGTGAACACAGCTTATTAGAAGTATCATATATCAATGCTAAAATATAGTTTTTACAAATGTTAAGTCATACATCGTGGTCGTGGTTTGAGAGGAAGTGAGTTTTTTGGGATGCTGTGGTCAAACCAATGGGTGCTCAGATTTGGATATTGGCACCTGTTGTGGCCACTGGGGACATGGATACGCCTCTGAGAACACAGGGGGTTAAAAGCAGAGAACTCCCAGGGGGAAGCTCTCTTGGGTTCCAGGGGAAAATAGCTGTTAGGCGGGGGAGGGGAAGCCATGCAGCCAGGTGAGGTATGCCTGGCCCTAAGGATGGAAGGCTGGAGAAAAACTGTTGCCCGATTGATAAATGACACAAAACTCGGATAAGTTTTGTGGGTGCTTTATTAAGGGCCCGGGAAACTGGGGGACTCACGTCCCTAAAGTCCGAGCCCCCGAATTCACGTATGGGTGCTTCCCTCTTATACATGCGATTCACAACAAAGTCTCCAAGGAACAGTTTCCCCGTTCCCCTTGCCTCGCCTCCAAGGAACAGTTCCCCGTTCCCCTTGCCTGGTCACAGACCCCTTGTGATACATTCCTTGGTTCACAAACAAGATCATTAATCCTCTGCTTATCTTATTCTAAGAGCATTGTATGCTGCCTCTAGACAGGTTAGCATTCTTACTTTCTTGCACTAGTTTAATTATTTATTAAATCTCTAAGACTACCTGCTAGGTAACACACAAAACCCAACACACACTTTTCAACGGCTACAAAACTGCTTTTTAACAAACCAGTTCACACACAACTCACTATAATTAAATATTTTGCTAAATTTCATTTCTTTTCCAACATTTCCCCCCTTTTGAGCATCCTTCAGTCCTGCCGCAAGGATGCTCAATCAACAGTATTGACAGTAACATCTTCATAATGAGGTGGGGAATGTTCTTCATTCTGCCGCCCACGGGTCATTGCCTTCAGCAACCGGAGAGATCGCCTCTTTTCCTTTTCGATCGCACCTAAGAGGCATCTATATACAATCCATATAGTCACTAGAAATACTAAAAACATTAGTACATACTGTATAGCAGACGTAATCCAGCCAGACAGGTGAAGCCCCAAAGAATCAAATACTGCTCCTATCCAATTATGCTGTGCTTCCCTTTCAATTTCCTTGGTTTCTGTTTCCACTTCTGCCAGTTGAGAAATATCTTTCTCAACTTCAAGTGTAACATTTGGAATGTGTACACAGCAATGATCTATTCTCCTACTCAGGTAACCACAAACTCCATGTTCCTTTAACAGTAGCAAATCCAATGCCATTCTGTTTTGTAGGGTCATTCTTGATGTAGCTTGCAATTGCAAATTTAGATCTTTAAATCCCTTCTTAGTAGCTGCTGCCAACCTTTCTGTCTGTCCTAACAAATTGTTGAGCATTTCCCTGTTTCGATATGTCGCTACCAGAGGGAATAATGACTCCAATATCCATCCAAATTGCACTCCTGAGCCAGGTTCATGCCACTGCTCCTCTAGGGATTCTTCCCTCTTTCTGAGTCCTTTCCTTTGGATCAACCTGTTCTGTTTCCAGTATGGACACAATGTGGGAACCCCTAGGGTGATTTGTGTTACTGATCCATCTAGAGGTAAATGTGTGGTCCACTGTCCGTGTCCCAACACCCAGACTAGATTTCCAGGGCTATGCACAGTAGTATATCTGCAATCTATAGGTCCATCCATGGACTCTCTGCTAACCGTGTGATCATACCCCCTACACTCGCATCCCCACTTTAATGCCATTTTCACCGGTACCAATCCGATTCGGTCTTCCGGTGTATCACATGTAAAAACCTCAGTACAATTCCAATCCTCTTTCTGCGGTCTGAACTCTCGGGAAGATGTAGACGTGATAAGGGCCCTATAATGTGACTGATTCTTTACTCCTGACCATTGGATGCACCATTGTACTTCCCCAAGGTAATTATAGTGTTCCAAAACACTAGGTCCCCATAATGTCTTCCAACTATTCCAGGTGTCAAAATTCTGTGTGACATTCTGACAACTCATCTCATTTTGTTGGGATTTCGTTCTTATTCGTACTGTATTGCATGGCTCATCTATTGGGGTTGCAATTAAACACCTCCTGGTATTTTGAATCCAACCATAATGATTGGATTTCTTTTCACATTCCTCTCTAGTCATGGCCCAAATGGTCATACACAAATCCCTCCATACATCTACTGGTTTGGGAACTGACTGGCAGGACCATGAAACATTCTTGAATGTTTCAGGCATTTTGGTTACTGGTATTATTCCCCAGGGAATTGGTTCACCTGCAGCCTGTGGTAACGGCAGGCAAGCTGTTATTTTAGTCACATTCTGCATGATCCCAAAATCTCTGATTAATCCTACCACTAAATTTTCCTGCTCAGTATTTCGTTCTATTGTATCATTAACCTCCCGTCTACTCCTACCGTGTCTCTGTAAGGATAACATCATTCTGTCATGCCTCCACCATGCATTTCCTATTCTAGGATTAGTGACACTCGACCACCCACAACCTTTGCCTTCCTTCCCCCACCAATTGGTCTCGTCCTCTATTCTGTCCCAGGTCAGTTCCCTATTTTGCTTCCACCATTTGACCCAAAGGTTCCTTTGATATCTTGATCTTACTAGGAAGGAACAATTTATTCTGAGAGGTGGCCCATCCCACATGTCCACTGCCATTGATACTG
This sequence comes from Melospiza melodia melodia, assembly GCF_035770615.1. Taxonomy (NCBI): domain Eukaryota; kingdom Metazoa; phylum Chordata; class Aves; order Passeriformes; family Passerellidae; genus Melospiza; species Melospiza melodia. Next base: position 777,440 of record NW_026948600.1, on the reverse strand, counting down.
GATTAACCTTTATGTTTTCAGCACGATCCCCTGTCCATGGCAAAACCCTCATACTCACTCTTTTGTAATCAAAACTATCCCGTATTTTGACCAAACATGTATATTCTCCCGTATCATTTGTGGTTACCTTGGTAAGATTCAGTACCATGTTTCCTTGTTGTTTATCCTGATCCCAACCGACTCCTATCTTGCCTCGGCTTCTTTCAGCCCCCCGTTGCCATATTGCAATAACTTCACCGGCCTCAACTTTCTGGCTGTCAAAGATAACACAAGTTAATTGAACATCCATCCCTTCCATGACTGTAACCTTTGTTTCTTCAACCTGTACTAGAGTAGACCCTTGAACGGGTAATAGTCTCATGATCACTAGAAGTAATATAATTAAGAAGGCGGCTTTGCGCGGAAGATCATCCGGGTTGGAGACACTATCTGGGTTTCCCACTGGAACGGTGCCTTCTTTACCCTGGTGTAATGGATCCAAGCATCCATCCCCTGGACCTTCACCGCCATGTAGGTCGTCATCATCACCTGGTGGGGTCCGCTCCATGATTCCCGTAGCGGATCCGTGATCCACTTCTTGACGTACACCTGGTCCCCAGGATGGATGTCGTGGACAGAATTCTCCAGCGTGAGCGGTCTATTCCACTGTAACGTATTTCTTAAAGAATTCAAGATCTTATTAAGTGACATAACATACTCTGCAATCGCCTGGTCCCCACTCACATGTACCTCCCCTTTTAATACAGTTGCATGATATGGTTTGCCATATAATATCTCATATGGACTTACGCCTACCTTTTCCCTTGGTTTAATTCGAATCCTGAGTAGGGCCAAAGGCAAAGCTTGAGGCCAGTGCAGTTTAGCTTCCTGGCAAATCTTTTTGATTTGTCCTTTCAGGGTTTGATTCATCCTTTCCACCTGCCCACTAGACTGAGGTCTCCAGGGGGTATGCAAATTCCAGGTTATATCTAACATTCGTGCTAATTCCTGCACTACCCCGGCTATAAAATGTGGACCCCTATCTGATGACAATCCTAAAGGTACTCCAAATCTTGGTATTATTTCTTTTAACAAGGTTTTTACCACCTCCTTAGCCTGATTAGTTCTACATGGAAAAGCTTCCGGCCACCCTGAGAACGTACATACGTACACTAACAAGTATCTGTATCCCTGTGCCCTAGGCAATTCAGAAAAATCAACTTGCCAGTAATCTCCTGGTTGTGGCCCGACTTGCAACTTTCCCATTTGTATTTGTCTCCTAACTACTGGATTATTTTTCAAACATACTGAGCACATTGCATTAACTCTTTTTGCCATTGTTAACATCTGATTAGGGATTATCTCATTCTTCAAAAATTTTACCAATACTTCTGCCCCCCAATGACATTTATTATGTTCTGATTCCAAAATAAATTTCATTATGCGGGTAGCTACCACTATTTGTCCCATTGGTGTAACGTACCACCCAAGTTGATTCTTCTGTGCCCCTAGGAAGTTTATTAGTTTTCCATCTTCTATTGAATATTTGGGCTCCTGATTCAGGTACGGGGTAGCCGGATTTGTTCTTACCGGTACCAATGCCATTTGAGTCCATACTTCCCGTGCCACTTGCCGAGCTGTAACATCAGCAAATCGATTTCCTCTGTAAACGTCTCCTTCCGCAGTCTGATGTCCCATGCATTACTGCAACTGCTTTGGGACTGTGTACCGCATCCAGTAGCTGTAGCACTTCTTCCCGGTGCTTGATGTTGGTTCCTTGTGAATTCAAAAGCCCCCTTTCCTTCCATAACGCCCCATGTACATGAACCACACCAAAGGCATATTTAGAATCTGTCCAGATATTAACCCTTTTGTCCTTGCTCAAATACAGGGCTCTGGTGAGTCCAATCACCTCTGCCTTCTGGGCCGAAGTTCCAGGTAACAAAGCCTTTGCCTCTATTACCCGATCCAATGTTACCACTGCATACCCGGCATAGCGAGTCCCATTCTCGACAAAACTGGATCCATCAGTGTATAGTTCCCATTCAGGTTCTTCCAATGGTTCATCCTTTAGGTCGGGTCTGCTGGCATATACTTGTTCAATTACCTCTACGCAATCATGCACCAGTCCCCCAGCTTCCTGGTCACTGCGTAAAAACTCTGCTGGATTAACATGATTAGTAGTCCTTATTTCAATATCATCCTGTTCTCTCAGGATGGCCTGGTATTGCAACATTCGACTGGATGATAGCCAGTGACCCCCCTTTTGCTCCAAAACGGCCATGACCATATGGGGAACAAACACCTTCATTTTTGCCCCCAAAGTCAATTTCCGGGCCTCTTGAATAAGAATTATTGTTGCCGCCACGGCTCGTAAACACGAGGGCCACCCGGAACTTACCGAATCCAGTTGTTTAGAGAAGTATCCCACTGGCCTCTTCCAGGATCCCACCTTCTGGGTGAGGACCCCCAATGCCAGTTTTTGCCTCTCATTCATGTACAACTGGAATTCCTTGGTCACGTCAGGGAGTCCTAGGGCTGGGGCCTCTTTTAGTGCCTGCTTCAATTCCTGGAAGGCCTTCTTTTGCTGTGTCGTCCACTCCAACCGATGCTGCTTCAAGGCCTCATATAGTGGCTTGGCTAGGAGACCGAAATTCATGATCCACAGTCGACACCATCCCACCATTCCTAGAAAAGATCTCAATTCCTGATGGTTACGAGGCAAAGGAATAGCACATATTGCCTCTATTCGGTTTACTCCCAAACGTCTCTGCCCTTGTGTGATCTCACAACCGAGGTAAATAACGCTATTTTTGACCAATTGAGCTTTTTCCTTAGAAACTCGATACCCTGCTTGGCCAAGCATGTTGAGTAATTTAATTGTTAATTCCACGCACATTTCCCTTTCCTTAGTAGCCAGAAAAATGTCGTCCACGTACTGCAGGACTATATACAAGGATGGGGATATTGTTACCTGGGTTATCTTCCATTCCTCCAGCTCCTTGGCCAGTTAGTTTCCAAAAATAGTAGGGGAGCATTTAAATCCCTGTGGGAGTCTCGTCCACATAAGCTGCTTCTTTCTCCCAAAATCAGGACTCTCCCACTCGAAGGCAAAATATTTCCTACTCTCTATTGCCAGTGGGATGCAGAAGAAGGCATCTTTAAGGTCAATCACTGAGAACCATTTAAACTCCTCTGATACAGATGTTAACAAAGTATAAGGATTAGCAACAACTGGATGTATGTCTTTCACTATTTCATTAATAGCCCTTAAGTCCTGTACCAAACGGTACTTACCATTAGGTTTCTTTATTGGAAAAATTGGAGTATTATACTCCGATTCACATTCCTGTAATATTCCTTGAGCCAAAAATTGTTTAATTAACGGGGCTACTCCCCTCCTTGCCTCAAGTTTCAAGGGGTATTGCTTTATCCTCACTGGTCGGGCCCCTTCCTTTAGTTCCACCTTTACTGGCTGCGCAGCTTTAGATTTTCCGGGGACCCCTGACTCCCATACCCAGGGTACTACAGCCTGCTCAATTTCTTCTGGAATAGGAGAGGCATCCACTTCCTTGATTACAAAAATGCCTGCTATTTGTTCCTCAGGTATTTCCAATTTCACCCTTCCCCCTTCAAATATTATTTTCACATTAAGTCGGGACAACAGATCTCTGCCAAGAAGGGGTGTGGGGCAGTTTGGCATATACAAAAATTGGTGATCTAATTCCTTCCCCCCAAACCTAAGATTTAAAGGTTGTAAAAATGGTTGTTCCTCTAGTTTCCCTGTTGCCCCCACCACCTGTACCGTTGTGTCACTCAAAGGTCCCAATCGTCTATTGAGTACAGAATAAGTAGCTCCAGTGTCTACCATAAATTCTTGATCCTTTCCATCTATTTCTAAAACTACCCTTAAATCCTTTTCTAGTCAGCTTTGATTCTGATAGTTTCCCAAAACTAGTGCTTGAGCGACTTCTGCTGGTCCTCCTGTGAATCCTCCCACAGGGGCATTCCCCATTGGACCTGTCCTTAATCCCATGTTTCCCATGCCCATACCTCCTCTAACCGGGCATTCATTTTTCCAGTGTCCCAATTGTCGGCAAAACGCACACTGGTTTGGATCCAACCTCCCCATGTTAGGTGCAAACCCAAATCCTCCCCGACCTCTTGGCAACCCCCTCTGTCCGTGATTAGCTCCTCCCCGACCTCGACCCCTAATGGGTCTTCCTCCTGCCCCTGCCTGTTGCATTACAGCCAGAATACTCGCTTGTTGTCTTTTTGCAGTTTCTTTTTCCCTGTTGTTGTATACCTTCTTTTCACCATCACCACCATCACTATCACTCTCACTAGATCCCGTTTTTATAGCTATATCTGCAGGGGGAGCAGGGGGCACATTAGGAGCAACCGGAACCCTCGGAAGTGCTATACAATAAGACAAATCTTCCTTGACTGAAGGATACAAATTACGCTCCTTTCTTTCTTTACATCCCACACACTCCCTTTCATCATTCACTTCTAAAACCAAAATACCACATTCCTTTTGCCATTCCTCTTTCCGATATAAAACGAAAAACAAATCCAAATATGGTATTTCATCCCATTTCTCATTTCTCCTTAAAAATTGCATCAAAGATTCCATTATTCCCAATTCCAGTGTACCATTCACCGGCCATCCCGCTTCCCCAATCTCATATTCAGGCCACCAATGATTACAATAATCTATCATTTTACTTTTATCCAATTCTTGATAATACCCTTCACTTTTCCACCGTTTCAATATACAACCTAATGGTGTATTTCCAGGTATTTTACCATTGGCTTGCACTAAGGTTTTAAAGTTTTAAAAGACATCATATTACAACCTTTAATTCCACTATTAATCCCAATAAACCAATATACCTTAAACCAATATACCTTCTCGCCGTCCTTCCCTAAAACAAAACAGGAGGCGAGTTCCGGTCCTGCGTCCTTAGACGTCTTATGGCTGGAGCCTAGGCTTTTTTACCAACCACCAAATCTAAATCCAATTATCACCTTTTTCCAATATAAAGCACCTTCGGGCTTACCTTAATGCAGTTTGTCCGACAGGCGCGGGGGGTCGGGCACGACCGATGACTCCCCGAGAAGTGCTCGGTGCCGGCTTGGAGTGGATCGGGACGCGAACCGCCCCAGCAGCCCTCGGAGTCCTGCCGTGGTCGCCAGAAAACTGTTGCCCGATTGATAAATGACACAAAACTCGGATAAGTTTTGTGGGTGCTTTATTAAGGGCCCGGGGAACTGGGGGACTCACGTCCCTAAAGTCCGAGCCCCCGAATTCACGTATGGGTGCTTCCCTCTTATACATGCGATTCACAACAAAGTCTCCAAGGAACAGTTTCCCCGTTCCCCTTGCCTAGCCTCCAAGGAACAGTTCCCCGTTCCCCTTGCCTGGTCACAGACCCCTTGTGATACATTCCTTGGTTCACAAACAAGATCATTAATCCTCTGCTTATCTTATTCTAAGAGCATTGTATGCTGCCTCTAGACAGGTTAGCATTCTTACTTTCCTGCACTAGTTTAATTATTTATTAAATCCCTAAGACTACCTGCTAGGTTACACACAAAACTCAACACACTTTTCAACGGCTACAAAACTGCTTTTTAACAAACCAGTTCACACACAACTCACTATAATTAAATATTTTGCTAAATTTCATTTCTTTTCCAACAAAACTGGGAGGAATCGGGCAGCCCACCCTCCACTAGAGAGAGAGCCAGCGTGTGCCTGTGACTGTGCTACCTTGAAACTTGATAACATGTGCCAGCAGCACAGCCGAGAAGGAGAAGAAGTGGTGGGGGTCGTGCGAGAAGGTGTCTGGCTGCTGTGGGAGTTCTGGGCTGGCAGAGCTAGAGATTTTAACCCCTTTTTGGACAATGAAAACTTTGCAGAACATTAACTTTCCTAGAAGAGAGATGGAGATGAAACAGAGGAAGAAATGGGCAAGTGTGATGAAAGTTCCTCTAAGTGAAAGATGTTGGAAGAGTGGAGAAGAATCTTAGGTGGGAAGAGATGATGGAGTGGCCTTAGCTGGATTTTTCTTGTATAGCCCTGGACAGAACCATGTTTCCTGTGACACATAGATTGCATCCAGGGGCAGGTAATGGCTCAGAGTCAAGAGGTTTCAGTGTTGAGACCCTTCGGCCCCAGGGGGTGAAATTTGCGGGGGACAGGTGTCCCAAAGGAGAGACTGTGCTCTTTTTGGAATGGGACAAAGCATCCTTAAAAGGAAAACCCTAGAAGCAGCTCTGGTCCATGTTCAGTGGTGAGAGCACCGGACATGGAAGGAAGATGTTACGACGGCAGATGTTCTCCGGGTTGCGCCACAAGTGACATGGAAACACACGAGGTTTCGATGGTGTTTCCTGAGGAAGCTTATGGTACAAGAAGCACTCCTCTCCTCTTGATGAATTGAGAATTGATTATCTAAAGGGTGGTGATGGACTGATATTTGGTGATCTGAGGGATGGATGTATTGGAAATTTGGGGGGGGGAGGAGGAAAAGTTTTTGGAAGGTATTCATTTTTCCTGTGTGTTTCTTTTTACATGTAGTTGTAGTTTAGTTAATAAAGTTTTCTTTTTCTTTATTTCAAAGTGGGGGCCTGCTTTGCTTATTTCTGGTCACATCTCACAGCAGACACCAGGGAGAGTGTATTCTCATGGGGGCACTGGCATTGCGCCGCGTCAAACCATGACAACCATATGGAACATAGGGACCATGGTTAAATATGCTAAATAAATAAATTAATAAAATCATTAAATAAAATATATTTATAAATACATAAATAAAAACATTCCCAGATGTTGCAGGACAGCCTCAGCCTCATGATCTGGGAAGAAAACTTATCACCATGAGTCAGCAGAGTGGCTCTCCTGATGGCTTTGCAGAATGGCTGGTATTACTGCCTAGTGTTACAGGGTTAATATTGGGGTGCAAGGAAGCAGCATTTTTGAATTTCACTAGGCTTAATATGGAATATTAGGGGAAGAACCAAAGGAGGAAAATGGAGGGATCAAGGTGGTTTGGAGAGAAATAGACATGGGAAAATAAAGGAATAATAAGTGGTGTCAGTCATGCTGACAGATGCTGACAAATGCTGATCAGTGTGCTTGTAAGGCCCTACCTTGCACCTGGTCCCTGTCCTGTTCCACAGCACCCTGTTTCCTCATTAGACTCAATGTGTATTTTTTGACTGCTCTGCAGAGCCAGTGGGATCTGGTGGAGTCAGATGAGAAACCTTTTTGCACACTTGTCTGTGTGTATGAACATGTCTGTATGAAGTAGCTGAAAAGTTGAGTGTCCAAAGGCCAGCTACAGGGTGGTCCATATAGTGTTGATAAAGGTACCCTTTATCATGGTATACCACGATAACTTATCCTTTGGGGCTCAGTAATCTAAAGATTTAAAGAATGTCTTAGTCTAAGAATAGGCCTTAGTTACCCTTAGTCACCCCTTTCTTCCTCTAAAGATACAAGTGACCTCAGGTTAGTTATAATTTCACACATGAATTTCTTAAAAAAGAAGCACCATAAGAATGCAGGACAAAGTCACTTCCCAAATGTTCTCTTCAGTTATGTTTCAAGCTTCCAGAACAATAGTTGTATTGAAAAATGCATGGATTCTAACTTGGCCCCTTCCAGGAGTGCTATGGTGATGAATCCCTATGCCTAAAATGATTCCTAATTATTTTTACCTTTGTATTAGATATTACAGACAAAGAAGGACAACTTTCTATTCAGAAAGGTCACTTTCATTATAATGAAAAGCACCAATGGATAGTATAGAGACTTATGATCCAATATTTTCAGAAAAAAGGGATGAGAATTTATGTTTTAGTGTTCTGTAGACAACCATGTGGACAACAATCCAATATGCGCAGGTATGTCTCCAGAAGGTACAGGGGAACCTGTTCCCAGAGCCTGCAGGGACAGAGGCGCAGGGCAGGGACACCGTGGGACAGCCTGGGCTGCACAGGGCACAGGGATGGGAAGCAGCTGCAAGACAGCCCTGCCAGAGCCAACTTGGGCAGCGCTTTGGCCATGGCTGCTGGGCCTGGGCCTGAGGCAGGAGCAGGAGACAAGTGACCCTTGCAGGCCTGGGGCCTCATGGCCTCCTTGTCCCTGCTCAGCAGCCTGGCAGGGGCCGCCCCATGCTCCTGCCCTTGGCATTGCACATCCCCACATGCCAGTGCCCATCCCGGGAAGAGCCCTGAGCAAGGAGGGAGGGACAGGATCAGCCTGGCCAGGGGCTGGGGCTCAGGCCTTGGCCCTGTGCATTCCACAAACACATCCAGGTGTGCTCAGCCCCAGAGACACCTTTGCCTGTTTGTCCCCAGCTGTCATCACTGCCTCCAGTGCTCTGCTCTAACTGGAACCTGGGGACCCTTTTCTCAGTTATCTCCCTCAGTGGGACCCATTAAAACTTCAAGAAATTTCAGAGTTTCAATTTAGTTATGAGTTCTTGAGAAGTTTTTTGAAGACACTCTCTCAGGGACTGAATCTGAGGTAAAAAATATCAATGCCCCTGTGTGAATCATTAAACTTTTCCTAGTCCAGTTATAGAGAAATATTTCAAGAAATACACATTCCTATTTAAAATAAAGTATTTTATTTTATTTCTTTTTACATCAGAGGTGATTGCAGCATTCTGGGATTGATATTGACCCAGGGTCTCTCCTCAGCAGCTCTGGCCTACTCACAGAAGCTGCGCCTTGAGCTCTGACCCAGTGTGGACAACCTTGCTCCACATTGCCCAGCCCCATCCTGTCTGTCCTCACTTGCCTGGGCCCTACTGTGCTTGCAGAGCTGGCTGCACTCAGCCTAAGAGGGGTTTTCACTTTTTGTAGTTTTTGCAGCAATCTGAAACTCCTGAGTTTCCCCACTGCAAACAGACACAGTGCTCAGGTGTGTGCCAGCCCCAGGTGCCACCAAAGGCACTGCAGAGCTGCCCTGGGCCAGCTGTGAGGGTGGATCATCAGCCCAAGCTGCACTGGGCACTGCAAGGGGCTGTGGCCATGGGCACTGCACTGACCCCACTGCTGGGTTTGGCTGCCACGGCCACCGAGAGAAATGAAACTGTCCTTGGAAACACTGGGGAGGACTGGGACATACTGGGGAACACTGGGAACGCTGTGTGAGACACTGGGACATACTGGGAGTGACACTGGGGAGGACTGGGACATACTGGGAAACACTGGGAACGCTGTGGGAGACACTGGGACATACTGGGAGTGACACTTGGGGTGACTGGGACTCACTGAGGACACTGGGGACGTTGTGGAGAAAACGGGGGACACTGGGGCATCCTGTGGATGACATTGGGAGGAACTGGGAATAACTGGGAATGAACTCAGGTGTATTAAGACAGACTGGTCTGTACCGGGAGGGACTGGAGGAGGGTTATTCGGCTGTTCCCGCCTCCACCGCATCCCAATTGCCAATGCTCTCGCCCATCACAAGTTGTAGCCAATCAGCGCCAGGGATCCAGGACTAGGGGCGGTGCCTACATGGACGCCATATTTCTTTTGCCTACAGCTCTCGTCATGCCCCGCGGCCCTATGTACCCCTACTGGAGCCGGGAGTACAACGCCCGTCATGCCCCGCGCTCAACAGAACCCCGGGATCTGCCCCCATCTGTCCCGTAAGTCTCCCCCATACCCTCCAGGATCCCTCAGTGCCCCCTCAGTGCCCATTCGGGACCCCCCAAAGCGTCCCCGGAACCCCTGAGTGCTCCCAACCCCACAGATGCCCGGTACAGCCACTTCTGGAAATTCATCTCCTCTCATCCCCCGTGGCCCCAGATCCCTTCAGACACAGTCCCGCGCCCAAAATTCCTGCCGTGCCCCGCGTCCTAAAGAGCCCCGTTAAGGCTCTCGGAGCTCCCCGCAAGCGCTCCCGAACCTTTTAAGTTCCCCCGAGGACCTCAAGTCGCGGCTTGGACGCAAAAGTGTTTCCCAAGAGCCTTCCCGGACCCCCAAACGCTGCGTTCCAACCGCTTCTGGGACTACAGCTCCCATCATGCTCCGTGCCCCACCGAGAGTCATTGCAGCTGTGCCCAGAACTCCCGTGATGCTCCGTGGCTCCGTTAAACCATATGATCCCTGCGCCTACAACTTCCATCACCCCCCGCGCCCCAGAGAGTCCCGTTCGAGCCCCCCAAGGGCCTGCTCGGACCCCGAAGGGCCCCAAATTCCCCTCCCTGACCTCCAAGGGCCCCCCTGGACCCCCAAGTGCTGCCTTGGACCCCGAACTCTTCCTCAGGATCCCTGAATGCTCCTCCACGTGCCCACCCGTCTCCCCCAAGTGTCCTCCAGACCCTCAAGTTCTTTCTGAATTCCCTCCCCAGACCCAAAACTGCCCCAAATGTGCCCCAGAAATGTCTGCAAGGACCCCAATGTACCACCCCTTGGCACTGTATTGTAAAAAGATAATAAAAAAGATGACAAAAAGAGTACATATAAAACTAATTATAAGAAAGGGGGATAAATAAATAACTAATAGAGCTTAATTAATTAATGAAGGGAATTGTGTTACTTAGAAATATTGAGCATTAATTTTCTTGGCTGCTAAAACTGTATTGGTTTTTATATAAATATAAAACCTAGTTTATAAAACTATTTATGTTGTTATAAACATAAATAATGAAATATTAACATCAAATATTGTGTCACAGAAAAAAACAAAATAATAAATTTCATGGAGATCTTTCGATATTTTTTGATTTCACTCCCAGGTGGGTGATGTCAGACATGGTGAGGCTGGGGGTGAGGAGCAGCTTGGCCAAACAGGCTCAGCCTGCAAGGGGCTCATTCTGCTCCATGCCCAGGCCTCCTAAGGAGACATTCAGCATCAAGATCACCTGGGAAATGCTTCCATCCCCTCTTCTCTGAAATGAAAAAAAAAAAAATGCACCATTGATTAAAACCCAAAAATCCTGATGTGCATTTTGGAATCTCCCTCCTGAAGAGGACTCCAAACTGACTCCAATCCCTGCACAAGCCCTGGAGACTCAAAGACAATGGAAGGGAGACAAAGAGCTCCTGAGGGCTTTCTGTATTTTAATCAGCCCCATGCTGGATTTGGGGCTGGGTCCCGGAGCCTCAGGCATGCAGAGAAGGATGAAGAAGCTGCTCAAGGAGTCAGCAGCAAAACTCCAAGTGCCTTGGAGCATGGCTGGGCCTCAGTGAGGGCAGGGAGTGCCAAAGGCTGCCCAGGGCCTGGTGAGAGCAGATCCTTGAGGCCAGGATTGCAGGGAGCCCAAGGCTCTGAGCAGGGAACTGCAGTGATGAGCAAGGCCTGGCAGGGCTGGGTTTTGTCTCCTTTCAAGAGTCTCTGAGTAGACATTGTTGGTTTCATGTCTATGGTCCCTGTACTGCTCTTGGCCTCTCTGGTTAGGGTGACGAAGGCAAAAAGCTCTGACCATGGCCCTGATGTTGTCTGATATTTTCTCTGGTTAGAGATGTTATTTTAATTCTTCATTTGCATGGTGGCTTGTTGTTTTAGGGGTTTTTGTTTGGTCATTCTTTTCTTCCTGGTCTTATGGGATTTTCATATTTGGTTATTGGGTGACATATCCTCTTCTTTATGGTGTCGGGTGGTTCGCCATCTTAGATGAGAGTGGGAGTGATAGTAAAAGTTTTTAAAATCATAAAATTCGGGGAATTAGAAAGAAGCTAGACTTAATGGGGCCCTGGAAAAATGTTAAAAACAGACTCTGAAAATGTTAGGCTTTGTGTTTGCCACATCATGTGAAACTGCATTTACTTAAGCTGTATATAATAAATGATATAATTTTTCAATGTTATGATTGTTTAGTAATTAAAGATAATTATTGTATAATCATAAAAAGAATAATGAGAAACTATGTTAGAATTTTGAGAGAGACCACAAGGAGTCCATGCTTGGATGAAATCTATGTATACAATAGAACAATATATGTTTAATAATTAACATGAAAGTTATATAATGATAGAATATAAAACCATGTTCATCCCGAACCCATGTCAGAGGCAGATTTGGGTTTGTACCCCTGACACCCAGAGCTCTTCAATAAAAGCACCTGCATAGAATCATTCTCGTGATTATGTGCTTCTGAACGCTAACAGGAGCAGTGGGGGTAACACCTGATGTTATAAATGGAACTCCGCAATGAGTTAAGTTGCCCAATTGGAATTTATTAATTACAGCAAGCATAGTTAATAAGCAAAGCAGCGCTGGGCGACAGGGGAGTCCAACTCCACCAACTGCCACACCCAGTATCTCACAAGTCCCCTTTTTATACTAGTCCATTTCCGTAGACGTGTTCTTCCCTTGGCGCATGCTCCAGTTGTTGCTAGGGGGTCGTCTTCTACCCCCTGGTGGTTGCTGGATGAAGGCTTGAAGTCTTCCTCAGGCCTGTACTCTTGACCTCGGAGCTCTTGCCTTCCTTATATGGGGTGGTGTTTGGCTGGTTTCTGTTTCTCGGCTAGCTCTTCTTAGTTCCTAAAACTTTAGCCTTTCGCGTGGTTAGTATTTGTGCAATACATGGTTGAAGTATAGCAAGCAATAGTAACTGATATATTATTTTTAGGTTATGTGGTATTTCTTAATCATATGGTTGATGTATTTCTTAATCACAATCATACGGTTGTCTATATCGAGGTTTAGTGAACAGGGCTATCCGTTACAATCCCCCCTTTTCTATTTATCATTTTGTTCACTAAACCTTTGAAGTTCTTTACTACTTAAGTCCAAATAGTCCTCTCCTTCTACGGCGCCTAGAGATTCATACTCTGTTTTCATCATCATCAAATGGGCTGCTTCAGATTGGGAGTTCACTAAGCTAACTATTTTATTGAATATTCATGGCCCAAAGGTCAACCCTAACAACAGCAAGATCACCGGTCCGGCAATGGTGGACAACAAGGCGGCAAGCCATGGAGAATAGTTGAATAAAGATTCGTACCAGTTTTGTTGGGATTTTCTCTCTTCCTCCCTCTTCTCTATTTGTTTACGTAATTTGGCCATGGTGTCTACTGCTATCTCTGTAGTATCAGCATATGTGCAGCATTCCTCCTGAAGGGCTACGCAAAGGCCACCTTGTTGTCAAAACAGTAAATCTAATCCCCTTCGATTTTGTAAAACCACTTCCGAAAGTGACCGGAGCGAGTTTATCAATTCATTGATAGATTTGTCAATTTTCTTAAGATCCTCATCCACAGTGGCTCTTAAAGCCTTAAACCCCTGTTGTTGATATGCAAGGGCTGCAGTGCCTGTTCCTATCCCAGCTCCCCCAATGGTTAATAATGCCGCAGCCGTGAGGGCTGTAAAGGGTTCTCGTTTTTTGCAAATGATGTTTCGAAATATGGCTTTGGGAGTACACGTATTCCCTGGGATGATAGATAATCCGGGGGACTATTACTACCTGTATGCAAATTTCATGGCTTTCATTAAAGGCTGTTATAGAGATACAGGGGGTCACACCCAGGGTATTACATACCCATTTGGTATTAGCTGCTGGAATTAACCACTCAGCTGGTCTTGAGGTATCCTGCACCGATTTAGTTATTTGACACAAATGTTTCTTATTCCCTGGAACAGTTCCAATACATCTCCCTTTCCCGGTTACTTGTGATAGGGTAATTCCCGGAGTTCTATCCTGCCCTTTTTTTTCCACAAACATTGCGCAGGATTAGTCCCATTTATTCTTTTGGGCCTCGCAGTGTTCCCTATGGTTTCTTAGAAAGGAGGCTTGGCACTGTAGCATAACCAATATTCCTTTGTTAAGTTGGGATGGGTACTGTTCAGTACCTCAAAGGTGGTTTGTAAGATCTTCCAAAGTATGTCACTTCCCTCGTCAGCTGAAGTCGCTTCTACCTGTTCTACCTTGTCTTGTTATTCTCTATTTCATTCTTCACCCCTCCTAAGCTATTACGCATCACATGGTTGGGTCCTCTTAAGCTATTATCTGGGTTTACTATCACATGGTTGGGTCCAACAGGTTCGGGGTCATGGGGAACAATTTCCTTTTTAATGAGTATCATCCCTCCTTGATCTCTCCCTGGTTGCCATAGTTGGATTCCCCAGGTTTTTCCTATTAGCCAGCCTGGGTCATCTGGCTGAGTAACATTTATATATATAAACTTGCACGATCCTGTATATTCCCCCCCCCCACAAAATTGATCCGTCATGTGCATGTCGTGGAGGGGTACAACCTGAAGGGCCTCTCCCAACCTGTAAAAACCTGTCAGGTCCTCCCCATGGGGTGAATCCCTGAGCTATTGTTTCACAGCCCCAATATCCGCAATAATTATACCCTGGGTAATTGCAATAGGCTTTTCCAGGGTTAGAGGCTGGGCACATGTTGATTAACTGCGTTATGTCTACTCTAAATGAAGGGGGTCCCGTTAGTGTTACTGATCACAACCTGATCTTCCCACCTAATTAATGACCATTAAAAAGGCTCGTGTGTTTGAGAGTTACAATTCCCGATTGTTAACATTATTAAAAGTATTCTAAAAATTCCAAGGTAGTTTTTCCAATTGTCATAGCGGCTGCCATAATTTCCCTGTTCCAAATTTTGTTGTTTCCGATATTGTTGCTTTTGCTTAGAGTGGTCCCGAGTTTGTTCAGGTCTTATTCTAGGGCCCTCTCCCCCACAGTTATCAACCCCTCTGCCTCGCCCATCAACTCGGCTGCTGTGAGCTATGGGGTGATCTATCTTCTCGGCAGCAAGGGTAATCTTCAGGAGGAGGTTTGTGCCCCTTTCTCCTAGTTCGTTGGAGGTATCTAGACCACTTCGTGTCTTTCCCCTGAGGAGCTAGACAGCTCAGATCAGGGATCCACCTCCGGCAAACCCCTGCAACAATTCTCGTTACGAATGGTGTTGGTTTGTTTGAGTGGTAACAATAATACTGGGGGTTTATTCCTTTAGCATAAATGCTCCTCCAATTCTTGGAGCCTACTTTAAGGGTCCCAGATATTATTCGAAGTGCCAATGTCTGTTCAGTTAATTTTTGCTGTGTGTAATAACAGTTATAACATGCTCCCCTAGGGGGATAGCCGCTGCGACAATGGGTCCACCACCTTTCATTACATATTATACAAATAATACAGACAAATGGATTACAATTTCTCCAACACCCTTGAGCATTACATATAACCCTTATTTTGAGTTCAGTAATCCTTCCCCTTCTTCGATTATTTCTCCTGACTTCCTATCTACCAACAGAAAAGTCCGATATACCCAATCCCAACATTCATACATACACCCAAGGTCACTTATTACTGCTGAATTTGTTACAGGTATTCCTCCTTCTCATCACAGGGATCGTCTTTCTTGACTTCTGTACAATCTGTATTGCTTAAAGGGGAATTTATATCAGAGTCTCCATTCTCATGTTTTCCATTTACCAGTTTCACTTCAGTTATCTTCAACAGCTCCTCTTTAACCTTATAGACAGCGTTTTTTGTTTGTTTTTTTTTTTTTTTTTTTTTTTAGGTTCCTCTGTGCTATCCATGTTAGCCCTTGAGGTCTCCCGGTATTTCACTCACTTCCCACTCAGAGTTCTTTGTATTTTGGCCCACTGGTCAGGGTGGTTCTATTGGTCCTTTTATTTGGCTTGCATGGATCCAGCCTTTTTCTGTGGTTCTAATTGCAGTGTCTGCTGTTAGTAAGGCTTGGTAGGGTCCTCCCACTTTGGTGTGAGGGGGCTCTCCTTCCAGCTGCGGACCAGGACCCAATCTCCACGTTCTACCTGATGTAATGCAAGATCCAAAGGAGGTCTTTGAGCAATCATTCCCTTTTCCCATTGGGCTCTCCTGAATTTCATCAATGTTATTATTATGAGTTGCTCCTTCTTTTATTTGTGCTATAGCCAATAGAGCAGGAACCGATTGCTCTAAGTTCCCTATTAATCCAATTGCTGCCGGAAGGGTCCTGTCTCCCAATCTCAAAAGTATCCCAAAAAATCACTAGCAATATGTTCTATAATTAGCTGGCTAAATACATAATCATAGCAAGGCAAACAAATTAATTGTCTCTCCTTTTCTTGTCCCTTAGTTACTCTCCACCATGAGTTAAAGCAAAGTGTACAAACAATACATATCCATGGATGACACCCTAAACCGTGTTTACCTCACTCCTAACATTTTACTTGTTTCTGAGCTCTTTTAACAACAGGTGTTACCAATTTCTGTTTTTGGAATTGCAGTTTTGTAATCAGTTGCTAGTGGGTGACCCTGGAGGAGATCTTTGATCTTTTTAGGCTGTTCCCACCGATTTAGAAAGTCCTTTATTCTTTTTCCACCAGCATTTTTTTCTGCCTCCAAGCTCAGGGGAATTGCGGTCCACAGCCACTCCAGGATGCTTAGTTCCTTCTTAATAAATCAGGGTTAATATAAATCATGTTTCAATAATATTTTAGCTACTGTTTGAACTGTAGCTCAAGCTGCTGGAAATGCTTTTAACTCACTGAGTTAATTGATCTATTATAAATAACAAATATTAATTGATCTATTATAACTAACAAATATTTCTACCGACCCACTTTAAACAATTCTATAAAATCAACCTGGATCTTTTCAAATAGCTGGTAGGCTGTTTTGCATTCTCCAAAGGGAGGGCTTCTTAGCACCTTCTTATTTACCTTTTAACAGGTAAGACACCCCTGGGTAATTTATTTTCTAATTCCAAATATCCCTATATTCCAATAAAATTTATAAAGTGATCACAAAAAGCCCTTGTTTCCCAGTGTGTCTGTCTATACAAGTTATCTAAAATCTAATGTGCCACTGGTTTTTGGCATCATAATCCTGCCATCAGGAAAAACCCACTTTTCCTCCTTAAATGTTGCTCTTAATTTCCTTATAGCTGCCAATTAAGGTTGCTCTTTTTGCTTCTTTATCAGCCAAATTATTTCTCTAACTTTAATATCCCTCCCTCTCTGGTGTTCTTTTACATGAACTACTGCTATTTTCTTTGAGCCTTTTAAAGCTTCAAGTATCTGAATTATCAATCTCCCGTGTATTAATCCTTTCTTTTGAATGTTTATAAGTCCCCTTCCAAGTTTTTCTAAAAGTATGTACTACACTAAAAGCATATTTGGAGTCTGTATAAGTAGTCCCTTCTTGCCTTTTTAGTATTAATAATGCACAGAGTAATGCATAAAATTCACAGGCTTGTGCTGACCAGGAGGGACTAAGGGGACCAGACTCCTCTATCCTAAACTTTTCCCACTTCACCTGAATGCCCACCTGTGTCATTAATTTCTAGATTATCTTCTTCAGTTAAAGAATGAATTTTAAGTTTTCCTTCACAGGGTGTTATCTGTAATTTTAAGGCTATTATTAGATCTTTGCCTAACATATTATTCCCGGCCTCTGGCATTAACAACAAATCATTTACTTCAAATTTGTTATCTGTTTCAATTTGCACTCCTTTTATTACAGGAACAGGGAAAGCCTCTCCCGTAATTCCGATTACTGAAACTCGCTCACTACTTATCTCACATCCCTGGGGTCATTTCGCCACTGACGACTGAGAAACTCCTGTATTTACCAAAAATGCAAATTTTTCGCTCTGAGGACCTACTCTTAGCTTTATCATCAAGGCCTCTTCTGGGTGTAATTCGGTCCTCTTCGTTAGCTCCTGCCCTCTCTGATTCTCCTGAGAAGTTTTCTCATCCTGGATCCTGACCCTACACACTCGTGTGAAATGTCCCTTCCTTCCGCAGTAAAAGCAGGCTTTAGGCTCCTTCGTCTCAGTGTCCTGACCATTCCCTTTCATCCCAGTGTCCTGACTATTCCCCTGTCTTCGCTTTTCAAACTCTAACTCCTTGTTTGTACCTCCCACAGCAATTTATCCTCCATCTTGCCAATTATCTACCCTTTTCCAACCTTCATCTACTTTCTTCAACTTTCGTCTAATATAGAATCCTTCCCATGCCTATGCTATAGAATGCATCCGCAGCAGTGCCTGCCTAAGCTGTAAGTCTGGGTCTAGTGGGAGAGGGGGAGCCTGAGGTGAGGGTAGAGGTATTAGGGGGTCCTCCTCAGGAGAGTCCCTCTTCTTCTTCTCCTGTTTCTTTCGTTCCGCCAATTTAAACACCAATGTATCTGGTTGCTTGACCCATATTGCTAATCACTTTCTTCTTGACTGAAGGGATTTTTACTGATGGGCCAATATACACTTTTAAAAATTTCTTTTCTTTTCTCCCCAAATTTCAACACAATGGTGAATCGTCTTAGCTTTATTCTTCTCCTTAGTGCCCGGAAAATGTCTCCAATTTTCTAACATAAACCCCAACAAACTATCTTTTGGCACCGGAGAAACCTAATGAAAATAGGGGGCTTGCTTTTCCCCTGTCCCATCCTTTCGGAGTGCCTCTCACACACAAATCACCACTCGCTTCCCCTTGATCGTGGCCCACGTCCTCGCGGACTAATGGGAACCGCACTACTGAGGGTCCACACTCACTTGGGGAATCCGACTGTTGGTTCCCCTCTCATGCACACCTCACTTGCTCGCACTCCAGGATCCCTCGCCCTCCACGGGCTCATCTGGAGCATTCTTTTGTCCATCCTTTAACCGGACAGATCTCGTTTCTTCCGGAGTGCCTTTGCACTTGGGGACCCTTTCTCCAGGATTCCAACCCCAACCGGACGGATCTCATTTCTTCCGGAGTGCCTTTGCACTCCGGGACCCAAACTTACGTGTCCTGCGTCTTCGTCCGGACCCTGTGCACAGAAGATTAAGGGGTTCACCGGTGTTTCCCTTTGCTTATTACCTAAAGTTTTAGGTTCGTCGGTGGACGTATGGTAGGAAGGTCGGATGTTGGGCCACCCGAAAATGGGGTGGGGCGCCTCCCAAACACCGTCACTCCCTCACCTATGACCATCCGAGTCACGGCACCAATTTGTTATAAATGGAACTCCGCAACGAGTTAAGTTGCCCAATTGGAATTTATTAATTACAGCAAGCATAGGTAATAAACAAAGCAGCGCTGGGCGACAGGGGAGTTGTGGGGAGTCCAACTCCACCAACTGCCGCACCCAGTATCTCACAAATCCCCTTTTTATACTAGTCCATTTCCGTAGACGTGTTCTTCCCTTGGCGCATGCTCCAGTTGTTGCTAGGGGGTCGTCTTCTACCCTCTGGTGGTCGTTGGATGAAGGCTTGAAGTCTTCCTCAGGCCTGTACTCTTGACCTCGGAGCTCTTGCTTTCCTTATATGGGGTGGTGTTTGGCTGGTTTCTGTTTCTCGGCTAGCTCTTCTTAGTTCCTAAAACCTTCGCCTTTCGCATGGTTAGTATTTGTGCAATACATGGTTGAATTTCGCAAACAATAGTAACTTGATATATATTATTTTTAGGTTATGCAGTTATGTATTTCTTAATCACATATGATTGCTTGACTATGCATCTCTTAATCACAATCATAAGGCTGACCAGGCTGACCATGTATTTCTTATTCACAATCATATGGCTTTCTATATCGGGGTTTAGTGAACAGGGCTATCCATTACATTTAGTAAATACGTAGGGAAAAAATACCTAAGCATTTTTTAATCCTTTGGGATATTGTGATTAATATTCTTAGAAAGAAAACCTTGTTGAACAAGTGTGAAAACACAGAGAGAGGAAAAATAGCATAAAAGTCTTTTAGAACAGGGTGTGTAATAAGGACTGCAGAACTAAGTAATTCCTCCAAGGGCAGAATTAGCAAAATATATCACCAAGAATACCTGCCAAGATACTTCCTTAAATCAAGGGAAATGGGACCTGCAGCCATACGAAGTACAGCCAAAGCAAATGAAAGCCTTTGGAAAAGAGGGAATTTTGCCAGTGACATCAGTCTGTCTGGATAACTGAAGGATGCCCATCAATATTGCACTACATTCCTCAATATTTGCAATGTCTTTTCTCCCAATTTCTGTGAAATGAATAAGCTGCAGTTGTTTACCATTACCTTAAGCTCTTAGGGGAATTACCAAGCACTGTGTGTGTTTTTCTGTAGCCGAGCAGGACTTGAGTTTCCCAAATCTTCTACAAAGCAGAAGGGAATCACACAGCTACTTGTGCTAATGTTAATGAAGGGTTTCATGAAAGCAGGTGAATGAGAGCATTGCGTTGTAAAACTTCCACATGCAAGAAAACAGGAGTCCACTTAGAATAAAACATATAAGGCTAGCATGACATCAGAACAGGATGAAATGAAATTGCTAGACAGGAACTGATGCATCAGAAATTAGGTGTATCATTTCTGATACATCTGCGTGCATTTGCAAGCTAAAACAGAAAAAGAAGGGCAGAGATAATAAGGAACGAAAATTTTAAAATTGCACTGTGCAGAAGAGACACACAAACCACCAGTGTGAACACAGCTGGGAGATTCAGCTTGCAGATGGATTAAAGTGGAATCCATTCACTGAAGGTCTCTGGTGCACATGACTGCAAAGACTGAGGAAAAAAGGAGAAAAGTTTAATTTCTGAAAGCTGTTTAGATTCCTTGAAGCATTGTCTAGAGACCTAAAAATCTAAAGCCTCAGAGAATCTGAACCTAAAACATCCCCAAATGGATTGATCAGGTATGATGTGCACATCTCTGCTGTTTTCAGAGTCAATGAAATTGACAATGAGTGTCTGGAAATTAGGAATGCCCACCCAGATTTTATCTCCCTTACTTTAAGAACACCTTATAAGGCACTTCAGGAACTGAACACTGACATTCTCACCCCGCTCTATTTATTTTACATTTGAATACAGGCTGGTAGAAGGAGAAATTTTGCTTTAATTTCTCCCCAAATTACCTGTTACACTTTCAGGTTAGGAGCAGATGTAAAATTCAGCTAATCACTCTCTCTATGCATGAATATTCCACTAGTGAACTGACATACAGAACATCCTTTTTTCTCTTTTGTACCTTCCTAAATAGTGCCCAATGAACAGGACTCTTGTATAAATCTCACAGAAAATCACCAAAATTGCTGAAATTAACACTCAATTCCCTGATAAAAGCTTCTAAGAAAAGGCTTGACAGAATCACTGAACAAACTGAAACTTGGAAGAGAAACACGCATTTCAGCACTGATCAAGGGGAAAGAAAAAGAAATGCTGTAAAAATTCCAAGTGGAAGGGAAGGAGAAACACAGGAAGCACCGAAAGAGCAAGGCCCTGTCAGATGACCTGTACAAGGTAACTTTGTGCCCCAGCACTGTTAGAGGACATTCCCTGTCATTGGTGCAAGCAGCTGGAGACATAAATGCTGATTGATTTGGGGGCCACAGTTTTGTAAGTGCAGAGGTACCTGACAAGAAGGAGTTCCCTCAGAGCAACTGGGATGCCAGAAAGAAGTGAACAGCTCCCCACAGCCCGGCCCGCTCGGCTGCTTTTCCTTCTGACCCTCCTGGGGAGGCTCTGACATTTCCTCTTCCCTGATGGAAGCGCAGCTGCTGCCAAGGGAAACGTCCCCACCCTCACTCAGTGTTCCCTGTGCTTGCCAGATGTCCCATCTGCTGTCCCTGCCCAGGAGAGCTGCTCTGCTCGGGAGGAGGAGACCGAGCGAGAGCCTGGGAACATCGGCGGCTGCAATCCCTCCTGATCTAGCGGTGTTAATGGATGTGTAGCTAGATTTGGATAGTTACAAGTATAGGGATATTTACATACACTGACTGATATTTGTATAGGGATATTATGTGTGTATATTGTTATATTGATGCGTGTATATTCATCTGTTTACATATTTGTACAGCTCTGTAGCTGTGCATTTCTATTGCTGGGGATGTCTGGATTGTTTTATTCGTCCATTGATATTTGTGTATTTGTAGACAGGTCTGTTATGTTTGTATTATATTGTCATGTTATATGTCATGAAATATGTAATGCATGTTTACATCTCTATATTGTTATGCCTATATAGGTATTTACTTCTATTTATTATGTATGGAGTTGTATAGTTCTAAAATTCTATTTCTTTAGTTCTGGATCTGAGATTCTATAGAGAGGGATATTGATGTTTCTGTATTTGTATATGGGCTGTATGGCTGTAGTAATATGTAATAAATTTAATTGTTAATCTTCAATTCAGTAACTTCAATATTTGTGTACAGTGAGTTGCTGCAGAGGGTTGCAATAATTTTTTTTTCACGGAAGTTGATATCTGTATATATTTACATAGCACATTTCTCAGAATAAATTAGATTTTAATCATAAATTGATATTTCTGTGTTTCTATATTGGTAGCATAGCTGTTGCAATTTAAAATAAATTTCATTTTTAAACTTAAGTTAATGTTTGTGTATTTGTACATTAGTAGCGCAGGTGTAACTATCTGCAATAAATGCAATGTTTCAACTGAAGTAAGTGTAGATTTTTGCTACCCAGAGCCATGAGCAGATGTAAATGCTGGAGGATTTTGGCCATGCAAATCTCCGGCCATGCCCAGCACATGCCCCACCTGCACTCAGGCTGGGCAGGGGAAGCGCAGATTTGGGCTGGCAGCAGAGCCCCGCGTTGGCTCAGAACTCGCTGCAGAGGCTGCTGAGAAAACTCCGGGGCTCCATGAGCACAGAATCCAAGCAGGAGCCACCCGGGGAGGACAAATCCCTCATCCCACGGGCAGCTCTTTAGGAAAGTGCTCCAAGTGTCCCCCTGAAGCTCATCCCAGAGACCAGAAGCCAGCAGGGATCCTGAGCCAGCTCTGCTGCCTTTGGCAGCACTTTGGCAAATGAGCTGCAGCAAGGGGGAGGCAGCAGCGACTGTGACTGCTGCAGGCTGGGGATGAAGGAAGGGCCATGGACACAAGTGCTGAGATGCCCCAAAATCCAGAAGGAGGTTGGAGAGCTGGGAATCAACTTGGCATTTCAGTGCCAAGCTCTCACAGGCCCTGAAATGATGGAATCCCTTTGTGTGAAGTGACCTGGAAGAACTGACAGGGAGTTGCTGCTAGGATCAGCAGTAGCAGAAAGCAAAAATGTACAAACACTAGGAGATCGTCTAATACGCCCACAAGCAATGGCTTCAAAAATGATCTCATATATTCAATATATTATAATATTTATAATATGTTATTATATTATATTATATTATTATATGTTAGTAATTAAGTTATGTTATGTTATGTTATGTTATATTATATTATATTATATTATATTATATTATATTATATTATATTATATTATATTATATTAGTCAAAATATATACTATATAATATGCATGAAATTTAATGCACATGTATTTTTGGACAATTTTTTTTTAATATATATTTTCATTTAACATATATATTTGAAATAGTCTTTCAGCTTGGGAGAGTGAAGATTTACAACAGTGCAAAACCATCTGCACACACAGCAGTCAGCCCCCGGGTGCGTGCATGCACACCCACCCACTGTGCTTGCTCTTCTCAGCATCTCGGGGCTGCTGTTTGCACAGAATTGGGATGAATTTAACTCGACAGAGCCACGAGTGGGGTGTCCAGCTTGTCATGAACACTCATGTGGCAATGAACAACAGTGAGCTCTCAAAGCACATTATCACAGGTTATTGCATTCCTGCTGGGCACTGTGGAACTCTTAAAAGACACAGAAAAGGGGTGGAAAACATTGGCATCATGCTACGGCTGGTGTCCTCCTGGAGGAAAATCTGTTGGGTTTCTTAAGGTGGTAGCTTTCCAAAACCTACGAAAACTGCTCAGCACTGGTAGCCCAATTGTGAATGGTTTTCTTGACTTGGCAAAGCTGGGGTGTTACCAATGGACTCCGTCCTTGGTCCAAATCACCTGCCCTCACCTGCAGACAAAAGCACCACCACCACCACCAGAAGCTACATCAGTCAATTTTCTCAAAAAGCTGTGTTAAACTTGGGAGAGGAAAGGAAAACACATCAGACACTGTGGATTATTGACAAGACTCTGAGGAACAGTTCCAAAGCAAAGGGCAGCAGCTTCTCTCTGGGCCACTCCTTGTGCCCCAAGGCAGCCGGGCTGCCCTGGCTGCCCAGGACCCTGCGCCCCGCGGGCTCTGCAGAGCTGCACAGCGGGGAGGCAGCTTCGGGCACCTCAGCCCCTGGGCAGGAGGGGCTGCTTGCTCTGCAGGGCTGCCTGGGGGCAAAGCAGGGTGCTGGCCTTCTGCTCCTGGCCCCAGCCTGGCCTTGCAGGGCTGATCCTGTTCCCTGTCTCAAATGTGCTAAAGACAGACTTGTTTGTTTGCAGCTCTGCACAGGTGTGATTTGCACCACAAAATACTGAAGGGCCTGAACAACAGACCCTGACTGAAGCCTCAACAACAGGACCTGAGCCAAAGCTGCCCTCTAGGTGACCTTCCCAAACCAATGTTCCATGTATCTGCTCCTTAAACAAGTGTTATTATCAAAAGGATTGTTGCATCCATTCACTGGTGAAACACGTCTTCACCTTTCTGCATGAGGAAAATTGACATGGCCACACCTGGCCTTGGTTCCTCCTTGAGCCCTGGGCAGGCTCGGGGAGAAAACCAAGAGGAGAATGACACCAGCTGTGCCCCCAGCAGAAGCTCTGGCACATTGCTCGTCCAGCACTGTCGGAGCCGGGCTACTCTCACAGCGCACTCGGGAGCCTCGTGGCCGCCAAAGGAGGAGGCACCGCAGGATTTCCCGGTTCCCGGCCGTGGCTCTGCATGGCTTGGCTGGGACAGCTTCCCCCAGCTGATGTGCAGCTCTGGATGAAGGGGAAACCATTGGGGTACCTGGTGATGGATCTTCCTGAATCACCAGAAGGACCCTATTGTAATAATGCTGAGGTGCAATGCTTAGCTTATCCTTTCCTGACTCTTTTTTGCACTTTTGCATTACAGTAAATTACACTGTTCCTTCAGCTGGTGTCTGTGTCTGCATCTCTGACCCTCTTCACCATCAAAACAAACACACAGCCAGTTTAGCATGAGACCTGCCTCTCTGCCAGCCCATCTCTTGGCAAACACCCCTGGTGGCCATCTCCACAAATGAAATTCCCACTTTGCAACTTCCTTTTCTGCAGGCAGGTGAGAAAAGGAGCCACTCCCAGTTCTGGACACCTCCAGAAACCAGCTGCTTTCAGCATTCACAACCCTGAAGTATCAACCTCCTTCCTTAACCGGCCACAGAGAGCTCCCACCAAAAGGCCTTTTGTCCAAGGATACCCACAGAAGAGCTGGAGAAGGGAGCAGTTTGAAACACAGCTGCTTCAGAGTTTAAACCTGCCTTTATCAAATGAGCACACACCAACCTGTCCCAAAGGGAAAGCAGGCAGGAAAGAGAAGCTCCTCTCCCACAACAGCAAACTCTGTGCTTCCTTCTGTTCCAGCTGGAGAGTGGAGTCCATGGGCTACACCTCACTTTGGGAAGGAGCCCTGGGAATTGGCCTGCTCTGGGAGGACAGCAAAAGGAATTTCCCAAAAAGTAGGAAAAGATTCTCTGGAAGCATTAGATTATGACAGTATTTCTGGAGGAAAGGAAAAAAAATAAAAAGAACTGGGAACTTCAAAAAGTTCCCAGACTGAAATTTGTTTGCCAATACACCAACCCCAAAGTCTCTGTGGTGTGTCAGGAAGCTCAGGAATGTAGAGAGCATTTTGAGCAGACACTGGATAGAAGCAAGATGCACAACCCTGCATAAGTGCCTTAGACCAGAAGCATGCTGCCCTTGGGCAAACAATATAAAGAAGTTTGCCAAGATGTACCCCAGGAAAAGAGATGTGAAGCAAGATGTTCTAGGGATGTGAAGAGAAGATATGGGGCAGAATGTTCTGCTGACACTTTTGCCAATCTGTGTACCTGACTAAAGATATGTTAGCTCTTTGTCCTACACGTAACACTTTGTAACCACTTATAAGTATTCTCCCGTTGCTGAACCATGCATTAGCATATAAATGTACCCTGAGATTTGCAATAAACTGAGCATCGATCATTACCTCCATGAAGATTGATCTCTGCCTGCGGAGGGCTCCTTTCTCTATAACCCCTCTCCTTTTCCCCGTCTCTCTCCCATACACCTTGTTTCTCTATCTGGCGTCTGTATACTTTCTTTCTTTACAGGAATGAACTTGCAAGGCTTGGATAAACACCACTGGTGTCCGTCCCCCAGAGCACGAGCAGCTCCCCAACAAGACTTTAAGGGACAAAGCTTCCCCCTTCAGCTCTCCACAGCAGCTCTAGGGAGTCTCTCCCCACTGCCAGATCTCCTTTGTCAGTCCACAGTGACAAGTGTTGGCTGCAGGAGGCATTTGCATTGGAGCTCTCCCCAAATGGGGGGAAAAAAAGGAAGAGGTGATTCCTGTGGAAATACAAAGGCAACGCTGCTTGGGAAGACACCAGTGTGAGTTTGCTACAGCTCTAGGCCAAAAATCCTTTGAAGAAAGCAACATCCATCCATGGGGCAGCACTTTGGCTTTGATATCAATGCTAACAAAATTGCTTCCCATTCCTGCTGCTGTAGCTGACTCCGAATCACGAGAAATGTGCCAACTCTGCCAAAGACAGGCAGACATAGTGAAATAAAACCAGCTAGTCTGTGGAAAAGGAGACCAAATGAATGTTTTCTAATCACCCCTTTTCATCCTTTTCCAAGCCAAAACAGAGCAATGTCCTTCCTCTCTGTCACCGATGGTGACCCAGGCACGGGATGCAGAGTGGGGATAACCTGCTGTGCTGTGCCGTGCCGTGCCGAGCCGAGCCGAGCCGAGCCGAGCCGAGCCGAGCCCGGCCAGCCCCGGAGCCGCCCCGCCCGCGCTGTGCCCGCAGCCCCGGCTCTGCCGCGCGCGGCCCCGCGGGCCCGAGCGCAGTGCTCCCCTCAGGCCGCGCGCCGCCGGCGCAGCCGCGGCCGTTGCGCTGCGGGCGTTGTGGCCACAGTCGGCGATCGATGCCATGGCGGAGCTGCCGCTGCCCGCCGGGCTCAGCGCCCGCACCTTCCCCGCCAAGCTCTGGCGCCTGGTGAACAGCCCCCGCGTCCGCTCCGTGCGCTGGGACAGCCGCGCCCAGGGGCTGCTCATCGACCGCTCCCTCTTGGAGCGAGAGCTGCTCAGCTCGGGCCGCGCCCACAGGGGCCGTGGCCATGGGCCGGCTCCGGTGCCGCACACCTTCAGGGCCACGCAGTTCCGCAGCTTCGTGCGGCAGCTCTACCGCTACGGCTTCCGCAAGGTGCCGGTCTGGCTCGGCTCGGCTGCGCCGGGCGATGCCGGGGCCTGGCTCCACTACAGCAACCCCTGCTTTCGCCGCGACCGCCCCGACCTCCTGCTCCGCATCAAGCGCCGGAGCGCAGCCAACAGGCAGCGGCCGGCGGCGGGCCGGGATGGCCGCAGGCGCCCGCCCCGCGGCTCCCAGCAGCTCCCCGGAGCGCGGCCGCTGCCGGTCGGGCGGCACGGGCGCGGTCGCTTCACGCCGCTGCCCAGGGAGCGGCCGCCGCTGCCGGCCGGGCGCCCGCCCAGCGGCTTCCTCCTGCTGCACAGGGAGCGGACGCTGCCGGACGGGCGGGAGCTGCGCAGCCCCCGGCCCGGCCGCCTCCAGCAGCACCCCGGGGAGCGGCCGCTGCTCGCCCGGCGCCCGCCCTGCGGCTTCCACCTGCTGCACAGGGAGCGGCCGCTGCCGGCCCGGCGGGAGGGGCCGAGCCGCTTCCAGGAGCTCTACGGGGAGCGGCCGCCGCCCGCCGAGCGGGCGGTGCTCGGCATCCCGCCCTGCCACTTGCTCGGGCTCCACGGGGAGCGGCCGCTGCCGCTCGGGCGGGAGGGGCCCCGCAGCCGCTCGCAGGAGCTCTACGGGGAGCAGCTGCCTCCGGCCGAGGGGGAGGTGCTCGCCATCCAGCCCTGCAGCTTCCAGCAGCTCCACAGGGAGCAGCAGCCCCCAGCCTACGACGCACGTGGTAAGAAAAGAGTTGTAGCCTTGTTTTTCCAAAAGGTCCTGAATAGTGACCGTTTGAAGTATTTTCCCACAAGGCTCTGCCATTCTCTGCCAGAAGTCAAGCCTACTAGGAAGGGGCACCTAGGAGGCCAAAAGATTCTCTGCCTGGTTTTGCTGTGTGCTTCCCGTGATGTTTGGTCCACAGCAGCACTAGAGCTCTGTGTCCCACAGCCACGTTGTGGAGCCTGACCAATGTGTTTGGATTCTTGCAGCCACCCCGGGCACTTCAGGGCCCAGCACTCCACCCGGCAGTGCAGCCTGTGCAGCATGGACGGCCTCCAGCTCAGCACAGAACGCACCTGGGGAGAAGGAATGGCCACCAGCAGATCTGGGCCTTGCCGTAGAGAAAATGATTCGGGAGATCAGGAGGTCCCTGTCTGAAAGATCTCCCTCTGCACAGGTAATTCCATTGGATTGGGATAAAAGGGGCTGGACTGAGAACTTTTGAACCTTGTTACATGGTTAAGAAGCAAAGGCTTCTTTAATTGAACTTATTTCATTATTATTTAGTTATTGAATTATTCTTGGTAAAGAAAGATTTCTAAAAGAGGGGATGATGAAGAAATGAAGAAGAGGTTTTACTTGCTGGGAAAGAGGAGAAGAGTGTTTGGAGAAGTGGCACTGAAGGCCAAATGTCCCGTGCAGGGAGGGGCATGCCAGAGATGCCTCTGTTGCAGCTGCAGCAGATGTGGGCTGTGCCTCTTTTGGGTGGGAAGGCCAAGGCAAAGCAAGGGCTGGGCTGCAGCTGCTGCTGCTGTGTGAGCCCTGCCATGCGTGTGGGCGCTCCCAGAGCCGTGGCTGGGGCTGGGCTGCAGCTGCAGCTCTCTGTCCTTTGCAGATTATTACACTGTTGGCCAAAGAATGTCTGTCTTTCTGTTGATGTGCTGACCCATTGCCTGCAGTACATTTGTGATTATGACTCAAGGGGGAGAGTGGGATTTTTTGGATTTGCCAATGCCTTATTCTCAAGTGGCATGACTTTTGTCTTCTGTAAAGTCACACATAGCAGCTTAGAGAAGCATTTTATTCCATAATAAAAGGAAACATTGCAGGCTTGGAACCATCTTCAGAATCTTTAGGGTTCTGATGGACGGACTATGGCAGAAGAGATGAATGTTCTGAAACTGGTCATAGGGAGAATATCTTTGTGTCCAAAGGTAATTTGCTTCATTGTGGACGTTTGCTTCCTCAGTATAGAGTATAGGAATAAAAACACTACTTGGTTGTCTGGATTTTCCTGTCTTTTGGGTTGGTTTTTTTCCCCACCCTAACGATTTACCGATTTTTGCCACTGATCACAAATGTGATCCTGGAAATAGCCTGGGTGCATCAATGTTTGCCTGGATGACACAAGCGGGGCAGCAGCAGAGGGCTCGGAGAAGCAGCACCTTGTGATGGGTTGTGTGAGCGCTTGGCTGGGGGTGCTGAGACTGCCAGGCAGAAATGTGTGCTTTGCCTGTGGGTTTGCAGCACACAGCCCTGAGCAGGGCTGGGAGCCATGCTGGCAGCAAGGAGAGCCCCTGGCTTTGTGCTGGCTGATTTCTCACAGCTCTGGGATAAGGCAGGGTCAGAGCATGGGGGCACGTTCCCTCACTTGGTGTCTTCTGGTTTTCTGTGTTCTTGTTTTGTCTCAAAGGTCATTTTGTGAGAGCTTCAGTTTCGCCTTGGCCCCCTGAATCCTGAGTTTAAAAGGCTTGTCATGTGAACTGTGTGGGCAGTGTTCCCTCCTCTGGTCTCCATGTCCTTTGGGATTGGAGAAGGACAGTTGCTGTATCCCTGATATGATTCCAGCAAAATAGTGAGTGATCTTTGGGTTCCTTTCTTTCTGTTTTTCTGCTCAGGACAATGTTGGTGTTGCCCCTGATTCTTCAGGAGGGGAGCCTGTGAACAGAGCTGCAGCAGAGGAAGCTTCATCTGGCACCGAGAGCTGCAGGAACAGTTCCCAGCAGCCCGAGGAGCCTGGTAAGGACAGAGCCCACACTGGTTTAGAGAGCTGTGAGATGGCTGCCCTGAGCAGGGTTGGTGCTTCCTGGTGCCTTGAGTTCAAATCCTGCGCTGGCACAACCTCCCTGAGCCCTGCCCTCCAGGCTTCTCCAGAGGCTCTGACACGGAGTCCTCTGCTGGGGCAGAGAGCAGGGAATAAACCTGACCTTGTGCGAGTTGTGTCACCAAGCCGGGTGTCCCAGTTTTGTGATGAAGTTGGTGGATAAATTTGCTGCAGGGTGCCAGGAGAGGCCAGGCTGAGCGACTCTTGAAGGAACAGGGGAAAAAAAGAGCAAAAAGTCAGGGTAGAAGTCCAAATCACTGACTAAATGTAATTCCAGTGGTCCTGACCCACAAGAAAAACAAGGAGCACAACATCAGAGGCCAAGTAATTGAAAAATCACGGTAACTCCAGTATCAGAAGGAAAAGCTTGAATGACCCCTGATTAGGGAGGCCTAAGAGGAGAGAAGGAGCACTGTGGATCCATTCCTTAGCCCAGCTGGTGCAGCCTGCAGGCCTTGTAGGGAGCTCTGTCCCTCCCAGCCCTTGCTGCCAGAGCTGATGGTCAAGTTGGAGCAGCTGCTGCTCACTGCAGAGGGCAGTTTGTAGATGGCAGATAATGGAGCTGGTTCATGACTCAGCTCCCAGCACCTTCAGCTTCAGCCATTTCAGTGAGGACTGAGGTCTCTCTATCAGCTCAGAGAAAGAACAAGGCTGGGCTTCCTTGTGGCCGCTGGGACTGTCTGTGTTTCAAGCTCTCCTGGGTGCCCTTTGCACTGCGGGGGCTGGGACTTTATCGAGATAATTCAATGCTTTGAAGCACACTTTTGAACCCTTGGGATGGAACCTGTTCTTTTAAGGGGAGATTGCTTCAAATTGCTAAGTGAGAGTCTGCCTTTCAGGCCATCTTTGACAGCCCCTGGTAGAAGGACAATTGCTGCCCAAAGGAAAGGTGCACAAGGGCCAATATTGACTGAGCGTTCCCTTTGCTTCCCAGATGCCATCTGACCAACATCTCCAGGAGGGCTGCCCTGCATGGCAGGAAGAGACAGGGGAGAGCCTGTGACCATCAGGCAGGTAGAACTCCTCTGCTTGTAGATATGTTTATAGATTTCTATGGTTTTAATTATTAGTGGATATAGTTCCATTTATAGAGGATAATGTTCTATTTCTATGGACATATATTGATAGGTCTGTGTAGTTAAATGTGGATATTTATATAGTTATAGATGTGATATATTTTATTATATATTTACATTGAATATTTTCAGAGTTAGATTCTTATATGTGTGGAGTAAAATACTTATATAAATATATATATATTTATGAAGTTACATTTATAAACATGTATAGTTATATAGTAGGAGGAACAGGAATGTTTAGATGGAGAGATTGATGGAAGGATTGCTGTTTGTGTAGGCCTAGGCTGCCTTTGTACCTCTTTCCCCCCTCAGCTGCCTTTTTCACCTCTTGCTTTTCCCCCCTGCCCCCTGTGTCCCCTGTCCCTGTGCTGGGTCCGAGCTGGCAGCCGGGCCGGGCGGAGCAGCACTTCCAGCCCCGGCTGTCCCTGGAGCGGTGGGAGCTGCCGCTGGCCCCAGGCACTGTCCCTGAGGAGCTGCTGAAGGACGGTGAGACTGAGGGGGCTGAGGGGGCTGTGGCGCTGAAGGGACAGTGACCCTGAGCTGCTGTTCGGGCTGAGGGCTGTGGGGCAGCCGAGGGCCTTGGTGGCACTGAGGTGACAGGGAAGTGGCACAGGCTGGCATGGTGGTGGGTCTCAGGGGACGGGATGGCTCACAAGGGACTGAGGGGTGTGAGAGGACTGTGAGGGGCTGAAGAAACTGAAGGCGGCTGGGGCTTCACCGAGAGCATGGCAGGGCTGAGGGGATGGAGGGGGCCAGCAGGGAGCACAGAGGGCTCCAGGACTGCAGCTCTGCCAGGCCTTGGAAGCAATTCCAGAGGCTCTGCTTTTGCCACAGCAGCCATGAAGACCTTGAGGACAGCTGGAGACTGACGGGAGCCAGCAGGGAGGAGCTGAAGGCCAGCAGCGAGAGAAGTGAACGGGGACCTGCTGCTGCCAGCCTGGAGAGAGCCCGGCTGAGGCCACAGGCCCGGGGAGGCAGGTGGGGCTGAGGCTGCCGTGGGCTGTGGCCGTGGGCACTGCCCGGCGGGGCAGGAGCGGGCCCTGCCCGTGCTGGGGCTGCTCAGCGCAGCTGCCCCGGCTGGCACAGGGGCTGTCCTTGGGCAAGGCAGCTGTGCCGCAGGGCCCGGGAGCTGTGCTGGCTCTGCCGGGGCTGCGGGACAGTCCCTCCAGGGCTGCGTTCACCACAGCCTGGCCCGCCCGGCTGCTTTCTCCTTCTGACCCCCTGGGGAGGCTCTGACATTTCCTCTGCCCTGATGGAAGCGCAGCTGCTGCCAAGGGAAACATCCCCATACTCACTCAGTGTTCCCTTTGCTTCCCAGATGTCCCATCTGCTGTCCCTGTCCAGGGGAGCTGCTCTGCACGGGAGGAGGAGACCGAGCGACAGGCTTTGAAGATGGGGCAGCTGGGATCCCTCTGCTTTGAGTTCTGTGTAGACATGTCTAGAATTGCATTATCCATTTGGATAGACATGTCTATCCATCTCTAGACATATCTGTTATGTAGAAATGTCTAAAGATATCATTTGGATATGCACATTTGTCGGTTGCTATTTGTATAGGAGTATTTTTGTATGTGTGGTGTTTAGGGATGTACCCTCTGTATATATGTACGTGTATATATATATATTTGTTTGTAATTACATCTATGTATATTTCTATCTAAGTATACATGGATGTTATTGTATCTGTGTTTAGTTCTGTTTCCTATATATAATGTTGTGTTGCTATTTATTCATTTGTAGTTATATGTAATAAATTAAGTTGTTAAATGCCTAATTGATCTTTGTGTATAGTGAGTTGTTGTAGAGGTTGGCAATAAATTTAGTTTTGTTAACTGAATTAGTATTTGTATATTTTTACACAGACTGGTTGTAATAATCTAATAAATTCCTGGTTTTAACTTAAATTGAGATTTGTATAGTTCTATATTGTCAGCGTGAGTGTAGCAATTTGTAATAAATGACATTTTTCAGCTGAAATTGATTCTTGTGTATTTGTGGATCAGCAGTGCTGGTGTAGCAATCTGCAAGAAATGCCATTTGTCAGCTGCGATGGGTGTTCTGTGATCTGTGCTACCCAAAGCCATGAGCAGGTGTAAATGCTGGAGGATTTTGGCCATGCAAATCTCCGGCCATGCCCAGCACATGCCCCACCTGCACTCAGGCTGGGCAGGGGAAGCGCAGATTTGGGCTGGCAGCAGAGCCCCACGTTGGCTCAGAACTCGCTGCAGAGGCAGCTGAGAAAACTCCGGGGCTCCACTGAGAGTAGAACTCCAAGCAGGAGCAACCCTGACAGGAGAAATCATTCACAATGAAAAAAAGAGAGAAAATGTGGCAAAGCAGATGTGGGGATACTCTGTGAGGCTGATAAAATGCTCTGAATCACCCCTGCTTAGGCACGTCTTCTGCAAAAAGGTTTTGTGAAAAAGTGAATACCTCCCATGAAATACAGATTGCACTTTCCCCTTCACTTACCTTGCTGTGTGAGTGGAGACACTCCTTATCACTGAGAATTTTTGCCCTACAGCACCTCACATTTAATCAAAGATGATGTACTACCACTTGGCACCATCAATGAAAACAGCCCTGCCCTCGTGGCAGTGTTTGCAAAGTCTTCCCTCCTCCTGTCCCCACATGTGACAGACGGAGCCATCCCCTTCTGTCAAAACTGTGCCTGAGCTGAGTGAGGGCTCCAGGAGCTCCGGAGGTGCAAGAGCACCGCATGTGGGAAGGTTTAGCAAAGCTTCCTAAGCACCCGTAAACTCTGGGTTTGCCAATCTTCCCCTGCAATATTGTCCTACTCAAGAATGATCCTGGAGGACACTGTGCCTCCAGCTCCCTCAAGAAAAGTTTGTTTTCTTCAAGGCTTGAATAGAGGAAAATGAAAATGGTGGTTTTTAGAGTGAAATTCGGGGGGTGGTGCAGCTGGGTTCACTCCACTATTTGCTGTGCAAAGTAGGGCAAAAGCTTTAAATTCCCAGCAGAAGCTGACTACCAGCCCACACAGACCTGAATGAGGCCCAGGTGGGCTTGCTGCACGCTGGTCCAAGGGAAAAGCTGGAACAAAGTCCCCTTTTATTGCAGATGGAGTCTGTACTGGTGTCTCCAGGGCTGTCTGTGGTAAGACACGGCAATCCAGCCAGAAACTGTGGATATGAGAGTTCCAACAGCAACCTGCTTCTCCAGGGTGAGGGATGAGGCCAGCCCAAAAGCCTGGAAGGTGCTCTGGGCACTGGAGAAGGCCAGACTGTCCTTGTGCAGGGATGGCCTTCAAAGGAGACCTCACACCTTGTGCTGCTGACCAAGGGCAGCTGGTGGCCTTCCAAAAAATGCTTCTTTTGTCCAGCTCTTGGAAAATTCCAGCCAGCAACAATTCCTGCTGCTCACACCAACCCTTTCCAAGCAGGAGGAATTTCAGCAGCAGCCTGACAGCTTAGTGGCAGGAGAATAAAATACTTAGCTGAGCGTTATCAACTCTCTGTCAGAAGCCACATCTTCAGCCCCTCATCTCCTCCAGTTGTCTCAGATGTGGAGGAAGCAGCAGGAAATCTCTGATCCTGGAAGGGAAAGCAGAAGGAGGAGAGGCGGTGTCCGGTCCCTGGGGCCCTGGGAGCAGTGAGAGCCATCCAAAACAGGATCTCTGCTGGGCTGTGGAGATAAGAGTGACCAATCAGCAATGCTCTGTGTGAGACTGGAGCCATCTGTGAATGTGAGCATGGAAATCTGACCTTGCAAAACAGAGGGAAAGGTGTCCTTGGGTATTTGCCAAACCTCGCAGGGGCTCTGAGCCACCTGGTCTAGTGGAAGGTGTCTCTGCCCATGGCAGGGGGTTGGATCTAGAGGGTCTTTAAGGCCCCTTCCAACTCAAGCCTTTCTGTGATTCTGAATTACAAACCCACAATGACAAAGAGAACACAGCAAACCTGGCCTCCGCTGGGTTGTTGGAGATGTCTGCAGTCACTTGTGTCACCTGGAGACTGGTTTGGATCTGAAGAAATTTTCATGGTCCCAAAGTATTTCAGTGTGACTTTCCTGGTTCAAGGCCCCAAAAGATGCCAGAACAGATTATCTGCAAGCACAGAATTGGTTAAGCTGCCTGTGAACCTGATGGAAGAAGTGTATTCATGTTATTGCAGCATTTACCCTGTACAGGTGATATTTGGTGTCCATTTTGAAGATGCAATGTTCTTGCACAATGCTTGTATATGCAGAAATACTGGCTTTAAATCCTAATTCCATCTTCACACAA
The DNA here is from genome assembly GCF_035770615.1 of Melospiza melodia melodia. Classification (NCBI taxonomy): domain Eukaryota; kingdom Metazoa; phylum Chordata; class Aves; order Passeriformes; family Passerellidae; genus Melospiza; species Melospiza melodia. The sequence goes on along the minus strand of NW_026948600.1, from coordinate 742,176 downwards.
GGATGTGTAATCCCTCAGAAATGTTTAACACAGAGCCATATTAGCTTTGGGCTGGGTGGTGTGGTTTGTTTAAAGTGTGTGATGAGTAATGGCAGCGTTAACAAATACCACTCTTGTTAATTTGGATCCTCCCTTTATCAACCCTGTTGCATAGAAATCACTTCTTTACAGCAGAGACTAAATGAAATTCCTTCATACAGATGAGAATTGTGCAATTCAGGCTGATTAAAGGGGAAGTTTTCTGTTATTGTGGAAGGACAATTTAGATAACCTGTTTGCTGTTCATCCTGGAGTTGCTTTGCAGTTAAGAGTGAAAAGAAAAAAGACATTTCTCTTAAGAAGTGTCTTGAAAGAGCTTTTTGTATTACCAGAAGCAGCTACATTGATATTGACCTCCACAATTAGAAATGCACAACAACCACTTAGGTGACTTAATCTGGCCATGACTTTTAGCTGCAATTCCAAAATCTCATCAAATATGTTGCTATCCTTTAAACAAGGAAGGAGAGCACAAATACCAACAATTCTCATCAGCCTTCTGGGTTGGAAAGACCATTTAATTTATGCTCCCTTAGCTATCAGCCTAAACTCTGCTGTGCAAACCTTACGTCTGTGTTGGACCTCATAAACTTCTTGAGCATCAACTTAGGTGCAACCCTGCTACAACACCCTTCAGGCACCACACTGATTTAGAGTGGCAGGACTTCACTGTTCTAGCAGAGAATTTTATTTACTTGCTCCTGCAAGTCCTTTCCAGAGCAGACGTGAAATCAGTGCCTTGCTATCTGGATGTGATAGGATTTTCCTCCTGTCCCAACAGACAACAGGGGAAAAGATTTGTTTCTTTTATACCATTGCATCTAAATCTTTGGTTTGAAAGCAAAAGGAAAATGTTCCTTTAAGAAGTTCTGCCCAGACTTTTTGGCATGAGGACAAACTGTGGTGTGCTGGCAGGAGCAGCACTGTCCCTGTGGGTGCAAACCCCCTGAAGGATGAACAGGCTGCTGTCACAGGGGCCACACCTGCAGCATGAAAACCCACCGTGCCACTAACTCAGTGCAAACTAAACACAAGTGACTCAGCTCTGCATCCTCAGCAAGGACTTGCCTCTGCAGAGATGTTACTGACAGACTCAGCTCTTGTTTGCAAGGGCTGTTAAATTGTCACACAAATCAACCACCCCTCCCTCTCTTGTCCTTGACGTCCGGCTGCTGAGCTGCTGCTGAGAAAGAAGAGGCAGAGTCCTTCAGGGCAAACGGGGACTTTCCAATGGGCAGAAACTTCCTCCTTTCTTTTGTTTTCAGTGACAACGGAGGGGTTTGTCATCAGTCCCTGTGTCAGCAGGGAAATTGTGCCTGCCCATCACACCTAGGTGTCGAAGGAAGGAGACCAGGACACCAGATGGTTGATCACAGGTCCAGTTTATTGAAGAAAGCATCAAACACTTATACAACAAATAATAAGCTTATGAATATTCTGTAAGCCAAGCAATCTATTGGTTAAACTATACCATTAACTCTTCCTCATTCCTTAGGGGTTACATCTCTCTTTTCTCATGTCTCTTTCACTATTTGTTATCCTACTACAGCTAGGCCCAAGGACACACTATGTAGCAGGTGCAGAACTTGGAATTAGCCACAGCTTTGTACTTTTCCAGTCTCTAGTCAGCTAAATTTCCCAACACCTAGGATCTGAACAGCCTGGATTTTTATTGGTGTAAAACCCACAGTGACCTGACCTTCTGCAGAAATATGGAGAGAAGAGTCAAAAGGGATTCCTGGAACGTTGCAATAAGCAGATAGTGGTATTAAACATATATAGATAAAAAGGCATAAAAGCTCATAAAAGCATCTGGAACTGATGTAAACCTAATAAACAAAAGCATTTTATTGTAATAAAGAGTGAGGGTTGCAGACCACAGTGTGAGAAATAGCTACCCACTTTTCATAGTTTAGGAAGGTTTATTAAATCTTATCAAAAATACAACAGAAGATTGAATGAAGAAAAAAGGTTACAGCACCAGGAGCAAAATATTTTCCTCGCCATGTGCTCAGCCCCCTCACAATGGAGGTTTTCCCTTTTTAACCCTTTAACCTCTCCCGAAGTTCTGTCCATCAACCCTTTCTTCACTGTCCACTGGTGGAGATCTCTTCCTCAAATCCTGATTGGGGGTCAGGTGTGGCCATAGTGCCAAGCCAGCCCTCCCAGATGTCCCAACCCCAGCTGTCCCTTGATAACCACATGAGCGGTACAGCACAACTATAAATCTATAAACTTTTCTTAACCTATATACATTGTGAAAAACGGCAATCACTTGTTTTTAAAATTTTAAAAGTTTAATAGTAATAAAATGGTTCTAAAAATAGTAATGCAATTAGAATAATTTGGACAAGTTGAATTAGGACAATATGAGACAATAGAGACAAAGAGTTACGGATGTCCGGGTACCTTTTTCTGGACAGCAGGAGCCTGAAAAAGGACCCCTGTTAATGAAGGATTAACCCTTAAAAACAATAATCCATTGCATATTCATACACTTCACACATGATGCATAAATTCCATTCAAATACAGGATTCTGTCTGGTCATCATCAACTTCTTCCTTCTAATCCTTACAGTGCCTTCGAGGCAGGAAAAAGTTCATTTCTTCTGATATGAGAGCAATAAATTCTTTTTCTCTGAAAGATTCAGGTGTACTGTGGCTGCTATCTGGTGCGCGTGCCTCATTCCTTCCTTAAAAACTCCCACTGACATAGTTCTTATTTTAACTACAAAAGTTACCTTTTAATTACAAGACTACATTTATCATATTATTAAATTGTTAATACAGCACTACTAATCAATACATCAAAATACATATGGTAAATATCTGCATAGAGCCATATAATATGCGTTTTTCACACACATTATCTTTCTCTATTAATTGTGAGAGTCAATCATCACATGACTCAACTGTCACAACAGGAAAAGAAGTTTCTGGTGGGAGGGACACTGGTTTTTAAGGTAGGACCTGTTCTAGAGGTTTGATTTGTTCCCTCTTTCAGATTACAAGGAAGTCATGGTGTTCCAGAGTAGAAGCTGGTGCCAAAAGTTTGAGAACAGGATGTGATAAGATCACCAGAGTATTTTATCTGTATCTAGGAAGAAGCCCTGCAGAGCTTCTTTTTGGCTTTTCCTGAAAGTAGAAGTCCTATTTTTACCAAGAATTTTGATCTCTTGGTGTTCTGGAGGAAGGAAAAGAAAACAACAAAGCACCTGAAGTCTGCATTGAGGTGAGGTGTATCCCAGAGGGCTGAGGGCTCACCAAGGCAAAAGAGACCCTCCTGTGACCGTGGTGACAGGGGTTTTCAGGTGAAGGGAGAGATGAGAATGTTGAGTCCATGTTCAAAAGGCTTTATTTATTATTTTATGATATATATATATTACATTTTAACTATACTAAAATGGAAAAGAAGGTAAGGTTTCCTCTCATATGCTAGCTAAGCTAAGAATAGAAAAGAATGATAACAAAAGGCAGCTCTCTGGGACTCTGTCCGAGATAGCTCGGTCCTTGATTGGCCATTCATTATAAAGATCCAAGATGGGCCAATCACAGGTGGACCTGTTGCATTCCACAGCAGCAGATAATAATTGTTTACATTTTGTTGCTGAAACTGCAGCTTCTCAGAAGGAAAAATCCTAAGAAAGGATTTTTCATAAAAGATGTCTGCAACATGTCACCTTTTTTTATTTAGGTAATTTAAAAAGAAAAATGCTTGTAATTTTCTCTGCTGGGCTCATGCAGAGAAAAGGACCAACACTTGACAGGTTATCTGTTGCCAATCAAACTTCACTCAAGTGCTCCTGTGGAATGAACAGGGAATTTCTTCACCTGTAGAACATACAATTCTATCATATCACTAAAACAATTTTACAATATAAGATAAAGCAAAAACAATGCAAAGAAAATTCAAGTTCAAGGAGCTGAGTTTCAGGAAAAGTCCATGGACTGAAGATATTCCTCTTTGCCATCTCTGAAAGTCCCTTTTGGTCCTGAAAAAGGCTTGCTACAGAAAAATCCATCAATAGTTATCAAAAGTCCATTGACAGTCATCAAACAAAATGCTTTTGAGCTGCTGCCAGCACTTTCAACCCTTTTCTTTTTTTTTTTTTCTTTTTTTTTCTTTTTTTGTCTTTTTGTCTTTGTCTGAAAGAGCAGCAGCAGCAGAGCAGCCAGAGAGGCCTTGGGGGACCCTGGCCCATGTGGACGGACAAGGAACCCCAGATCTGGCCCACAAAGCGGTGGCCCAGGACCAGAAGGGGGAAGCAAAACCCCCAACCCCATCAGGAGGCCGGGAGGTGGTCCTGGCCCAGGGACCCGAGCCCAACAGCCCAGGCCCAACCCACGAGGCAGGCTCGGCCTTGCCACAGGCCTGCACCCTGCTGCCAGTACAAAGGCTGAATGGGCCAAACGCTTCTTTTCCCCAAAATCACCAAGGCACACCGGCAGTGGGGGAATTTAAGATGCCCCAAAGATCACCATCTCAGGTCTGGGAATGTTTGTTCGTCACAATTATTCTCTTTTTGCTTTTCTGCAGTAATATTGTCATCATCTATTCCTTCCAGACAATCTTTACCTACTTTTTGGGGAATTCCTTTTGCTGCCCTCCCAGATCAGCCTAATTTCCAGGGCTCCTTCCCAAAGTGAGGTGCAGCCCATGGCCTCCACTCTCCAGCTGGAACAGAAGGAAACACAGAGTTGCTGTTGTGGGAGAGGAGCTTCTCTTTCCTGCCTGCTTTCCCTTTGGGACAGGTTGGTGTGTGCTCATTTGATAAAGGCAGGTTAAAACTCTGAAGCAGTTGTGTTTCAAACTGCTCCCTTCTCCAGCTCTTCTGTGGGTATCCTTGGACAAAAGGCCTTTTGGTGGGAGCTCTCTGTGGCAGGTTAAGGAAGGAGGTTGATACTTCAGGGTTGTGACTGCTGAAAGCAGCTGGTTTCTGGAGGTGTCCAGAACTGGGAGTGGCTCCTTTTCTCACCTGCCTGCAGAAAAGGAAGTTGACAAGTGGGAATTTCATTTGTGCAGATGGCCATCAGGGGTATTTGCCAAGAGATGGGCTGGCAGAGAGGCAGGTCTCATGCTAAACTGGCTGTGTGTTTGTTTTGATGGTGGGGAGGGTCAGAGATGCAGAGACAGACACCAGCTGAAGGAACAGTGTGATTTCCTGTAATGCAGAAGTGCAAAAAACAGTCAGGAAAGGATAAGCTAAGCAATGCACCTCAGCATTATTACAAAAGGGTCCTTCTGGTGATTAAGGAAGATCCATCACCAGGTACCCCAATGGTTTCCCCTTCATCCAGAGCTGCCCATCAGCTGGGGGAAGCTGTCCCAGCCGAGCCCTGCAGAGCCACAGCCGGGAACCGGGAAATCCTGCGGTGCCTCCACCTTTGGCGGCCACGAGGCTCCCGAGAGCGCTGTGAGAGTAGCCCGGCTCCGACAGTGCTGGACCAGCAATGTGCCAGAGCTTCTGCTGGGGGCACAGCTGGTGTCATTCTCCTCTTGGTTTTCTCCCCGAGCCTGCCCAGGGCTCAAGGAGGAACCAAGGCCAGGTGTGGCCATGTCAATTTTCCTCATGCAGAAAGGTGAAGACGTGTTTCACCAGTGAATGGATGCAACAATCCTTTTGATAATAACACTTGGTTAAGGAGCAGTTACATAGAACATTGGGTTGGGAAGGTGATCTAGACGGCAGCTTTGGCTCAGGTCCTGTTGTTGAGGCTTCAGTCAGGGTCTGTTGTTCAGGCCCTTCAGTATTTTGTGGTGCAAATCACACCTGTGCAGAGCTGCAAACAAACAAGTCTGTCTTTAGCACATTTGAGACAGGGAACAGGATCAGCCCTGCAAGGCCAGGCTGGGGCCCAGAGCAGAAGGCCAGTACCCTGCTTTTGCCCCCAGGCAGCCCTGCAGAGCCAGCAGCCCCTCCTGCCCAGGGGCTGAGGTGCCCGAAGCTGCCTCCCCGCTGTGCAGCTCTGCAGAGCCCGCGGGGCGCAGGGTCCTGGGCAGCCAGGGCAGCCCGGCTGCCTTGGGGCACAAGGAGTGGCCCAGAGAGAAGCTGCTGCCCTTGGCTTTGGAACTGTTCCTCAGAGTCTTGTCATTAATCCACAGCGTCTGATGTGCTTTCCTTTCCTCTCCCAAATTTAACACAGCTTTTTGAGAAAATTGACTGATATAGCTGGTGCTGGTGGTGGTGCTTTTGTCTGCAGGTGAGGGCAGGTGATTTGGACCAAGGACAGAGTCCATTGTTTACACCCCAGCCTTTGCCAAGTCAAGAAAACCATTCACAATTGGGCTACCACTACTGAGCTCTTTTTCTAGGTTTTGGAAAGCTACCACCATAAGAAACCCAACAGATTTTCCTCCAGGAGGACACCAGCAGTAGCATGATGCCAATGTTTTCCACCCCTTTTCTGTCTTTTAAGAGTTCCGCAGTGCCCAGCAGGAATGAAATGACCTGTGATAATGTGATTTGAGAGCTCTGTGTTGTTCGTTGCCACATGAGTGTTCATGACAAGCTGGACACACCACTCATGGCTCTGTCGAGTTAAATTCATCCCAATTCTGTGCAAACAGCAGCCCCGAGATGCTGAGAAGAGCAAGCACAGTGGGTGGGTGTGCATGCACGCACCCGGAGGCTGACTGCTCTGTGGGCAGATGGTTTTGCACTGTTGTAAAACTACACTCTCCCAAGCTGAAAGACTATTTCAAATATATATCTTAAATAAACATATATATCAAAAAATAAAATTGTCCAAAAATACATGTGCATTAAATTTCATGCATATTATATATTATATATTTTGATTAATATAATAATATCTAACATAACATAATATAATGTAATATAATATAATATATACATGAGATCATTTTTGAAGCCATTGCTTGTGGGGGATATTAGACGATCTCCTAGTGTTTGTACATTTTTGCTTTCTGCCACTGCTGATCCTAGCAGCAATTCCCTGTCAGTTCTTCCAGGTCACTTCACACAAAGGGATTCCATCATTTCAGTGCATGTGAGAGCCTGGCACTGAAATGCCAAGTTGATTCCCAGCTCTCCAGCCTCCCTCTGGATTTTGGGGCATCTCAGCACTTGTGTCCATGGCCCTTCCTTCATCCCCAGCCTGCAGCAGTCACAGTCGCTGCTGCCTCCCCCTTGCTGCAGCTCATTTGCCAAAGTGCTGCCAAAGGCAGCAGGGCTGGCTCAGGATCCCTTCTGGCTTCTGCTCTCTGGGATGAGCTTCAGGGGGACACTTGGAGCACTTTCCTAAAGAGCTGCCCGTGGGATGATGGATTTGTCCTCCCCGGCTGGCTCCTGCTTGGATTCTGTGCTCATGGAGCCCCGGAGTTTTCTCAGCAGCCTCTGCAGCGAGTTCTGAGCCAACGCGGGGCTCTGCTGCCAGCCCAAATCTGCGCTTCCCCTGCCCAGCCTGAGTGCAGGTGGGGCATGTGCTGGGCATGGCTGGAGATTAGCACGGCCAGAATCCTCCAGCATTTACATCTGCCCATGGCTTTGGGTAGCACAAATCTACACTTCCGTTGAAACATTGCATTTATTGCAGATAGTTACACCCGCACTACTAATGTACAAATACACAAACATTAACTTATGTTTAAAAATGAAATTTATTTTAAATTGCAATAGCTATGCTACCAATATAGAAACACAAAAATATCAATTTATGATTAAAATCTAATTTATTCTGAGAATTGTGCTATGTAAATATATACAGATATCAACTTCAGTGAAAAAAAATTACTTTATTGCAACCCTCTGCAACAACTCACTGTACACAAATATTGAAGTTACTGAATTGAAGTATAACAATTAAATTTATTACACATTACTACAGCCATACAGCCCATATACAAATACAGAAACATCAATATCCCTCTCTAAAGAATCTCAGATCCAGAACTAAAGAAATAGCATTTTAGAACTATACAACTCCATACATAATAAATAGAAGTAAATACATATATAGACATAACAATATAGAGATGTAAACATGCATTACATATTTCATGACATATAACATGACAATATAATACAAACATAACAGACCTGTCTATAAATACACAAATATCAATGGACCAATAAAACAATCCAGACATCCCCAGCAATAGAAATGCACAGCTACAATGCTGTACAAGTATGTAAACAGATGAATATACACGCATCAATATAACAATATACACACATAATATCCCTGTACAAATATCAGTCAGTGTATGTAAATATCCCTATACTTGTAACTATCCAAATCTAGCTACACATCCATTAACACCACTAGATCAGGAGGGATTGCAGCCGCCGATGTTCCCAGGCTCTCGCTCGGTCTCCTCCTCCCGAGCAGAGCAGCTCTCCTGGGCAGGGACAGCAGATGGGACATCTGGCAAGCACAGGGAACACTGAGTGAGGGTGGGGACGTTTCCCTTGGCAGCAGCTGCGCTTCCATCAGGGCAGAGGAAATGTCAGAGCCTCCCCAGGAGGGTCAGAAGGAAAAGCAGCCGAGCGGGCCAGGCTGTGGGGAGCTGTTCACTTCTTTCTGGCATCCCAGTTGCTCTGAGGGAACTCCCTCATGTCAGGTTATTGAACCACCTCTGCACTTACCAAGACTGTGGCCCCCAAATCAATCAGCATTTATGTCTCCAGCTGCTTGCACCAATGACAGGGAATGTCCTCTAACAGTGCTGGGGCACAAAGTTACCTTGCACAGGTCATCTGACAGGGCCTTGTTCTTTCTGTGCTTCCTGTGTTTCTCCTTCCCTTCCACTTGGCATTTTTACAGCATTTCTTTTTCTTTCCCCTTGATAAGTGCTGAAATGCGTGTTTCTCTTCCAAGTTTCAGTTTGTTCAGTGATCCTGTCAAGCCTTATCTTAGAAGTTTTTATCAGGGAATTGAGTGTTAATTTCAGCAATTTTGGTGATTTTCTGTGAGATTTATGCAAGAGTCCTGTTCATTGGGCAATATTTAGGAAGGTACAAAAGAGAAAAAAGGATGTTCTGTATGTCAGTTCACTAGTGGAATATTCATGCATAGAGAGAGTGATTAGCTGAATTTTACATCTACTCCTAACCTGAAAGTGTAACAGGTAATTTGGGTTGAAATTAAAGCAAAATTTCTCCTTCTATCAGCCTGTATTCAAATGTAAAATAAATAGAGCGGGGTGAGAATGTCAGTGTTCAGTTCCTGAAGTGCCTTATAAGGTGTTCTTAAAGTAATGGAGATAAAATCTGGGTGGGCATTCCTAATTTCCAGACACTCATTGTCAATTTCATTGACTCTGAAAACAGCAGAGATGTGCACATCATACCTGATCAATCCATTTGGGGATGTTTTAGGTTCAGATTCTCTGAGGCTTTAGATTTTTAGGTCTCTAGACAATGCTTCCAGGAATCTAAATTGCTTTCAGAAATGAAACTTTTCTTCTTTTTTCCTCAGTCTTTGCACTCATGTGCACCAGAGACCTTCAGTGAATGGATTCCACTCTAATCCATCTCCAAGCTGAATCTCCCAGCTGTGTTCACACTGGTGGTTTGTGTGTCTCTTCTGCACAATGCAGTTTCCAAATCTTCGTTCCTTATTATCTCTGCCCTTCTTTTTCTGTTTTAGCTTGCAAATGCATGCAGATGTATCAGAAATGATACACCTAATTTCTGATGCATAAGTTCCTGTCTAGCAATTTCATTTTATCCTGTTCTGATGTCATGCTAGCCTTATATGTTTTATTCTAAGTGGACTCCTGTTTTCTTGCATGTGCAAGTTTTACAACGCAATGCTCTCATTCACCTGCTTTCATGAAACCCTTCATTAACATTAGCACAAGTAACTCTGTGATTCCCTTCTGCTTTGTAGAAGATTTGGGAAATTCAAGCCCTGCTCGGCTACAGAAAAACACATAGTGCTTGGTAATTCCCCTAAGAGCTTAAGGTAATGGTAAACAACTGCAGCTTATTCATTTCACAGAAATTGGGAGAAAAGGCATTGCAAATATTGAGGAGTGTAGTGCAATAATGATGGGCATCCCTCAGTTATCCACACAGACTGATGTCACTGGCAAAATTCCCTATTTTCCAAAGGTTTTCATTTGCTTTGGCTGTACTTCGTATGGCTGCAGGTCACATTTCCCTTGATTTAAGGAAGTATCTTGGCAGGTATTCTTGGTGATGTATCTTGCTAATTCTGCCCTTGGAGGAATTACTCAGTTCTGCAGTCCTTATTACACGCCCTGTTCTAAAAGACTTTTATGCTATTTTTCCTCTCTCTGTGTTTTCACACTTGTTCAACAAGGTTTTCTTTCTAACAATATTAATCACAATATCCCAAAGGGTTAAAAAATGCTTAGATATTTTTTCCCTAAGTATTTATTCAAGAAAAATAATAATTTAAAAAAAACCTGTATGCATGCTGGATGTAAAATACAAAGAGAAATAAACTTGAGAGTTCTCCCAAAAACCTTAAGAAAAAACCCCATGTATTCTATAAAACTCAGAGTATTCATCTACAAAATGGGCTTATTCTAGAAGAGAAAATTTGTGCAACAGTTCTGCACAGAATTCTATGCTTTCAGGCTTTTTGCCCTTCAGGGGCAGTGCCATTCTCTCAACTGTAATGCTCTGAGCATGTTCTGCTCACCATGGCAGCTTTCTGCTCTGCCCAGGTACAGATCATCCTCCCAGCAAAGGGGGAGTGCAGCCACCACAACTCACAGCACCTTCCCACAGAGCAAGAACCTGAAGGAGAGAGATGGCTTTCACCAGCTGCTGCGGGTTATAACACTGCCACCTCAGCTGCTGAAAGCCTGAATTTCTGTGTTGCAGTGTGTTAGTTTATTCTGTCAAATGTTCTGTTATATAGTGGTATGTTCAAGTGTTCCCTGAGTTATTACAGTTAGTCTCTCCCCTGTGTTATGCCCTCCTACCCCAGTGTCTCTCAAGGAATCCCCTCCCTCCTCACCAGATTTTTCCCTGTCTGTCAAGACAACCCGGCCCCTTTGCCCCATCCCTCAGCCCAAACCCTACCCTTTGTTCCAGAAAGTTCTCTGTCCCTCACCCCAAGATCAAATCCCTATCCCAACGCTCTCTCCTCCCCTTGTTCTGATTTGTTGTAGCCCTCAAAACCACACCCCGAGAGTCGTTTATTGGTTACTATATGGTGTCCACTCCTTGTTTTGAAAGATTTTAGAAACCTGTGCACAGGGGTGTTGGGACTTCTCTGAACACCTGTTCCCTTTGGGAATTCTGACTTGTAGAACCTTCCCCCTGCCTCTCCTGATGAATTTCCTGCACTTTACACCGCAGAAGAGCCTCCTGTGCTTCCTCCACTCAGTCCTCCAGGGGTCTTTGCTGCTGGCATTTGGCCTAGAGGTTCTGGCTCAGGCAAAACCCCAACCTAGCCAGTTCCCCACTCTTGCCATTGTCCCTGGAGCATCACAGAGCTAGCCAGGGCTGCGGAGGGCAGTGACAGTGACCCATGCCCTGGCATGTCACAGCCCCCAGAGCCACACCTGCCAGGCCACAAGCCCCAGCCCTGGTCCCCACAGCGGCCTCAGGGGCTCCTGGGCATCCTCACCCTGAGTGCAAAGGCAGCCTCAGGAGCCCCCCAGGGCGCTCTGGATCCAGGCTGCAGACACCCTAAAGCCAGCACTGAAAGGGACATGGATGGGGACTGCAGCTGGATCTTCCAGTGCTCACCAGCCCTGACTACTCTCTGAGTGAACCCAAACCTCATTGGCAGCACCTTGAGCACATTGACCCTGCTCGCCCCTCCTGGAACGTGGTGTTCCCACATCCTACACCAGCCCTTTGCAGGGAGTGACCAGCTCCCAGCTGCTCTGCTACCCTGGCATTACTTTCTGTTTGCCAGCAATGAACTTAAAGGATACACTCCTGAGAAACCTAGCACAACATTTGCTTCTCAGGAGCTCTTTGGCAAAAAAAAGTCCACTAATCCCTAGTTTTTGCACAGAGAAGGAGGTCCTGACATAAGGCACAGGCACAGGCAGGGCTCTGGCATATGAATTCCTGAGCCACAGGATTCCACCCATTGTTGTTCCTAGCTACTGTGCTGATATTTTAGAGCCAGTTTCGGAGAGGGGCTGCTCCTGACAGGGTAGGAGAATTTGGAGAAAAAAAAGGTGCAGGAGATAACAAAAAAAAAAAACCAAGAGGGAAAACCCTTAGAAATACAGAGTAGAACAGAAGTCCTTGGAGATGGTTCAATAGAAAATGCCAGCAGCAGTGAGCAGAGCCCGAGGTTGCTCACTGCCACCCCAGGGGCTCCTCAGTCCCCGGCTGGTTTGTGTCTGATGCAGCCCTGCCTGGAAAGGGCTCCAGGCTCTGGTGTTCCCAGCTCGCTCCAGGCTACATTCTTAGCAGCACTGAAAGAAGAGGTCAAACAAAGAGCCATTTTCTGTCCTGCCTGCAAACATTTCTCCTTCAGTGCCACTGCCAGAGATCATCCCTCTGTCAGCTTGGCACTGTGTCTGCTGCATCCTTGTCCCTGTCCCTTGCATCAGCTCCTGCACATGGACACTCCCTGCCCGCACATCATGAACAGAGAGAGCTGTGTCAGAAGAGCAATGAGTGCATTTTCTTGGCTGTGAGGTGCAAAGCTCTGTTTCGTGTCAGATACAAATAGGCGATGTGTGTATTTGTGAATGCAAAATGTGTGGACCTCGACAATGGGAGAGCTGTGAATTCTAATAATAACTGAGGAAAATAAAGCATGGGAAAAGGCCTTTGAACCTATCTTTTGTTTGCAATTAACCCTAGTTGATTTAGGTGTTTTGGAATTAAGGTGTTAAAGATGTTGCTTTTTCCTTGCATTTAATCCATAAAAAGCTCTGCAATAATAACCTTTTGAAGTATAATTTTAGAATATTACTTGTATCCTTGAAACTGTAGCTTTGGAATATATATAAAGGAAATATGCTTATCTCACGCCTAATTGAAGCAGAGAAAAACAGCTTGAGAAAGGAAGATGAACATCACCTCAAGGGTTTATGGTTTCGACTAAAGGGAAGCTGGACATCACTGTTATGAGAATTATGGTCTCTGCAATTAAAAGGTGGACCCACATCTGGGGATCCGGACCCTACCAGATGGGATTTGTCTTTCTTCTTTCGGAAACTGGACCGTCACCATCTGGGGATACTCCTTTGAGATACATCCTGAGAAATTTAAATCACAGTAGTGTATGGAATTGTGATGTAATAATTTGGAATAAGAATTGCTGCTGAGTAAAAGATTGGAAATAGAAACTGCTAAAAAAAACTGATGGGTACTCCTATAAATACCTGTAACCCTCAATTATCAGTGTGCAGTTGGAGGGAAAACATCTCCCACTGTACCCAGCACTGTATTGCTCACACTTTACCATATTAAATAATAAATTGATTGCTGCTTGAATATTGGCCGAGTCAAGCTTCTTATTCGTAACAATGACTCGGCCTTGTCTGCCACGGCTCAGCTGGCTGCACTGCTGGAACTCTGTAGAGGGCTGATCCGGGAAGCTCTCTTTGCTGGGGCAACCTGAGCCAGCAGGGATTTTCCTTTTCTTTAAGATTTTTTTTTCCTTCCCTTGCATTTTTTATCCTTTGTATAGATAACTATAGAATGTGTTATAATAGAGATAAATAAGAAAAATGTGTTATAATAAACAGACTCTAAGGAGATTTCTTTCCTGCCTAGGGACCGCAGGGCATAGGGGAAGAGGGGAAAAGGTGCTTGTGCTCAGCCAGGTGCCCAGGGTCTGCAGTGGGCAAGGGGAAATGGCCAGAAGCCCCTTGGCCTTTGGTGGTTCTGCTGAAGCCTTTGTGCTAGTGACAGAGCAGCTGGGCAGGGGCCAGAGCTGCAGGGATCCCTGCCAGAGCGGTGCCTGGAGATGGCCACAAGCCCTGTGCCAGGCGGGAAGGGCCATCGTGTCCTCCTGCCCGGGTGCTGCTGGCTGCTTTGCTGAGAGCTCCCAGGCGCCTCTGGATGGGGCTCCTCTGGAGCTGCTGTGGGGCTGCGGCGCTGCTGCCTGCAAGCTTGGCCAGGCTGGGGGAGACCCTGAGGGGCTGAGGCACTGCTAAGTCTTGAGCAATTGGCTGGCAGAGGCCATAGGCAGCCCCCTGGAATCAGGCGTGGAACCCTGGTCCTGGCCTTTCAGGGCTGTGAGGCCAGCTGTTGTGGGGCTGGGCGTGTGCCTTCCCTGTGCTCCAGACTGCAGCCTCCCACCCCTCAGCCTTAGGCATTGAGCTCCACTGCCTGATTGCCAAGTCTTGTTCCTGTTGCTGTGGGGGAGGCCGAGCTCTGTGGCTTTAGGCCCCATTGAGCCAGAAGAGCAGCAGCTTTGAGCCCACAGGGGCCACAGAAAGGCCCTCTTGGACCACGAGCGTTCCTGTCCTTGCCAGGCCAGGGACACATGAGAGTGCAGCGGGCACCTTCAGAGTGCCACGCTGGCTTTGCACTGGGCCACCTCCCTGTGCTGTGCACGGCTGGCTCTTTGCTTTGCCGCTCTCGGCCTTGTGTCGTCGTACTCCTTTGGCTGCCTGCAGCCAGGGGCAGCCCTATCAGGAGGCTGAAAGGCCCCGTCTCCAACATCTCAAGGGGGAAATGCAGCTCTCCCGGCCCTCAGCCCACGCTGTAAGCAGAGCAGAGCCTTTTCCCCAGCCCCGATGGCTTTCTGCCTGCTTCTGGCCCCTGGCCACCATGACCCACTGCACTCGCTCTGAGTCACCTACAGCATGCCTGGTGCCTCTTGATTTGCTGACCCTGGGATGTGAGGCTCACTGAGGGAAAGGTGGCTGTCCCAGTGCTGAGGGCACACGTGGCTCACTGAGCCGACTTGAGGCTTCCCCAGCAGCTTGCAGGTGCCTTAGGTGTCATGTTACAGTGCTTGTGCTCCTGCCTCCTCCTGTCCCTCTTCTCACCCTCACCCAACCTGCACCCTCTGACCTACCTTCAATAAATCCTGTTGCATCAGACACGGTGTCAAGAGCCCTCCCTCGGCTGCCGGTCGAGCGCACATTACAACCTCCGGGCATGAGAGCAAGGTGGGCTGGGGGAGCTGCTCTCTCAGACCAAGAGGGAACGGCTCTCCACAGCACCTGCCCATGGACCTTCCCCGCACCAAATGAAATCATCTCCAAGTTTAGCTAGTGAGCTAGTAAGGTAGAACTCATTCATTGCCTGGAAATCTGGCACTAGTCTCTAAGTTCCATTAGGTTTCTTTATTGCTAACCTACCAGTATTACATTTTGACTCCCATTCTTCCAATTGTCCTGATGTCAGGAATTTATTGGTTGTTGGCTCTATTCCTTTCCTAGCTTCTAATCTTCAAGGGTATTGCTTTCTGACTACTGGCCTAACTCTTGTCTGTAGCTCAATTTTCATAGGGTCTGCTCGTTTGGATGTTCCTGGGCTATGAGTATCCCATACTCTTGGATACACCTGATTCAATACTTGCTCTAAATAGTTCTTCTTCTTTGTTGCTCTTGTGTCAATTGTCAGTCCTACTGCTAAAAGTGCTCATTTGTCTTCAGGTACCTTCCATTTAAGTTTTCTTTTTCTAAACAGAACTGTTGCTTCCAAATTTTCAAGCAAATCCCTGCCTAGGACAGATTTGGCTTAGTTGGGTAAATAAAGAAACGGATGCATTCCCAGCTTCTTCTTGATTTTACATTGAAGTGGTTTCAGGAAGAAAATTTTTTCTGGCTGGCCTATAGTGGCTCCTATTGCTTGAGATAGTTTTCACTTTTGGGTATCAGCGCTTGATTCAAGAGTGAAAATGTGTCTCAACAATTTCTTAAAAATTCAACTTCTTTATCATTCTTTAGCTGTATTTTAACCGGTGGCCTGCTAGGGTAAGAATTGCCAGTCTCGGTCATTTCTTATCATCTAGAGTGGCTGCAAGAGTTTTGTGTACTTTGTCTGCTAACTCTGGGCACTGGAGTTATTTCCAGTGTCCTGATTTCTTACAAGATGCACATTGATTTGGCCCCAGCTTGGTCTGTGGCTGCTTTGGACCTCCTCTGCCTCTGATATTGTTGCCCCTGCCTCTGCTTCATCCAGAGGCGTGCCACGTCCTCTCCCTGGTGCCGATCCAGAGCTGCCACCATGGCTGCAGGGAGCTCTTTTCCTTTTTCTCTCTCTTGATTATCATCCACTTTCTATGCTTTTCTCATTCATGCCTTTAAGTCTCTCTTTACAGGCTCTTTCAGCTTCTCAGGTTTCTGCCTGACATCTGGGTTACATTGCCCTGACATCAGGGAAACCCACTGCTGCTTTGCCATATGCCACCAGGGATCCAGGGCTGTGCCTTTACGTGCAGCTGCTCAGAGCCTGTCCACAAAGTCAGCGGGTGACTCGTGCTGTCCCTGTGTAACGTTATCTCTTACTGACCAAGTTATTGCTTTTGGAAGGGCATTTTTTAATTCCAATGTGACCAGTTCCTGGTATCTGGTTAACATTGCACAGCTGCCTGCATCGTTCGCGTCCCACAAAGGGCTTACAATAGGACACAACTGGTGCACTGTACCTTGTAAGGCTCCACTAGCAATTTGTGCCTGCACACGTGCTCTGGCTACCTTGATCACCAGCTCTTCTGCTGGTTGTGTTAGCTCTGTCAACATGAAATCAGTATCACCTCACTCTGGCTCTTGATTCTTGACTATGAACTCCAGTCTTTTTGCTACTTTGCTAGGGTTTTCTCTATCCATTGTAACTTTTTCCCACCAGCTGTTCAGGTCACTAGTAGAAAAGCAGATGTTCACCTCATGGCTCCTCCTGGGGGACTCAAGACTTGCCTTAAGGGGGTGACTAAAGGCAAAGCTTTCTTGGTTTTATTCCTTGGCTTGCTTGTCACTGGGGGTCTCTGAAATTGTCCCCTCACCTGGGGACAATTACTCATCTCATCCTCACTGCCATTTGGCTTTCATTCAGGGGCCGGAGTGGTTGCCTGAGGGGGAGTGTACCTGAGCTGGCCTGGACTAACTGGGCTCTAAGTCTTGGACACATAGAACACAATCTTCCTGGTGCATTGGAGCCAATTTTAAACATCTCTGCCCTATGCTGAATGCTGAACGACATCTCTTTCTTTTCTGCCTCTTATCTGTTTCCAAAGTTAGGACTAAAGGTCCTGTGGGGCCAAATCAAAGCCACATTCTTTCTGACACTCAGGTTTATTCTTCAGGGTGAAAAACATGTCTGCATATATCACAGGACCTCATTTTTCTTCTTGGCCTAAAAATAACATCAACTGTAACAGTGTATGGTAAAGTTCCATTAGGGCGTGACTTCTCACCACTTTCTAATGGATACCAAGCCTACCACTGGGAAGAGTATTTCTTCCGATTACCTTTCCTTCAAAAATTACCCTCTGGGATTCCTCCCAAATCTTTCTCATCTGCTAAATTACATTCTAGTGGACTCTTTTTAATACCATCTTTACTTCTTGTGTTATTCATTCTTCATGCTATCTAAATTTCCAAACTTATCAGGATGTATTAGTACTTCTCTTTTTCTTCTCTTTATCCCCTGTAGACTACACTTAACCCATACGGGCTGTCTCTGAGTCACCCTGCACCAATATACTTTCTCATAGTCCTAAACAAGCAATGAAAACAAAAGGATTCCACGTTCCACACAATCTACAAGGAATTGGGGTATGATCGGACATAAAACGAGTTTTGCAAAAAACTGCCTGAATTCATACTCAGGAGTATATATTCATGTAAACCTAGAGGTCACAACCCTTGACTTTTGATGGAGTGTCTAAAAGCGTAGGTGACTGCTCCATGTTGCTCAAACTCTTCTCAAACTCAGACGGGCTTGGTGCTGTGCCCCTTTCCCTGGGGTATTCCGGTTCGTGTTTATTTATCAGTGATCGTAGAATGGTTTGTTTTCATGTACCCCGTATTTTCCCCAAGTTGGGTAACCGCTAGGTTATGCCCTCCCTCAAAGCTGTCCCTCATGCCATTCCCCACTCTTTGTTCCAGCTCCTTCCCTGCCTCTCAAGATAATCCAGCTCTTTATTCCTGAACCTTCCCTGTCACTTTTGCCTTGGACCGATCCCTGACTGCACCCCCGCTTTGGAATTCCTCTATTGCTGGAAGCCCCACTGGCCCATGGGACCTCCCCTCTCCCCTCATCTGTCCTAATTAGTGCCAAGCAACTGATGGAATCCCCTCGCTCCTCCCCTGCAGATTCCTTCTTGCTCAATCGTTTGTATCCACCCCCTGAGTTGTACCCCGATAAAATCCCGTGCAGCACAGAAGTGCTGGCGGCTCTCGTGCTGAATCCTTCCCTTGGAATAAACCTTTGCCTGTGGAACCTCACCATTGAGGAGCCTCCTCCTTCTCTTTGGCCTGCTCTGTGCTGCAGTTAGTAGATCCTGAACCACTGAGCAGTGGCTCACCAGGGTCAGCGGCGGGCAGAACCCACGCCTTGGCCGTTCCCCACTCCTGGCGCAGCGCCGCAGTTTTCCCAAGAGCCAGCCCGGGCTCCGCTGGGCTGCGTCAATGGGGAACCCGTCCCAGTGCCCGACCGTGCTCTGGGTGAAAAACCTTTTCCTGCTATGGAAATGAAACTTGCCCTGTCCCAGCTGCCTGCCCTTTTCTCCAGTCCTGTCACTGGTCCCAACAGTGACGAGAGCTGCAGCAGCCCCTCTGATTCCCCTCAGGAGGATGTTGAAGACCACAATGACGCCCTTTACCCTCTTCCAGGCTGAACAAAGTGGCCTCAGCTGCATCTAGGCCTTCCCCTCCAGACCACACTCCATCCTTGCAGTCCTCCTTTGCATTCTGGCTAATGGCTTCGTAACTTTTTCTCTTGTGCTGCCCAAAACTGCGCCCGTCTGCTTCCAGCGCTTCTCTTGGCTGCTGCTTCAGGGTGTGGCCACCATCATCAGAGACACAGAAGAGCTTCTCCTCCCAGAGTTGTCCTTATCCTCCGCACTTCCAAGTCTCTGCCTTGATGTTCACTGGGGAACTTGCCACTTTGTGGCCGCTCCTTGCTGTGCTCAGCAGGGACACAGTTTTGTTTGGACATGAGCTGCCGGAGCACGACATGCAGCAACTGAGGCTGAGAATAGCAGAGGCTGGGCAGATTCCATTTTTTCCAGAATGTGGGAAAGAGAGTGAGAAAAGCGCAAGGAAATTTCAGACTGTTACTTTGCAATTTAATTGCCCTGGGAAACTCAGCGATGGATGGTGCTCTGGTGCTACTGCAAATGCCTTCCATGAGAAAAATTCATTTCAGGAAGGAGCAACATCATCTGACAGAGACCAAGTGTGTCAGCAGTTGCTCCAGGTGCTTCTTCCATCAGCCCCTGCAGGAAGGAGCACAGCCCCTAATGCACGTGGGCTTTGGCTCCTTCTGGCACAGAAGCCCCCCGGGGGCACAGGTCTCTGGGGCAGGAGTCAGGCACCAGCGCTGCCAGGGCTCGGGAGGGGCAGGTCTGCTTGGCCGGGGACGCTGCCACACCTGCTGATGTCAGCGCTCCCCGGGCCCCAGGCCTCAGAGCAGCATTCGTGCCCGGGCCCGCACGTTCCTTGTGCCTTTAACACCGCCGGGTTTAGGATGGCCACCAGCCGGGACGTGTCCCAAGGAGGCCCTGCCAGCTTCCCTGAAAGGCCCCGTGCCCTTCCCAGCGCGGCTGCGTCGGCAGCCCTGGGGGCTCCTATTGCTGCCCTGGGCCCGCAGAGCAGGGCAGCCTTCGCTGATGCTCTGAGCCCTTCCTAAAGATCCTGTCCGCCTGCCTTAGACACCTGGGGCCCGTCATTCCTTCCAACCTGGGCCTCTTTGGGTGGGCTGGGGGTGGCCCCATGCAGGCAGCCGTGGGCGCAAGGGCCCTTGGTGACACGATGCAGCACAGTCATTGTGACATGGAACCGGGTGTCCAAGGGACCTCTGTGACACCTGGTGACACAGGAGCTGGCGGTGACAAGAGCACGCCACAGTGCTCAGAGCAGGCGACGGGACAGGACGGGAGAGAGCAGTGCCGTGAGGAGCCCCCGCACAGTGCGCTCGTTCGCGTCCCACCCGAAGCTTTTCTGAGGGGTTGTTCCTGCAGCTGAGCTCGAGGCCAGACCACAGGACTTGCTGACCCGTGGTCTCCCTGAGGCTTCTCTTCTGCAGGTGCCCTTGAGGCCAGATCATAGTCCTTGTCAGTAGTCTCCTGTCCTTGTGGCAGGAGCCCTTGTGACCGAGTGCAGGACTTGCTGTCCTGCAGCCTTCCTGAGGCTTCTTTCTTGAAGGTGCCTTCCAGGCACCACTGCAGGACGTGCTGATTTGGAGCTTTTCCAAGGCATCTCTCCTGCAAATAGCCACAAATCCAGTCAGAGACATGGAGCAGAGACTCCCGGGAGTGCCCGAGCTGGCCTGGGTGGAGGAGGAGGAAGAAGGCCCTGGAGCTGCCCCGGCACAGCAGACTGAAGAGGTGGTGCCCTTCCAGCCACCGCAGGAGGGTGAGTGGCAGAGCTGGGCCACAGGACTGGTGCCTGCTGCCAGCTTGGCCCCACGCCATGCTGTGCCATTGTGTGCGGTGCCATGCTATCCCCTGGGGACATGCCCACGGCCAGGACAGAAGAGGGGCCGGGCAGACACCCCGCAGTGGCCGTGCTCCATCCCCTGGCACATCCCGGCGCTCTCTGCCTGGGCAGCGCAGGGCTGGGCCGTGCTCTCCGGCCTCTCCCGCAGCCCCTCAGCTCTGGCTGTGCTCGCTCTTTGCCAGATGCAGCCCTGGAGCGCACACAAGAGCAGGAGTCCAGCCGTGGCCGCTTCCGCAGAACAGCGCAGGTACCTGCAGCCACCCCCACCTGGGCTGGGCCTGCTGTCCCTGCTCAGCCCAGCACCGTGTGTGCCGCACTGCATGCAACATCCCCGGCTCCTTGCCCTTCTCCTACAGTTCGTTTGCAACTTCCTCAAGAGAATTGAGGAGCAAGAGACCATTGCCATGGGCGTAGGCCTCAGACCATACTCGCCCATCTTCTACAGCAAGACCAGTGCTGCCCTGCTGTCTATGCTTGTAGAGGAACATTTTTACACTCCAAAGCAAGTAAGCAGCCTGTGGCCAGGCTTTGATCCTCCCAGCAATTGCTTGGCCTCCCAAGCCACGCATGCTGGTTGCTGTGAGCCTTTCAGGCCACATGGCAGTGTGGTGGCAAGGGAAGCACTCCTCTGGGGAAGCTGGGATCATTGCTCCCTCTGGCAGCTTTCCAAGTCTCCCCGTGCCTTCTCCAGGTGCCTGCCATGGTGAGCTACATCCACCAGTGGCTCATGGCCAATGATTCTGCTGAGCACAGGCTGGACAAGACCCTGCTGCATCTCACCGAAGCACAGCCAAATGACGCAGTCATGACGCTCCTGCGTGTGGCTCCGTCCTGTGACAGGTATGGGGCCCACCTACCCACAGGGCTCAGGCCTCCCCAGCCCATCACCCTGTACAGCCTGCCCCACGTGTCTCAGCAACAGAAACTTCCAGGGCCCTCTGGCTGCTCCCTTTCCCAGCCCTGCCAGGCCAGCCCCTGAGCCTGCTGCCATGCTCCCTTGCCGCCTCTCAGGGCTCTGTCCCCACAGGCCTGGGCTGTCGGGCTGCTGCGGGCAGGGGGCCAGTGGGCACAGGCAGAAATGGCAGCCAGCTCAGCTGCCCCTGGTGCTGGGTCTGACACCCCCCTGAGACACAACTCTAACCCTGCAGAGCTGCCATGGCCATGTGGAAGACCATCATGGGCTCAGCCAGGACTGTGGAGCTGGCGCAGCTGATCCTCCTGGATGTGCTGGGGAGCTGGCCAGAGTACAGCACCTGCACCTCCGATGGGGACGAAACGGCTGTCTTTGCCCTGGCTGTGAGTTTCTGCAACTGGCCTTTGCTGGCCCCAAGACTGCCTCTCCAGCAGCTCTCCATCCTCCTTCCCCCACTGCATCTCCCTGCCTCAGGCGCTGGCCTGAAACCTGGCCCAGGGGCAGCTTCAGGCCCACCAGGCCCCGTGCTCCCCCTGCCAAGGTCTCTCCGGGCCTCTCCCTGCCACGCTCGGGCCCTGCCACATGGACACCTCGGCACTGAGCGCTGTCTCGGGGGGCTTTGTCCTTTGCAGGCAACTGTGGTGATGTGGAAGATCCTCCAGGAGCCCTGTCTCCCACGGATCTTGAGGCTGTATTTCCCCTGCCTATTTGTGCATCTGCTATTCCAAGTGTTCTTCAGCACTCTGGATATGCCAGAGGCGGTGGACACCTTCTGGAAGGGATGCCAGGAAGAGCACGGCCTTGCCACCAGCCCCAACAGGTGCTCCATGCCACTCCTCCTGTCCCTGCCACGTGGCCTGCCAAGGAGCCAGTGCTGCCAGTGTGACCTGGGCTTTGCTCTGCACACAGGTTTGCAGTGCGCACCCTGAAGTCCCTGCTCTGCCTTCTCCGCTGCGAGGATGTGGTGGTGGCAATGGAGCGCAGGTGTGCCTGGGACACGCTGCTCTCTCTTGACACTCACCACTTTGCCGTGGCTCTGCTGGCCAGGTGAGACCCCCTTCTCCCCACTGCCTCTGACATTGCTGCTCTGTGCCCAGGTGCCCCACAAAGCGCCTATGCTCATGGGCCAGAGGGCCTTGTCACTGAGGGTTGGCCAAGCACACTGGAAAAGGCTGGCAGAGGAGGGTTCCCCTGAGCAACCAACTCCCAGATGGCCCATGTCCCCTTGCTGGAAGGCTGCTGGGGAAAGATGAGAACTGGATGAGTCACGCCTGGGAGAGGTTTGCCTCACTGGCTCAGGCTCTTGTTTCCTTTTTCCCCTCTTCAGAGAAATTCGCCGCTTAGCCATCCACTTTTGTTCCGCGGTTGCATTCTACCTGCTCGCCCTGCTCGGCCAAGAGATGCCATACTGGGATTTCCCTGCCCTGGCATTCCTTGTGGAGGTGAGCCTCAAGGCCAGCGCTGCCTGGCTGAGCTGCCTCCCAGCTCTCTGGCCTCTCGCAGCCACAGCTGCCAGGACAGTGCCCGTGCCCTGTGCTGCTGCCTGGGCCCGGCCCTGTGCGCTGCTGGGCTCCTGCCGGCCGGCTCCCCTGTCACTGCCCTGTGCCTTTCAGGTCCTCGAGTGCCTGGACTTGAGCGAATGCAGTGACAGCGTTCTGGAGATCCTGGCACAGAACCTGCAGAGCGAGCACATGGCCAGGCGTTACTTGGCACTCCGAGGCCTCGTAGTGCTGGGCAAGAATCCCTTGATGGTGAGAAGGGGGCAGTGGCTGAAGCCATGCAGGCAGCGTGGGGCTGGGCAATGCAGTCGCTTGGCCTTGCCTGGCCTTCGGCCGCTGGGGCAGCTGCTCCCAGCTCTCCTGCCTCCCGCTTCAGCTGCCCCAGTGCTTCGGGACAGGCCTTTGGCCTCTGGGCCCTGCAGCAGCAGGGCGGCCTTTCACAAAGTGGTGTTCCGCACAGGCCGAAAAAATGCAGAGCCTGACTGAAAGTCTTGTGGAGCTCCTGGAGGAAAATGACAACGACATGATCAGGATGACTATCCTTCTACTCAGATATTTGCTCCTGGATAATGGTGGCCCCATAGCCACCCCCGTGGCCCTGCAGCTGGCTGAGACGCTCCTGCCACTCTTTGACAGCGTAAGACTCTGTGCCCACAGCCACGGCCACTGGCTGCTGCCGGGACACTTGGTGCCCTGTGCAGATGCAGGCCTGTGCCCTGGGGGACCTGAAGCAGCTGATGCTCAGGTCTTTTGCCCTTTCCTTTCATCCAGGACGATATGCAGCTGCAGCTGAGCTCCATGGCTTTCTTTCAAGAGATGCTGGACCTGTTAACAGAAGAGGCAAGAAAGGCCCTCAAGTCCCACGTGCGCCAGAGCCTGCTCCCTCTCTACTTCCACTGCCATGATGAGAATCAGATTGTTGCTGAGGTGAGCACTTGTGGCCAGCTGCTGTCCCCCTGGCGGGGGCTTGGGCTGCCTCCTGCCCTGGCACCTTGCGGGCTGCAGCCTCCTCCAGCCTGTGCCACTGGGATGCTCCTGTGCCCTGGACTGTGGGGCCATCTGTGCATCTCTGCTGCTCTCCAGGCCTCCCGGGAAACGCTGCATTCCTCAGCCAGATTCCTGAAGAGGAGGCATATCGAACAAATGCTACATGAGGATCAGAGCTTTGGCAAGTGCCTGGTAAGAGCAGCCGAGAACCCCCAGCCTCAGCATGGCCAAGGTCCCTGAGGGCGGTGCTCAGCGTGCGGGGCTTGCAGCTGTGCCTGCTGCTGCAGCCAGAGGCCGGGCGGACTCTTCTCCAGGCTCCTGTGGGCCAGAGCCAGGTGCCCATGGAACCCCGGCACGGCCTGGCTGCGGGGCGGCACCGCGGCTCCCCGGGCAGCAGCCGGCCCTCTGGCCCCTGCCCCCAGGAGCCCTTGGCCAGCGGCTGCTGGCCGTGCCTCAGGGCTGTGCGGGCAGGGGAGGCCGGGGCTGGGCGCAGGCAGTGCCCGGCCCAGGGGCTGAGCCCGCGCCAACCCTTCCCTCCTGCCGCTCTCTGCAGCTGGCAGAGGACAGGAGCCGAGCGGCCGAGCACCTGCGCCGGGCCCTGCACTACCTGCAGAGCCCACAGGAGCCCCTGCGAGAGGCGGCCGTCAGGTTCATGGGTGAGTCCCGAGCACGGGCTCCCTCCCCGACCCGCCGCAGCTCGGCCCGGGCCCCGCCTGCTGCCCCGGCAGCGCCAGCCGGACCCAGGGCCGTGGAGCCCCGCCCAGCCTGGGCATCGCTGCTTCCGCCCTCTGGCAGCCGTGCCCTGGGGCAGAAGCGTGCGGCAAGGGCCGGGCTGAGCCCTGCCGGGCCAGCAGCCCGTGTGGCCACAGCGCCAGCAGCGCCGGTGGCAGGGAGCTGTGCCGCTGGCGCCGTGACAGGCTCTGTGTTCACAGGCATGGCGGGGCGGCACCTGAGGGGGCAGCAGCAAGAGCTCCAGCTGATCTGCAGTGGTGAGTGAGTGAGGGCAGCGGGCTGACCGCAGGGGCTGGCGGGGGCAGCTGCAAGCCCTGCCCTGGCTGCGGAGGGCTCTGCTCCCGTGAGATTTCAGAGCCACGTGTGCCATTCGTGGCCAGCACCTTCAGACTGATCCCCTTGCTCCCTGCTCCCTGCGGGCCATGGCAAGAGATGGCCGGGATGGCCCTGGCAGGGGGCTCTCCTCGTCTTTCTGCACATGTGGGATCTGACCTTGCCTCTGTTCCTCTCTCTTGCAGCCCTTGAAGAAATGGCATCTGACAGCAGTCCTGCCATCAGAGATGCTGCAGTTGAATTTTGTTTAGTTCTCCGGGCTGTACAGAGAGCTCCCTACTCCCCATGGCGCAGGCTGCGAGATCGATTCCGCAGTGCATGGAGGAAATGGCCTCGTCTGTGCGGCACTGCCTTGCTGTTCTGCTGGAGCTCCCCGGAGAGGTGATCTGCAAGACTGTCTGCTGGGGCCATTTGAGCCAGCAGAAATTTTCTTTTTCTTCTTCAAGATTTTTGTGTTTTTATTTTTGTTGGTTTTGAGTATGTCAATATAGAATATCTTTCAATACACAGAGTCCCAGGATCTTTCTTTTCCTGCACCGGGTCTAGAAGGCATAGGGGAAGAGGGGGAAAAGGGTGCTTGTGCACAGCCAGCGGCCCAGGCGTGCAGTGTCGCAGGGAAAATGGCCAGAAGCCCCTTGGCCTTTGGTGGTTCTGCTGAAGCCTTTGTGCTGGTGACAGAGCGGCTGGGCAGGGGCCAGAGCTGCAGGGATCCCTGCCAGAGCGGTGCCTGGAGATGGCCACAAGCCCTGTGCCAGGCGGGAAGGGCCATCGTGTCCTCCTGCCCGGGTGCTGCTGAGAGCTTTGCTGAGAGCTTTGCTGAGAGCTCCCAGGCGCCTCTGGATGGGGCTCCTCTGGAGCTGCTGTGGGGCTGCGGCGCTGCTGCCTGCAAGCTTGGCCAGGCTGGGGGAGACCCTGAGGGGCTGAGGCACTGCTAAGCCTTGAGCAATTGGCTGTCAGAGGCCATAGGCAGCCCCCTGGAATCAGGCGTGGAACCCTGGTCCTGGCCTTTCAGGGCTGTGAGGCCAGCTGTTGTGGGGCTGGGCGTGTGCCTTCCCTGTGCTCCAGACTGCAGCCTCCCACCCCTCAGCCTTAGGCATTGAGCTCCACTGCCTGATTGCCAAGTCTTGTTCCTGTTGCTGAGGGGGAGGCCGAGCTCTGTGGCTTTAGGCCCCATTGAGCCAGAAGAGCAGCAGCTTTGAGCCCACAGGGGCCACAGAAAGGCCCTCTTGGACCACGAGCGTTCCTGTCCTTGCCAGGCCAGGGACACATGAGAGTGCAGCGGGCACCTTCAGAGTGCCACGCTAGCTTTGCACTGGGCCACCTCCCTGTGCTGTGCACGGCTGGCTCTTTGCTTTGCCGCTCTCGGCCTTGTGTCGTCGTACTCCTTTGGCTGCCTGCAGCCAGGGGCAGCCCTATCAGGAGGCTGAAAGGCCCCGTCTCCAACATCTCAAGGGGGAAATGCAGCTCTCCCGGCCCTCAGCCCACGCTGTAAGCAGAGCAGAGCCTTTTCCCCAGCCCCGATGGCTTTCTGCCTGCTTCTGGCCCCTGGCCACCATGACCCACTGCACTCGCTCTGAGTCACCTACAGCATGCCTGGTGCCTCTTGATTTGCTGACCCTGGGATGTGAGGCTCACTGAGGGAAAGGTGGCTGTCCCAGTGCTGAGGGCACACGTGCCTCACTGAGCAGACTTGAGGCTTCCCCAGCAGCTTGCAGGTGCCTTAGGTGTCATGTTACAGTGCTTGTGCTCCTGCCTCCTCCTGTCCCTCTTCTCACCCTCACCCAACCTGCACCCTCTGACCTACCTTCAATAAATCCTGTTGCATCAGACACGGTGTCAAGAGCCCTCCCTCGGCTGCCGGTCGAGCGCACATTACAACCTCCGGGCATGAGAGCAAGGTGGGCTGGGGGAGCTGCTCTCTCAGACCAAGAGGGAACGGCTCTCCACAGCACCTGCCCATGGACCTTCCCCGCACCAAATGAAATCATCTCCAAGTTTAGCTAGTGAGCTAGTAAGGTAGAACTCATTCATTGCCTGGAAATCTGGCACTAGTCTCTAAGTTCCATTAGGTTTCTTTATTGCTAACCTACCAGTATTACATTTTGACTCCCATTCTTCCAATTGTCCTGATGTCAGGAATTTATTGGTTGTTGGCTCTATTCCTTTCCTAGCTTCTAATCTTCAAGGGTATTGCTTTCTGACTACTGGCCTAACTCTTGTCTGTAGCTCAATTTTCATAGGGTCTGCTCGTTTGGATGTTCCTGGGCTATGAGTATCCCATACTCTTGGATACACCTGATTCAATACTTGCTCTAAATAGTTCTTCTTCTTTGTTGCTCTTGTGTCAATTGTCAGTCCTACTGCTAAAAGTGCTCATTTGTCTTCAGGTACCTTCCATTTAAGTTTTCTTTTTCTAAACAGAACTGTTGCTTCCAAATTTTCAAGCAAATCCCTGCCTAGGACAGATTTGGCTTAGTTGGGTAAATAAAGAAACGGATGCATTCCCAGCTTCTTCTTGATTTTACATTGAAGTGGTTTCAGGAAGAAAATTTTTTCTGGCTGGCCTATAGTGGCTCCTATTGCTTGAGATAGTTTTCACTTTTGGGTATCAGCGCTTGATTCAAGAGTGAAAATGTGTCTCAACAATTTCTTAAAAATTCAACTTCTTTATCATTCTTTAGCTGTATTTTAACCGGTGGCCTGCTAGGGTAAGAATTGCCAGTCTCGGTCATTTCTTATCATCTAGAGTGGCTGCAAGAGTTTTGTGTACTTTGTCTGCTAACTCTGGGCACTGGAGTTATTTCCAGTGTCCTGATTTCTTACAAGATGCACATTGATTTGGCCCCAGCTTGGTCTGTGGCTGCTTTGGACCTCCTCTGCCTCTGATATTGTTGCCCCTGCCTCTGCTTCATCCAGAGGCGTGCCACGTCCTCTCCCTGGTGCCGATCCAGAGCTGCCACCATGGCTGCAGGGAGCTCTTTTCCTTTTTCTCTCTCTTGATTATCATCCACTTTCTATGCTTTTCTCATTCATGCCTTTAAGTCTCTCTTTACAGGCTCTTTCAGCTTCTCAAGTTTCTGCCTGACATCTGGGTTACATTGCCCTGACATCAGGGAAACCCACTGCTGCTTTGCCATATGCCACCAGGGATCCAGGGCTGTGCCTTTACGTGCAGCTGCTCAGAGCCTGTCCACAAAGTCAGTGGGTGACTCGTGCTGTCCCTGTGTAACGTTATCTCTTACTGACCAAGTTATTGCTTTTGGAAGGGCATTTTTTAATTCCAATGTGACCAGTTCCTGGTATCTGGTTAACATTGCACAGCTGCCTGCATCGTTCGCGTCCCACAAAGGGCTTACAATAGGACACAGCTGGTGCACTGTACCTTGTAAGGCTCCACTAGCAATTTGTGCCTGCACACGTGCTCTGGCTACCTTGATCACCAGCTCTTCTGCTGGTTGTGTTAGCTCTGTCAATATGAAATCAGTATCACCTCACTCTGGCTCTTGATTCTTGACTATGAACTCCAGTCTTTTTGCTACTTTGCTAGGGTTTTCTCTATCCATTGTAACTTTTTCCCACCAGCTGTTCAGGTCACTAGTAGAAAAGCAGATGTTCACCTCATGGCTCCTCCTGGGGGACTCAAGACTTGCCTTAAGGGGGTGACTAAAGGCAAAGCTTTCTTGGTTTTATTCCTTGGCTTGCTTGTCACTGGGGGTCTCTGAAATTGTCCCCTCACCTGGGGACAATTATTCATCTCATCCTCACTGCCATTTGGCTTTCATTCAGGGGCCGGAGTGGTTGCCTGAGGGGGAGTGTACCTGAGCTGGCCTGGACTAACTGGGCTCTAAGTCTTGGACACATAGAACACAATCTTCCTGGTGCATTGGAGCCAATTTTAAACATCTCTGCCCTATGCTGAATGCTGAACGACATCTCTTTCTTTTCTGCCTCTTATCTGTTTCCAAAGTTAGGACTAAAGGTCCTGTGGGGCCAAATCAAAGCCACATTCTTTCTGACACTCAGGTTTATTCTTCAGGGTGAAAAACATGTCTGCATATATCACAGGACCTCATTTTTCTTCTTGTCCTAAAAATAACATCAACTGTAACAGTGTATGGTAAAGTTCCATTAGGGCGTGACTTCTCACCACTTTCTAATGGATACCAAGCCTACCACTGGGAAGAGTATTTCTTCCGATTACCTTTCCTTCAAAAATTACCCTCTGGGATTCCTCCCAAATCTTTCTCATCTGCTAAATTACATTCTAGTGGACTCTTTTTAATACCATCTTTTCTTCTTGTGTTATTCATTCTTCATGCTATCTAAATTTCCAAACTTATCAGGATGTATTAGTACTTCTCTTTTTCTTCTCTTTATCCCCTGTAGACTACACTTAACCCATACGGGCTGTCTCTGAGTCACCCTGCACCAATATACTTTCTCATAGTCCTAAACAAGCAATGAAAACAAAAGGATTCCACGTTCCACACAATCTACAAGGAATTGGGGTATGATCGGACATAAAACGAGTTTTGCAAAACACTGCCTGAATTCATACTCAGGAGTATATATTCATGTAAACCTAGAGGTCACAACCCTTGACTTTTGATGGAGTGTCTAAAAGCGTAGGTGACTGCTCCATGTTGCTCAAACTCTTCTCAAACTCAGACGGGCTTGGTGCTGTGCCCCTTTCCCTGGGGTATTCCGGTTCGTGTTTATTTATCAGTGATCGTAGAATGGTTTGTTTTCATGTACCCCGTATTTTCCCCAAGTTGGGTAACCGCTAGGTTATGCCCTCCCTCAAAGCTGTCCCTCATGCCATTCCCCACTCTTTGTTCCAGCTCCTTCCCTGCCTCTCAAGATAATCCAGCTCTTTATTCCTGAACCTTCCCTGTCACTTTTGCCTTGGACCGATCCCTGACTGCACCCCCGCTTTGGAATTCCTCTATTGCTGGAAGCCCCACTGGCCCATGGGACCTCCCCTCTCCCCTCATCTGTCCTAATTAGTGCCAAGCAACTGATGGAATCCCCT
The DNA here is from genome assembly GCF_035770615.1 of Melospiza melodia melodia. Classification (NCBI taxonomy): domain Eukaryota; kingdom Metazoa; phylum Chordata; class Aves; order Passeriformes; family Passerellidae; genus Melospiza; species Melospiza melodia. Next base: position 712,108 of record NW_026948600.1, on the reverse strand, counting down.
CGCTCCTCCCCTGCAGATTCCTTCTTGCTCAATCGTTTGTATCCACCCCCTGAGTTGTACCCCGATAAAATCCCGTGCAGCACAGAAGTGCTGGCGGCTCTCGTGCTGAATCCTTCCCTTGGAATAAACCTTTGCCTGTGGAACCTCACCATTGAGGAGCCTCCTCCTTCTCTTTGGCCTGCTCTGTGCTGCAGTTAGTAGATCCTGAACCACTGAGCAGTGGCTCACCAGGGTCAGCGGCGGGCAGAACCCACGCCTTGGCCGTTCCCCACTCCTGGCGCAGCGCCGCAGTTTTCCCAAGAGCCAGCCCGGGCTCCGCTGGGCTGCGTCAATGGGGAACCCGTCCCAGTGCCCGACCGTGCTCTGGGTGAAAAACCTTTTCCTGCTATGGAAATGAAACTTGCCCTGTCCCAGCTGCCTGCCCTTTTCTCCAGTCCTGTCACTGGTCCCAACAGTGACGAGAGCTGCAGCAGCCCCTCTGATTCCCCTCAGGAGGATGTTGAAGACCACAATGACGCCCTTTACCCTCTTCCAGGCTGAACAAAATGGCCTCAGCTGCATCTAGGCCTTCCCCTCCAGAACACACTCCATCCTTGCAGTCCTCCTTTGCATTCTGGCTAATGGCTTCGTAACTTTTTCTCTTGTGCTGCCCAAAACTGCGCCCGTCTGCTTCCAGCGCTTCTCTTGGCTGCTGCTTCAGGGTGTGGCCACCATCATCAGAGACACAGAAGAGCTTCTCCTCCCAGAGTTGTCCTTATCCTCCGCACTTCCAAGTCTCTGCCTTGATGTTCACTGGGGAACTTGCCACTTTGTGGCCGCTCCTTGCTGTGCTCAGCAGGGACACAGTTTTGTTTGGACATGAGCTGCCGGAGCACGACATGCAGCAACTGAGGCTGAGAATAGCAGAGGCTGGGCAGATTCCATTTTTTCCAGAATGTGGGAAAGAGAGTGAGAAAAGCGCAAGGAAATTTCAGACTGTTACTTTGCAATTTAATTGCCCTGGGAAACTCAGCGATGGATGGTGCTCTGGTGCTACTGCAAATGCCTTCCATGAGAAAAATTCATTTCAGGAAGGAGCAACATCATCTGACAGAGACCAAGTGTGTCAGCAGTTGCTCCAGGTGCTTCTTCCATCAGCCCCTGCAGGAAGGAGCACAGCCCCTAATGCACGTGGGCTTTGGCTCCTTCTGGCACAGAAGCCCCCCGGGGGCACAGGTCTCTGGGGCAGGAGTCAGGCACCAGCGCTGCCAGGGCTCGGGAGGGGCAGGTCTGCTTGGCCGGGGACGCTGCCACACCTGCTGATGTCAGCGCTCCCCGGGCCCCAGGCCTCAGAGCAGCATTCGTGCCCGGGCCCGCACGTTCCTTGTGCCTTTAACACCGCCGGGTTTAGGATGGCCACCAGCCGGGACGTGTCCCAAGGAGGCCCTGCCAGCTTCCCTGAAAGGCCCCGTGCCCTTCCCAGTGCGGCTGCGTCGGCAGCCCTGGGGGCTCCTACTGCTGCCCTGGGCCCGCAGAGCAGGGCAGCCTTCGCTGATGCTCTGAGCCCTTCCTAAAGATCCTGTCCGCCTGCCTTAGACACCTGGGGCCCGTCATTCCTTCCAACCTGGGCCTCTTTGGGTGGGCTGGGGGTGGCCCCATGCAGGCAGCCGTGGGCGCAAGGGCCCTTGGTGACACGATGCAGCACAGTCATTGTGACATGGAACCGGGTGTCCAAGGGACCTCTGTGACACCTGGTGACATAGGAGCTGGCGGTGACAAGAGCACGCCACAGTGCTCAGAGCAGGCGACGGGACAGGACGGGAGAGAGCAGTGCCATGAGGAGCCCCCGCACAGTGCGCTCGTTCGCGTCCCACCCGAAGCTTTTCTGAGGGGTTGTTCCTGCAGCTGAGCTCGAGGCCAGACCACAGGACTTGCTGACCCGTGGTCTCCCTGAGGCTTCTCTTCTGCAGGTGCCCTTGAGGCCAGATCATAGTCCTTGTCAGTAGTCTCCTGTCCTTGTGGCAGGAGCCCTTGTGACCGAGTGCAGGACTTGCTGTCCTGCAGCCTTCCTGAGGCTTCTTTCTTGAAGGTGCCTTCCAGGCACCACTGCAGGACGTGCTGATTTGGAGCTTTTCCAAGGCATCTCTCCTGCAAATAGCCACAAATCCAGTCAGAGACATGGAGCAGAGACTCCCGGGAGTGCCCGAGCTGGCCTGGGTGGAGGAGGAGGAAGAAGGCCCTGGAGCAGCCCCGGCACAGCAGACTGAAGAGGTGGTGCCCTTCCAGCCACCGCAGGAGGGTGAGTGGCAGAGCTGGGCCACAGGACTGGTGCCTGCTGCCAGCTTGGCCCCACGCCATGGCGTGCCATTGTGTGCGGTGCCATGCTATCCCCTGGGGACATGCCCACGGCCAGGACAGAAGAGGGGCCGGGCAGACACCCCGCAGTGGCCGTGCTCCATCCCCTGGCACATCCCGGCGCTCTCTGCCTGGGCAGCGCAGGGCTGGGCCGTGCTCTCCGGCCTCTCCCGCAGCCCCTCAGCTCTGGCTGTGCTCGCTCTTTGCCAGATGCAGCCCTGGAGCGCACACAAGAGCAGGAGTCCAGCCGTGGCCGCTTCCGCAGAACAGCGCAGGTACCTGCAGCCACCCCCACCTGGGCTGGGCCTGCTGTCCCTGCTCAGCCCAGCACCGTGTGTGCCGCACTGCATGCAACATCCCCGGCTCCTTGCCCTTCTCCTACAGTTCGTTTGCAACTTCCTCAAGAGAATTGAGGAGCAAGAGACCATTGCCATGGGCGTAGGCCTCAGACCATACTCGCCCATCTTCTACAGCAAGACCAGTGCTGCCCTGCTGTCTATGCTTGTAGAGGAACATTTTTACACTCCAAAGCAAGTAAGCAGCCTGTGGCCAGGCTTTGATCCTCCCAGCAATTGCTTGGCCTCCCAAGCCACGCATGCTGGTTGCTGTGAGCCTTTCAGGCCACATGGCAGTGTGGTGGCAAGGGAAGCACTCCTCTGGGGAAGCTGGGATCATTGCTCCCTCTGGCAGCTTTCCAAGTCTCCCTGTGCCTTCTCCAGGTGCCTGCCATGGTGAGCTACATCCACCAGTGGCTCATGGCCAATGATTCTGCTGAGCACAGGCTGGACAAGACCCTGCTGCATCTCACCGAAGCACAGCCAAATGACGCAGTCATGACGCTCCTGCGTGTGGCTCCGTCCTGTGACAGGTATGGGGCCCACCTGCCCACAGGGCTCAGGCCTCCCCAGCCCATCACCCTGTACAGCCTGCCCCACGTGTCTCAGCAACAGAGACTTCCAGGGCCCTCTGGCTGCTCCCTTTCCCAGCCCTGCCAGGCCAGCCCCTGAGCCTGCTGCCATGCTCCCTTGCCGCCTCTCAGGGCTCTGTCCCCACAGGCCTGGGCTGTCGGGCTGCTGCGGGCAGGGGGCCAGTGGGCACAGGCAGAAATGGCAGCCAGCTCGACTGCCCCTGGTGCTGGGTCTGACACCCCCCTGAGACACAACTCTAACCCTGCAGAGCTGCCATGGCCATGTGGAAGACCATCATGGGCTCAGCCAGGACTGTGGAGCTGGCGCAGCTGATCCTCCTGGATGTGCTGGGGAGCTGGCCAGAGTACAGCACCTGCACCTCCGATGGGGACGAAACGGCTGTCTTTGCCCTGGCTGTGAGTTTCTGCAACTGGCCTTTGCTGGCCCCAAGACTGCCTCTCCAGCAGCTCTCCATCCTCCTTCCCCCACTGCATCTCCCTGCCTCAGGCGCTGGCCTGAAACCTGGCCCAGGGGCAGCTTCAGGCCCACCAGGCCCCGTGCTCCCCCTGCCAAGGTCTCTCCGGGCCTCTCCCTGCCACGCTCGGGCCCTGCCACACGCACACCTCGGCACTGAGCGCTGTCTCGGGGGGCTTTGTCCTTTGCAGGCAACTGTGGTGATGTGGAAGATCCTCCAGGAGCCCTGTCTCCCACGGATCTTGAGGCTGTATTTCCCCCACCTATTTGTGCATCTGCTATTCCAAGTGTTCTTCAGCACTCTGGATATGCCAGAGGCGGTGGACACCTTCTGGAAGGGATGCCAGGAAGAGCACGGCCTTGCCACCAGCCCCAACAGGTGCTCCATGCCACTCCTCCTGTCCCTGCCACGTGGCCTGCCAAGGAGCCAGTGCTGCCAGTGTGACCTGGGCTTTGCTCTGCACACAGGTTTGCAGTGCGCACCCTGAAGTCCCTGCTCTGCCTTCTCCGCTGCGAGGATGTGGTGGTGGCAATGGAGCGCAGGTGTGCCTGGGACACGCTGCTCTCTCTTGACACTCACCACTTTGCCGTGGCTCTGCTGGCCAGGTGAGACCCCCTTCTCCCCACTGCCTCTGACATTGCTGCTCTGTGCCCAGGTGCCCCACAAAGAGCCTATGCTCATGGGCCAGAGGGCCTTGTCACTGAGGGTCGGCCAAGCACACTGGAAAAGGCTGGCAGAGGAGGGTTCCCCTGAGCAACCAACTCCCAGATGGCCCATGTCCCCTTGCTGGAAGGCTGCTGGGGAAAGATGAGAACTGGATGAGTCACGCCTGGGAGAGGTTTGCCTCACTGGCTCAGGCTCTTGTTTCCTTTTTCCCCTCTTCAGAGAAATTCGCCGCTTAGCCATCCACTTTTGTTCCGCGGTTGCATTCTACCTGCTCGCCCTGCTCGGCCAAGAGATGCCATACTGGGATTTCCCTGCCCTGGCATTCCTTGTGGAGGTGAGCCTCAAGGCCAGCGCTGCCTGGCTGAGCTGCCTCCCAGCTCTCTGGCCTCTCGCAGCCACAGCTGCCAGGACAGTGCCCGTGCCCTGTGCTGCTGCCTGGGCCCGGCCCTGTGCGCTGCTGGGCTCCTGCCGGCCGGCTCCCCTGTCACTGCCCTGTGCCTTTCAGGTCCTCGAGTGCCTGGACTTGAGCGAATGCAGTGACAGCGTTCTGGAGATCCTGGCACAGAACCTGCAGAGCGAGCACATGGCCAGGCGTTACTTGGCACTCCGAGGCCTCGTAGTGCTGGGCAAGAATCCCTTGATGGTGAGAAGGGGGCAGTGGCTGAAGCCGTGCAGGCAGCGTGGGGCTGGGCAACGCAGTCGCTTGGCCTTGCCTGGCCTTCGGCCGCTGGGGCAGCTGCTCCCAGCTCTCCTGCCTCCCGCTTCAGCTGCCCCAGTGCTTCGGGACAGGCCTTTGGCCTCTGGGCCCTGCAGCAGCAGGGCGGCCTTTCACAAAGTGGTGTTCCGCACAGGCCGAAAAAATGCAGAGCCTGACTGAAAGTCTTGTGGAGCTCCTGGAGGAAAATGACAACGACATGATCAGGATGACCATCCTTCTACTCAGATATTTGCTCCTGGATAATGGTGGCCCCATAGCCACCCCCGTGGCCCTGCAGCTGGCTGAGACGCTCCTGCCACTCTTTGACAGCGTAAGACTCTGTGCCCACAGCCACGGCCACTGGCTGCTGCCGGGACACTTGGTGCCCTGTGCAGATGCAGGCCTGTGTCCTGGGGGACCTGAAGCAGCTGATGCTCAGGTCTTTTGCCCTTTCCTTTCATCTAGGACGATATGCAGCTGCAGCTGAGCTCCATGGCTTTCTTTCAAGAGATGCTGGACCTGTTAACAGAAGAGGCAAGAAAGGCCCTCAAGTCCCACGTGCGCCAGAGCCTGCTCCCTCTCTACTGCCACTGCCATGATGAGAATCAGATTGTTGCTGAGGTGAGCACTTGTGGCCAGCTGCTGTCCCCCTGGCGGGGGCTTGGGCTGCCTCCTGCCCTGGCACCTTGCGGGCTGCAGCCTCCTCCAGCCTGTGTCACTGGGATGCTCCTGTGCCCTGGACTGTGGGGCCATCTGTGCATCTCTGCTGCTCTCCAGGCCTCCCGGGAAACGCTGCATTCCTCAGCCAGATTCCTGAAGAGGAGGCATATCGAACAAATGCTACATGAGGATCAGAGCTTTGGCGAGTGCCTGGTAAGAGCAGCCGAGAACCCCCAGCCTCAGCATGGCCAAGGTCCCTGAGGGCGGTGCTCAGCGTGCGGGGCTTGCAGCTGTGCCTGCTGCTGCAGCCAGAGGCCGGGCGGACTCTTCTCCAGGCTCCTGTGGGCCAGAGCCAGGTGCCCATGGAACCCCGGCACGGCCTGGCTGCGGGGCGGCACCGCGGCTCCCCGGGCAGCAGCCGGCCCTCTGGCCCCTGCCCCCGGGAGCCCTTGGCCAGCGGCTGCTGGCCACGCCTCAGGGCTGTGCGGGCAGGGGAGGCCGGGGCCGGGCGCAGGCACTGCCCGGCCCAGGGGCTGAGCCCGCGCCGACCCTTCCCTCCTGCCGCTCTCTGCAGCTGGCAGAGGACAGGAGCCGAGCGGCCGAGCACCTGCACCGGGCCCTGCACTACCTGCAGAGCCCACAGGAGCCCCTGCGAGAGGCGGCCGTCAGGTTCATGGGTGAGTCCCGAGCACGGGCTCCCTCCCCGACCCGCCGCAGCTCGGCCCGGGCCCCGCCTGCTGCCCCGGCAGCGCCAGCCGGACCCGGCGCCGTGGAGCCCCGCCCGGCCTGGGCATCGCTGCTTCCGCTCTCTGGCAGCCGTGCCCTGGGGCAGAAGCGTGCGGCAAGGGCCGGGCTGAGCCCTGCCGGGCCAGCAGCCCGTGTGGCCACAGCGCCAGCAGCGCCGGTGGCAGGGAGCTGTGCCGCTGGCGCCGTGACAGGCTCTGTGTTCACAGGCATGGCGGGGCGGCACCTGAGGGGGCAGCAGCAAGAGCTCCAGCTGATCTGCAGTGGTGAGTGAGTGAGGGCAGCGGGCTGACCGCGGGGGCTGGCGGGGGCAGCTGCAAGCCCTGCCCCGGCTGCGGAGGGCTCTGCTCCCGTGAGATTGCAGAAACCGCGTCTGCCATTCGTGGCCAGCACCTTCAGACTGATCCCCTTGCTCCCTGCTCCCTGCGGGCCATGGCAAGAGATGGCCGGGATGGCCCTGGCAGGGGGCTCTCCTCGTCTTTCTGCACATGTGGGATCTGACCTTGCCTCTGTTCCTCTCTCTTGCAGCCCTTGAAGAAATGGCATCTGACAGCAGTCCTGCCATCAGAGATGCTGCAGTTGAATTTTGTTTAGTTCTCCGGGCTGTACAGAGAGCTCCCTACTCCCCATGGCGCAGGCTGCGAGATCGATTCCGCAGTGCATGGAGGAAATGGCCTCGTCTGTGCGGCACTGCCTTGCTGTTCTGCTGGAGCTCCCCGGAGAGGTGATCTGCAAGACTGTCTGCTGGGGCCATTTGAGCCAGCAGAAATTTTCTTTTTCTTCTTCAAGATTTTTGTGTTTTTATTTTTGTTGGTTTTGAGTATGTCAATATAGAATATCTTTCAATACACAGAGTCCCAGGATCTTTCTTTTCCTGCACCGGGTCTAGAAGGCATAGGGGAAGAGGGGGAAAAGGGTGCTTGTGCACAGCCAGCGGCCCAGGCGTGCAGTGTCGCAGGGAAAATGGCCAGAAGCCCCTTGGCCTTTGGTGGTTCTGCTGAAGCCTTTGTGCTGGTGACAGAGCAGCTGGGCAGGGGCCAGAGCTGCAGGGATCCCTGCCAGAGCGGTGCCTGGAGATGGCCACAAGCCCTGTGCCAGGCGGGAAGGGCCATCGTGTCCTCCTGCCCGGGTGCTGCTGGCTGCTTTGCTGAGAGCTCCCAGGCGCCTCTGGATGGGGCTCCTCTGGAGCTGCTGTGGGGCTGCGGCGCTGCTGCCTGCAAGCTTGGCCAGGCTGGGGGAGACCCTGAGGGGCTGAGGCACTGCTAAGCCTTGAGCAATTGGCTGTCAGAGGCCATAGGCAGCCCCCTGGAATCAGGCGTGGAACCCTGGTCCTGGCCTTTCAGGGCTGTGAGGCCAGCTGTTGTGGGGCTGGGCGTGTGCCTTCCCTGTGCTCCAGACTGCAGCCTCCCACCCCGCAGCCTTAGGCATTGAGCTCCACTGCCTGATTGCCAAGTCTTGTTCCTGTTGCTGAGGGGGAGGCCGAGCTCTGTGGCTTTAGGCCCCATTGAGCCAGAAGAGCAGCAGCTTTGAGCCCACAGGGGCCACAGAAAGGCCCTCTTGGACCACGAGCGTTCCTGTCCTTGCCAGGCCAGGGACACATGAGAGTGCAGCGGGCACCTTCAGAGTGCCACGCTGGCTTTGCACTGGGCCACCTCCCTGTGCTGTGCACGGCTGGCTCTTTGCTTTGCCGCTCTCGGCCTTGTGTCCTCGTACTCCTTTGGCTGCCTGCAGCCAGGGGCAGCCCTATCAGGAGGCTGAAAGGCCCCGTCTCCAACATCTCAAGGGGGACATGCAGCTCTCCCGGCCCTCAGCCCACGCTGTAAGAGAGCAGAGCCTTTTCCCCAGCCCCGATGGCTTTCTGCCTGCTTCTGGCCCCTGGCCACCATGACCCACTGCACTCGCTCTGAGTCACCTACAGCATGCCTGGTGCCTCTTGATTTGCTGACCCTGGGATGTGAGGCTCACTGAGGGAAAGGTGGCTGTCCCAGTGCTGAGGGCACACGTGCCTCACTGAGCCGACTTGAGGCTTCCCCAGCAGCTTGCAGGTGCCTTAGGTGTCATGTTACAGTGCTTGTGCTCCTGCCTCCTCCTGTCCCTCTTCTCACCCTCACCCAACCTGCACCCTCTGACCTACCTTCAATAAATCCTGTTGCATCAGACACGGTGTCAAGAGCCCTCCCTCGGCTGCCGGTCGAGCGCACATTACAACCTCCGGGCATGAGAGCAAGGTGGGCTGGGGGAGCTGCTCTCTCAGACCAAGAGGGAACGGCTCTCCACAGCACCTGCCCATGGACCTTCCCCGCACCAAATGAAATCATCTCCAAGTTTAGCTAGTGAGCTAGTAAGGTAGAACTCATTCATTGCTTGGAAATCTGGCACTAGTCTCTAAGTTCCATTAGGTTTCTTTATTGCTAACCTACCAGTATTACATTTTGACTCCCATTCTTCCAATTGTCCTGATGTCAGGAATTTATTGGTTGTTGGCTCTATTCCTTTCCTAGCTTCTAATCTTCAAGGGTATTGCTTTCTGACTACTGGCCTAACTCTTGTCTGTAGCTCAATTTTCATAGGGTCTGCTCATTTGGATGTTCCTGGGCTATGAGTATCCCATACTCTTGGATACACCTGATTCAATACTTGCTCTAAATAGTTCTTCTTCTTTGTTGCTCTTGTGTCAATTGTCAGTCCTACTGCTAAAAGTGCTCATTTATCTTCAGGTACCTTCCATTTAAGTTTTCTTTTTCTAAACAGAACTGTTGCTTCCAAATTTTCAAGCAAATCCCTGCCTAGGACAGATTTGGCTTAGTTGGGTAAATAAAGAAACGGATGTATTCCCAGCTTCTTCTTGATTTTACATTGAAGTGGTTTCAGGGAGAAAACTTTTTCTGGCTGGCCTATAGTGGCTCCTATTGCTTGAGATAGTTTTCACTTTTGGGTATCAGCGCTTGATTCAAGAGTGAAAATGTGTCTCAACAATTTCCTAAAAATTCAACTTCTTTATCATTCTTTAGCTGTATTTTAACCGGTGGCCTGCTAGGGTAAGAATTGCCAGTCTCGGTCATTTCTTATCATCTAGAGTGGCTGCAAGAGTTTTGTGAACTTTGTCTGCTAACTCTGGGCACTGGAGTTATTTCCAGTGTCCTGATTTCTTACAAGATGCACATTGATTTGGCCCCAGCTTGGTCTGTGGCTGCTTTGGACCTCCTCTGCCTCTGATATTGTTGCCCCTGCCTCTGCTTCATCCAGAGGCGTGCCACGTCCTCTCCCTGGTGCCGATCCAGAGCTGCCACCATGGCTGCAGGGAGCTCTTTTCCTTTTTCTCTCTCTTGATTATCATCCACTTTCTATGCTTTTCTCATTCATGCCTTTAAGTCTCTCTTTACAGGCTCTTTCAGCTTCTCAAGTTTCTGCCTGACATCTGGGTTACATTGCCCTGACATCAGGGAAACCCACTGCTGCTTTGCCATATGCCAGCAGGGATCCAGGGCTGTGCCTTTACGTGCAGCTGCTCAGAGCCTGTCCACAAAGTCAGCGGGTGACTCGTGCTGTCCCTGTGTAACGTTATCTCTTACTGACCAAGTTATTGCTTTTGGAAGGGCATTTTTTAATTCCAATGTGACCAGTTCCTGGTATCTGGTTAACATTGCACAGCTGCCTGCATCGTTCGCGTCCCACAAAGGGCTTACAATAGGACACAGCTGGTGCACTGTACCTTGTAAGGCTCCACTAGCAATTTGTGCCTGCACACGTGCTCTGGCTACCTTGATCACCAGCTCTTCTGCTGGTTGTGTTAGCTCTGTCAACATGAAATCAGTATCACCTCACTCTGGCTCTTGATTCTTGACTATGAACTCCAGTCTTTTTGCTACTTTGCTAGGGTTTTCTCTATCCATTGTAACTTTTTCCCACCAGCTGTTCAGGTCACTAGTAGAAAAGCAGATGTTCACCTCATGGCTCCTCCTGGGGGACTCAAGACTTGCCTTAAGGGGGTGACTAAAGGCAAAGCTTTCTTGGTTTTATTCCTTGGCTTGCTTGTCACTGGGGGTCTCTGAAATTGTCCCCTCACCTGGGGACAATTACTCATCTCATCCTCACTGCCATTTGGCTTTCATTCAGGGGCCGGAGTGGTTGCCTGAGGGGGAGTGTACCTGAGCTGGCCTGGACTAACTGGGCTCTAAGTCTTGGACACATAGAACACAATCTTCCCGGTGCATTGGAGCCAATTTTAAACATCTCTGCCCTATGCTGAATGCTGAACGACATCTCTTTCTTTTCTGCCTCTTATCTGTTTCCAAAGTTAGGACTAAAGGTCCTGTGGGGCCAAATCAAAGCCACATTCTTTCTGACACTCAGGTTTATTCTTCAGGGTGAAAAACATGTCTGCATATATCACAGGACCTCATTTTTCTTCTTGGCCTAAAAATAACATCAACTGTAACAGTGTATGGTAAAGTTCCATTAGGGCGTGACTTCTCACCACTTTCTAATGGATACCAAGCCTACCACTGGGAAGAGTATTTCTTCCGATTACCTTTCCTTCAAAAATTACCCTCTGGGATTCCTCCCAAATCTTTCTCATCTGCTGAATTACATTCTAGTGGACTCTTTTTAATACCATCTTTACTTCTTGTGTTATTCATTCTTCATGCTATCTAAATTTCCAAACTTATCAGGATGTATTAGTACTTCTCTTTTTCTTCTCTTTATCCCCTGTAGACTACACTTAACCCATACGGGCTGTCTCTGAGTCACCCTGCACCAATATACTTTCTCATAGTCCTAAACAAGCAATGAAAACAAAAGGATTCCACGTTCCACACAATCTACAAGGAATTGGGGTATGATCGGACATAAAACGAGTTTTGCAAAACACTGCCTGAATTCATACTCAGGAGTATATATTCATGTAAACCTAGAGGTCACAACCCTTGACTTTTGATGGAGTGTCTAAAAGCGTAGGTGACTGCTCCATGTTGCTCAAACTCTTCTCAAACTCAGACGGGCTTGGTGCTGTGCCCCTTTCCCTGGGGTATTCCGGTTCGTGTTTATTTATCAGTGATCGTAGAATGGTTTGTTTTCATGTACCCCGTATTTTCCCCAAGTTGGGTAACCGCTAGGTTATGCCCTCCCTCAAAGCTCTCCCTCATGCCATTCCCCACTCTTTGTTCCAGCTCCTTCCCTGCCTCTCAAGATAATCCAGCTCTTTATTCCTGAACCTTCCCTGTCACTTTTGCCTTGGACCGATCCCTGACTGCACCCCCGCTTTGGAATTCCTCTATTGCTGGAAGCCCCACTGGCCCATGGGACCTCCCCTCTCCCCTCATCTGTCCTAATTAGTGCCAAGCAACTGATGGAATCCCCTCGCTCCTCCCCTGCAGATTCCTTCTTGCTCAATCGTTTGTATCCACCCCCTGAGTTGTACCCCGATAAAATCCCGTGCAGCACAGAAGTGCTGGCGGCTCTCGTGCTGAATCCTTCCCTTGGAATAAACCTTTGCCTGTGGAACCTCACCATTGAGGAGCCTCCTCCTTCTCTTTGGCCTGCTCTGTGCTGCAGTTAGTAGATCCTGAACCACTGAGCAGTGGCTCACCAGGGTCAGCGGCGGGCAGAACCCACGCCTTGGCCGTTCCCCACTCCTGGCGCAGCGCCGCAGTTTTCCCAAGAGCCAGCCCGGGCTCCGCTGGGCTGCGTCAATGGGGAACCCGTCCCAGTGCCCGACCGTGCTCTGGGTGAAAAACCTTTTCCTGCTATGGAAATGAAACTTGCCCTGTCCCAGCTGCCTGCCCTTTTCTCCAGTCCTGTCACTGGTCCCAACAGTGACGAGAGCTGCAGCAGCCCCTCTGATTCCCCTCAGGAGGATGTTGAAGACCACAATGACGCCCTTTACCCTCTTCCAGGCTGAACAAAGTGGCCTCAGCTGCATCTAGGCCTTCCCCTCCAGACCACACTCCATCCTTGCAGTCCTCCTTTGCATTCTGGCTAATGGCTTCGTAACTTTTTCTCTTGTGCTGCCCAAAACTGCGCCCGTCTGCTTCCAGCGCTTCTCTTGGCTGCTGCTTCAGGGTGTGGCCACCATCATCAGAGACACAGAAGAGCTTCTCCTCCCAGAGTTGTCCTTATCCTCCGCACTTCCAAGTCTCTGCCTTGATGTTCACTGGGGAACTTGCCACTTTGTGGCCGCTCCTTGCTGTGCTCAGCAGGGACACAGTTTTGTTTGGACATGAGCTGCCGGAGCACGACATGCAGCAACTGAGGCTGAGAATAGCAGAGGCTGGGCAGATTCCATTTTTTCCAGAATGTGGGAAAGAGAGTGAGAAAAGCGCAAGGAAATTTCAGACTGTTACTTTGCAATTTAATTGCCCTGGGAAACTCAGCGATGGATGGTGCTCTGGTGCTACTGCAAATGCCTTCCATGAGAAAAATTCATTTCAGGAAGGAGCAACATCATCTGACAGAGACCAAGTGTGTCAGCAGTTGCTCCAGGTGCTTCTTCCATCAGCCCCTGCAGGAAGGAGCACAGCCCCTAATGCACGTGGGCTTTGGCTCCTTCTGGCACAGAAGCCCCCCGGGGGCACAGGTCTCTGGGGCAGGAGTCAGGCACCAGCGCTGCCAGGGCTCGGGAGGGGCAGGTCTGCTTGGCCGGGGACGCTGCCACACCTGCTGATGTCAGCGCTCCCCGGGCCCCAGGCCTCAGAGCAGCATTCATGCCCGGGCCCGCACGTTCCTTGTGCCTTTAACACCGCCGGGTTTAGGATGGCCACCAGCCGGGACGTGTCCCAAGGAGGCCCTGCCAGCTTCCCTGAAAGGCCCCGTGCCCTTCCCAGCGCGGCTGCGTCGGCAGCCCTGGGGGCTCCTACTGCTGCCCTGGGCCCGCAGAGCAGGGCAGCCTTCGCTGATGCTCTGAGCCCTTCCTAAAGATCCTGTCCGCCTGCCTTAGACACCCGGGACCCGTCATTCCTTCCAACCTGAGCCTCTTTGGGTGGGCTGGGGGTGGCCCCATGCAGGCAGCCGTGGGCGCAAGGGCCCTTGGTGACACGATGCAGCACAGTCATTGTGACATGGAACCGGGTGTCCAAGGGACCTCTGTGACACCTGGTGACATAGGAGCTGGCGGTGACAAGAGCACGCCACAGTGCTCAGAGCAGGCGACGGGACAGGACGGGAGAGAGCAGTGCCGTGAGGAGCCCCCGCACAGTGCGCTCGTTCGCGTCCCACCCGAAGCTTTTCTGAGGGGTTGTTCCTGCAGCTGAGCTCGAGGCCAGACCACAGGACTTGCTGACCCGTGGTCTCCCTGAGGCTTCTCTTCTGCAGGTGCCCTTGAGGCCAGATCATAGTCCTTGTCAGTAGTCTCCTGTCCTTGTGGCAGGAGCCCTTGTGACCGAGTGCAGGACTTGCTGTCCTGCAGCCTTCCTGAGGCTTCTTTCTTGAAGGTGCCTTCCAGGCACCACTGCAGGACGTGCTGATTTGGAGCTTTTCCAAGGCATCTCTCCTGCAAATAGCCACAAATCCAGTCAGAGACATGGAGCAGAGACTCCCGGGAGTGCCCGAGCTGGCCTGGGTGGAGGAGGAGGAAGAAGGCCCTGGAGCTGCCCCGGCACAGCAGACTGAAGAGGTGGTGCCCTTCCAGCCACCGCAGGAGGGTGAGTGGCAGAGCTGGGCCACAGGACTGGTGCCTGCTGCCAGCTTGGCCCCACGCCATGCCGTGCCATTGTGTGCGGTGCCATGCTATCCCCTGGGGACATGCCCACGGCCAGGACAGAAGAGGGGCCGGGCAGACACCCCGCAGTGGCCGTGCTCCATCCCCTGGCACATCCCGGCGCTCTCTGCCTGGGCAGCGCAGGGCTGGGCCGTGCTCTCCAGCCTCTCCCGCAGCCCCTCAGCTCTGGCTGTGCTCGCTCTTTGCCAGATGCAGCCCTGGAGCGCACACAAGAGCAGGAGTCCAGCCGTGGCCGCTTCCGCAGAACAGCGCAGGTACCTGCAGCCACCCCCACCTGGGCTGGGCCTGCTGCCCCTGCTCAGCCCAGCACCGTGTGTGCCGCACTGCATGCAACATCCCCGGCTCCTTGCCCTTCTCCTACAGTTCGTTTGCAACTTCCTCAAGAGAATTGAGGAGCAAGAGACCATTGCCATGGGCGTAGGCCTCAGACCATACTCGCCCATCTTCTACAGCAAGACCAGTGCTGCCCTGCTGTCTATGCTTGTAGAGGAACATTTTTACACTCCAAAGCAAGTAAGCAGCCTGTGGCCAGGCTTTGATCCTCCCAGCAATTGCTTGGCCTCCCAAGCCACGCATGCTGGTTGCTGTGAGCCTTTCAGGCCACATGGCAGTGTGGTGGCAAGGGAAGCACTCCTCTGGGGAAGCTGGGACCATTGCTCCCTCTGGCAGCTTTCCAAGTCTCCCCGTGCCTTCTCCAGGTGCCTGCCATGGTGAGCTACATCCACCAGTGGCTCATGGCCAATGATTCTGCTGAGCACAGGCTGGACAAGACCCTGCTGCATCTCACCGAAGCACAGCCAAATGACGCAGTCATGACGCTCCTGCGTGTGGCTCCGTCCTGTGACAGGTATGGGGCCCACCTACCCACAGGGCTCAGGCCTCCCCAGCCCATCACCCTGTACAGCCTGCCCCACGTGTCTCAGCAACAGAGACTTCCAGGGCCCTCTGGCTGTTCCCTTTCCCAGCCCTGCCAGGCCAGCCCCTGAGCCTGCTGCCATGCTCCCTTGCCGCCTCTCAGGGCTCTGTCCCCACAGGCCTGGGCTGTCGGGCTGCTGCGGGCAGGGGGCCAGTGGGCACAGGCAGAAATGGCAGCCAGCTCAGCTGCCCCTGGTGCTGGGTCTGACACCCCCCTGAGACACAACTCTAACCCTGCAGAGCTGCCATGGCCATGTGGAAGACCATCATGGGCTCAGCCAGGACTGTGGAGCTGGTGCAGCTGATCCTCCTGGATGTGCTGGGGAGCTGGCCAGAGTACAGCACCTGCACCTCCGATGGGGACGAAACGGCTGTCTTTGCCCTGGCTGTGAGTTTCTGCAACTGGCCTTTGCTGGCCCCAAGACTGCCTCTCCAGCAGCTCTCCATCCTCCTTCCCCCACTGCATCTCCCTGCCTCAGGCGCTGGCCTGAAACCTGGCCCAGGGGCAGCTTCAGGCCCACCAGGCCCCGTGCTCCCCCTGCCAAGGTCTCTCCGGGCCTCTCCCTGCCACGCTCGGGCCCTGCCACATGGACACCTCGGCACTGAGCGCTGTCTCGGGGGGCTTTGTCCTTTGCAGGCAACTGTGGTGATGTGGAAGATCCTCCAGGAGCCCTGTCTCCCACGGATCTTGAGGCTGTATTTCCCCCGCCTATTTGTGCATCTGCTATTCCAAGTGTTCTTCAGCACTCTGGATATGCCAGAGGCGGTGGACACCTTCTGGAAGGGATGCCAGGAAGAGCACGGCCTTGCCACCAGCCCCAACAGGTGCTCCATGCCACTCCTCCTGTCCCTGCCACGTGGCCTGCCAAGGAGCCAGTGCTGCCAGTGTGACCTGGGCTTTGCTCTGCACACAGGTTTGCAGTGCGCACCCTGAAGTCCCTGCTCTGCCTTCTCCGCTGCGAGGATGTGGTGGTGGCAATGGAGCGCAGGTGTGCCTGGGACACGCTGCTCTCTCTTGACACTCACCACTTTGCCGTGGCTCTGCTGGCCAGGTGAGACCCCCTTCTCCCCACTGCCTCTGACATTGCTGCTCTGTGCCCAGGTGCCCCACAAAGCGCCTATGCTCATGGGCCAGAGGGCCTTGTCACTGAGGGTCGGCCAAGCACACTGGAAAAGGCTGGCAGAGGAGGGTTCCCCTGAGCAACCAACTCCCAGATGGCCCATGTCCCCTTGCTGGAAGGCTGCTGGGGAAAGATGAGAACTGGATGAGTCACGCCTGGGAGAGGTTTGCCTCACTGGCTCAGGCTCTTGTTTCCTTTTTCCCCTCTTCAGAGAAATTCGCCGCTTAGCCATCCACTTTTGTTCCGCGGTTGCATTCTACCTGCTCGCCCTGCTCGGCCAAGAGATGCCATACTGGGATTTCCCTGCCCTGGCATTCCTTGTGGAGGTGAGCCTCAAGGCCAGCGCTGCCTGGCTGAGCTGCCTCCCAGCTCTCTGGCCTCTCGCAGCCACAGCTGCCAGGACAGTGCCCGTGCCCTGTGCTGCTGCCTGGGCCCGGCCCTGTGCGCTGCTGGGCTCCTGCCGGCCGGCTCCCCTGTCACTGCCCTGTGCCTTTCAGGTCCTCGAGTGCCTGGACTTGAGCGAATGCAGTGACAGCGTTCTGGAGATCCTGGCACAGAACCTGCAGAGCGAGCACATGGCCAGGCGTTACTTGGCACTCCGAGGCCTCGTAGTGCTGGGCAAGAATCCCTTGATGGTGAGAAGGGGGCAGTGGCTGAAGCCGTGCAGGCAGCGTGGGGCTGGGCAACGCAGTCGCTTGGCCTTGCCTGGCCTTCGGCCGCTGGGGCAGCTGCTCCCAGCTCTCCTGCCTCCCGCTTCAGCTGCCCCAGTGCTTCGGGACAGGCCTTTGGCCTCTGGGCCCTGCAGCAGCAGGGTGGCCTTTCACAAAGTGGTGTTCCGCACAGGCCGAAAAAATGCAGAGCCTGACTGAAAGTCTTGTGGAGCTCCTGGAGGAAAATGACAACGACATGATCAGGATGACCATCCTTCTACTCAGATATTTGCTCCTGGATAATGGTGGCCCCATAGCCACCCCCGTGGCCCTGCAGCTGGCTGAGACGCTCCTGCCACTCTTTGACAGCGTAAGACTCTGTGCCCACAGCCACGGCCACTGGCTGCTGCCGGGACACTTGGTGCCCTGTGCAGATGCAGGCCTGTGCCCTGGGGGACCTGAAGCAGCTGATGCTCAGGTCTTTTGCCCTTTCCTTTCATCCAGGACGATATGCAGCTGCAGCTGAGCTCCATGGCTTTCTTTCAAGAGATGCTGGACCTGTTAACAGAAGAGGCAAGAAAGGCCCTCAAGTCCCACGTGCGCCAGAGCCTGCTCCCTCTCTACTTCCACTGCCATGATGAGAATCAGATTGTTGCTGAGGTGAGCACTTGTGGCCAGCTGCTGTCCCCCTGGCGGGGGCTTGGGCTGCCTCCTGCCCTGGCACCTTGCGGGCTGCAGCCTCCTCCAGCCTGTGCCACTGGGATGCTCCTGTGCCCTGGACTGTGGGGCCATCTGTGCATCTCTGCTGCTCTCCAGGCCTCCCGGGAAACGCTGCATTCCTCAGCCAGATTCCTGAAGAGGAGGCATATCGAACAAATGCTACATGAGGATCAGAGCTTTGGCGAGTGCCTGGTAAGAGCAGCCGAGAACCCCCAGCCTCAGCATGGCCAAGGTCCCTGAGGGCGGTGCTCAGCGTGCGGGGCTTGCAGCTGTGCCTGCTGCTGCAGCCAGAGGCCGGGCGGACTCTTCTCCAGGCTCCTGTGGGCCAGAGCCAGGTGCCCATGGAACCCCGGCACGGCCTGGCTGCGGGGCGGCACCGCGGCTCCCCGGGCAGCAGCCGGCCCTCTGGCCCCTGCCCCCAGGAGCCCTTGGCCAGCGGCTGCTGGCCGTGCCTCAGGGCTGTGCGGGCAGGGGAGGCCGGGGCTGGGCGCAGGCAGTGCCCGGCCCAGGGGCTGAGCCCGCGCCAACCCTTCCCTCCTGCCGCTCTCTGCAGCTGGCAGAGGACAGGAGCCGAGCGGCCGAGCACCTGCACCGGGCCCTGCACTACCTGCAGAGCCCACAGGAGCCCCTGCGAGAGGCGGCCGTCAGGTTCATGGGTGAGTCCCGAGCACGGGCTCCCTCCCCGACCCGCCGCAGCTCGGCCCGGGCCCCGCCTGCTGCCCCGGCAGCGCCAGCCGGACCCGGCGCCGTGGAGCCCCGCCCGGCCTGGGCATCGCTGCTTCCGCTCTCTGGCAGCCGTGCCCTGGGGCAGAAGCGTGCGGCAAGGGCCGGGCTGAGCCCTGCCGGGCCAGCAGCCCGTGTGGCCACAGCGCCAGCAGCGCCGGTGGCAGGGAGCTGTGCCGCTGGCGCCGTGACAGGCTCTGTGTTCACAGGCATGGCGGGGCGGCACCTGAGGGGGCAGCAGCAAGAGCTCCAGCTGATCTGCAGTGGTGAGTGAGTGAGGGCAGCGGGCTGACCGCGGGGGCTGGCGGGGGCAGCTGCAAGCCCTGCCCCGGCTGCGGAGGGCTCTGCTCCCGTGAGATTGCAGAGCCACGTGTGCCATTCGTGGCCAGCACCTTCAGACTGATCCCCTTGCTCCCTGCGGGCCATGGCAAGAGATGGCCGGGATGGCCCTGGCAGGGGGCTCTCCTCATCTTTCTGCACATGTGGGATCTGACCTTGCCTCTGTTCCTCTCTCTTGCAGCCCTTGAAGAAATGGCATCTGACAGCAGTCCTGCCATCAGAGATGCTGCAGTTGAATTTTGTTTAGTTCTCCGGGCTGTACAGAGAGCTCCCTACTCCCCATGGCGCAGGCTGCGAGATCGATTCCGCAGTGCATGGAGGAAATGGCCTCGTCTGTGCGGCACTGCCTTGCTGTTCTGCTGGAGCTCCCCGGAGAGGTGATCTGCAAGACTGTCTGCTGGGGCCATTTGAGCCAGCAGAAATTTTCTTTTTCTTCTTCAAGATTTTTGTGTTTTTATTTTTGTTGGTTTTGAGTATGTCAATATAGAATATCTTTCAATACACAGAGTCCCAGGATCTTTCTTTTCCTGCACCGGGTCTAGAAGGCATAGGGGAAGAGGGGGAAAAGGGTGCTTGTGCACAGCCAGCGGCCCAGGCGTGCAGTGTCGCAGGGAAAATGGCCAGAAGCCCCTTGGCCTTTGGTGGTTCTGCTGAAGCCTTTGTGCTGGTGACAGAGCAGCTGGGCAGGGGCCAGAGCTGCAGGGATCCCTGCCAGAGCGGTGCCTGGAGATGGCCACAAGCCCTGTGCCAGGCGGGAAGGGCCATTGTGTCCTCCTGCCCGGGTGCTGCTGGCTGCTTTGCTGAGAGCTCCCAGGCGCCTCTGGATGGGGCTCCTCTGGAGCTGCTGTGGGGCTGCGGCGCTGCTGCCTGCAAGCTTGGCCAGGCTGGGGGAGACCCTGAGGGGCTGAGGCACTGCTAAGCCTTGAGCAATTGGCTGGCAGAGGCCATAGGCAGCCCCCTGGAATCAGGCGTGGAACCCTGGTCCTGGCCTTTCAGGGCTGTGAGGCCAGCTGTTGTGGGGCTGGGCGTGTGCCTTCCCTGTGCTCCAGACTGCAGCCTCCCACCCCTCAGCCTTAGGCATTGAGCTCCACTGCCTGATTGCCAAGTCTTGTTCCTGTTGCTGAGGGGGAGGCCGAGCTCTGTGGCTTTAGGCCCCATTGAGCCAGAAGAGCAGCAGCTTTGAGCTCACAGGGGCCACAGAAAGGCCCTCTTGGACCACGAGCGTTCCTGTCCTTGCCAGGCCAGGGACACATGAGAGTGCAGCGGGCACCTTCAGAGTGCCACGCTGGCTTTGCACTGGGCCACCTCCCTGTGCTGTGCACGGCTGGCTCTTTGCTTTGCCGCTCTCGGCCTTGTGTCGTCGTACTCCTTTGGCTGCCTGCAGCCAGGGGCAGCCCTATCAGGAGGCTGAAAGGCCCCGTCTCCAACATCTCAAGGGGGAAATGGAGCTCTCCCGGCCCTCAGCCCACGCTGTAAGCAGAGCAGAGCCTTTTCCCCAGCCCCGATGGCTTTCTGCCTGCTTCTGGCCCCTGGCCACCATGACCCACTGCACTCGCTCTGAGTCACCTACAGCATGCCTGGTGCCTCTTGATTTGCTGACCCTGGGATGTGAGGCTCACTGAGGGAAAGGTGGCTGTCCCAGTGCTGAGGGCACACGTGCCTCACTGAGCAGACTTGAGGCTTCCCCAGCAGCTTGCAGGTGCCTTAGGTGTCATGTTACAGTGCTTGTGCTCCTGCCTCCTCCTGTCCCTCTTCTCACCCTCACCCAACCTGCACCCTCTGACCTACCTTCAATAAATCCTGTTGCATCAGACACGGTGTCAAGAGCCCTCCCTCGGCTGCCGGTCGAGCGCACATTACAACCTCCGGGCATGAGAGCAAGGTGGGCTGGGGGAGCTGCTCTCTCAGACCAAGAGGGAACGGCTCTCCACAGCACCTGCCCATGGACCTTCCCCGCACCAAATGAAATCATCTCCAAGTTTAGCTAGTGAGCTAGTAAGGTAGAACTCATTCATTGCCTGGAAATCTGGCACTAGTCTCTAAGTTCCATTAGGTTTCTTTATTGCTAACCTACCAGTATTACATTTTGACTCCCATTCTTCCAATTGTCCTGATGTCAGGAATTTATTGGTTGTTGGCTCTATTCCTTTCCTAGCTTCTAATCTTCAAGGGTATTGCTTTCTGACTACTGGCCTAACTCTTGTCTGTAGCTCAATTTTCATAGGGTCTGCTCGTTTGGATGTTCCTGGGCTATGAGTATCCCATACTCTTGGATACACCTGATTCAATACTTGCTCTAAATAGTTCTTCTTCTTTGTTGCTCTTGTGTCAATTGTCAGTCCTACTGCTAAAAGTGCTCATTTGTCTTCAGGTACCTTCCATTTAAGTTTTCTTTTTCTAAACAGAACTGTTGCTTCCAAATTTTCAAGCAAATCCCTGCCTAGGACAGATTTGGCTTAGTTGGGTAAATAAAGAAACGGATGCATTCCCAGCTTCTTCTTGATTTTACATTGAAGTGGTTTCAGGAAGAAAACTTTTTCTGGCTGGCCTATAGTGGCTCCTATTGCTTGACATAGTTTTCACTTTTGGGTATCAGGACTTGATTCAAGAGTGAAAATGTGTCTCAACAATTTCTTAAAAATTCAACTTCTTTATCATTCTTTAGCTGTATTTTAACCGGTGGCCTGCTAGGGTAAGAATTGCCAGTCTCGGTCATTTCTTATCATCTAGAGTGGCTGCAAGAGTTTTGTGAACTTTGTCTGCTAACTCTGGGCACTGGAGTTATTTCCAGTGTCCTGATTTCTTACAAGATGCACATTGATTTGGCCCCAGCTTGGTCTGTGGCTGCTTTGGACCTCCTCTGCCTCTGATATTGTTGCCCCTGCCTCTGCTTCATCCAGAGGCGTGCCACGTCCTCTCCCTGGTGCCGATCCAGAGCTGCCACCATGGCTGCAGGGAGCTCTTTTCCTTTTTCTCTCTCTTGATTATCATCCACTTTCTATGCTTTTCTCATTCATGCCTTTAAGTCTCTCTTTACAGAGAGACTTTCTCTTTCAGCTTCTCAAGTTTCTGCCTGACATCTGGGTTACATTGCCCTGACATCAGGGAAACCCACTGCTGCTTTGCCATATGCCAGCAGGGATCCAGGGCTGTGCCTTTACGTGCAGCTGCTCAGAGCCTGTCCACAAAGTCAGCGGGTGACTCGTGCTGTCCCTGTGTAACGTTATCTCTTACTGACCAAGTTATTGCTTTTGGAAGGGCATTTTTTAATTCCAATGTGACCAGTTCCTGGTATCTGGTTAACATTGCACAGCTGCCTGCATCGTTCGCGTCCCACAAAGGGCTTACAATAGGACACAGCTGGTGCACTGTACCTTGTAAGGCTCCACTAGCAATTTGTGCCTGCACACGTGCTCTGGCTACCTTGATCACCAGCTCTTCTGCTGGTTGTGTTAGCTCTGTCAACATGAAATCAGTATCACCTCACTCTGGCTCTTGATTCTTGACTATGAACTCCAGTCTTTTTGCTACTTTGCTAGGGTTTTCTCTATCCATTGTAACTTTTTCCCACCAGCTGTTCAGGTCACTAGTAGAAAAGCAGATGTTCACCTCATGGCTCCTCCTGGGGGACTCAAGACTTGCCTTAAGGGGGTGACTAAAGGCAAAGCTTTCTTGGTTTTATTCCTTGGCTTGCTTGTCACTGGGGGTCTCTGAAATTGTCCCCTCACCTGGGGACAATTACTCATCTCATCCTCACTGCCATTTGGCTTTCATTCAGGGGCCGGAGTGGTTGCCTGAGGGGGAGTGTACCTGAGCTGGCCTGGACTAACTGGGCTCTAAGTCTTGGACACATAGAACACAATCTTCCTGGTGCATTGGAGCCAATTTTAAACATCTCTGCCCTATGCTGAATGCTGAACGACATCTCTTTCTTTTCTGCCTCTTATCTGTTTCCAAAGTTAGGACTAAAGGTCCTGTGGGGCCAAATCAAAGTCACATTCTTTCTGACACTCAGGTTTATTCTTCAGGGTGAAAAACATGTCTGCATATATCACAGGACCTCATTTTTCTTCTTGGCCTAAAAATAACATCAACTGTAACAGTGTATGGTAAAGTTCCATTAGGGCGTGACTTCTCACCACTTTCTAATGGATACCAAGCCTACCACTGGGAAGAGTATTTCTTCCGATTACCTTTCCTTCAAAAATTACCCTCTGGGATTCCTCCCAAATCTTTCTCATCTGCTAAATTACATTCTAGTGGACTCTTTTTAATACCATCTTTACTTCTTGTGTTATTCATTCTTCATGCTATCTAAATTTCCAAACTTATCAGGATGTATTAGTACTTCTCTTTTTCTTCTCTTTATCCCCTGTAGACTACACTTAACCCATATGGGCTGTCTCTGAGTCACCCTGCACCAATATACTTTCTCATAGTCCTAAACAAGCAATGAAAACAAAAGGATTCCACGTTCCACACAATCTACAAGGAATTGGGGTATGATCGGACATAAAACGAGTTTTGCAAAACACTGCCTGAATTCATACTCAGGAGTATATATTCATGTAAACCTAGAGGTCACAACCCTTGACTTTTGATGGAGTGTCTAAAAGCGTAGGTGACTGCTCCATGTTGCTCAAACTCTTCTCAAACTCAGACGGGCTTGGTGCTGTGCCCCTTTCCCTGGGGTATTCCGGTTCGTGTTTATTTATCAGTGATCGTAGAATGGTTTGTTTTCATGTACCCCGTATTTTCCCCAAGTTGGGTAACCGCTAGGTTATGCCCTCCCTCAAAGCTGTCCCTCATGCCATTCCCCACTCTTTGTTCCAGCTCCTTCCCTGCCTCTCAAGATAATCCAGCTCTTTATTCCTGAACCTTCCCTGTCACTTTTGCCTTGGACCGATCCCTGACTGCACCCCCGCTTTGGAATTCCTCTATTGCTGGAAGCCCCACTGGCCCATGGGACCTCCCCTCTCCCCTCATCTGTCCTAATTAGTGCCAAGCAACTGATGGAATCCCCTCGCTCCTCCCCTGCAGATTCCTTCTTGCTCAATCGTTTGTATCCACCCCCTGAGCTGTACCCCGATAAAATCCCGTGCAGCACAGAAGTGCTGGCGGCTCTCGTGCTGAATCCTTCCCTTGGAATAAACCTTTGCCTGTGGAACCTCACCATTGAGGAGCCTCCTCCTTCTCTTTGGCCTGCTCTGTGCTGCAGTTAGTAGATCCTGAACCACTGAGCAGTGGCTCACCAGGGTCAGCGGCGGGCAGAACCCACGCCTTGGCCGTTCCCCACTCCTGGCGCAGCGCCGCAGTTTTCCCAAGAGCCAGCCCGGGCTCCGCTGGGCTGCGTCAATGGGGAACCCGTCCCAGTGCCCGACCGTGCTCTGGGTGAAAAACCTTTTCCTGCTATGGAAATGAAACTTGCCCTGTCCCAGCTGCCTGCCCTTTTCTCCAGTCCTGTCACTGGTCCCAACAGTGACGAGAGCTGCAGCAGCCCCTCTGATTCCCCTCAGGAGGATGTTGAAGACCACAATGACGCCCTTTACCCTCTTCCAGGCTGAACAAAGTGGCCTCAGCTGCATCTAGGCCTTCCCCTCCAGACCACACTCCATCCTTGCAGTCCTCCTTTGCATTCTGGCTAATGGCTTCGTAACTTTTTCTCTTGTGCTGCCCAAAACTGCGCCCGTCTGCTTCCAGCGCTTCTCTTGGCTGCTGCTTCAGGGTGTGGCCACCATCATCAGAGACACAGAAGAGCTTCTCCTCCCAGAGTTGTCCTTATCCTCCGCACTTCCAAGTCTCTGCCTTGATGTTCACTGGGGAACTTGCCACTTTGTGGCCGCTCCTTGCTGTGCTCAGCAGGGACACAGTTTTGTTTGGACATGAGCTGCCGGAGCACGACATGCAGCAACTGAGGCTGAGAATAGCAGAGGCTGGGCAGATTCCATTTTTTCCAGAATGTGGGAAAGAGAGTGAGAAAAGCGCAAGGAAATTTCAGACTGTTACTTTGCAATTTAATTGCCCTGGGAAACTCAGCGATGGATGGTGCTCTGGTGCTACTGCAAATGCCTTCCATGAGAAAAATTCATTTCAGGAAGGAGCAACATCATCTGACAGAGACCAAGTGTGTCAGCAGTTGCTCCAGGTGCTTCTTCCATCAGCCCCTGCAGGAAGGAGCACAGCCCCTAATGCACGTGGGCTTTGGCTCCTTCTGGCACAGAAGCCCCCCGGGGGCACAGGTCTCTGGGGCAGGAGTCAGGCACCAGCGCTGCCAGGGCTCGGGAGGGGCAGGTCTGCTTGGCCGGGGACGCTGCCACACCTGCTGATGTCAGCGCTCCCCGGGCCCCAGGCCTCAGAGCAGCATTCGTGCCCGGGCCCGCACGTTCCTTGTGCCTTTAACACCGCCGGGTTTAGGATGGCCACCAGCCGGGACGTGTCCCAAGGAGGCCCTGCCAGCTTCCCTGAAAGGCCCCGTGCCCTTCCCAGCGCGGCTGCGTCGGCAGCCCTGGGGGCTCCTACTGCTGCCCTGGGCCCGCAGAGCAGGGCAGCCTTCGCTGATGCTCTGAGCCCTTCC
This sequence comes from Melospiza melodia melodia, assembly GCF_035770615.1. NCBI lineage: Eukaryota > Metazoa > Chordata > Aves > Passeriformes > Passerellidae > Melospiza > Melospiza melodia. The sequence goes on along the minus strand of NW_026948600.1, from coordinate 686,865 downwards.
TAAAGATCCTGTCCGCCTGCCTTAGACACCTGGGGCCCGTCATTCCTTCCAACCTGGGCCTCTTTGGGTGGGCTGGGGGTGGCCCCATGCAGGCAGCCGTGGGCGCAAGGGCCCTTGGTGACACGATGCAGCACAGTCATTGTGACATGGAACCGGGTGTCCAAGGGACCTCTGTGACACCTGGTGACACAGGAGCTGGCGGTGACAAGAGCACGCCACAGTGCTCAGAGCAGGCGACGGGACAGGACGGGAGAGAGCAGTGCCGTGAGGAGCCCCCGCACAGTGCGCTCGTTCGCGTCCCACCCGAAGCTTTTCTGAGGGGTTGTTCCTGCAGCTGAGCTCGAGGCCAGACCACAGGACTTGCTGACCCGTGGTCTCCCTGAGGCTTCTCTTCTGCAGGTGCCCTTGAGGCCAGATCATAGTCCTTGTCAGTAGTCTCCTGTCCTTGTGGCAGGAGCCCTTGTGACCGAGTGCAGGACTTGCTGTCCTGCAGCCTTCCTGAGGCTTCTTTCTTGAAGGTGCCTTCCAGGCACCACTGCAGGACGTGCTGATTTGGAGCTTTTCCAAGGCATCTCTCCTGCAAATAGCCACAAATCCAGTCAGAGACATGGAGCAGAGACTCCCGGGAGTGCCCGAGCTGGCCTGGGTGGAGGAGGAGGAAGAAGGCCCTGGAGCTGCCCCGGCACAGCAGACTGAAGAGGTGGTGCCCTTCCAGCCACCGCAGGAGGGTGAGTGGCAGAGCTGGGCCACAGGACTGGTGCCTGCTGCCAGCTTGGCCCCACGCCATGCCGTGCCATTGTGTGCGGTGCCATGCTATCCCCTGGGGACATGCCCACGGCCAGGACAGAAGAGGGGCCGGGCAGACACCCCGCAGTGGCCGTGCTCCATCCCCTGGCACATCCCGGCGCTCTCTGCCGGGCAGCGCAGGGCTGGGCCGTGCTCTCCGGCCTCTCCCGCAGCCCCTCAGCTCTGGCTGTGCTCGCTCTTTGCCAGATGCAGCCCTGGAGCGCACACAAGAGCAGGAGTCCAGCCGTGGCCGCTTCCGCAGAACAGCGCAGGTACCTGCAGCCACCCCCACCTGGGCTGGGCCTGCTGTCCCTGCTCAGCCCAGCACCGTGTGTGCCGCACTGCATGCAACATCCCCGGCTCCTTGCCCTTCTCCTACAGTTCGTTTGCAACTTCCTCAAGAGAATTGAGGAGCATGAGACCATTGCCATGGGCGTAGGCCTCAGACCACACTCGCCCATCTTCTACAGCAAGACCAGTGCTGCCCTGCTGTCTATGCTTGTAGAGGAACATTTTTACACTCCAAAGCAAGTAAGCAGCCTGTGGCCAGGCTTTGATCCTCCCAGCAATTGCTTGGCCTCCCAAGCCACGCATGCTGGTTGCTGTGAGCCTTTCAGGCCACATGGCAGTGTGGTGGCAAGGGAAGCACTCCTCTGGGGAAGCTGGGATCATTGCTCCCTCTGGCAGCTTTCCAAGTCTCCCTGTGCCTTCTCCAGGTGCCTGCCATGGTGAGCTACATCCACCAGTGGCTCATGGCCAATGATTCTGCTGAGCACAGGCTGGACAAGACCCTGCTGCATCTCACCGAAGCACAGCCAAATGACGCAGTCATGACGCTCCTGCGTGTGGCTCCGTCCTGTGACAGGTATGGGGCCCACCTGCCCACAGGGCTCAGGCCTCCCCAGCCCATCACCCTGTACAGCCTGCCCCACGTGTCTCAGCAACAGAGACTTCCAGGGCCCTCTGGCTGCTCCCTTTCCCAGCCCTGCCAGGCCAGCCCCTGAGCCTGCTGCCATGCTCCCTTGCCGCCTCTCAGGGCTCTGTCCCCACAGGCCTGGGCTGTCGGGCTGCTGCGGGCAGGGGGCCAGTGGGCACAGGCAGAAATGGCAGCCAGCTCAGCTGCCCCTGGTGCTGGGTCTGACACCCCCCTGAGACACAACTCTAACCCTGCAGAGCTGCCATGGCCATGTGGAAGACCATCATGGGCTCAGCCAGGACTGTGGAGCTGGCGCAGCTGATCCTCCTGGATGTGCTGGGGAGCTGGCCAGAGTACAGCACCTGCACCTCCGATGGGGACGAAACGGCTGTCTTTGCCCTGGCTGTGAGTTTCTGCAACTGGCCTTTGCTGGCCCCAAGACTGCCTCTCCAGCAGCTCTCCATCCTCCTTCCCCCACTGCATCTCCCTGCCTCAGGCGCTGGCCTGAAACCTGGCCCAGGGGCAGCTTCAGGCCCACCAGGCCCCGTGCTCCCCCTGCCAAGGTCTCTCCGGGCCTCTCCCTGCCACGCTCGGGCCCTGCCACATGGACACCTCGGCACTGAGCGCTGTCTCGGGGGGCTTTGTCCTTTGCAGGCAACTGTGGTGATGTGGAAGATCCTCCAGGAGCCCTGTCTCCCACGGATCTTGAGGCTGTATTTCCCCCGCCTATTTGTGCATCTGCTATTCCAAGTGTTCTTCAGCACTCTGGATATGCCAGAGGCGGTGGACACCTTCTGGAAGGGATGCCAGGAAGAGCACGGCCTTGCCACCAGCCCCAACAGGTGCTCCATGCCACTCCTCCTGTCCCTGCCACGTGGCCTGCCAAGGAGCCAGTGCTGCCAGTGTGACCTGGGCTTTGCTCTGCACACAGGTTTGCAGTGCGCACCCTGAAGTCCCTGCTCTGCCTTCTCCGCTGCGAGGATGTGGTGGTGGCAATGGAGCGCAGGTGTGCCTGGGACACGCTGCTCTCTCTTGACACTCACCACTTTGCCGTGGCTCTGCTGGCCAGGTGAGACCCCCTTCTCCCCACTGCCTCTGACATTGCTGCTCTGTGCCCAGGTGCCCCACAAAGCGCCTATGCTCATGGGCCAGAGGGCCTTGTCACTGAGGGTCGGCCAAGCACACTGGAAAAGGCTGGCAGAGGAGGGTTCCCCTGAGCAACCAACTCCCAGATGGCCCATGTCCCCTTGCTGGAAGGCTGCTGGGGAAAGATGAGAACTGGATGAGTCACGCCTGGGAGAGGTTTGCCTCACTGGCTCAGGCTCTTGTTTCCTTTTTCCCCTCTTCAGAGAAATTCGCCGCTTAGCCATCCACTTTTGTTCCGCGGTTGCATTCTACCTGCTCGCCCTGCTCGGCCAAGAGATGCCATACTGGGATTTCCCTGCCCTGGCATTCCTTGTGGAGGTGAGCCTCAAGGCCAGCGCTGCCTGGCTGAGCTGCCTCCCAGCTCTCTGGCCTCTCGCAGCCACAGCTGCCAGGACAGTGCCCGTGCCCTGTGCTGCTGCCTGGGCCCGGCCCTGTGCGCTGCTGGGCTCCTGCCGGCCGGCTCCCCTGTCACTGCCCTGTGCCTTTCAGGTCCTCGAGTGCCTGGACTTGAGCGAATGCAGTGACAGCGTTCTGGAGATCCTGGCACAGAACCTGCAGAGCGAGCACATGGCCAGGCGTTACTTGGCACTCCGAGGCCTCGTAGTGCTGGGCAAGAATCCCTTGATGGTGAGAAGGGGGCAGTGGCTGAAGCCGTGCAGGCAGCGTGGGGCTGGGCAACGCAGTCGCTTGGCCTTGCCTGGCCTTCGGCCGCTGGGGCAGCTGCTCCCAGCTCTCCTGCCTCCCGCTTCAGCTGCCCCAGCGCTTCGGGACAGGCCTTTGGCCTCTGGGCCCTGCAGCAGCAGGGCGGCCTTTCACAAAGTGGTGTTCCGCACAGGCCGAAAAAATGCAGAGCCTGACTGAAAGTCTTGTGGAGCTCCTGGAGGAAAATGACAACGACATGATCAGGATGACCATCCTTCTACTCAGATATTTGCTCCTGGATAATGGTGGCCCCATAGCCACCCCCGTGGCCCTGCAGCTGGCTGAGACGCTCCTGCCACTCTTTGACAGCGTAAGACTCTGTGCCCACAGCCACGGCCACTGGCTGCTGCCGGGACACTTGGTGCCCTGTGCAGATGCAGGCCTGTGCCCTGGGGGACCTGAAGCAGCTGATGCTCAGGTCTTTTGCCCTTTCCTTTCATCCAGGACGATATGCAGCTGCAGCTGAGCTCCATGGCTTTCTTTCAAGAGATGCTGGACCTGTTAACAGAAGAGGCAAGAAAGGCCCTCAAGTCCCACGTGCGCCAGAGCCTGCTCCCTCTCTACTTCCACTGCCATGATGAGAATCAGATTGTTGCTGAGGTGAGCACTTGTGGCCAGCTGCTGTCCCCCTGGCGGGGGCTTGGGCTGCCTCCTGCCCTGGCACCTTGCGGGCTGCAGCCTCCTCCAGCCTGTGCCACTGGGATGCTCCTGTGCCCTGGACTGTGGGGCCATCTGTGCATCTCTGCTGCTCTCCAGGCCTCCCGGGAAACGCTGCATTCCTCAGCCAGATTCCTGAAGAGGAGGCATATCGAACAAATGCTACATGAGGATCAGAGCTTTGGCGAGTGCCTGGTAAGAGCAGCCGAGAACCCCCAGCCTCAGCATGGCCAAGGTCCCTGAGGGCGGTGCTCAGCGTGCGGGGCTTGCAGCTGTGCCTGCTGCTGCAGCCAGAGGCCGGGCGGACTCTTCTCCAGGCTCCTGTGGGCCAGAGCCAGGTGCCCATGGAACCCCGGCACGGCCTGGCTGCGGGGCGGCACCGCGGCTCCCCGGGCAGCAGCTGGTACACTGGCCCCTGCCCCCGGGAGCCCTTGGCCAGCGGCTGCTGGCCGCGCCTCAGGGCTGTGCGGGCAGGGGAGGCCGGGGCTGGGCGCAGGCAGTGCCCGGCCCAGGGGCTGAGCCCGCGCCAACCCTTCCCTCCTGCCGCTCTCTGCAGCTGGCAGAGGACAGGAGCCGAACGGCCGAGCACCTGCACCGGGCCCTGCACTACCTGCAGAGCCCACAGGAGCCCCTGCGAGAGGCGGCCGTCAGGTTCATGGGTGAGTCCCGAGCACGGGCTCCCTCCCCGACCCGCCGCAGCTCGGCCCGGGCCCCGCCTGCTGCCCCGGCAGCGCCAGCCGGACCCGGCGCCGTGGAGCCCCACCCAGCCTGGGCATCGCTGCTTCCGCCCTCTGGCAGCCGTGCCCTGGGGCAGAAGCGTGAGGCAAGGGCCGGGCTGAGCCCTGCCGGGCCAGCAGCCCGTGTGGCCACAGCGCCAGCAGCGCCGGTGGCAGGGAGCTGTGCCGCTGGCGCCGTGACAGGCTCTGTGTTCACAGGCATGGCGGGGCGGCACCTGAGGGGGCAGCAGCAAGAGCTCCAGCTGATCTGCAGTGGTGAGTGAGTGAGGGCAGCAGGCTGATCGCAGGGGCTGGCGGGGGCAGCTGCAGGCCCTTCCCCGGCTGCGGAGGGCTCTGCTCCCGTGAGATTGCAGAGCCACGTGTGCCATTCGTGGCCAGCACCTTCAGACTGATCCCCTTGCTCCCTGCGGGCCATGGCAAGAGATGGCCGGGATGGCCCTGGCAGGGGGCTCTCCTCGTCTTTCTGCACATGTGGGATCTGACCTTGCCTCTGTTCCTCTCTCTTGCAGCCCTTGAAGAAATGGCATCTGACAGCAGTCCTGCCATCAGAGATGCTGCAGTTGAATTTTGTTTAGTTCTCCAGGCTGTACAGAGAGCTCCCTACTCCCCATGGCGCAGGCTGCGAGATCGATTCCGCAGTGCATGGAGGAAATGGCCTCGTCTGTGCGGCACTGCCTTGCTGTTCTGCTGGAGCTCCCCGGAGAGGTGATCTGCAAGACTGTCTGCTGGGGCCATTTGAGCCAGCAGAAATTTTCTTTTTCTTCTTCAAGATTTTTGTGTTTTTATTTTTGTTGGTTTTGAGTATGTCAATATAGAATATCTTTCAATACACAGAGTCCCAGGATCTTTCTTTTCCTGCACCGGGTCTAGAAGGCATAGGGGAAGAGGGGGAAAAGGGTGCTTGTGCACAGCCAGCGGCCCAGGCGTGCAGTGTCGCAGGGAAAATGGCCAGAAGCCCCTTGGCCTTTGGTGGTTCTGCTGAAGCCTTTGTGCTGGTGACAGAGCAGCTGGGCAGGGGCCAGAGCTGCAGGGATCCCTGCCAGAGCGGTGCCTGGAGATGGCCACAAGCCCTGTGCCAGGCGGGAAGGGCCATCGTGTCCTCCTGCCCGGGTGCTGCTGGCTGCTTTGCTGAGAGCTCCCAGGCGCCTCTGGATGGGGCTCCTCTGGAGCTGCTGTGGGGCTGCGGCGCTGCTGCCTGCAAGCTTGGCCAGGCTGGGGGAGACCCTGAGGGGCTGAGGCACTGCTAAGCCTTGAGCAATTGGCTGTCAGAGGCCATAGGCAGCCCCCTGGAATCAGGCGTGGAACCCTGGTCCTGGCCTTTCAGGGCTGTGAGGCCAGCTATTGTGGGGCTGGGCGTGTGCCTTCCCTGTGCTCCAGACTGCAGCCTCCCACCCCTCAGCCTTAGGCATTGAGCTCCACTGCCTGATTGCCAAGTCTTGTTCCTGTTGCTGAGGGGGAGGCCGAGCTCTGTGGCTTTAGGCCCCATTGAGCCAGAATAGCAGCAGCTTTGAGCCCACAGGGGCCACAGAAAGGCCCTCTTGGACCACGAGCGTTCCTGTCCTTGCCAGGCCAGGGACACATGAGAGTGCAGCGGGCACCTTCAGAGTGCCACGCTGGCTTTGCACTGGGCCACCTCCCTGTGCTGTGCACGGCTGGCTCTTTGCTTTGCCGCTCTCGGCCTTGTGTCGTCGTACTCCTTTGGCTGCCTGCAGCCAGGGGCAGCCCTATCAGGAGGCTGAAAGGCCCCGTCTCCAACATCTCAAGGGGGAAATGGAGCTCTCCCGGCCCTCAGCCCACGCTGTAAGAGAGCAGAGCCTTTTCCCCAGCCCCGATGGCTTTCTGCCTGCTTCTGGCCCCTGGCCACCATGACCCACTGCACTCGCTCTGAGTCACCTACAGCATGCCTGGTGCCTCTTGATTTGCTGACCCTGGGATGTGAGGCTCACTGAGGGAAAGGTGGCTGTCCCAGTGCTGAGGGCACACGTGCCTCACTGAGCCGACTTGAGGCTTCCCCAGCAGCTTGCAGGTGCCTTAGGTGTCATGTTACAGTGCTTGTGCTCCTGCCTCCTCCTGTCCCTCTTCTCACCCTCACCCAACCTGCACCCTCTGACCTACCTTCAATAAATCCTGTTGCATCAGACACGGTGTCAAGAGCCCTCCCTCGGCTGCCGGTCGAGCGCACATTACAACCTCCGGGCATGAGAGCAAGGTGGGCTGGGGGAGCTGCTCTCTCAGACCAAGAGGGAACGGCTCTCCACAGCACCTGCCCATGGACCTTCCCCGCACCAAATGAAATCATCTCCAAGTTTAGCTAGTGAGCTAGTAAGGTAGAACTCATTCATTGCCTGGAAATCTGGCACTAGTCTCTAAGTTCCATTAGGTTTCTTTATTGCTAACCTACCAGTATTACATTTTGACTCCCATTCTTCCAATTGTCCTGATGTCAGGAATTTATTGGTTGTTGGCTCTATTCCTTTCCTAGCTTCTAATCTTCAAGGGTATTGCTTTCTGACTACTGGCCTAACTCTTGTCTGTAGCTCAATTTTCATAGGGTCTGCTCGTTTGGATGTTCCTGGGCTATGAGTATCCCATACTCTTGGATACACCTGATTCAATACTTGCTCTAAATAGTTCTTCTTCTTTGTTGCTCTTGTGTCAATTGTCAGTCCTACTGCTAAAAGTGCTCATTTGTCTTCAGGTACCTTCCATTTAAGTTTTCTTTTTCTAAACAGAACTGTTGCTTCCAAATTTTCAAGCAAATCCCTGCCTAGGACAGATTTGGCTTAGTTGGGTAAATAAAGAAACGGATGCATTCCCAGCTTCTTCTTGATTTTACATTGAAGTGGTTTCAGGAAGAAAATTTTTTCTGGCTGGCCTATAGTGGCTCCTATTGCTTGAGATAGTTTTCACTTTTGGGTATCAGGACTTGATTCAAGAGTGAAAATGTGTCTCAACAATTTCTTAAAAATTCAACTTCTTTATCATTCTTTAGCTGTATTTTAACCGGTGGCCTGCTAGGGTAAGAATTGCCAGTCTCGGTCATTTCTTATCATCTAGAGTGGCTGCAAGAGTTTTGTGAACTTTGTCTGCTAACTCTGGGCACTGGAGTTATTTCCAGTGTCCTGATTTCTTACAAGATGCACATTGATTTGGCCCCAGCTTGGTCTGTGGCTGCTTTGGACCTCCTCTGCCTCTGATATTGTTGCCCCTGCCTCTGCTTCATCCAGAGGCGTGCCACGTCCTCTCCCTGGTGCCGATCCAGAGCTGCCACCATGGCTGCAGGGAGCTCTTTTCCTTTTTCTCTCTCTTGATTATCATCCACTTTCTATGCTTTTCTCATTCATGCCTTTAAGTCTCTCTTTACAGGCTCTTTCAGCTTCTCAAGTTTCTGCCTGACATCTGGGTTACATTGCCCTGACATCAGGGAAACCCACTGCTGCTTTGCCATATGCCAGCAGGGATCCAGGGCTGTGCCTTTACGTGCAGCTGCTCAGAGCCTGTCCACAAAGTCAGCGGGTGACTCGTGCTGTCCCTGTGTAACGTTATCTCTTACTGACCAAGTTATTGCTTTTGGAAGGGCATTTTTTAATTCCAATGTGACCAGTTCCTGGTATCTGGTTAACATTGCACAGCTGCCTGCATCGTTCGCGTCCCACAAAGGGCTTACAATAGGACACAGCTGGTGCACTGTACCTTGTAAGGCTCCACTAGCAATTTGTGCCTGCACACATGCTCTGGCTACCTTGATCACCAGCTCTTCTGCTGGTTGTGTTAGCTCTGTCAACATGAAATCAGTATCACCTCACTCTGGCTCTTGATTCTTGACTATGAACTCCAGTCTTTTTGCTACTTTGCTAGGGTTTTCTCTATCCATTGTAACTTTTTCCCACCAGCTGTTCAGGTCACTAGTAGAAAAGCAGATGTTCACCTCATGGCTCCTCCTGGGGGACTCAAGACTTGCCTTAAGGGGGTGACTAAAGGCAAAGCTTTCTTGGTTTTATTCCTTGGCTTGCTTGTCACTGGGGGTCTCTGAAATTGTCCCCTCACCTGGGGACAATTATTCATCTCATCCTCACTGCCATTTGGCTTTCATTCAGGGGCCGGAGTGGTTGCCTGAGGGGGAGTGTACCTGAGCTGGCCTGGACTAACTGGGCTCTAAGTCTTGGACACATAGAACACAATCTTCCTGGTGCATTGGAGCCAATTTTAAACATCTCTGCCCTATGCTGAATGCTGAACGACATCTCTTTCTTTTCTGCCTCTTATCTGTTTCCAAAGTTAGGACTAAAGGTCCTGTGGGGCCAAATCAAAGCCACATTCTTTCTGACACTCAGGTTTATTCTTCAGGGTGAAAAACATGTCTGCATATATCACAGGACCTCATTTTTCTTCTTGGCCTAAAAATAACATCAACTGTAACAGTGTATGGTAAAGTTCCATTAGGGCGTGACTTCTCACCACTTTCTAATGGATACCAAGCCTACCACTGGGAAGAGTATTTCTTCCGATTACCTTTCCTTCAAAAATTACCCTCTGGGATTCCTCCCAAATCTTTCTCATCTGCTAAATTACATTCTAGTGGACTCTTTTTAATACCATCTTTTCTTCTTGTGTTATTCATTCTTCATGCTATCTAAATTTCCAAACTTATCAGGATGTATTAGTACTTCTCTTTTTCTTCTCTTTATCCCCTGTAGACTACACTTAACCCATACGGGCTGTCTCTGAGTCACCCTGCACCAATATACTTTCTCATAGTCCTAAACAAGCAATGAAAACAAAAGGATTCCACGTTCCACACAATCTACAAGGAATTGGGGTATGATCGGACATAAAACGAGTTTTGCAAAACACTGCCTGAATTCATACTCAGGAGTATATATTCATGTAAACCTAGAGGTCACAACCCTTGACTTTTGATGGAGTGTCTAAAAGCGTAGGTGACTGCTCCATGTTGCTCAAACTCTTCTCAAACTCAGACGGGCTTGGTGCTGTGCCCCTTTCCCTGGGGTATTCCGGTTCGTGTTTATTTATCAGTGATCGTAGAATGGTTTGTTTTCATGTACCCCGTATTTTCCCCAAGTTGGGTAACCGCTAGGTTATGCCCTCCCTCAAAGCTCTCCCTCATGCCATTCCCCACTCTTTGTTCCAGCTCCTTCCCTGCCTCTCAAGATAATCCAGCTCTTTATTCCTGAACCTTCCCTGTCACTTTTGCCTTGGACCGATCCCTGACTGCACCCCCGCTTTGGAATTCCTCTATTGCTGGAAGCCCCACTGGCCCATGGGACCTCCCCTCTCCCCTCATCTGTCCTAATTAGTGCCAAGCAACTGATGGAATCCCCTCGCTCCTCCCCTGCAGATTCCTTCTTGCTCAATCGTTTGTATCCACCCCCTGAGTTGTACCCCGATAAAATCCCGTGCAGCACAGAAGTGCTGGCGGCTCTCGTGCTGAATCCTTCCCTTGGAATAAACCTTTGCCTGTGGAACCTCACCATTGAGGAGCCTCCTCCTTCTCTTTGGCCTGCTCTGTGCTGCAGTTAGTAGATCCTGAACCACTGAGCAGTGGCTCACCAGGGTCAGCGGCGGGCAGAACCCACGCCTTGGCCGTTCCCCACTCCTGGCGCAGCGCCGCAGTTTTCCCAAGAGCCAGCCCGGGCTCCGCTGGGCTGCGTCAATGGGGAACCCGTCCCAGTGCCCGACCGTGCTCTGGGTGAAAAACCTTTTCCTGCTATGGAAATGAAACTTGCCCTGTCCCAGCTGCCTGCCCTTTTCTCCAGTCCTGTCACTGGTCCCAACAGTGACGAGAGCTGCAGCAGCCCCTCTGATTCCCCTCAGGAGGATGTTGAAGACCACAATGACGCCCTTTACCCTCTTCCAGGCTGAACAAAGTGGCCTCAGCTGCATCTAGGCCTTCCCCTCCAGACCACACTCCATCCTTGCAGTCCTCCTTTGCATTCTGGCTAATGGCTTCGTAACTTTTTCTCTTGTGCTGCCCAAAACTGCGCCCATCTGCTTCCAGCGCTTCTCTTGGCTGCTGCTTCAGGGTGTGGCCACCATCATCAGAGACACAGAAGAGCTTCTCCTCCCAGAGTTGTCCTTATCCTCCGCACTTCCAAGTCTCTGCCTTGATGTTCACTGGGGAACTTGCCACTTTGTGGCCGCTCCTTGCTGTGCTCAGCAGGGACACAGTTTTGTTTGGACATGAGCTGCCGGAGCACGACATGCAGCAACTGAGGCTGAGAATAGCAGAGGCTGGGCAGATTCCATTTTTTCCAGAATGTGGGAAAGAGAGTGAGAAAAGCGCAAGGAAATTTCAGACTGTTACTTTGCAATCTAATTGCCCTGGGAAACTCAGCGATGGATGGTGCTCTGGTGCTACTGCAAATGCCTTCCATGAGAAAAATTCATTTCAGGAAGGAGCAACATCATCTGACAGAGACCAAGTGTGTCAGCAGTTGCTCCAGGTGCTTCTTCCATCAGCCCCTGCAGGAAGGAGCACAGCCCCTAATGCACGTGGGCTTTGGCTCCTTCTGGCACAGAAGCCCCCCGGGGGCACAGGTCTCTGGGGCAGGAGTCAGGCACCAGCGCTGCCAGGGCTCGGGAGGGGCAGGTCTGCTTGGCCGGGGACGCTGCCACACCTGCTGATGTCAGCGCTCCCCGGGCCCCAGGCCTCAGAGCAGCATTCGTGCCCGGGCCCGCACGTTCCTTGTGCCTTTAACACCGCCGGGTTTAGGATGGCCACCAGCCGGGACGTGTCCCAAGGAGGCCCTGCCAGCTTCCCTGAAAGGCCCCGTGCCCTTCCCAGTGCGGCTGCGTCGGCAGCCCTGGGGGCTCCTACTGCTGCCCTGGGCCCGCAGAGCAGGGCAGCCTTCGCTGATGCTCTCAGCCCTTCCTAAAGATCCTGTCCGCCTGCCTTAGACACCTGGGGCCCGTCATTCCTTCCAACCTGGGCCTCTTTGGGTGGGCTGGGGGTGGCCCCATGCAGGCAGCCGTGGGCGTAAGGGCCCTTGGTGACACGATGCAGCACAGTCATTGTGACATGGAACCGGGTGTCCAAGGGACCTCTGTGACACCTGGTGACACAGGAGCTGGCGGTGACAAGAGCACGCCACAGTGCTCAGAGCAGGCGACGGGACAGGACGGGAGAGAGCAGTGCCGTGAGGAGCCCCCGCACAGTGCGCTCGTTCGCGTCCCACCCGAAGCTTTTCTGAGGGGTTGTTCCTGCAGCTGAGCTCGAGGCCAGACCACAGGACTTGCTGACCCGTGGTCTCCCTGAGGCTTCTCTTCTGCAGGTGCCCTTGAGGCCAGATCATAGTCCTTGTCAGTAGTCTCCTGTCCTTGTGGCAGGAGCCCTTGTGACCGAGTGCAGGACTTGCTGTCCTGCAGCCTTCCTGAGGCTTCTTTCTTGAAGGTGCCTTCCAGGCACCACTGCAGGACGTGCTGATTTGGAGCTTTTCCAAGGCATCTCTCCTGCAAATAGCCACAAATCCAGTCAGAGACATGGAGCAGAGACTCCCGGGAGTGCCCGAGCTGGCCTGGGTGGAGGAGGAGGAAGAAGGCCCTGGAGCTGCCCCAGCACAGCAGACTGAAGAGGTGGTGCCCTTCCAGCCACCGCAGGAGGGTGAGTGGCAGAGCTGGGCCACAGGACTGGTGCCTGCTGCCAGCTTGGCCCCACGCCATGCCGTGCCATTGTGTGCGGTGCCATGCTATCCCCTGGGGACATGCCCACGGCCAGGACAGAAGAGGGGCCAGGCAGACACCCCGCAGTGGCCGTGCTCCATCCCCTGGCACATCCCGGCGCTCTCTGCCTGGGCAGCGCAGGGCTGGGCCGTGCTCTCCGGCCTCTCCCGCAGCCCCTCAGCTCTGGCTGTGCTCGCTCTTTGCCAGATGCAGCCCTGGAGCGCACACAAGAGCAGGAGTCCAGCCGTGGCCGCTTCCGCAGAACAGCGCAGGTACCTGCAGCCACCCCCACCTGGGCTGGGCCTGCTGTCCCTGCTCAGCCCAGCACCGTGTGTGCCGCACTGCATGCAACATCCCCGGCTCCTTGCCCTTCTCCTACAGTTCGTTTGCAACTTCCTCAAGAGAATTGAGGAGCAAGAGACCATTGCCATGGGCGTAGGCCTCAGACCATACTCGCCCATCTTCTACAGCAAGACCAGTGCTGCCCTGCTGTCTATGCTTGTAGAGGAACATTTTTACACTCCAAAGCAAGTAAGCAGCCTGTGGCCAGGCTTTGATCCTCCCAGCAATTGCTTGGCCTCCCAAGCCACGCATGCTGGTTGCTGTGAGCCTTTCAGGCCACATGGCAGTGTGGTGGCAAGGGAAGCACTCCTCTGGGGAAGCTGGGATCATTGCTCCCTCTGGCAGCTTTCCAAGTCTCCCTGTGCCTTCTCCAGGTGCCTGCCATGGTGAGCTACATCCACCAGTGGCTCATGGCCAATGATTCTGCTGAGCACAGGCTGGACAAGACCCTGCTGCATCTCACCGAAGCACAGCCAAATGACGCAGTCATGACGCTCCTGCGTGTGGCTCCGTCCTGTGACAGGTATGGGGCCCACCTGCCCACAGGGCTCAGGCCTCCCCAGCCCATCACCCTGTACAGCCTGCCCCACGTGTCTCAGCAACAGAGACTTCCAGGGCCCTCTGGCTGCTCCCTTTCCCAGCCCTGCCAGGCCAGCCCCTGAGCCTGCTGCCATGCTCCCTTGCCGCCTCTCAGGGCTCTGTCCCCACAGGCCTGGGCTGTCGGGCTGCTGTGGGCAGGGGGCCAGTGGGCACAGGCAGAAATGGCAGCCAGCTCGGCTGCCCCTGGTGCTGGGTCTGACACCCCCCTGAGACACAACTCTAACTCTGCAGAGCTGCCATGGCCATGTGGAAGACCATCATGGGCTCAGCCAGGACTGTGGAGCTGGCGCAGCTGATCCTCCTGGATGTGCTGGGGAGCTGGCCAGAGTACAGCACCTGCACCTCCGATGGGGACGAAACGGCTGTCTTTGCCCTGGCTGTGAGTTTCTGCAACTGGCCTTTGCTGGCCCCAAGACTGCCTCTCCAGCAGCTCTCCATCCTCCTTCCCCCACTGCATCTCCCTGCCTCAGGCGCTGGCCTGAAACCTGGCCCAGGGGCAGCTTCAGGCCCACCAGGCCCCGTGCTCCCCCTGCCAAGGTCTCTCCGGGCCTCTCCCTGCCACGCTCGGGCCCTGCCACATGGACACCTCGGCACTGAGCGCTGTCTCGGGGGGCTTTGTCCTTTGCAGGCAACTGTGGTGATGTGGAAGATCCTCCAGGAGCCCTGTCTCCCACGGATCTTGAGGCTGTATTTCCCCCACCTATTTGTGCATCTGCTATTCCAAGTGTTCTTCAGCACTCTGGATATGCCAGAGGCGGTGGACACCTTCTGGAAGGGATGCCAGGAAGAGCACGGCCTTGCCACCAGCCCCAACAGGTGCTCCATGCCACTCCTCCTGTCCCTGCCACGTGGCCTGCCAAGGAGCCAGTGCTGCCAGTGTGACCTGGGCTTTGCTCTGCACACAGGTTTGCAGTGCGCACCCTGAAGTCCCTGCTCTGCCTTCTCCGCTGCGAGGATGTGGTGGTGGCAATGGAGCGCAGGTGTGCCTGGGACACGCTGCTCTCTCTTGACACTCACCACTTTGCCGTGGCTCTGCTGGCCAGGTGAGACCCCCTTCTCCCCACTGCCTCTGACATTGCTGCTCTGTGCCCAGGTGCCCCACAAAGCGCCTATGCTCATGGGCCAGAGGGCCTTGTCACTGAGGGTCGGCCAAGCACACTGGAAAAGGCTGGCAGAGGAGGGTTCCCCTGAGCAACCAACTCCCAGATGGCCCATGTCCCCTTGCTGGAAGGCTGCTGGGGAAAGATGAGAACTGGATGAGTCACGCCTGGGAGAGGTTTGCCTCACTGGCTCAGGCTCTTGTTTCCTTTTTCCCCTCTTCAGAGAAATTCGCCGCTTAGCCATCCACTTTTGTTCCGCGGTTGCATTCTACCTGCTCGCCCTGCTCGGCCAAGAGATGCCATACTGGGATTTCCCTGCCCTGGCATTCCTTGTGGAGGTGAGCCTCAAGGCCAGCGCTGCCTGGCTGAGCTGCCTCCCAGCTCTCTGGCCTCTCACAGCCACAGCTGCCAGGACAGTGCCCGTGCCCTGTGCTGCTGCCTGGGCCTGGCCCTGTGCGCTGCTGGGCTCCTGCCGGCCGGCTCCCCTGTCACTGCCCTGTGCCTTTCAGGTCCTCGAGTGCCTGGACTTGAGCGAATGCAGTGACAGCGTTCTGGAGATCCTGGCACAGAACCTGCAGAGCGAGCACATGGCCAGGCGTTACTTGGCACTCCGAGGCCTCGTAGTGCTGGGCAAGAATCCCTTGATGGTGAGAAGGGGGCAGTGGCTGAAGCCGTGCAGGCAGCGTGGGGCTGGGCAACGCAGTCGCTTGGCCTTGCCTGGCCTTCGGCCGCTGGGGCAGCTGCTCCCAGCTCTCCTGCCTCCCGCTTCAGCTGCCCCAGTGCTTCGGGACAGGCCTTTGGCCTCTGGGCCCTGCAGCAGCAGGGTGACCTTTCACAAAGTGGTGTTCCGCACAGGCCGAAAAAATGCAGAGCCTGACTGAAAGTCTTGTGGAGCTCCTGGAGGAAAATGACAACGACATGATCAGGATGACCATCCTTCTACTCAGATATTTGCTCCTGGATAATGGTGGCCCCATAGCCACCCCCGTGGCCCTGCAGCTGGCTGAGACGCTCCTGCCACTCTTTGACAGCGTAAGACTCTGTGCCCACAGCCACGGCCACTGGCTGCTGCCGGGACACTTGGTGCCCTGTGCAGATGCAGGCCTGTGCCCTGGGGGACCTGAAGCAGCTGATGCTCAGGTCTTTTGCCCTTTCCTTTCATCCAGGACGATATGCAGCTGCAGCTGAGCTCCATGGCTTTCTTTCAAGAGATGCTGGACCTGTTAACAGAAGAGGCAAGAAAGGCCCTCAAGTCCCACGTGCGCCAGAGCCTGCTCCCTCTCTACTTCCACTGCCATGATGAGAATCAGATTGTTGCTGAGGTGAGCACTTGTGGCCAGCTGCTGTCCCCCTGGCGGGGGCTTGGGCTGCCTCCTGCCCTGGCACCTTGCGGGCTGCAGCCTCCTCCAGCCTGTGCCACTGGGATGCTCCTGTGCCCTGGACTGTGGGGCCATCTGTGCATCTCTGCTGCTCTCCAGGCCTCCCGGGAAACGCTGCATTCCTCAGCCAGATTCCTGAAGAGGAGGCATATCGAACAAATGCTACATGAGGATCAGAGCTTTGGCGAGTGCCTGGTAAGAGCAGCCGAGAACCCCCAGCCTCAGCATGGCCAAGGTCCCTGAGGGCGGTGCTCAGCGTGCGGGGCTTGCAGCTGTGCCTGCTGCTGCAGCCAGAGGCCGGGCGGACTCTTCTCCAGGCTCCTGTGGGCCAGAGCCAGGTGCCCATGGAACCCCGGCACGGCCTGGCTGCGGGGCGGCACCGCGGCTCCCCGGGCAGCAGCCGGCCCTCTGGCCCCTGCCCCCGGGAGCCCTTGGCCAGCGGCTGCTGGCCGCGCCTCAGGGCTGTGCGGGCAGGGGAGGCCGGGGCTGGGCGCAGGCAGTGCCCGGCCCAGGGGCTGAGCCCGCGCCGACCCTTCCCTCCTGCCGCTCTCTGCAGCTGGCAGAGGACAGGAGCCGAGCGGCCGAGCACCTGCACCGGGCCCTGCACTACCTGCAGAGCCCACAGGAGCCCCTGCGAGAGGCGGCCGTCAGGTTCATGGGTGAGTCCCGAGCACGGGCTCCCTCCCCGACCCGCCGCAGCTCGGCCCGGGCCCCGCCTGCTGCCCCGGCAGCGCCAGCCGGACCCGGCGCCGTGGAGCCCCGCCCGGCCTGGGCATCGCTGCTTCCGCTCTCTGGCAGCCGTGCCCTGGGGCAGAAGCGTGCGGCAAGGGCCGGGCTGAGCCCTGCCGGGCCAGCAGCGCGTGTGGCCACAGCGCCAGCAGCGCCGGTGGCAGGGAGCTGTGCCGCTGGCGCCGTGACAGGCTCTGTGTTCACAGGCATGGCGGGGCGGCACCTGAGGGGGCAGCAGCAAGAGCTCCAGCTGATCTGCAGTGGTGAGTGAGTGAGGGCAGCGGGCTGACCGCGGGGGCTGGCGGGGGCAGCTGCAAGCCCTGCCCCGGCTGCGGAGGGCTCTGCTCCCGTGAGATTTCAGAGCCACGTGTGCCATTCGTGGCCAGCACCTTCAGACTGATCCCCTTGCTCCCTGCTCCCTGCGGGCCATGGCAAGAGATGGCCGGGATGGCCCTGGCAGGGGGCTCTCCTCGTCTTTCTGCACATGTGGGATCTGACCTTGCCTCTGTTCCTCTCTCTTGCAGCCCTTGAAGAAATGGCATCTGACAGCAGTCCTGCCATCAGAGATGCTGCAGTTGAATTTTGTTTAGTTCTCCGGGCTGTACAGAGAGCTCCCTACTCCCCATGGCGCAGGCTGCGAGATCGATTCCGCAGTGCATGGAGGAAATGGCCTCGTCTGTGCGGCACTGCCTTGCTGTTCTGCTGGAGCTCCCCGGAGAGGTGATCTGCAAGACTGTCTGCTGGGGCCATTTGAGCCAGCAGAAATTTTCTTTTTCTTCTTCCAGATTTTTGTGTTTTTATTTTTGTTGGTTTTGAGTATGTCAATATAGAATATCTTTCAATACACAGAGTCCCAGGATCTTTCTTTTCCTGCACCGGGTCTAGAAGGCATAGGGGAAGAGGGGGAAAAGGGTGCTTGTGCACAGCCAGCGGCCCAGGCGTGCAGTGTCGCAGGGAAAATGGCCAGAAGCCCCTTGGCCTTTGGTGGTTCTGCTGAAGCCTTTGTGCTGGTGACAGAGCAGCTGGGCAGGGGCCAGAGCTGCAGGGATCCCTGCCAGAGCGGTGCCTGGAGATGGCCACAAGCCCTGTGCCAGGCGGGAAGGGCCATCGTGTCCTCCTGCCCGGGTGCTGCTGGCTGCTTTGCTGAGAGCTCCCAGGCGCCTCTGGATGGGGCTCCTCTGGAGCTGCTGTGGGGCTGCGGCGCTGCTGCCTGCAAGCTTGGCCAGGCTGGGGGAGACCCTGAGGGGCTGAGGCACTGCTAAGCCTTGAGCAATTGGCTGTCAGAGGCCATAGGCAGCCCCCTGGAATCAGGCGTTGGAACCCTGGTCCTGGCCTTTCAGGGCTGTGAGGCCAGCTGTTGTGGGGCTGGGCGTGTGCCTTCCCTGTGCTCCAGACTGCAGCCTCCCACCCCTCAGCCTTAGGCATTGAGCTCCACTGCCTGATTGCCAAGTCTTGTTCCTGTTGCTGAGGGGGAGGCCGAGCTCTGTGGCTTTAGGCCCCATTGAGCCAGAAGAGCAGCAGCTTTGAGCCCACAGGGGCCACAGAAAGGCCCTCTTGGACCACGAGCGTTCCTGTCCTTGCCAGGCCAGGGACACATGAGAGTGCAGCGGGCACCTTCAGAGTGCCACGCTGGCTTTGCACTGGGCCACCTCCCTGTGCTGTGCACGGCTGGCTCTTTGCTTTGCCGCTCTCGGCCTTGTGTCCTCGTACTCCTTTGGCTGCCTGCAGCCAGGGGCAGCCCTATCAGGAGGCTGAAAGGCCCCGTCTCCAACATCTCAAGGGGGAAATGGAGCTCTCCCGGCCCTCAGCCCACGCTGTAAGCAGAGCAGAGCCTTTTCCCCAGCCCCGATGGCTTTCTGCCTGCTTCTGGCTCCTGGCCACCATGACCCACTGCACTCGCTCTGAGTCACCTACAGCATGCCTGGTGCCTCTTGATTTGCTGACCCTGGGATGTGAGGCTCACTGAGGGAAAGGTGGCTGTCCCAGTGCTGAGGGCACACGTGCCTCACTGAGCCGACTTGAGGCTTCCCCAGCAGCTTGCAGGTGCCTTAGGTGTCATGTTACAGTGCTTGTGCTCCTGCCTCCTCCTGTCCCTCTTCTCACCCTCACCCAACCTGCACCCTCTGACCTTCAATAAATCCTGTTGCATCAGACACGGTGTCAAGAGCCCTCCCTCGGCTGCCGGTCGAGCGCACATTACAACCTCCGGGCATGAGAGCAAGGTGTGCTGGGGGAGCTGCTCTCTCAGACCAAGAGGGAACGGCTCTCCACAGCACCTGCCCATGGACCTTCCCCGCACCAAATGAAATCATCTCCAAGTTTAGCTAGTGAGCTAGTAAGGTAGAACTCATTCATTGCCTGGAAATCTGGCACTAGTCTCTAAGTTCCATTAGGTTTCTTTATTGCTAACCTACCAGTATTACATTTTGACTCCCATTCTTCCAATTGTCCTGATGTCAGGAATTTATTGGTTGTTGGCTCTATTCCTTTCCTAGCTTCTAATCTTCAAGGGTATTGCTTTCTGACTACTGGCCTAACTCTTGTCTGTAGCTCAATTTTCATAGGGTCTGCTCGTTTGGATGTTCCTGGGCTATGAGTATCCCATACTCTTGGATACACCTGATTCAATACTTGCTCTAAATAGTTCTTCTTCTTTGTTGCTCTTGTGTCAATTGTCAGTCCTACTGCTAAAAGTGCTCATTTGTCTTCAGGTACCTTCCATTTAAGTTTTCTTTTTCTAAACAGAACTGTTGCTTCCAAATTTTCAAGCAAATCCCTGCCTAGGACAGATTTGGCTTAGTTGGGTAAATAAAGAAACGGATGTATTCCCAGCTTCTTCTTGATTTTACATTGAAGTGGTTTCAGGAAGAAAACTTTTTCTGGCTGGCCTATAGTGGCTCCTATTGCTTGACATAGTTTTCACTTTTGGGTATCAGGACTTGATTCAAGAGTGAAAATGTGTCTCAACAATTTCTTAAAAATTCAACTTCTTTATCATTCTTTAGCTGTATTTTAACCGGTGGCCTGCTAGGGTAAGAATTGCCAGTCTCGGTCATTTCTTATCATCTAGAGTGGCTGCAAGAGTTTTGTGAACTTTGTCTGCTAACTCTGGGCACTGGAGTTATTTCCAGTGTCCTGATTTCTTACAAGATGCACATTGATTTGGCCCCAGCTTGGTCTGTGGCTGCTTTGGACCTCCTCTGCCTCTGATATTGTTGCCCCTGCCTCTGCTTCATCCAGAGGCGTGCCACGTCCTCTCCCTGGTGCCGATCCAGAGCTGCCACCATGGCTGCAGGGAGCTCTTTTCCTTTTTCTCTCTCTTGATTATCATCCACTTTCTATGCTTTTCTCATTCATGCCTTTAAGTCTCTCTTTACAGGCTCTTTCAGCTTCTCAAGTTTCTGCCTGACATCTGGGTTACATTGCCCTGACATCAGGGAAACCCACTGCTGCTTTGCCATATGCCAGCAGGGATCCAGGGCTGTGCCTTTACGTGCAGCTGCTCAGAGCCTGTCCACAAAGTCAGCGGGTGACTCGTGCTGTCCCTGTGTAACGTTATCTCTTACTGACCAAGTTATTGCTTTTGGAAGGGCATTTTTTAATTCCAATGTGACCAGTTCCTGGTATCTGGTTAACATTGCACAGCTGCCTGCATCGTTCGCGTCCCACAAAGGGCTTACAATAGGACACAGCTGGTGCACTGTACCTTGTAAGGCTCCACTAGCAATTTGTGCCTGCACACGTGCTCTGGCTACCTTGATCACCAGCTCTTCTGCTGGTTGTGTTAGCTCTGTCAACATGAAATCAGTATCACCTCACTCTGGCTCTTGATTCTTGACTATGAACTCCAGTCTTTTTGCTACTTTGCTAGGGTTTTCTCTATCCATTGTAACTTTTTCCCACCAGCTGTTCAGGTCACTAGTAGAAAAGCAGATGTTCACCTCATGGCTCCTCCTGGGGGACTCAAGACTTGCCTTAAGGGGGTGACTAAAGGCAAAGCTTTCTTGGTTTTATTCCTTGGCTTGCTTGTCACTGGGGGTCTCTGAAATTGTCCCCTCACCTGGGGACAATTACTCATCTCATCCTCACTGCCATTTGGCTTTCATTCAGGGGCCGGAGTGGTTGCCTGAGGGGGAGTGTACCTGAGCTGGCCTGGACTAACTGGGCTCTAAGTCTTGGACACATAGAACACAATCTTCCCGGTGCATTGGAGCCAATTTTAAACATCTCTGCCCTATGCTGAATGCTGAACGACATCTCTTTCTTTTCTGCCTCTTATCTGTTTCCAAAGTTAGGACTAAAGGTCCTGTGGGGCCAAATCAAAGCCACATTCTTTCTGACACTCAGGTTTATTCTTCAGGGTGAAAAACATGTCTGCATATATCACAGGACCTCATTTTTCTTCTTGGCCTAAAAATAACATCAACTGTAACAGTGTATGGTAAAGTTCCATTAGGGCGTGACTTCTCACCACTTTCTAATGGATACCAAGCCTACCACTGGGAAGAGTATTTCTTCCGATTACCTTTCCTTCAAAAATTACCCTCTGGGATTCCTCCCAAATCTTTCTCATCTGCTAAATTACATTCTAGTGGACTCTTTTTAATACCATCTTTACTTCTTGTGTTATTCATTCTTCATGCTATCTAAATTTCCAAACTTATCAGGATGTATTAGTACTTCTCTTTTTCTTCTCTTTATCCCCTGTAGACTACACTTAACCCATATGGGCTGTCTCTGAGTCACCCTGCACCAATATACTTTCTCATAGTCCTAAACAAGCAATGAAAACAAAAGGATTCCACGTTCCACACAATCTACAAGGAATTGGGGTATGATCGGACATAAAACGAGTTTTGCAAAACACTGCCTGAATTCATACTCAGGAGTATATATTCATGTAAACCTAGAGGTCACAACCCTTGACTTTTGATGGAGTGTCTAAAAGCGTAGGTGACTGCTCCATGTTGCTCAAACTCTTCTCAAACTCAGACGGGCTTGGTGCTGTGCCCCTTTCCCTGGGGTATTCCGGTTCGTGTTTATTTATCAGTGATCGTAGAATGGTTTGTTTTCATGTACCCCGTATTTTCCCCAAGTTGGGTAACCGCTAGGTTATGCCCTCCCTCAAAGCTCTCCCTCATGCCATTCCCCACTCTTTGTTCCAGCTCCTTCCCTGCCTCTCAAGATAATCCAGCTCTTTATTCCTGAACCTTCCCTGTCACTTTTGCCTTGGATTGATCCCTGACTGCACCCCCGCTTTGGAATTCCTTTATTGCTGGAAGCCCCACTGGCCCATGGGACCTCCCCTCTCCCCTCATCTGTCCTAATTAGTGCCAAGCAACTGATGGAATCCCCTCGCTCCTCCCCTGCAGATTCCTTCTTGCTCAATCGTTTGTATCCACCCCCTGAGTTGTACCCCGATAAAATCCCGTGCAGCACAGAAGTGCTGGCGGCTCTCGTGCTGAATCCTTCCCTTGGAATAAACCTTTGCCTGTGGAACCTCACCATTGAGGAGCCTCCTCCTTCTCTTTGGCCTGCTCTGTGCTGCAGTTAGTAGATCCTGAACCACTGAGCAGTGGCTCACCAGGGTCAGCGGCGGGCAGAACCCACGCCTTGGCCGTTCCCCACTCCTGGCGCAGCGCCGCAGTTTTCCCAAGAGCCAGCCCGGGCTCCGCTGGGCTGCGTCAATGGGGAACCCGTCCCAGTGCCCGACCGTGCTCTGGGTGAAAAACCTTTTCCTGCTATGGAAATGAAACTTGCCCTGTCCCAGCTGCCTGCCCTTTTCTCCAGTCCTGTCACTGGTCCCAACAGTGACGAGAGCTGCAGCAGCCCCTCTGATTCCCCTCAGGAGGATGTTGAAGACCACAATGACGCCCTTTACCCTCTTCCAGGCTGAACAAAGTGGCCTCAGCTGCATCTAGGCCTTCCCCTCCAGACCACACTCCATCCTTGCAGTCCTCCTTTGCATTCTGGCTAATGGCTTCGTAACTTTTTCTCTTGTGCTGCCCAAAACTGCGCCCGTCTGCTTCCAGCGCTTCTCTTGGCTGCTGCTTCAGGGTGTGGCCACCATCATCAGAGACACAGAAGAGCTTCTCCTCCCAGAGTTGTCCTTATCCTCCGCACTTCCAAGTCTCTGCCTTGATGTTCACTGGGGAACTTGCCACTTTGTGGCCGCTCCTTGCTGTGCTCAGCAGGGACACAGTTTTGTTTGGACATGAGCTGCCGGAGCACGACATGCAGCAACTGAGGCTGAGAATAGCAGAGGCTGGGCAGATTCCATTTTTTCCAGAATGTGGGAAAGAGAGTGAGAAAAGCGCAAGGAAATTTCAGACTGTTACTTTGCAATTTAATTGCCCTGGGAAACTCAGCGATGGATGGTGCTCTGGTGCTACTGCAAATGCCTTCCATGAGAAAAATTCATTTCAGGAAGGAGCAACATCATCTGACAGAGACCAAGTGTGTCAGCAGTTGCTCCAGGTGCTTCTTCCATCAGCCCCTGCAGGAAGGAGCACAGCCCCTAATGCACGTGGGCTTTGGCTCCTTCTGGCACAGAAGCCCCCCGGGGGCACAGGTCTCTGGGGCAGGAGTCAGGCACCAGCGCTGCCAGGGCTCGGGAGGGGCAGGTCTGCTTGGCCGGGGACGCTGCCACACCTGCTGATGTCAGCGCTCCCCGGGCCCCAGGCCTCAGAGCAGCATTCATGCCCGGGCCCGCACGTTCCTTGTGCCTTTAACACCGCCGGGTTTAGGATGGCCACCAGCCGGGACGTGTCCCAAGGAGGCCCTGCCAGCTTCCCTGAAAGGCCCCGTGCCCTTCCCAGCGCGGCTGCGTCGGCAGCCCTGGGGGCTCCTACTGCTGCCCTGGGCCCGCAGAGCAGGGCAGCCTTCGCTGATGCTCTGAGCCCTTCCTAAAGATCCTGTCCGCCTGCCTTAGACACCTGGGGCCCGTCATTCCTTCCAACCTGGGCCTCTTTGGGTGGGCTGGGGGTGGCCCCATGCAGGCAGCCGTGGGCGCAAGGGCCCTTGGTGACACGATGCAGCACAGTCATTGTGACATGGAACCGGGTGTCCAAGGGACCTCTGTGACCCCTGGTGACATAGGAGCTGGCGGTGACAAGAGCACGCCACAGTGCTCAGAGCAGGCGACGGGACAGGACGGGAGAGAGCAGTGCCGTGAGGAGCCCCCGCACAGTGCGCTCGTTCGCGTCCCACCCGAAGCTTTTCTGAGGGGTTGTTCCTGCAGCTGAGCTCGAGGCCAGACCACAGGACTTGCTGACCCGTGGTCTCCCTGAGGCTTCTCTTCTGCAGGTGCCCTTGAGGCCAGATCATAGTCCTTGTCAGTAGTCTCCTGTCCTTGTGGCAGGAGCCCTTGTGACCGAGTGCAGGACTTGCTGTCCTGCAGCCTTCCTGAGGCTTCTTTCTTGAAGGTGCCTTCCAGGCACCACTGCAGGACGTGCTGATTTGGAGCTTTTCCAAGGCATCTCTCCTGCAAATAGCCACAAATCCAGTCAGAGACATGGAGCAGAGACTCCCGGGAGTGCCCGAGCTGGCCTGGGTGGAGGAGGAGGAAGAAGGCCCTGGAGCTGCCCCGGCACAGCAGACTGAAGAGGTGGTGCCCTTCCAGCCACCGCAGGAGGGTGAGTGGCAGAGCTGGGCCACAGGACTGGTGCCTGCTGCCAGCTTGGCCCCACGCCATGCCGTGCCATTGTGTGCGGTGCCATGCTATCCCCTGGGGACATGCCCACGGCCAGGACAGAAGAGGGGCCGGGCAGACACCCCGCAGTGGCCGTGCTCCATCCCCTGGCACATCCCGGCGCTCTCTGCCTGGGCAGCGCAGGGCTGGGCCGTGCTCTCCGGCCTCTCCCGCAGCCCCTCAGCTCTGGCTGTGCTCGCTCTTTGCCAGATGCAGCCCTGGAGCGCACACAAGAGCAGGAGTCCAGCCGTGGCCGCTTCCGCAGAACAGCGCAGGTACCTGCAGCCACCCCCACCTGGGCTGGGCCTGCTGCCCCTGCTCAGCCCAGCACCGTGTGTGCCGCACTGCATGCAACATCCCCGGCTCCTTGCCCTTCTCCTACAGTTCGTTTGCAACTTCCTCAAGAGAATTGAGGAGCAAGAGACCATTGCCATAGGCGTAGGCCTCAGACCATACTCGCCCATCTTCTACAGCAAGACCAGTGCTGCCCTGCTGTCTATGCTTGTAGAGGAACATTTTTACACTCCAAAGCAAGTAAGCAGCCTGTGGCCAGGCTTTGATCCTCCCAGCAATTGCTTGGCCTCCCAAGCCACGCATGCTGGTTGCTGTGAGCCTTTCAGGCCACATGGCAGTGTGGTGGCAAGGGAAGCACTCCTCTGGGGAAGCTGGGACCATTGCTCCCTCTGGCAGCTTTCCAAGTCTCCCCGTGCCTTCTCCAGGTGCCTGCCATGGTGAGCTACATCCACCAGTGGCTCATGGCCAATGATTCTGCTGAGCACAGGCTGGACAAGACCCTGCTGCATCTCACCGAAGCACAGCCAAATGACGCAGTCATGACGCTCCTGCGTGTGGCTCCGTCCTGTGACAGGTATGGGGCCCACCTACCCACAGGGCTCAGGCCTCCCCAGCCCATCACCCTGTACAGCCTGCCCCAGGTGTCTGAGCAACAGAGACTTCCAGGGCCCTCTGGCTGCTCCCTTTCCCAGCCCTGCCAGGCCAGCCCCTGAGCCTGCTGCCATGCTCCCTTGCTGCCTCTCAGGGCTCTGTCCCCACAGGCCTGGGCTGTCGGGCTGCTGCGGGCAGGGGGCCAGTGGGCACAGGCAGAAATGGCAGCCAGCTCGGCTGCCCCTGGTGCTGGGTCTGACACCCCCCTGAGACACAACTCTAACCCTGCAGAGCTGCCATGGCCATGTGGAAGACCATCATGGGCTCAGCCAGGACTGTGGAGCTGGCGCAGCTGATCCTCCTGGATGTGCTGGGGAGCTGGCCAGAGTACAGCACCTGCACCTCCGATGGGGACGAAACGGCTGTCTTTGCCCTGGCTGTGAGTTTCTGCAACTGGCCTTTGCTGGCCCCAAGACTGCCTCTCCAGCAGCTCTCCATCCTCCTTCCCCCACTGCATCTCCCTGCCTCAGGCGCTGGCCTGAAACCTGGCCCAGGGGCAGCTTCAGGCCCACCAGGCCCCGTGCTCCCCCTGCCACGGTCTCTCCGGGCCTCTCCCTGCCACGCTCGGGCCCTGCCACATGGACACCTCGGCACTGAGCGCTGTCTCGGGGGGCTTTGTCCTTTGCAGGCAACTGTGGTGTTGTGGAAGATCCTCCAGGAGCCCTGTCTCCCACGGATCTTGAGGCTGTATTTCCCCCGCCTATTTGTGCATCTGCTATTCCAAGTGTTCTTCAGCACTCTGGATATGCCAGAGGCGGTGGACACCTTCTGGAAGGGATGCCAGGAAGAGCACGGCCTTGCCGCCAGCCCCAACAGGTGCTCCATGCCACTCCTCCTGTCCCTGCCACGTGGCCTGCCAAGGAGCCAGTGCTGCCAGTGTGACCTGGGCTTTGCTCTGCACACAGGTTTGCAGTGCGCACCCTGAAGTCCCTGCTCTGCCTTCTCCGCTGCGAGGATGTGGTGGTGGCAATGGAGCGCAGGTGTGCCTGGGACACGCTGCTCTCTCTTGACACTCACCACTTTGCCGTGGCTCTGCTGGCCAGGTGAGACCCCCTTCTCCCCACTGCCTCTGACATTGCTGCTCTGTGCCCAGGTGCCCCACAAAGCGCCTATGCTCATGGGCCAGAGGGCCTTGTCACTGAGGGTCGGCCAAGCACACTGGAAAAGGCTGGCAGAGGAGGGTTCCCCTGAGCAACCAACTCCCAGATGGCCCATGTCCCCTTGCTGGAAGGCTGCTGGGGAAAGATGAGAACTGGATGAGTCACGCCTGGGAGAGGTTTGCCTCACTGGCTCAGGCTCTTGTTTCCTTTTTCCCCTCTTCAGAGAAATTTGCCGCTTAGCCATCCACTTTTGTTCCGCGGTTGCATTCTACCTGCTCGCCCTGCTTGGCCAAGAGATGCCATACTGGGATTTCCCTGCCCTGGCATTCCTTGTGGAGGTGAGCCTCAAGGCCAGC